>NC_135879.1:217609673-218209673 GCF_964194155.1 Cetorhinus maximus
CCCTCTGCTGAGGGCACACCGTGTTCCCTAACTGAGAGGGGAACACCGTGTTTCACTCTGAGAGGGAAGCACCGTGCCCTCACAGAGTGAAACATCGTGTCCTCGCAGAGTGAAGCACTGTGTCCTATCAGAGTGAAACACCGTGCCCTCTCAGAGTGAAACACTGTGTCCTATCAGAGTGAAACACTTTGCCCTCTCAGAGTGGAAAAACCGTGCCCTCACAGAGTGAAACACTGCGCCCTCTCAGAGTGAAAAACCATGCCCTCTCAGAGTGAAACACATGCCCTCTCAGAGTGAAACACCGTGCTCTCGCAGAGTGAAACACAGTGCCCTCTCTGAGTGAAACACCGTTCCCTCTCAGAGTGACACACCGTGACCTCACAGAATGAAACACCGTGCCCCCACAGAGTGAAACACCATTGCCCTCTAAGAGTGAAAAACCGTGACCTCACAGAATGAAACACCGTGCCCCCACAGAGTGAAACACCGTGCCCTCTAAGAGTGAAAAACCGTGACCTCACAGAATGAAACACAGTGCCCTCTAAGAGTGAAACACTGTGCCCTCACAGAATGAAACACCGTCCCCTCTCAGAGTGAAACACCGTGCCCTCTCTGTGTGACACATCGTACCTTCACAGAATGAAACACGGTGCCCTCTCAGAGTGATAAACCGGTGCCCACTCAGAGTGAAACACCGTGCCCCCACAGAGTGAAACACCGTGCCCTCAAAGAGTGAAACACCGTGCCCCCACAGAGTGAAACACCGTGCCCTCTCAGAGTGAAACACCGTGCCATCACAGAGTGAAACACCGTGCCCTCTCAGTGTGACACATCGTGCCTTCACAGAATGAAAACACGGTGCCCTCTCAGAGTGATAAACGGTGCCCTCTCAGAGTGAAACACCGTGCCTTCTCAGAGTGAAAAACTGTGCCCTCTCAGAGTGAAAGACCGTGCCCTCTCAGAGTGAAACACCGTGCCCTCACAAAATGATAGACCGTGCCCTCTCAGAGTTAAGTACTGTGCCCTCACAGAGTGAAACACTGTGCCCTCACAGAGGGAAAAACCGTGCCCTCTCAGAGTGAAACACCGTGCCCTAACAGAGGGAAACACCGTACCCTCACAGAGGGAAGCACCATGCCCTCACAGAGTGAAACACCGTGTCCTCGCAGAGTGAAGCACTGTGTCCTATCAGAGTGATACACCGTTCCCTGTCAGACTGAAACACCGTGCCCTCACAGAATGAAACACCGTGCCCTCTCAGAGTGAAACACCGTGCCCTCTCAGAGTGAAACTCCGTGCCCTCTCACAGTGAAACACCGTGCCCTCACAGAGTGAAACACCATGCCCTCTCACAGTGAAACACGGAGCCCTCACAGAGTGAAAGCCCATGCCCTCACACAGTGAAAAATCGTGCCCTCACAGACTGAAACCCCGTGACCTCACAGAGTGAAAAACCATGCCCTCACAGAGTGTAACACCGTGCCCTCTCAGGAGTGAAACACCGTGCCCTCTCAGAGTGAAACATCGTGCCCTCACAGAGTGAAGCACCGTGCCCTCTCAGAGTGAAACACCGTGCCCTCACAGAGTAAAGCACCGTGCCCTCGCAGACTGAAACACCATGCCCTCTCAGAGTGAAACACCGTGCCCTCCGACAATGAAACACCGTCCACTCTCACAGTGAAACACCGTGCCCCCACAGAGTGAACCACCGTGCCCTCTCAGCGTGAAACACCGTGCCCTCTCAGAGTGAAACATTGTGCCCTCACAGAGTGATACACCGTTCCCTCACAGAGTGAAACACAGTGCCCTCTCAGAGTGAAACACCGTGCCCTCACATTGTGATACACCGTAACCGCACAGAGTGAAACACAGTGCCCCCACAGAGTGAAACACCGTGCCCCCACAGAATGATGCACCGTGCCCCCACAGAGTGAAACACCGTGCCCCCACAGAGTGAAACATCGTGCCCTTCAGAGTGAAACACCGTGCCCTCTCAGAGTGGAACACCGTCCCCTCTCACAGTGAAACACTGTGCCCTTCACAGAGTGAAACACCGTCCCCTCTCACAGTGAAACACCGTGCCCTCTCAGAGTGAAACATCGAGCCCTCTCTGAGTGAAACACCGTGCCCTCTCAGAGTGAAACACCGTGCCCTCTCAGAGTGGAATACCGTGCCCTCTCAGAGTGAAACTCCGTGCCCTCTCAGGGTGGAATACCGTGCCCTCTCAGAGTGAAACACTGTCCCCTCTCAGAGTGAAACACTGTGCCCTCACAGAGGGAAACACCGTGCCCTCTCAGAGTGAAACACCGTGCCCTAACAGAGGGAAACACCGTAGCCTCACAGAGGGAAGCACCGTGCCCTCACAGAGTGAAACATCGTGTCCTCGCAGAGTGAAGCACTGTGTCCTATCAGAGTGAAACACCGTGCCCTCTCAGAGTGAAACACTGTGTCCTATCAGAGTGAAACACTTTGCCCTCTCAGAGTGAAAAACCGTGCCCTCACAGAGTGAAACACTGCGCCCTCTCAGAGTGAAAAACCATGCCCTCTCAGAGTGAAACACCATGCCCTCTCAGAGTGAAACACCGTGCTCTCGCAGAGTGAAACACAGTGCCCTCTCTGAGTGAAACACCGTTCCCTCTCAGAGTGACACACCGTGACCTCACAGAATGAAACACCGTGCCCCCACAGAGTGAAACACCATTGCCCTCTAAGAGTGAAAAACCGTGACCTCACAGAATGAAACACCGTGCCCCCACAGAGTGAAACACCGTGCCCTCTAAGAGTGAAAAACCGTGACCTCACAGAATGAAACACAGTGCCCTCTAAGAGTGAAACACTGTGCCCTCACAGAATGAAACACCGTCCCCTCTCAGAGTGAAACACCGTGCCCTCTCTGTGTGACACATCGTACCTTCACAGAATGAAACACGGTGCCCTCTCAGAGTGATAAACGGTGCCCACTCAGAGTGAAACACCGTGCCCCCACAGAGTGAAACACCGTGCCCTCAAAGAGTGAAACACCGTGCCCCCACAGAGTGAAACACCGTGCCCTCTCAGAGTGAAACACCGTGCCATCACAGAGTGAAACACCGTGCCCTCTCAGTGTGACACATCGTGCCTTCACAGAATGAAACACGGTGCCCTCTCAGAGTGATAAACGGTGCCCTCTCAGAGTGAAACACCGTGCCCCCACAGAGTGAAACACCGTGCCCTCTCAGAGTGAAACACCGTGCCCTCTCAGAGTGAAACATTGTGCACTCACAGAGTGATACACCGTTGCCTCACAGAGAGAAACACAGTGCCCTCTCAGAGTGAAACACCGTGCCCTCACATAGTGATACACCGTGCCCCCAAAGAGTGAAACACCGTGCCCCCACAGAGTGAAACACTGTGCCCCCACAGAATGATGCATCGTGCCCCCAAAGAGTGAAACACCGTGCCACCACACAGTGAAACACCGTGCCCCCACAGAGTGAAACACCGTGCCCCCACAGAGTGAAACATCGTGCCCTCACAGAGTGAAACACCGTGCCACCACAGAGTGAAACACCGTTCCCCCACAGAGTGAAACACCGTGCCCCTACAGAGTGAAACATCGTGCCCTCTCAGAGTAATGCACCGTGCCCCCACAGAGTGAAACACCGTGCCACCACAGAGTGAAACACCGTTCCCCCACAGAGTGAAACACCGTGCCCCTACAGAGTGAAACATCGTGCCCTCTCAGAGTGAAACACTGTGCCCTCACAAAGTGAAACACCGTGCCCTCACAGAGTGAAACACCGTGCCCTCTCAGATTGAAACACCGTGCCCCCACAGAGTGAAACACCGTGCCCTTCAGAGTGAAACACCGTGCCCTCTCAGAGTGAAACACCGTGCCATCTCAGATTGAAACACCGTGCCCTCTCATAGTTAAATACCGTGCCCTCTAAGAGTGAAACACCGTGCCCACTCAGAGTGAAACACCACGCCCTCTCACAGTGAAACACCGTGCCCTCTCAGAGTAAAGCACCGTGCCCTCAGAGAGGGAAACAACGTGCCCTCTCAGAGTGAAACACCGTGCCCTCTCACAGTGAAGTACCGTACCCTCTCAGAGAGAAACACCGTGCCCTCTCAGAGTGAAACACAGTGCCCTCAGAGAGTGAAACACCGTGCCCTCACAGAGTGAAACACCGTGCCCTCAGAGAGTGACACACTGTGCCCTCTGTGAGTGAAACACCGTGCCCTCTCACAGTGAAACACCGTGCCCTCACAGATTGAAACACCGTGTCCTCAGAGAGTGAAACACCGTCCCCTCTCACAGTGAAACACCGTGCCCTTCAAAGAGTGAAACACCGTGTCCTCAGAGAGTGAAACACCGTCCCCTCTCACAGTGAAACACCATGCCCTCTCAGAGTGAAACACCGTGCCCTCTCTGAGTGAAACACTGTGCCCTCTCAGAGTGAAACACCATGCCCTCTCACAGTGAAACACCGTGCCCTCTCTGAGTGAAACACTGTGCCCTCTCAGAGTGAAACACCGTGCCCTCTCTGAGTGAAACACTGTGCCCTCTCAGAGTGAAACACCGTGCCCTCTCTGAGTGAAACACTGTGCCCTTCACAGAGTGAAACACCGTCCCCTCTCACAGTGAAACACCGTGCCCTCTCAGAGTGAAACACCGTGCCCTCTCTGAGTGAAACACTGTGCCCTCTCAGAGTGAAACACCGTGCCCTCAGAGAGTGAAACACCGTGCCCTCTCAGAGTGCAATTCAGTGCCCTCTCAGAGTGAAACACCGTGCCCTCTCAGAGTGCAGTACAGTGCCCTCTCAGAGTGATACACCGTCCGCTCTCAGAGTGACACACCGTGCCCTCTCAGAGTGATACTCCGTTCCCTGTCAGACTGAAACACCGTGCCCTCTCAGTGTGAAACTTCGTGCCCTCACAGAGTGAAACACCGTCCCCTCTCAGTGTGAAACTTCGTGCCCTCACAGAGTGAAACACCGTCCCCTCTCACAGTGAAACACCGTGCCCTCTCAGAGTGAAACACCGTCCCCTCTCAGAGTGAAACACCGTGCCCTCTCAGAGTGATACTCCGTTCCCTGTCAGACTGAAACACCGTGCCCTCTCAGTGTGAAACTTCGTGCCCTCTCAGAGTGAAAAACCGTGCCCTCTCACAGTGAAACACCGTGCCTTCTCAGAGTGAAAAACTGTGCCCTCTCAGAGTGAAAGACCGTGCCCTCTCAGAGTGAAACACCGTGCCCTCACATAGTGATACACCGTGCCCCCAAAGAGTGAAACACCGTGCCCCCACAGAGTGAAACACTGTGCCCCCACAGAATGATGCATCGTGCCCCCAAAGAGTGAAACACCGTGCCACCACACAGTGAAACACCGTGCCCCCACAGAGTGAAACACCGTGCCCCCACAGAGTGAAACATCGTGCCCTCACAGAGTGAAACACCGTGCCACCACAGAGTGAAACACCGTTCCCCCACAGAGTGAAACACCGTGCCCCTACAGAGTGAAACATCGTGCCCTCTCAGAGTAATGCACCGTGCCCCCACAGAGTGAAACACCGTGCCACCACAGAGTGAAACACCGTTCCCCCACAGAGTGAAACACCGTGCCCCTACAGAGTGAAACATCGTGCCCTCTCAGAGTGAAACACTGTGCCCTCACAAAGTGAAACACCGTGCCCTCACAGAGTGAAACACCGTGCCCTCTCAGATTGAAACACCGTGCCCCCACAGAGTGAAACACCGTGCCCTTCAGAGTGAAACACCGTGCCCTCTCAGAGTGAAACACCGTGCCATCTCAGATTGAAACACCGTGCCCTCTCATAGTTAAATACCGTGCCCTCTAAGAGTGAAACACCGTGCCCACTCAGAGTGAAACACCACGCCCTCTCACAGTGAAACACCGTGCCCTCTCAGAGTAAAGCACCGTGCCCTCAGAGAGGGAAACAACGTGCCCTCTCAGAGTGAAACACCGTGCCCTCTCACAGTGAAGTACCGTACCCTCTCAGAGAGAAACACCGTGCCCTCTCAGAGTGAAACACAGTGCCCTCAGAGAGTGAAACACCGTGCCCTCACAGAGTGAAACACCGTGCCCTCAGAGAGTGACACACTGTGCCCTCTGTGAGTGAAACACCGTGCCCTCTCACAGTGAAACACCGTGCCCTCACAGATTGAAACACCGTGTCCTCAGAGAGTGAAACACCGTCCCCTCTCACAGTGAAACACCGTGCCCTTCAAAGAGTGAAACACCGTGTCCTCAGAGAGTGAAACACCGTCCCCTCTCACAGTGAAACACCATGCCCTCTCAGAGTGAAACACCGTGCCCTCTCTGAGTGAAACACTGTGCCCTCTCAGAGTGAAACACCATGCCCTCTCACAGTGAACACCGTGCCCCTCTCTGAGTGAAACACTGTGCCCTCTCAGAGTGAAACACCGTGCCCTCTCTGAGTGAAACACTGTGCCCTCTCAGAGTGAAACACCGTGCCCTCTCTGAGTGAAACACTGTGCCCTTCACAGAGTGAAACACCGTCCCCTCTCACAGTGAAACACCGTGCCCTCTCAGAGTGAAACACCGTGCCCTCTCTGAGTGAAACACTGTGCCCTCTCAGAGTGAAACACCGTGCCCTCAGAGAGTGAAACACCGTGCCCTCTCCAGAGTGCAATTCAGTGCCCTCTCAGAGTGAAACACCGTGCCCTCTCAGAGTGCAGTACAGTGCCCTCTCAGAGTGATACACCGTCCGCTCTCAGAGTGACACACCGTGCCCTCTCAGAGTGATACTCCGTTCCCTGTCAGACTGAAACACCGTGCCCTCTCAGTGTGAAACTTCGTGCCCTCACAGAGTGAAACACCGTCCCCTCTCAGTGTGAAACTTCGTGCCCTCACAGAGTGAAACACCGTCCCCTCTCACAGTGAAACACCGTGCCCTCTCAGAGTGAAACACCGTCCCCTCTCAGAGTGAAACACCGTGCCCTCTCAGAGTGATACTCCGTTCCCTGTCAGACTGAAACACCGTGCCCTCTCAGTGTGAAACTTCGTGCCCTCTCAGAGTGAAAAACCGTGCCCTCTCACAGTGAAACACCGTGCCTTCTCAGAGTGAAAAACTGTGCCCTCTCAGAGTGAAAGACCGTGCCCTCTCAGAGTGAAACACCGTGCCCTCACAGAATGATAGACCGTGCCCTCTCAGAGTTAAGTACTGTGCCCTCACAGAGTGAAACACTGTGCCCTCACAGAGGGAAAAACCGTGCCCTCTCAGAGTGAAACACCGTGCCCTAACAGAGGGAAACACCGTACCCTCACAGAGGGAAGCACCATGCCCTCACAGAGTGAAACACCGTGTCCTCGCAGAGTGAAGCACCGCGCCGTCACAGAGTGAAACACCGTGTCCTCGCAGAGTGAAGCACTGTGTCCTATCAGACTGAAACACCGTGCCCTCTCAGAGTGAAACACTGTGTCCTATCAGAGGGAAACACCGTGCCCTCTCAGAGTGAAACACCGTGCCCTAACAGAGGGAAACACCGTACCCTCACAGAGGGAAGCACCATGCCCTCACAGAGTGAAACACCGTGTCCTCGCAGAGTGAAGCACCACGCCGTCACAGAGTGAAACACCGTGTCCTCGCAGAGTGAAGCACTTTGTCCTATCAGAGTGATACACCGTTCCCTGTCAGACTGAAACACCGTGCCCTCACAGAATGAAACACCGTGCCCTCTCAGAGTGAAACACCGTGCCCTCTCAGAGTGAAACTCCGTGCCCTCTCACAGTGAAACACCGTGCCCTCACAGAGTGAAACACCATGCCCTCTCACAGTGAAACACGGAGCCCTCACAGAGTGAAAGCCCATGCCCTCACACAGTGAAAAATCGTGCCCTCACAGACTGAAACCCCGTGACCTCACAGAGTGAAAAACCATGCCCTCACAGAGTGTAACACCGTGCCCTCTCAGAGTGAAACACCGTGCCCTCTCAGAGTGAAACATCGTGCCCTCACAGAGTGAAGCACCGTGCCCTCTCAGAGTGAAACACCGTGCCCTCTCAGAGTGAAACACCGTGCCCTCTCAGAGTGAAACATCGTGCCCTCTCAGAGTGAAACATCGAGCCCTCTCTGAGTGAAACACCGTGCCCTCTCAGAGTGAAACACCGTGCCCTCTCAGAGTGGAATACCGTGCCCTCTCAGAGTGAAACACCGTGCCCTCTCAGGGTGGAATACCGTGCCCTCTCAGAGTGAAACACTGTCCCCTCTCAGAGTGAAACGCCGTGCCCTCTCAGAGTGAAACACCGTGCCCTCTCAGAGTGAAACACCGTGCCCTCTCAGAGTGAAACACCGTGCCCTCTCAGAGTGAAACACCGTGCCCTCTCAGAGTGAAACGCCGTGCCCTCACAGAGTGAAACACCAAGACCTCTCAGAGAGAAACACCACACCCTCTCAGATTGAAGCACCGAGCCCTCAGAGAGTGAAACACCGTGCCCTCTCAGATTGAAACACCGTGCCCTCAGAGAGTGACACACTGTGCCCTCTGTGAGTGAAACACCGTCCCCTCTCACAGTGAAACACCGTGCCCTCACAGATTGAAACACCGTGTCCTCAGAGAGTGAAACACCGTCCCCTCTCACAGTGAAACACCATGCCCTTCAAAGAGTGAAACACCGTGTCCTCAGAGAGTGAAACACCGTCCCCTCTCACAGTGAAACACCGTGCCCTCTCAGAGTGAAACACCGTGCCCTCTCTGAGTGAAACACTGTGCCCTCTCAGAGTGAAACACCATGCCCTCTCAGAGTGAAACACCGTGCCCTCTCTGAGTGAAACACCGTGCCCTCTCTGAGTGAAACACCGTGCCCTCTCTGAGTGAAACACCGTGCCCTCTCAGAGTGGAATACCGTGCCCTCTCAGAGTGAAACACCGTGCCCTCTCAGGGTGGAATACCGTGCCCTCTCAGAGTGAAACACTGTCCCCTCTCAGAGTGAAACGCCGTGCCCTCTCAGAGTGAAACACCGTGCCCTCTCAGAGTGAAACACCGTTCCCTCTCAGAGTGAAACACCGTGCCCTCTCAGAGTGAAACGCCGTGCCCTCACAGAGTGAAACACCAAGACCTCTCAGAGAGAAACACCACACCCTCTCAGATTGAAGCACCGAGCCCTCAGAGAGTGAAACACCGTGCCCTCTCAGAGTGAAACACCGTGCCCTCAGAGAGTGACACACTGTGCCCTCTGTGAGTGAAACACCGTCCCCTCTCACAGTGAAACACCGTGCCCTCACAGATTGAAACACCGTGTCCTCAGAGAGTGAAACACCGTCCCCTCTCACAGTGAAACACCGTGCCCTTCAAAGAGTGAAACACCGTGTCCTCAGAGAGTGAAACACCGTCCCCTCTCACAGTGAAACACCGTGCCCTCTCAGAGTGAAACACCGTGCCCTCTCTGAGTGAAACACTGTGCCCTCTCAGAGTGAAACACCATGCCCTCTCAGAGTGAAACACCGTGCCCTCTCTGAGTGAAACACCGTGCCCTCTCTGAGTGAAACACTGTGCCCTCTCAGAGTGAAACACCGTGCCCTCTCTGAGTGAAACACTGTGCCCTTCACAGAGTGAAACACCGTCCCCTCTCACAGTGAAACACCGTGCCCTCTCAGAGTGAAACACGGTGCCCTCTCTGAGTGAAACACTGTGCCCTCTCAGAGTGAAACACCGTGCCCTCAGAGAGTGAAACACCGTGCCCTCTCAGAGTGCAATTCAGTGCCCTCTCAGAGTGAAACACCGTGCCCTCTCAGAGTGCAGTACAGTGCGTTCTCAGAGTGATACACCATCCGCTCTCAGAGTGACACACCGTGCCCTCTCAGAGTGATACTCCGTTCCCTGTCAGACTGAAACACCGTGCCCTCTCAGTGTGAAACTTCGTGCCCTCACAGAGTGAAACACCGTCCCCTCTCAGTGTGAAACTTCGTGCCCTCACAGAGTGAAACACCGTCCCCTCTCACAGTGAAACACCGTGCCCTCTCAGAGTGAAACACCGTCCCCTCTCAGAGTGAAACACCGTGCCCTCACAGAGTGGAATACAGTGCCCTCTCAGAGTGATACACCGTCCGCTCACAGAGTGAAACACCGTGCCCTCTCAGAGTGATACACCGTCCGCTCACAGAGTGAAACACCGTGCCCTCTCAGTGTGAAACTTCGTGCCCTCACAGAGTGAAACACCGTCCCCTCTCACAGTGAAACACCGTGCCCTCTCAGAGTGAAACACCGTCCCCTCTCAGAGTGAAACACCGTGCCCTCACAGAGTGGAATACAGTGCCCTCTCAGAGTGATACACCGTCCGCTCACAGAGTGAAACACCGTGCCCTCTCAGAGTGATACTCCGTTCCCTGTCAGACTGAAACACCGTGCCCTCTCAGTGTGAAACTTCGTGCCCTCTCAGAGTGAAAAACCGTGCCCTCTCACAGTGAAACACCGTGCCTTCTCAGAGTGAAACACTGTGCCCTCTCAGAGTGAAAGACCGTGCCCTCTCAGAGTGAAACACCGTGCCCTCACAGAATGATAGACCGTGCCCTCTCAGAGTTAAGTACTGTGCCCTCACAGAGTGAAACACTGTGCCCTCACAGAGGGAAAAACCGTGCCCTCTCAGAGTGAAACACCGTGCCCTAACAGAGGGAAACACCGTACCCTCACAGAGGGAAGCACCATGCCCTCACAGAGTGAAACACCGTGTCCTCGCAGAGTGAAGCACCGCGCCGTCACAGAGTGAAACACCGTGTCCTCGCAGAGTGAAGCACTGTGTCCTATCAGAGTGAAACACCGTGCCCTCTCAGAGTGAAACACTGTGTCCTATCAGAGGGAAACACCGTGCCCTCTCAGAGTGAAACACCGTGCCCTAACAGAGGGAAACACCGTACCCTCACAGAGGGAAGCACCATGCCCTCACAGAGTGAAACACCGTGTCCTCGCAGAGTGAAGCACCACGCCGTCACAGAGTGAAACACCGTGTCCTCGCAGAGTGAAGCACTGTGTCCTATCAGAGTGATACACCGTTCCCTGTCAGACTGAAACACCGTGCCCTCACAGAATGAAACACCGTGCCCTCTCAGAGTGAAACACCGTGCCCTCTCAGAGTGAAACTCCGTGCCCTCTCACAGTGAAACACCGTGCCCTCACAGAGTGAAACACCATGCCCTCTCACAGTGAAACACGGAGCCCTCACAGAGTGAAAGCCCATGCCCTCACACAGTGAAAAATCGTGCCCTCACAGACTGAAACCCCGTGACCTCACAGAGTGAAAAACCATGCCCTCACAGAGTGTAACACCGTGCCCTCTCAGAGTGAAACACCGTGCCCTCTCAGAGTGAAACATCGTGCCCTCACAGAGTGAAGCACCGTGCCCTCTCAGAGTGAAACACCGTGCCCTCACAGAGTAAAGCACCGTGCCCTCGCAGACTGAAACACCATGCCCTGTCAGAGTGAAACACCGTGCCCTCCGACAATGAAACACCGTCCACTCTCACAGTGAAACACCGTGCCCCCAAAGAGTGAACCACCGTGCCCTCTCAGCGTGAAACACCGTGCCCTCTCAGAGTGAAACATTGTGCCCTCACAGAGTGATACACCATTCCCTCACAGAGTGAAACACAGTGCCCTCTCAGAGTGAAACACCGTGCCCTCACATTGTGATACACCGTAACCGCACAGAGTGAAACACCGTGCCCCCACAGAGTGAAACACCGTGCCCCCACAGAATGATGCACCGTGCCCCCACAGAGTGAAACACCGTGCCCCCACAGAGTGAAACATCGTGCCCTTCAGAGTGAAACACCGTGCCCTCTCAGAGTGGAACACCGTCCCCTCTCACAGTGAAACACTGTGCCCTTCACAGAGTGAAACACCGTCCCCTCTCACAGTGAAACACCGTGCCCTCTCAGAGTGAAACATCGAGCCCTCTCTGAGTGAAACACCGTGCCCTCTCAGAGTGAAACACCGTGCCCTCTCAGGGTGGAATACCGTGCCCTCTCAGAGTGAAACACTGTCCCCTCTCAGAGTGAAACGCCGTGCCCTCTCAGAGTGAAACACCGTGCCCTCTCAGAGTGAAACACCGTGCCCTCTCAGAGTGAAACACCGTGCCCTCTCAGAGTGAAACGCCGTGCCCTCACAGAGTGAAACACCAAGACCTCTCAGAGAGAAACACCACACCCTCTCAGATTGAAGCACCGAGTCCTATAAGAGTGATACACCGTGCCCTCTCAGAGTGAAACACCGTCCCCTCTCAGAGTGAAACAACGTGCCCTCTCAGGTTGAAACACCGAGCCCTCTCAGAGTGAAATACCGTGCTCTCTCAGAGTGAAACACCGTGCCCTCTCAGAGTGAAACACTGTGCCCTCTCACAGTGAAACACCGTGCCTTCTCAGAGTGAAACACTGTGCCCTCTCAGAGTGAAAGTCCGTGCCCTCTCAGAGTGAAACACCGTGCCCTCACAGAATGATAGACCGTTCCCTCTCAGAGTTAAGTACTGTGCCCTCACAGAGTGAAACACTGTGCCCTCACAGAGGGAAACACCGTGCCCTCTCAGAGTGAAACACCGTGCCCTAACAGAGGGAAACACCGTAGCCTCACAGAGGGAAGCACCGTGCCCTCACAGAGTGAAACATCGTGTCCTCGCAGAGTGAAGCACTGTGTCCTATCAGAGTGAAACACCGTGCCCTCTCAGAGTGAAACACTGTGTCCTATCAGAGTGAAACACTTTGCCCTCTCAGAGTGAAAAACCGTGCCCTCACAGAGTGAAACACTGCGCCCTCTCAGAGTGAAAAACCATGCCCTCTCAGAGTGAAACACCATGCCCTCTCAGAGTGAAACACCGTGCTCTCGCAGAGTGAAACACAGTGCCCTCTCTGAGTGAAACACCGTTCCCTCTCAGAGTGACACACCGTGACCTCACAGAATGAAACACCGTGCCCCCACAGAGTGAAACACCGTGCCCTCTAAGAGTGAAAAACCGTGACCTCACAGAATGAAACACCGTGCCCCCACAGAGTGAAACACCGTGCCCTCTAAGAGTGAAAAACCGTGACCTCACAGAATGAAACACAGTGCCCTCTAAGAGTGAAACACTGTGCCCTCACAGAATGAAACACCGTCCCCTCTCAGAGTGAAACACCGTGCCCTCTCTGTGTGACACATCGTACCTTCACAGAATGAAACACGGTGCCCTCTCAGAGTGATAAACGGTGCCCACTCAGAGTGAAACACCGTGCCCCCACAGAGTGAAACACCGTGCCCTCACAGAGTGAAACACCGTGCCCCCACAGAGTGAAACACCGTGCCCTCTCAGAGTGAAACACCGTGCCATCACAGAGTGAAACACCGTGCCCTCTCAGTGTGACACATCGTGCCTTCACAGAATGAAACACGGTGCCCTCTCAGAGTGATAAACGGTGCCCTCTCAGAGTGAAACACCGTGCCCCCACAGAGTGAAAAACCGTGCCCTCTCAGAGTGAAACACCGTGCCCTCTCAGAGTGAAACATTGTGCACTCACAGAGCGATACACCGTTGCCTCACAGAGAGAAACACAGTGCCCTCTCAGAGTGAAACACCGTGCCCTCACATAGTGATACACCGTGCCCCCAAAGAGTGAAACAGCGTGCCCCCACAGAGTGAAACACTGTGCCCCCACAGAATGATGCACCGTGCACCCAAAGAGTGAAACACCGTGCCACCACACAGTGAAACACCGTGCCCCCACAGAGTGAAACACCGTGCCCCCACAGAGTGAAACATCGTGCCCTTCAGAGTGAATCACCGTGCCCTCTCAGAGTGAAACACCGTCCCCTCTCACAGTGAAAAACCGTGCCCTTCACAGAGTGAAACATCGTCCCCTCTCACAGTGAAACACCGTGCCCTCTCAGAGTGATACACCGAGCCCTCTCAGAGTGAAACACCGTGCCCTCTCAGAGTCAAACACCGTGCCCTCAGAGAGTGAAACACCGTCCCCACTCAGTGTGAAACACCGTGCCCTCTCAGAGTGGAATACCGTGCCCTCTCAGAGTGAAACACCGTGCCCTCTCAGAGTGGAATACCGTGCCCTCTCAGAGTGAAACACCTTCCCCTCTCAGAGTGAAACACCGTGCCCTCTCAGACTGAAACACCGTGCCCTCTCAGAGTGAAACTTCGTGCCCTCACAGAGTGAAACACCGTCCCCTCTCAGAGTGAAACACTGTGCCCTCTCAGAGTGAAACACCATGCCCTCACAGAGTGAAATACCGTGCCCTCTCAGAGTGAAACACGATGCCCTCTCAGAGTCAAACACCGTGCCCTCTCAGAGTGAAACACCATGCCATCTCACAGTGAAACACCGTGCCCTCTCAGAGTGAAACACCGTGCCCTCTCAGAGTGAAAGACCGTGCCCTCTCAGAGTGAAACACCGTGCCCTCACAGAATGATAGACCGTGCCCTCTCAGAGTTAAGTACTGTGCCCTCACAGAGTGAAACACTGTGCCCTCACAGAGGGAAACACTGTGCACTCTCAGAGTGAAACACCGTGCCCTAACAGAGGGAAACACCGTACCCTCACAGAGTGAAACACCGTGCCCTCTCAGATTGGAATACAGTGCCCTCTCAGAGTGATACACCGTCCACTCTCAGAGTGAAACACCGTGCCCTCACAGAGTGAAACACCGTGCCCTCTCAGATTGGAATACAGTGCCCTCTCAGAGTGAAACACCGAGCCCTCTAAGAGTGAAACATCGTGCCCTCTCAGAGTGAAACACCGTCCCCTCTCAGAGTGAAACAACATGCCCTCTCAGATTGAAACACCGAGCCCTCACAGAGTGAAACACCGTGCCCTCTCAGAGTGAAACACCGTCCCCTCTCAGAGTGAAACACCCTGCCCTCTCACAGTGAAACACCGTGCCCTCTCAGAGTGAAACACCGTGCCCTCTCTGAGTGAAGCACCGTCCCCTCTCAGAGTGAAACACCCTGCCCTCTCACAGTGAAACACCGTGCCCTCTCAGAGTGAAACACCGTGCCCTCTCTGAGTGAAGCACCGTACCCTCTCAGAGTGAAACACCGTGCCCTCTCAGAGTGAAACACCGTGCCCTCACAGAGTGATACACTGTGCCCTCACACAGTGATGCACCGTTCCCCCACAGAGTGAAACACCGTGCCGCCACACAGTGAAACACCGTCCCCCCACAGAGTGAAACACGGTGCCCCCATATAGTGAAACACCGTGCCCTCACAGAGTGAAACACAGTTCGCTCACAGACTGATACACTGTGCCCTCTCAGAGTGAAATACCGTGCCCTCTCAGATTGATACACCGTGCCCTCTCAGCGTGAAAAAACGTGCCCTCACAGAGTCAAACACAGTGCCCTCTCAGAGTGAAACACCGTGCCCTCTCAGAGTGAAACACCGTCCCCTCTCAGAGTGAAACACCCTGCCCTCTCACAGTGAAACGCCGTGCCCTCTCAGAGTGAAACACCGTGCCCTCTCTGAGTGAAGCACCGTACCCTCTCAGAGTGAAACACCGTGCCCTCTCAGAGTGAAACACCGTGCCCTCTCTGAGTGAAACACTGTGCCCTCGCAGAGTGAAAAACCGTGCCCTCTCAATGTGAAACACTGTGCCCTCTCAGAGTGAAACACCGTGCCCTTAGACAATGACACACCGTCCCCTCTCACAGTGAAACACCGTGCCCTCTCAGAGTGAAACACCATGCCCTCTCAGAGTGAAACACTGTGCCCTCAGAGAGTGAAACACCGTCCCCTCTCAGAGTGAAACACCGTGCCCTCTCAGAGTGGAATACCGTGCCCTCTCAGAGTGATACACCATCCGGTCTCATAGTGAAACACCGTGCCCTCTCAGAGTGATACACCGTTCCCTGTCAGACTGAAACACCTTACCCTCTCAGAGTGAAACACCGTTCCCTGTCAGACTGAAACACCGTTCCCTGTCAGACTGAAACACCGTGCCCTCTCAGAGTGAAACACCGTGCCCTCTCAGAGTGAAACACCGTGCCCTCTCAGAGTGAAACTCCGTGCCCTCACACAGTGAAACACCGAGCCCTCACAGAGTGAAACACCATGCCCTCTCACAGTGAAACACGGAGCCCTCACAGAGTGAAAGCCCATGCCCTCACAGAGTGAAACATCGTGCCCTCACAGAGTGAAACCCCGTGCCCTCACAGAGTGTAACACCATGCCCTCACAGAGTGTAACACCGTGCACTCTCAGAGTGAAACACCGTGCCCTCTCAGAGTGAAACATCGTGCCCTCACAGAGTGAAGCACCGTGCCCTCTCAGAGTGAAACACCGTGCCCTCACAGAGTGAAGCACCGTGCCCTCGCAGACTGAAACACCATGCCAGCTCAGAGTGAAACACCGTGCCCTCCGACAATGAAACACCGTCCACTCTCACAGTGAAACACTGTGCCCTCTCAGAGTGAAACACCGTGCCCCCACAGAGTGAAACACCGTGCCCTCTCAGAGTGAAACACCGTGCCCTCTCAGAGTGAAACATTGTGCCCTCACAGAGTGATACACCGTTCCCTCACAGAGTGAAACACAGTGCCCCCACAGAGTGAAACACCGTGCCCTCACAGAGTGAAACACAGTTCGCTCACAGACTGATACACTGTGCCCTCTCAGAGTGAAATACCGTGCCCTCTCAGATTGAAACACCGTGCCCTCTCAGCGTGAAAAAACGTGCCCTCACAGAGTCAAACACAGTGCCCTCTCAGAGTGAAACACCGTGCCCTCTCAGAGTGAAACACCGTCCCCTCTCAGAGTGAAACACCCTGCCCTCTCACAGTGAAACGCCGTGCCCTCTCTGAGTGAAGCACCGTACCCTCTCAGAGTGAAACACCGTGCCCTCTCAGAGTGAAACACCGTGCCCTCTCTGAGTGAAACACTGTGCCCTCGCAGAGTGAAAAACCATGCCCTCTCAATGTGAAACACTGTGCCCTCTCAGAGTGAAACACCGTGCCCTTAGACAATGACACACCGTCCCCTCTCACAGTGAAACACCGTGCCCTCTCAGAGTGAAACACCGTGCACTCTCACAGTGAAACACTGTGCCCTCTCAGAGTGAAACACCGTGCCCTCAGAGAGTGAAACACCGTCCCCTCTCAGAGTGAAACACCGTGCCCTCTCAGAGTGGAATACCGTGCCCTCTCAGAGTGATACACCATCCGGTCTCATAGTGAAACACCGTGCCCTCTCAGAGTGATACACCGTTCCCTGTCAGACTGAAACACCTTACCCTCTCAGAGTGAAACACCGTTCCCTGTCAGACTGAAACACCGTTCCCTGTCAGACTGAAACACCGTGCCCTCTCAGAGTGAAACACCGTGCCCTCTCAGAGTGAAACACCGTGCCCTCTCAGAGTGAAACTCCGTGCCCTCTCACAGTGAAACACCGTGCCCTCACAGAGTGAAACGCCATGCCCTCTCACAGTGAAACACGGAGCCCTCACAGAGTGAAAGCCCATGCCCTCACAGAGTGAAACATCGTGCCCTCACAGAGTGAAACCCCGTGCCCTCACAGAGTGTAACACCGTGCCCTCACAGAGTGTAACACCGTGCCCTCTCAGAGTGAAACACCGTGCCCTCTCAGAGTGAAACATCGTGCCCTCACAGAGTGAAGCACCGTGCCCTCTCAGAGTGAAACACCGTGCACTGACAGAGTGAAGCACCGTGCGCTCGCAGACTGAAACACCATGCCCTCTCAGAGTGAAACACCGTGCCCTCCGACAATGAAACACCGTCCACTCTCACAGTGAAACACTGTGCCCTCTCAGAGTGAAACACTGTGCCCTCTCAGAGTGAAACACCGTGCCCCCACAGAGTGAACCACCGTGCCCTCTCAGAGTGAAACACCGTGCCCTCTCAGAGTGAAACATTGTGCCCTCACAGAGTGATACACCGTTCCCTCACAGAGTGAAACACAGTCCCCTCTCAGAGTGAAACACCGTGCCCTCACATAGTGATACACCGTACCCCCACAGAGTGAAACACCGTGCCCCCACAGAGTGAAACACCGTGCCCCCACAGAATGATGCACCGTGCCCCCTCAGAGTGAAACACCGTGCCACCACAGAGTGAAACACTGTGCCCTCTCAGAGTGAAACACCGTGCCCTCCGACAATGAAACACCGTGCCCACTCAGAGTGAAACACTGTGCCCTCTCAGAGTGAAACACCATGCCCTCTCAGAGTGAAACACCGTGCTCTCGCACAGTGAAACACTGTGCCCTCTCACAGTGAAACACCGTGCCCTCTCTGAGTGAAACACCGTTCCCTCTCAGAGTGACACACCGTGACCTCACAGAATGAAACACCGTGCCCTCTAAGAGTGAAAAACCGTGACCTCACAGAATGAAACACAGTGCCCTCTAAGAGTGAAACACTGTGCCCTCACAGAATGAAACACCGTCCTCTCTCAGAGTGAAAAACCGTGCCCTCTCTGTGTGACACATCGTCCCTTCACAGAATGAAACACGGTGCACTCTCAGAGAGATAAACGGTGCCCACTCAGAGTGAAACACCGTGCCCCCACAGAGTGAAACACCGTGCCCTCACAGAGTGAAACACCGTGCCCTCTCAGTGTGACACATCATGCCTTCACAGAATGAAACACGGTGCCCTCTCAGAGTGATAAACGGTGCCCTCTCAGAGTGAAACACCGTGCCCCCACAGAGTGAACCACCGTGCCCTCTCAGAGTGAAACACCGTGCCCTCTCAGAGTGAAACATTGTGCCCTCAAAGAGTGATACACCGTTGCCTCACAGAGTGAAACACCGTGCCCTCACATAGTGATACACCGTGCCCCCCAAGAATGAAACACCGTGCCCCCAAAGAGTGAAACACCGTGCCCCGACAGAATGATGCACCGTGCCCCCACAGAGTGAAACACCGTGCCACCACACAGTGAAACACCGTGCCCCCACAGAGTGAAACACCGTGCCCCCACAGAGTGAAACATCGTGCCCCTCAGAGTGAATCACCCTGGCCTCTCAGAGTGAAACAACGTCCCCTCTCACAGTGAAACACCGTGCCCTTCACAGAGTGAAACACCGTCCCCTCTCACAGTGAAACTCCG
The DNA here is from genome assembly GCF_964194155.1 of Cetorhinus maximus. Lineage (NCBI taxonomy): Eukaryota > Metazoa > Chordata > Chondrichthyes > Lamniformes > Cetorhinidae > Cetorhinus > Cetorhinus maximus. Next base: position 217,628,734 of record NC_135879.1, read on the forward strand.
TGCCCTCTCAGAGTGATACACCGAGCCCTCTCAGAGTGAAACACCGTGCCCTCTCAGAGTCAAACACCGTGCCCTCAGAGAGTGAAACACCGTCCCCACTCAGAGTGATACACCGTGCCCTCTCAGAGTGTAATACCGTGCCCTCTCAGAGTGAAACACCGTGCCCTCTCAGAGTGGAAAACCGTGCCCTCTCAGAGTGAAACACCGTCCCCTCTCAGAGTGAAACGCCGTGCCCTCTCAGAGTGAAACACCGAGCCCTCTCAGAGTGAAACGCCATGCCCTCTCAGAGTGAAACACCATGCCCTCTCAGAGTGAAACGCCGTGCCCTCTCAGAGTGAAACACCGAGCCCTCTCAGAGTGAAACACCACACACTCTCAGATTGAAACACCGAGCCCTCTCAGAGTGAAACGCCATGCCCTCTCAGAGTGAAACGCCGTGCCCTCTCAGAGTGAAACACCGTGCCATCTCAGAGTAAAGCACCGTGCCCTCAGAGAGGGAAACACCGTGCCCTCTCACAGTGAAACACAGTGCCCTCTCACAGTGAAACACCGTGCCCTCTCAGAATGAAACACCGTGCCCTATCACAGTGAAACACCGTACCCTCTCAGAGTGAAACACTGTGCCCTCTCAGAGTGAAACTTCGTGCTCTCTCAGAGTGAAACACTGTGCCCTCTCAGAGTGAAAAACCGCTCCTTCTCAGAGTGACACACCGTGCCCTCTCAGTTGAAAAAGCACCGTGCCCTCTCAGATTAAAACACCGTGCCCTCACAGAGTGAAACACCGTACCCTCTCAGAGTGATACACCGTGCCCTCTCAGAGTGAAACACCGTGCCCTCTCAGAGTGAAACACCGTGCCCTCTCAGATTGAAACACCGTGCCCTCTCAGATTGAAACACCGTGCCCTCACAGAGTGAAACACCGTGCCCTCTCAGAGTGAAAAACCGTGCCCTCACTGAGTGAAACACCGTGCCCTCTCAGAGTGAAAAACCGTGCCCTCACTGAGTGAAACACCATACCCTTTCCCAGTGATACACCGTGCCCTCACAGAGTGAAACACCGCTCCCTCTCAGAGTGAAACACCGTGCCCTCACAGAGTGAAACACCGTGCCCTCACAGAGTGAAGTACCGTGCCCTTACAGAGTGAAACACCGAGACTTTCTCAGAGTGAAACACCCTGCCCTCTGAGAGTTAAACACTCTGCCCTCACAGAGTGAAACACCGTGCCCTCTCACCATATAACATTATGCCCTCTCAGAGTAAAGCACAGTGCCTTAATGGAGTGAAACTCCATGCCCTCTCAGATTGAAGCACCGTACAATTATGAAGTGAAACTCCGTGCCCCCTCAGAGCAAAACACCCTGCCCTCACAGAGTGAAACACCGTGCCCTCTCAGAGTGAAACACCGTGCCCTCTCAGCGTGAAACACCGTGCCCTCACAGAGTGAAACACCGTGCCCTCTCAGAGTGAAACACCGTGCCCTCACAGAGTGAAACACCGTGCCCTCTCAGAGTGAAACACCCTGCCCTCTGACAGTGAAACACTCTGCCCTCTCGGATTGAAACACCGTGCCCTCACTGAGTGAAATACCGTGCCCTCTCAGAGTGAATCACAGTTCCCACTAAGAGTGAAACACCGCGCCCTCTCAGAGTGATACACCGTGCCCTCTCAGAGTGAATCACAGTTCCCACTAAGAGTGAAACACCGCGCCCTCTCAGAGTGATACACCGTGCCCTCTCAGTGTCAAACACCGTGCCCTCTCAGATTGAACCACTGTCCCTTCAAAGAGAGAAACAACCTGCCCTTTGAGAGTGAAAGACTCTGCCCTGGCAGAGTGAAACACCGTGCCCTCTCACCATGTAACATTATGCCCTCTCAGAGCAAAGCACAATGCCCATATGGAGTGAAACTCCGTGCCCTCTCAGAGTGAAGCACCGTACAATTCTGAAGTGAAACGCCGTGCCCTCACAGAGTGAAACACCGTGCCCTCACAGAGTGAAACACCGTGCCCCCTCAGAGGAAAACACCCTGCCCTCACAGAGTGAAACACCGTGCCCTCTCAGAGTGAAACACCGTGCCCTCTCAGAGTGAAACACCGTGCCCTCACAGAGTGAAACACCGTGCCCTCACAGAGTGAAACACCGTGCCCCCTCAGAGTGAAACACCGTGCCCTCCCAGAGAGAAACACCGTGCCCTCTTACCATGTAACATTATGCCCTCTCAGAGTAAAGCACAATGCCCATATGGAGTGAAACACCGTGCCCTCACAGAGTGAAACACCGTTCACCCTCAGCATGAAACATCGTCTCCTCTCAGAGTGCAACACCGTGCCCTCTCTGAGTGAAACACCGTGCCCTCTCAGAGTGAAACACCGTGCCCTCTCAGAGTTAAACACCGTGCCCTCACAGAGTTAAACACCGTGCCCTCACAGACTGAAACACCGTACCCCCACAGAGTGAAACACTGTGCCCTCTCAGAGTGAAACACTGTGCCCTCACAGAATGAAACACCATGCCCTCTCAGAGTGAAACACCGTGCCCTCTTCGTGTGACACATCGTGCCTTCACAGAATGAAACACGGTGCCCTCTCAGAGTGATAAACGGTGCCCTCTCAGAGTGAAACACCATGCCCTCACAGAGTGAAACACTGTGCCCCCACAGAGTGAACCACCGTGCCCTCTCAGAGTGAAACACCGTGCCCTCACAGAGTGACACACCGTTCCCTGTCAGACTGAAACACCGTGCCCTCTCAGAGTGAAACTTCGTGCCCTCACAGAGTGAAACACCGTCCCCTCTCAGAGTGAAACACTGTGCCCTCTCAGAGTGAAACACCGTGCCCTCTCAGAGTGAAATACCGTGCCCTCTCAGAGTGAAACACGATGCCCTCTCAGAGTCAAACACCGTGCCCTCTCAGAGTGAAACACGATGCCCTCTCAGAGTCAAACACCGTGCCCTCTCAGAGTGAAACACCGTGCCCTCTCAGAGTTAAGTACTGTGCCCTCACAGAGTGAAACACAGTGCCCTCTCAGAGTGAAACACCGTGCCACCACAGAGTGAAACATCGTGCCCCCACAGAGTGAAACACCGTGCCCCCACAGAATGATGCACCATGCCCCCACAGAGTGATACACCGTGCCACCACAGAGTGAAAAAACGTGCCCTAACAGAGTCAAACATAGTGCCCTCTCAGAGTGAAACACCGTCCCCTCTCAGAGTGAAACACCGTGCCCTCGCAGAGTGAAAAACGGTGCCCTCTCAGAGTGAAACACCGTGCCCTCAGACAATGAAACACCGTCCCCTCTCACAGTGAAACACCGTGCCCTCTCAGAGTGAAACACCGTGCCCTCTCAGACTGAAACACTGTGCCCTCTCAGAGTGAAACACTGTGCCCTCAGAGAGTGAAACACCGTGCCCTCTCAGAGTGGAATACCGTGCCCTCTCAGAGTGATACACCGTCCGCTCTCAGAGTGAAACACCGTGCCCTCTCAGAGTGATACACCGTTCCCTGTCAGACTGAAACACCGTGCCCTCACAGAATGAAACACCGTGCCCTCTCAGAGTGAAACTCGGTGCCCTCTCAGAGTGAAACTCCGGGCCCTCTCACAGTGAAACACCGTGCCCTCACAGAGTGAAACACCGTGTCCTCACAGAATGAAACACCATGCCCTCTCAAAGTGAAACACGGTGCCCTCACCGAGTGAAACCCCGTGCCTTCACAGAGTGAAACATCGTGCCCTCACAGAGTGAAACCCCATGCCCTCACAGAGTGAAACCCCGTGCCCTCACAGAGTGAAACACCGTGCCCTCTCAGAGTGAAACACCGTGCCCTCTCAGAGTGAAACACCGTGCCCTCACAGAATGAAGCACCGTGCCCTCGCAGACTGAAACACCGTGCCCTCTCAAAGTGAAACACCGTTCCCTCTCAGAGTGAAACACCGCGCCCTCCGACAATGAAACACCGTCCCGTCTCACAGTGAAACACCGTGCCCTCTCAGAGTGAAACACCGTGCCCTCTCAGAGTGAAACACTGTGCCCTCTCAGAGTGAAACACCGTGCCCTCAGAGAGTGAAACACCGTCCCCTCTCAGAGTGAAACACCGTGCCCTCTCAGAGTGGAATACCGTGCCCTCTCAGAGTGATACACCATCCGCTTCAGAGAGAAACACCGTGCCCTCTCAGAGAGATACACCGTTCCCTGTCAGACTGAAACACCGTGCCCTCACAGAATGAAACACCGTGCCCTCTCACAGTGAAACACCGTGCCCTCTCAGAGTGAAACTCCGTGCCCTCTCAGAGTGAAACACCGTGCCCTCACAGAGTGAAACACCGTGCCCTCACAGAATAAAACACCATGCCATCTCAGAGTTAATACACGGTGCCCTCACAGAGTGAAACACCGTGCCCTCTCAGAGTGAAACACCGAGCCCTCTCAGAGTGAAACACCGTGCCCGCTCAGAGTGAAACACCGTTCCCTCTCAGAGTGAATCACAGTTCCCACTCAGAGTGAAACACCGCGCCCTCTCAGATCGAAACACTGTTCCTTCTCAGAGTGAAACACCCTGCCCTCTGAGAGTGAAACACTCTGCCCTCTCAGTGTGAAACACCCTGCCCTCTGAGAGTGAAACACTCTGCCCTGGCAGAGTGAAACACCGTGCCCTCTCACCATGTAACATTATGCCCTCTCAGAGTAAAGCACAGTGCCCATGTGGAGTGAAACTCCGTGCCCTCTCAGAGTGAGGCACCGTACAATTATGAAGTGATACTCCGTTCCCCCTCAGAGGAAAACACCCTGCCCTCTCAGAGTGAAACACCGCGCCCTCTCAGCGTGGAACACCGATCACCCTCAGCATGAAACATCGTCTCCTCTCAGAGTGAAACACCGTGCCCTCACAGAGTGCAACACCGTGCCCTCTCTGAGTGAAACACCGTGCCCTCTCAGAGTAAAGCACCGTGCCCTCACAGAGTGAAACACCGTGCCCTCACAGACTGAAACACCGTGCCTTCTCAGAGCGAAACACCGTGCCCCCACAGAGTGAAACACTGTGCCCTCTCAGAGTGAAACACCATGCCCCCACAGAGTGAAAAACCGTGCCCTCACAGAGTGAAATACCGTGCCCCCACAGAGTGAAACACCGTGCCCCCACAGAGTGAAACACTGTGCCCTCTCAGAATGAAACACTGTGCCCTCACAGAATGAAACACCGTGCCCTCTCAGAGTGAAACACCGTGCCCTCTCAGAGTGAAACTTCGTGCCCTCACAGAGTGAAACACCGTCCCCTCTCAGAGTGAAACACTGTGCCCTCTCAGAGTGAAACACCGTGCCCTCTCAGAGTGAAATACCGTGCCCTCTCAGAGTGAAACACGATGCCCTCTCAGAGTCAAACACCGTGCCCTCTCAGAGTGAAACACCGTGCCTTCACAGAATGATAGTCCGTGCCCTCTCAGAGTTAAGTACTGTGCCCTCACAGAGTGAAACACTGTGCCCTCACAGAGAGAAACACCGTGCCCTCTCAGAGTGAAACACAGTGCCCTCTCAGAGTGAAACACCGTGCCCTCACATAGTGATACACCGTGCCACCACAGAGTGAAACACCGTGCCCCCACAGAGTGAAACACCGTGCCCCCACAGAATGATGCACCGTGCCCCCACAGAGTGATACACCGTGCCACCACAGAGTGAAAAAACGTGCCCTAACAGAGTCAAACATAGTGCCCTCTCAGAGTGAAACACCGTCCCCTCTCAGAGTGAAACACCGTGCCCTCTCAGAGTGAAAAACGGTGCCCTCTCAGAGTGAAACACCGTGCCCTCAGACAATGAAACACCGTCCCCTCTCACAGTGAAACACCGTGCCCTCTCAGAGTGAAACACCGTGCCCTCAGACAATGAAACACCGTCCCCTCTCACAGTGAAACACCGTGCCCTCTCAGAGTGAAACACCGTGCCCTCAGACAATGAAACACCGTCCCCTCTCAGAGTGAAACACCGTGCCCTCTCAGAGTGATACACCGTTCCCTGTCAGACTGAAACACCGTGCCCTCACAGAATGAAACACTGTGCCCTCTCAGAGTGAAACACCGTGCCCTCTCAGAGTGAAACTCCGGGCCCTCTCACAGTGAAACACTGTGCCCTCTCAGAGTGAAACACCGTGCCCTCACAGAGTGAAACCCCGTGCCCTCACAGAGTGAAACACCGTGCCCTCTCAGAGTGAAACACCGTGCCCTCTCAGAGTGAAACACCGTGCCCTCACAGAGTGAAGCACCGTGCCCTCTCAGAGTGAAACACCGTGCCCTCACAGAATGAAGCACCGTGCCCTCGCAGACTGAAACACCGTGCCCTCTCAAAGTGAAACACCGTTCCCTCTCAGAGTGAAACACCGCGCCCTCCGACAATGAAACACCGTCCCGTCTCACAGTGAAACACCGTGCCCTCTCAGAGTGAAACACCGTGCCCTCAGAGAGTGAAACACCGTCCCCTCTCAGAGTGAAACACCGTGCCCTCTCAGAGTGGAATACCGTGCCCTCTCAGAGTGATACACCATCCGCTTCAGAGAGAAACACCGTGCCCTCTCAGAGAGATACACCGTTCCCTGTCAGACTGAAACACCGTGCCCTCACAGAATGAAACACCGTGCCCTCTCACAGTGAAACACCATGCCCTCTCAGAGTGAAACTCCGTGCCCTCTCAGAGTGAAACACCGTGCCCTCACAGAGTGAAACACCGTGCCCTCACAGAATAAAACACCATGCCATCTCAGAGTTAATACACGGTGCCCTCACAGAGTGAAACACCGTGCCCTCTCAGAATGAAACACTGTGCCCTCACAGAATGAAACACCGTGCCCTCTCAGAGTGAAACACCGTGCCCTCTCAGTGTGACACATCGTGCCTTCACAGAATGAAACACTGTGCCCTGTCAGAGTGAAACTCCGTGCCCTCACATAGTGATACATCGTGCCCCCACAGAGTGAAACACCGTGCTCCCACAGAGTGAAACACCGCGACTCACAGAGTAATGCGCCGTGCCCCCACAGAGTGAAACACCGTGAAACCACGGAGTGAAACACCGTGCCCCCACAGAGTGAAACACCGTGCCCCTACAGAATGAAACATCGTGCCCTCACAAAGTGAAACACCGCGCCCTCACCGAGTGAAACACCGTGCCCTCTCAGAGTGAAACACGATGCCCTCTCAGAGTCAAACACCGTGCCCTCTCAGAGTCAAACACCGTGCCCTCACAGAATGATAGTCCGTGCCCTCTCAGAGTTAAGTACTGTGCCCTCACAGAGTGAAACACTGTGCCCTCACAGAGGGAAACACCGTGCCCTCTCAGAGTGAAACACAGTGCCCTCTCAGAGTGAAACACCGTGCCCTCACATAGTGATACACCGTGCCACCACAGAGTGAAACACCGTGCCCCCACAGAGTGAAACACCGTGCCCCCACAGAATGATGCACCGTGCCCCCACAGAGTGATACACCGTGCCACCACAGAGTGAAAAAACGTGCCCTAACAGAGTCAAACATAGTGCCCTCTCAGAGTGAAAAACGGTGCCCTCTCAGAGTGAAGCACCGTGCCCTCAGACAATGAAACACCGTCCCCTCTCACAGTGAAACACCGTGCCCTCTCAGAGTGAAACACCGTGCCCTCTCAGACTGAAACACTGTGCCCTCTCAGAGTGAAACACTGTGCCCTCAGAGAGTGAAACACCGTCCCCTCTCAGAGTGAAACACCATGCCCACTCAGAGTGGAATACCGTGCCCTCTCAGAGTGATACACCATCCGCTCTCAGAGTGAAAGACCGTGCCCTCTCAGAGTGAAACACCGTGCCCTCTCAGAGTGAAACTCCGGGCCCTCTCACAGTGAAACACCGTGCCCTCACAGAGTGAAACACCGTGTCCTCACAGAATGAAACACCATGCCCTCTCAGAGTGAAACACGGTGCCCTCACCGAGTGAAACCCCGTGCCCTCACAGAGTGAAACATCGTGCCCTCACAGAGTGAAACCCCATGCCCTCACAGAGTGAAACCCCGTGCCCTCACAGAGTGAAACACCGTGCCCTCTCAGAGTGAAACACCGTGCCCTCTCAGAGTGAAACACCGTGCCGTCACAGAGTGAAGCACCGTGCCCTCTCAGAGTGAAACACCGTGCCCTCACAGAATGAAGCACCGTGCCCTCGCAGACTGAAACACCGTGCCCTCTCAAAGTGAAACACCGTTCCCTCTCAGAGTGAAACACCGCGCCCTCCGACAATGAAACACCGTCCCGTCTCACAGTGAAACACCGTGCCCTCTCAGAGTGAAACACCGTGCCCTCAGAGAGTGAAACACCGTCCCCTCTCAGAGTGAAACACCGTGCCCTCTCAGAGTGGAATACCGTGTCCTCTCAGAGTGATACACCCTCCGCTTCAGAGAGAAACACCGTGCCCTCTCAGAGAGATACACAGTTCCCTGTCAGACTGAAACACCGTGCCCTCACAGAATGAAACACCGTGCCCTCTCACAGTGAAACACCGTGCCCTCTCAGAGTGAAACTCCGTGCCCTCTCAGAGTGAAACACCGTGCCCTCACAGAGTGAAACACCGTGCCCTCACAGAATAAAACACCATGCCATCTCAGAGTTAATACACGGTGCCCTCACAGAGTGAAACACCGTGCCCTCTCAGAGTGAAACACCGAGCCCTCTCAGAGTGAAACACCGTGCCCGCTCAGAGTGAAACACCGTTCCCTCTCAGAGTGAATCACAGTTCCCACTCAGAGTGAAACACCGCGCCCTCTCAGAGTGATACACCATGCCCTCTCAGAGTCAAACACCGTGCCCTCTCAGATCGAAACACTGTTCCTTCTCAGAGTGAAACACCCTGCCCTCTGAGAATGAAACACTCTGCCCTCTCAGTGTGAAACACCCTGCCCTCTGAGAGTGAAACACTCTGCCCTGGCAGAGTGAAACACCGTGCCCTCTCACCATGTAACATTATGCCCTCTCAGAGTAAAGCACAGTGCCCATGTGGAGTGAAACTCCGTGCCCTCTCAGAGTGAGGCACCGTACAATTATGAAGTGATACTCCGTTCCCCCTCAGAGGAAAACACCCTGCCCTCTCAGAGTGAAACACCGCGCCCTCTCAGCGTGGAACACCGATCACCCTCAGCATGAAACATCGTCTCCTCTCAGAGTGAAACACCGTGCCCTCACAGAGTGCAACACCGTGCCCTCTCTGAGTGAAACACCGTGCCCTCTCAGAGTAAAGAACCGTGCCCTCACAGAGTGAAACACCATGCCCTCACAGACTGAAACACCGTGCCTTCTCAGAGCGAAACACCGTGCCCCCACAGAGTGAAATACCGTGCCCCCACAGAGTGAAACACCGTGCCCTCTCACAGTGAAACACTGTGCCCTCTCAGAATGAAACACTGTGCCCTCACAGAATGAAACACCGTGCCCTCTCAGAGTGAAACACCGTGCCCTCTCAGTGTGACACATCGTGCCTTCACAGAATGAAACACTGTGCCCTGTCAGAGTGAAACTCCGTGCCCTCACATAGTGATACACCGTGCCCCCACAGAGTGAAACACCGTGCTCCCACAGAGTGAAACACCGCGACTCACAGAGTAATGCGCCGTGCCCCCACAGAGTGAAACACCGTGAAACCACGGAGCGAAACACCGTGCCCCCACAGAGTGAAACACCGTGCCCCTACAGAGTGAAACATCGTGCCCTCACAAAGTGAAACACCGCGCCCTCACCGAGTGAAACACCGTGCCCTCTCAGATTGAAACACCGTGCCCCCACAGATTGAAACACCGTGCCCTTCAGAGTGAAAAACCGTGGCCTCTCAGAGTGAAGCACCTTGCCATCTCAGATTGAAACACCGTGCCCTCTCATAGTTAAATACCGTGCCCTCTAAGAGTGAAACACCGTGCCCTCTCAGAGTGAAACACCGTGCCCTCTCACAGTGAAACACCGTGCCCTCTCAGGGTGATACACCGTGCCCTCTCAGAGTAAAGCACCGTGCCCTCAGAGAGGGAAACACCGTGCCCTCTCAGAGTGAAACACCGTGCCCTAAGAGAGGGAAACACCGTACACTCACAGGGTGAAACACCGCGCCGTCACAGAGTGAAACACCGTGTCCTCGCAGAGTGAAGCACTGTGTCCTATCAGAGTGAAACACCGTGCCCTCACTGAGTGAAACACTGTGCCCTCTCAGAGTGAAACACTGTGTCCTATCAGAGTGAAACTCCGTGCCCTCACAGAGTGAAACACTGTGCCCTCTCAGAGTGAAACACTGTGCCCTCTCAGAGTGAAACACCGTGCACTCTCAGAGTGAAAAACCATGCCCTCTCAGAGTGAAACACCGTGCCCTCTCAGGTGAAACACCGTGTTCTCGCAGAGTGAAACACTGTGCCCTCTCACAGTGAAACACCGTGCCCTCTCTGAGTGAAACACCGTGCCCTCTCAGAGTGACATACCGTGACCTCACAGAATGAAACACCGTGCCCCCACAGAGTGAAAAACCGTGCCCCCACAGAGTGAAACATCGTGCCCTTCAGAGTGAAACACCATGCCCTGTCAGAGTGAAACACCGTCCCCTCTCACAGTGAAACACTGTGCCCTTCACAGAGTGAAACACCGACCCCTCTCACAGTGAAACACCGTGACCTCTCAGGGTGGAATAGCGTGCCCTCTCAGAGTGAAACACCGTGCCCTCTCAGAGTGAAACACCGTGCCCTCACAGAGTGAAACACCGTGTCCTCTCAGAGTGGAATACCGTGCCCTCTCAGAGTGAAACACCGTCGGCTCTCAGAGTGAAACACCGTGCCCTCACAGAGTGAAACACCGTGCCCTCTCAGAGTGGAATACCGTGCACTCTCAGAGTGAAACACCGTCCCCAATCAGAGTGAAACACCGTGCCCTCACAGAGTGAAACACTATGCCCTCACACAGTGATGCACCGTTCCCCCACAGAGTGAAACACGGTGCCCCCACAGAGTGAAACACCATGCCCTCACAGAGTGAAACACAGTTCCCTCACAGACTGATACACTGTGCCCTCTCAGAGTGAAATACCGTGCCCTCTCAGATTGAAACACCGTGCCATCTCAGCGTGAAAAAACGTGCCCTCACAGAGTCAAACACAGTGCACTCTCAGAGTGAAACACCGTCCCCTCTCAGAGTGAAACACCGTGTCCTCGCAGAGTGAAACACTGTGCCCTCTCAAAGTGAAACACTGTGCCCTCTCAGAGTGAAACACCGTGCCCTCAGACAATGAAACACCGTCCCCTCTCACAGTGAAACACCGTGCCCTCTCAGAGTGAAACACCGTGCCCTCTCAGAGTGAAACACTGTGCCCTCTCAGAGTGAAACACCGTGCCCTCAGAGAGTGAAGCACCGTCCCCTCTCAGAGTGGAATACCGTGCCCTCTCAGAGTGATACACCGTTCCCTGTCAGACTGAAACACCGTGCCATCACAGAATGAAACACCATGCCCTCTCAGAGTGAAACACCGTGCCCTCTCAGAGTGAAACTCCGTGCCCTCTCACAGTGAAACACCGTGCCCTCACAGAGTGAAACACTGTGCCCTCACAGAATGAAACACCATGCCATCTCAGAGTGAAACACGGTGCCCTCACAGAGTGAAACCCCGTGCCCTCACAGAGTGAAACCCCGTGCCCTCACAGAGTGAAACACCGTGCCCTCTCAGAGTGAAACACCGTGCCCTCTCAGAGTGAAACACCGTGCCCTCACAGAGTGAAGCACCGTGCCCTCTCAGAGTGAAACACCGTGCCCTCACAGAGTGAAGCACCGTGCCCTCGCAGACTGAAACACCGTGCCCTCGCAGACTGAAACACCGTGCCCTCTTAGAGTGAAACACCGTGCCATCACAGAGTGAAGCACCGTGCCCTCTCAGAGTGAAACACCGTGCCCTCACAGAGTGAAGCACCGTGCCCTCGCAGACTGAAACACCGTGCCCTCGCAGACTGAAACACCGTGCTCTCACAGAGTGAATCACCATGCCTTCGCAAATTGAAACACCGAGCCCTCTCAGAGTGATACACCGTTCCCTGTCAGACTGAAACACCGTGCCCTCTCAGAGTGATACACCGTTCCCTGTCAGACTGAAACACCGTGCCCTCACAGAATGAAACACCGTGCCCTCTCAGAGTGAAACACCTTCCCCTCTCAGAATCAAACTCCGTGCCCTCTCACAGTGAAACACCGTGCCCTCACAGAGTGAAACACCGTGCCCTCACAGAATGAAACACCGTGCCCTCTCAGAGTGAAACACCGTGCCCTCTCAGAGTGAAACACGGTGCCCTCTCAGAGTGAAACACCGTGCCCTCTCAGAGTGAAATACCGTGCCCTCTCAGAGTGAAACACGATGCCCTCTCAGAGTCAAACACCGTGCCCTCTCAGAGTGAAACACCGTGCCTTCACAGAATGATAGTCCGTGCCCTCTCAGAGTTAAGTACTGTGCCCTCACAGAGTGAAACACTGTGCCCTCACAGAGGGAAACACCGTGCCCTCTCAGAGTGAAACACAGTGCCCTCTCAGAGTGAAACACCGTGCCCTCACATAGTGATACACCGTGCCACCACAGAGTGAAACACCGTGCCCCCACAGAGTGAAACACCGTGCCCCCACAGAATGATGCACCGTGCCCCCACAGAGTGATACACCGTGCCACCACAGAGTGAAAAAACGTGCCCTAACAGAGTCAAACATAGTGCCCTCTCAGAGTGAAACACCGTCCCCTCTCAGAGTGAAACACCGTGCCCTCTCAGAGTGAAACACCGTGCCCTCTCAGAGTGAAACACCGTGCCCTCTCAGAGTGAAACACCGTGCCCTCACAGAGTGAAACACCGTGCCCTCTCAGAGTGAAACACTGTGCCCTCTCAGAGTGAAACACTGTGCCCTCTCAGAGTGAAACACTGTGCCCTCAGAGAGTGAAACACCGTCCCCTCTCAGAGTGAAACACCGTGCCCTCTCAGAGTGGAATACCGTGCCCTCTCAGAGTGATACACCATCCGCTCTCAGAGTGAAACACCGTGCCCTCTCAGAGTGATACACCGTTCCCTGTCAGACTGAAACACCGTGCCCTCACAGAATGAAACACTGTGCCCTCTCAGAGTGAAACACCGTGCCCTCTCAGAGTGAAACTCCGGGCCCTCTCACAGTGAAACACTGTGCCCTCTCAGAGTGAAACACCGTGCCCTCACAGAGTGAAACCCCGTGCCCTCACAGAGTGAAACACCGTGCCCTCTCAGAGTGAAACACCGTGCCCTCTCAGAGTGAAACACCGTGCCCTCACAGAGTGAAGCACCGTGCCCTCTCAGAGTGAAACACCGTGCCCTCACAGAATGAAGCACCGTGCCCTCGCAGAGTGATACACCGTTCCCTGTCAGACTGAAACACCGTGCCCTCACAGAATGAAACACTGTGCCCTCTCAGAGTGAAACACCATGCCCTCTCAGAGTGAAACTCCGTGCCCTCTCAGAGTGAAACACCGTGCCCTCACAGAGTGAAACACCGTGCCCTCACAGAAAAAAACACCATGCCATCTCAGAGTTAATACACGGTGCCCTCACAGAGTGAAACACCGTGCCCTCTCAGAATGAAACACTGTGCCCTCACAGAATGAAACACCGTGCCCTCTCAGAGTGAAACACCGTGCCCTCTCAGTGTGACACATCGTGCCTTCACAGAATGAAACACTGTGCCCTGTCAGAGTGAAACTCCGTGCCCTCACATAGTGATACACCGTGCCCCCACAGAGTGAAACACCGTGCTCCCACAGAGTGAAACACCGCGACTCACAGAGTAATGCGCCGTGCCCCCACAGAGTGAAACACCGTGAAACCACGGAGTGAAACACCGTGCCCCCACAGAGTGAAACACCGTGCCCCTACAGAATGAAACATCGTGCCCTCACAAAGTGAAACACCGCGCCCTCACCGAGAGAAACACCGTGCCCTCTCAGAGTGAAACACGATGCCCTCTCAGAGTCAAACACCGTGCCCTCTCAGAGTCAAACACCGTGCCCTCACAGAATGATAGTCCGTGCCCTCTCAGAGTTAAGTACTGTGCCCTCACAGAGTGAAACACTGTGCCCTCACAGAGGGAAACACCGTGCCCTCTCAGAGTGAAACACCGTGCCCTCACATAGTGATACACCGTGCCCCCACAGAATGATGCACCGTGCCCCCACAGAGTGAAACACCGTGCCCCCACAGAGTGAAACACCGTGCCCCCACAGAGTGAAACACCGTGCCCCCACAGAATGATGCACCGTGCCCCCACAGAGTGATACACCGTGCCACCACAGAGTGAAAAAACGTGCCCTAACAGAGTCAAACATAGTGCCCTCTCAGAGTGAAACACCGTCCCCTCTCAGAGTGAAACACCGTCCCCTCTCAGAGTGAAAAACGGTGCCCTCTCAGACTGAAACACTGTGCCCTCTCAGAGTGAAACACTGTGCCCTCAGAGAGTGAAACACCGTCCCCTCTCAGAGTGAAACACCATGCCCACTCAGAGTGGAATACCGTGCCCTCTCAGAGTGATACACCATCCGCTCTCAGAGTGAAACACCGTGCCCTCTCAGAGTGATACACCGTTCCCTGTCAGACTGAAACACCGTGCCCTCACAGAATGAAACCCCGTGCCCTCACAGAGTGTAACACCATGCCCTCACAGAGTGTAACACCGTGCACTCTCAGAGTGAAACACCGTGCCCTCTCAGAGTGAAACATCGTGCCCTCACAGAGTGAAGCACCGTGCCCTCTCAGAGTGAAACACCGTGCCCTCACAGAGTGAAGCACCGTGCCCTCGCAGACTGAAACACCATGCCAGCTCAGAGTGAAACACCGTGCCCTCCGACAATGAAACACCGTCCACTCTCACAGTGAAACACTGTGCCCTCTCAGAGTGAAACACCGTGCCCCCACAGAGTGAAACACCGTGCCCTCTCAGAGTGAAACACCGTGCCCTCTCAGAGTGAAACATTGTGCCCTCACAGAGTGATACACCGTTCCCTCACAGAGTGAAACACAGTGCCCCCACAGAGTGAAACACCGTGCCCTCACAGAGTGAAACACAGTTCGCTCACAGACTGATACACTGTGCCCTCTCAGAGTGAAATACCGTGCCCTCTCAGATTGAAACACCGTGCCCTCTCAGCGTGAAAAAACGTGCCCTCACAGAGTCAAACACAGTGCCCTCTCAGAGTGAAACACCGTGCCCTCTCAGAGTGAAACACCGTCCCCTCTCAGAGTGAAACACCCTGCCCTCTCACAGTGAAACGCCGTGCCCTCTCTGAGTGAAGCACCGTACCCTCTCAGAGTGAAACACCGTGCCCTCTCAGAGTGAAACACCGTGCCCTCTCTGAGTGAAACACTGTGCCCTCGCAGAGTGAAAAACCATGCCCTCTCAATGTGAAACACTGTGCCCTCTCAGAGTGAAACACCGTGCCCTTAGACAATGACACACCGTCCCCTCTCACAGTGAAACACCGTGCCCTCTCAGAGTGAAACACCGTGCACTCTCACAGTGAAACACTGTGCCCTCTCAGAGTGAAACACCGTGCCCTCAGAGAGTGAAACACCGTCCCCTCTCAGAGTGAAACACCGTGCCCTCTCAGAGTGGAATACCGTGCCCTCTCAGAGTGATACACCATCCGGTCTCATAGTGAAACACCGTGCCCTCTCAGAGTGATACACCGTTCCCTGTCAGACTGAAACACCTTACCCTCTCAGAGTGAAACACCGTTCCCTGTCAGACTGAAACACCGTTCCCTGTCAGACTGAAACACCGTGCCCTCTCAGAGTGAAACACCGTGCCCTCTCAGAGTGAAACACCGTGCCCTCTCAGAGTGAAACTCCGTGCCCTCTCACAGTGAAACACCGTGCCCTCACAGAGTGAAACGCCATGCCCTCTCACAGTGAAACACGGAGCCCTCACAGAGTGAAAGCCCATGCCCTCACAGAGTGAAACATCGTGCCCTCACAGAGTGAAACCCCGTGCCCTCACAGAGTGTAACACCGTGCCCTCACAGAGTGTAACACCGTGCCCTCTCAGAGTGAAACACCGTGCCCTCTCAGAGTGAAACATCGTGCCCTCACAGAGTGAAGCACCGTGCCCTCTCAGAGTGAAACACCGTGCACTGACAGAGTGAAGCACCGTGCGCTCGCAGACTGAAACACCATGCCCTCTCAGAGTGAAACACCGTGCCCTCCGACAATGAAACACCGTCCACTCTCACAGTGAAACACTGTGCCCTCTCAGAGTGAAACACTGTGCCCTCTCAGAGTGAAACACCGTGCCCCCACAGAGTGAACCACCGTGCCCTCTCAGAGTGAAACACCGTGCCCTCTCAGAGTGAAACATTGTGCCCTCACAGAGTGATACACCGTTCCCTCACAGAGTGAAACACAGTCCCCTCTCAGAGTGAAACACCGTGCCCTCACATAGTGATACACCGTACCCCCACAGAGTGAAACACCGTGCCCCCACAGAGTGAAACACCGTGCCCCCACAGAATGATGCACCGTGCCCCCTCAGAGTGAAACACCGTGCCACCACAGAGTGAAACACTGTGCCCTCTCAGAGTGAAACACCGTGCCCTCCGACAATGAAACACCGTGCCCACTCAGAGTGAAACACTGTGCCCTCTCAGAGTGAAACACCATGCCCTCTCAGAGTGAAACACCGTGCTCTCGCACAGTGAAACACTGTGCCCTCTCACAGTGAAACACCGTGCCCTCTCTGAGTGAAACACCGTTCCCTCTCAGAGTGACACACCGTGACCTCACAGAATGAAACACCGTGCCCTCTAAGAGTGAAAAACCGTGACCTCACAGAATGAAACACAGTGCCCTCTAAGAGTGAAACACTGTGCCCTCACAGAATGAAACACCGTCCTCTCTCAGAGTGAAAAACCGTGCCCTCTCTGTGTGACACATCGTCCCTTCACAGAATGAAACACGGTGCACTCTCAGAGAGATAAACGGTGCCCACTCAGAGTGAAACACCGTGCCCCCACAGAGTGAAACACCGTGCCCTCACAGAGTGAAACACCGTGCCCTCTCAGTGTGACACATCATGCCTTCACAGAATGAAACACGGTGCCCTCTCAGAGTGATAAACGGTGCCCTCTCAGAGTGAAACACCGTGCCCCCACAGAGTGAACCACCGTGCCCTCTCAGAGTGAAACACCGTGCCCTCTCAGAGTGAAACATTGTGCCCTCAAAGAGTGATACACCGTTGCCTCACAGAGTGAAACACCGTGCCCTCACATAGTGATACACCGTGCCCCCCAAGAATGAAACACCGTGCCCCCAAAGAGTGAAACACCGTGCCCCGACAGAATGATGCACCGTGCCCCCACAGAGTGAAACACCGTGCCACCACACAGTGAAACACCGTGCCCCCACAGAGTGAAACACCGTGCCCCCACAGAGTGAAACATCGTGCCCCTCAGAGTGAATCACCCTGGCCTCTCAGAGTGAAACAACGTCCCCTCTCACAGTGAAACACCGTGCCCTTCACAGAGTGAAACACCGTCCCCTCTCACAGTGAAACTCCGTGCCCTCTCAGAGTGATACACCGAGCCCTCTCAGAGTGAAACACCGTGCCCTCTCAGAGTCAAACACCGTGCCCTCAGAGAGTGAAACACCGTCCCCACTCAGAGTGATACACCGTGCCCTCTCAGAGTGTAATACCGTGCCCTCTCAGAGTGAAACACCGTGCCCTCTCAGAGTGGAAAACCGTGCCCTCTCAGAGTGAAACACCGTCCCCTCTCAGAGTGAAACGCCGTGCCCTCTCAGAGTGAAACACCGAGCCCTCTCAGAGTGAAACGCCATGCCCTCTCAGAGTGAAACACCATGCCCTCTCAGAGTGAAACGCCGTGCCCTCTCAGAGTGAAACACCGAGCCCTCTCAGAGTGAAACACCACACACTCTCAGATTGAAACACCGAGCCCTCTCAGAGTGAAACGCCATGCCCTCTCAGAGTGAAACGCCGTGCCCTCTCAGAGTGAAACACCGTGCCATCTCAGAGTAAAGCACCGTGCCCTCAGAGAGGGAAACACCGTGCCCTCTCACAGTGAAACACAGTGCCCTCTCACAGTGAAAC
Organism: Cetorhinus maximus; assembly: GCF_964194155.1. Lineage (NCBI taxonomy): Eukaryota > Metazoa > Chordata > Chondrichthyes > Lamniformes > Cetorhinidae > Cetorhinus > Cetorhinus maximus. Next base: position 217,646,853 of record NC_135879.1, read on the forward strand.
ACCGTGCCCTCTCAGAATGAAACACCGTGCCCTATCACAGTGAAACACCGTACCCTCTCAGAGTGAAACACTGTGCCCTCTCAGAGTGAAACTTCGTGCTCTCTCAGAGTGAAACACTGTGCCCTCTCAGAGTGAAAAACCGCTCCTTCTCAGAGTGACACACCGTGCCCTCTCAGTTGAAAAAGCACCGTGCCCTCTCAGATTAAAACACCGTGCCCTCACAGAGTGAAACACCGTACCCTCTCAGAGTGATACACCGTGCCCTCTCAGAGTGAAACACCGTGCCCTCTCAGAGTGAAACACCGTGCCCTCTCAGATTGAAACACCGTGCCCTCTCAGATTGAAACACCGTGCCCTCACAGAGTGAAACACCGTGCCCTCTCAGAGTGAAAAACCGTGCCCTCACTGAGTGAAACACCGTGCCCTCTCAGAGTGAAAAACCGTGCCCTCACTGAGTGAAACACCATACCCTTTCCCAGTGATACACCGTGCCCTCACAGAGTGAAACACCGCTCCCTCTCAGAGTGAAACACCGTGCCCTCACAGAGTGAAACACCGTGCCCTCACAGAGTGAAGTACCGTGCCCTTACAGAGTGAAACACCGAGACTTTCTCAGAGTGAAACACCCTGCCCTCTGAGAGTTAAACACTCTGCCCTCACAGAGTGAAACACCGTGCCCTCTCACCATATAACATTATGCCCTCTCAGAGTAAAGCACAGTGCCTTAATGGAGTGAAACTCCATGCCCTCTCAGATTGAAGCACCGTACAATTATGAAGTGAAACTCCGTGCCCCCTCAGAGCAAAACACCCTGCCCTCACAGAGTGAAACACCGTGCCCTCTCAGAGTGAAACACCGTGCCCTCTCAGCGTGAAACACCGTGCCCTCACAGAGTGAAACACCGTGCCCTCTCAGAGTGAAACACCGTGCCCTCACAGAGTGAAACACCGTGCCCTCTCAGAGTGAAACACCCTGCCCTCTGACAGTGAAACACTCTGCCCTCTCGGATTGAAACACCGTGCCCTCACTGAGTGAAATACCGTGCCCTCTCAGAGTGAATCACAGTTCCCACTAAGAGTGAAACACCGCGCCCTCTCAGAGTGATACACCGTGCCCTCTCAGAGTGAATCACAGTTCCCACTAAGAGTGAAACACCGCGCCCTCTCAGAGTGATACACCGTGCCCTCTCAGTGTCAAACACCGTGCCCTCTCAGATTGAACCACTGTCCCTTCAAAGAGAGAAACAACCTGCCCTTTGAGAGTGAAAGACTCTGCCCTGGCAGAGTGAAACACCGTGCCCTCTCACCATGTAACATTATGCCCTCTCAGAGCAAAGCACAATGCCCATATGGAGTGAAACTCCGTGCCCTCTCAGAGTGAAGCACCGTACAATTCTGAAGTGAAACGCCGTGCCCTCACAGAGTGAAACACCGTGCCCTCACAGAGTGAAACACCGTGCCCCCTCAGAGGAAAACACCCTGCCCTCACAGAGTGAAACACCGTGCCCTCTCAGAGTGAAACACCGTGCCCTCTCAGAGTGAAACACCGTGCCCTCACAGAGTGAAACACCGTGCCCTCACAGAGTGAAACACCGTGCCCCCTCAGAGTGAAACACCGTGCCCTCCCAGAGAGAAACACCGTGCCCTCTTACCATGTAACATTATGCCCTCTCAGAGTAAAGCACAATGCCCATATGGAGTGAAACACCGTGCCCTCACAGAGTGAAACACCGTTCCCTGTCAGACTGAAACACCGTGCCCTCACAGAATGAAACACTGTGCCCTCTCAGAGTGAAACACCGTGCCCTCTCAGAGTGAAACTCCGGGCCCTCTCACAGTGAAACACTGTGCCCTCTCAGAGTGAAACACCCTGCCCTCACAGAGTGAAACACCGTGCCCTCTCAGAGTGAAACACCGTGCCCTCTCAGAGTGAAACTCCGTGCCCTCTCAGAGTGAAACACCATGCCCTCTCAGAGTGAAACTCCGTGCCCTCTCAGAGTGAAACACCGTGCCCTCACAGAGTGAAACACCGTGCCCTCACAGAATAAAACACCATGCCATCTCAGAGTTAATACACGGTGCCCTCACAGAGTGAAACACCGTGCCCTCTCAGAATGAAACACTGTGCCCTCACAGAATGAAACACCGTGCCCTCTCAGAGTGAAACACCGTGCCCTCTCAGTGTGACACATCGTGCCTTCACAGAATGAAACACTGTGCCCTGTCAGAGTGAAACTCCGTGCCCTCACATAGTGATACACCGTGCCCCCACAGAGTGAAACACCGTGCTCCCACAGAGTGAAACACCGCGACTCACAGAGTAATGCGCCGTGCCCCCACAGAGTGAAACACCGTGAAACCACGGAGTGAAACACCGTGCCCCCACAGAGTGAAACACCGTGCCCCTACAGAATGAAACATCGTGCCCTCACAAAGTGAAACACCGCGCCCTCACCGAGTGAAACACCGTGCCCTCTCAGAGTGAAACACGATGCCCTCTCAGAGTCAAACACCGTGCCCTCTCAGAGTCAAACACCGTGCCCTCACAGAATGATAGTCCGTGCCCTCTCAGAGTTAAGTACTGTGCCCTCACAGAGGGAAACACCGTGCCCTCTCAGAGTGAAACACAGTGCCCTCTCAGAGTGAAACACCGTGCCCTCACATAGTGATACACCGTGCCACCACAGAGTGAAACACCGTGCCCCCACAGAGTGAAACACCGTGCCCCCACAGAATGATGCACCGTGCCCCCACAGAGTGAAAAAACGTGCCCTAACAGAGTGAAAAACGGTGCCCTCTCAGAGTGAAACACCGTGCCCTCAGACAATGAAACACCGTCCCCTCTCACAGTGAAACACCGTGCCCTCTCAGAGTGAAACACCGTGCCCTCTCAGACTGAAACACTGTGCCCTCTCAGAGTGAAACACCGTGCCCTCAGAGAGTGAAACACCGTCCCCTCTCAGAGTGAAACACCATGCCCACTCAGAGTGGAATACCGTGCCCTCTCAGAGTGATACACCATCCGCTCTCAGAGTGAAACACCGTGCCCTCTCAGAGTGATACACCGTTCCCTGTCAGACTGAAACACCGTGCCCTCACAGAATGAAACACCGTGCCCTCTCAGAGTGAAACACCGTGCCCTCTCAGAGTGAAACTCCGGGCCCTCTCACAGTGAAACACCGTGCCCTCACAGAGTGAAACACCGTGTCCTCACAGAATGAAACACCATGCCCTCTCAGAGTGAAACACGGTGCCCTCACCGAGTGAAACCCCGTGCCCTCACAGAGTGAAACATCGTGCCCTCACAGAGTGAAACCCCATGCCCTCACAGAGTGAAACCCCGTGCCCTCACAGAGTGAAACACCGTGCCCTCTCAGAGTGAAACACCGTGCCCTCTCAGAGTGAAACACCGTGCCGTCACAGAGTGAAGCACCGTGCCCTCTCAGAGTGAAACACCGTGCCCTCACAGAATGAAGCACCGTGCCCTCGCAGACTGAAACACCGTGCCCTCTCAAAGTGAAACACCGTTCCCTCTCAGAGTGAAACACCGCGCCCTCCGACAATGAAACACCGTCCCGTCTCACAGTGAAACACCGTGCCCTCTCAGAGTGAAACACCGTGCCCTCAGAGAGTGAAACACCGTCCCCTCTCAGAGTGAAACACCGTGCCCTCTCAGAGTGGAATACCGTGTCCTCTCAGAGTGATACACCCTCCGCTTCAGAGAGAAACACCGTGCCCTCTCAGAGAGATACACAGTTCCCTGTCAGACTGAAACACCGTGCCCTCACAGAATGAAACACCGTGCCCTCTCACAGTGAAACACCGTGCCCTCTCAGAGTGAAACTCCGTGCCCTCTCAGAGTGAAACACCGTGCCCTCACAGAGTGAAACACCGTGCCCTCACAGAATAAAACACCATGCCATCTCAGAGTTAATACACGGTGCCCTCACAGAGTGAAACACCGTGCCCTCTCAGAGTGAAACACCGAGCCCTCTCAGAGTGAAACACCGTGCCCGCTCAGAGTGAAACACCGTTCCCTCTCAGAGTGAATCACAGTTCCCACTCAGAGTGAAACACCGCGCCCTCTCAGAGTGATACACCATGCCCTCTCAGAGTCAAACACCGTGCCCTCTCAGATCGAAACACTGTTCCTTCTCAGAGTGAAACACCCTGCCCTCTGAGAATGAAACACTCTGCCCTCTCAGTGTGAAACACCCTGCCCTCTGAGAGTGAAACACTCTGCCCTGGCAGAGTGAAACACCGTGCCCTCTCACCATGTAACATTATGCCCTCTCAGAGTAAAGCACAGTGCCCATGTGGAGTGAAACTCCGTGCCCTCTCAGAGTGAGGCACCGTACAATTATGAAGTGATACTCCGTTCCCCCTCAGAGGAAAACACCCTGCCCTCTCAGAGTGAAACACCGCGCCCTCTCAGCGTGGAACACCGATCACCCTCAGCATGAAACATCGTCTCCTCTCAGAGTGAAACACCGTGCCCTCACAGAGTGCAACACCGTGCCCTCTCTGAGTGAAACACCGTGCCCTCTCAGAGTAAAGAACCGTGCCCTCACAGAGTGAAACACCGTGCCTTCTCAGAGCGAAACACCGTGCCCCCACAGAGTGAAATACCGTGCCCCCACAGAGTGAAACACCGTGCCCTCTCACAGTGAAACACTGTGCCCTCTCAGAATGAAACACTGTGCCCTCACAGAATGAAACACCGTGCCCTCTCAGAGTGAAACACCGTGCCCTCTCAGTGTGACACATCGTGCCTTCACAGAATGAAACACTGTGCCCTGTCAGAGTGAAACTCCGTGCCCTCACATAGTGATACACCGTGCCCCCACAGAGTGAAACACCGTGCTCCCACAGAGTGAAACACCGCGACTCACAGAGTAATGCGCCGTGCCCCCACAGAGTGAAACACCGTGAAACCACGGAGCGAAACACCGTGCCCCCACAGAGTGAAACACCGTGCCCCTACAGAGTGAAACATCGTGCCCTCACAAAGTGAAACACCGCGCCCTCACCGAGTGAAACACCGTGCCCTCTCAGATTGAAACACCGTGCCCCCACAGATTGAAACACCGTGCCCTTCAGAGTGAAAAACCGTGGCCTCTCAGAGTGAAGCACCTTGCCATCTCAGATTGAAACACCGTGCCCTCTCATAGTTAAATACCGTGCCCTCTAAGAGTGAAACACCGTGCCCTCTCAGAGTGAAACACCGTGCCCTCTCACAGTGAAACACCGTGCCCTCTCAGGGTGATACACCGTGCCCTCTCAGAGTAAAGCACCGTGCCCTCAGAGAGGGAAACACCGTGCCCTCTCAGAGTGAAACACCGTGCCCTAAGAGAGGGAAACACCGTACACTCACAGGGTGAAACACCGCGCCGTCACAGAGTGAAACACCGTGTCCTCGCAGAGTGAAGCACTGTGTCCTATCAGAGTGAAACACCGTGCCCTCACTGAGTGAAACACTGTGCCCTCTCAGAGTGAAACACTGTGTCCTATCAGAGTGAAACTCCGTGCCCTCACAGAGTGAAACACTGTGCCCTCTCAGAGTGAAACACTGTGCCCTCTCAGAGTGAAACACCGTGCACTCTCAGAGTGAAAAACCATGCCCTCTCAGAGTGAAACACCGTGCCCTCTCAGGTGAAACACCGTGTTCTCGCAGAGTGAAACACTGTGCCCTCTCACAGTGAAACACCGTGCCCTCTCTGAGTGAAACACCGTGCCCTCTCAGAGTGACATACCGTGACCTCACAGAATGAAACACCGTGCCCCCACAGAGTGAAAAACCGTGCCCCCACAGAGTGAAACATCGTGCCCTTCAGAGTGAAACACCATGCCCTGTCAGAGTGAAACACCGTCCCCTCTCACAGTGAAACACTGTGCCCTTCACAGAGTGAAACACCGACCCCTCTCACAGTGAAACACCGTGACCTCTCAGGGTGGAATAGCGTGCCCTCTCAGAGTGAAACACCGTGCCCTCTCAGAGTGAAACACCGTGCCCTCACAGAGTGAAACACCGTGTCCTCTCAGAGTGGAATACCGTGCCCTCTCAGAGTGAAACACCGTCGGCTCTCAGAGTGAAACACCGTGCCCTCACAGAGTGAAACACCGTGCCCTCTCAGAGTGGAATACCGTGCACTCTCAGAGTGAAACACCGTCCCCAATCAGAGTGAAACACCGTGCCCTCACAGAGTGAAACACTATGCCCTCACACAGTGATGCACCGTTCCCCCACAGAGTGAAACACGGTGCCCCCACAGAGTGAAACACCATGCCCTCACAGAGTGAAACACAGTTCCCTCACAGACTGATACACTGTGCCCTCTCAGAGTGAAATACCGTGCCCTCTCAGATTGAAACACCGTGCCATCTCAGCGTGAAAAAACGTGCCCTCACAGAGTCAAACACAGTGCACTCTCAGAGTGAAACACCGTCCCCTCTCAGAGTGAAACACCGTGTCCTCGCAGAGTGAAACACTGTGCCCTCTCAAAGTGAAACACTGTGCCCTCTCAGAGTGAAACACCGTGCCCTCAGACAATGAAACACCGTCCCCTCTCACAGTGAAACACCGTGCCCTCTCAGAGTGAAACACCGTGCCCTCTCAGAGTGAAACACTGTGCCCTCTCAGAGTGAAACACCGTGCCCTCAGAGAGTGAAGCACCGTCCCCTCTCAGAGTGGAATACCGTGCCCTCTCAGAGTGATACACCGTTCCCTGTCAGACTGAAACACCGTGCCATCACAGAATGAAACACCATGCCCTCTCAGAGTGAAACACCGTGCCCTCTCAGAGTGAAACTCCGTGCCCTCTCACAGTGAAACACCGTGCCCTCACAGAGTGAAACACTGTGCCCTCACAGAATGAAACACCATGCCATCTCAGAGTGAAACACGGTGCCCTCACAGAGTGAAACCCCGTGCCCTCACAGAGTGAAACCCCGTGCCCTCACAGAGTGAAACACCGTGCCCTCTCAGAGTGAAACACCGTGCCCTCTCAGAGTGAAACACCGTGCCCTCACAGAGTGAAGCACCGTGCCCTCTCAGAGTGAAACACCGTGCCCTCACAGAGTGAAGCACCGTGCCCTCGCAGACTGAAACACCGTGCCCTCGCAGACTGAAACACCGTGCCCTCTTAGAGTGAAACACCGTGCCATCACAGAGTGAAGCACCGTGCCCTCTCAGAGTGAAACACCGTGCCCTCACAGAGTGAAGCACCGTGCCCTCGCAGACTGAAACACCGTGCCCTCGCAGACTGAAACACCGTGCTCTCACAGAGTGAATCACCATGCCTTCGCAAATTGAAACACCGAGCCCTCTCAGAGTGATACACCGTTCCCTGTCAGACTGAAACACCGTGCCCTCTCAGAGTGATACACCGTTCCCTGTCAGACTGAAACACCGTGCCCTCACAGAATGAAACACCGTGCCCTCTCAGAGTGAAACACCTTCCCCTCTCAGAATCAAACTCCGTGCCCTCTCACAGTGAAACACCGTGCCCTCACAGAGTGAAACACCGTGCCCTCACAGAATGAAACACCGTGCCCTCTCAGAGTGAAACACCGTGCCCTCTCAGAGTGAAACACGGTGCCCTCTCAGAGTGAAACACCGTGCCCTCTCAGAGTGAAATACCGTGCCCTCTCAGAGTGAAACACGATGCCCTCTCAGAGTCAAACACCGTGCCCTCTCAGAGTGAAACACCGTGCCTTCACAGAATGATAGTCCGTGCCCTCTCAGAGTTAAGTACTGTGCCCTCACAGAGTGAAACACTGTGCCCTCACAGAGGGAAACACCGTGCCCTCTCAGAGTGAAACACAGTGCCCTCTCAGAGTGAAACACCGTGCCCTCACATAGTGATACACCGTGCCACCACAGAGTGAAACACCGTGCCCCCACAGAGTGAAACACCGTGCCCCCACAGAATGATGCACCGTGCCCCCACAGAGTGATACACCGTGCCACCACAGAGTGAAAAAACGTGCCCTAACAGAGTCAAACATAGTGCCCTCTCAGAGTGAAACACCGTCCCCTCTCACAGTGAAACACCGTGCCCTCTCAGAGTGAAACACCGTGCCCTCTCAGACTGAAACACTGTGCCCTCTCAGACTGAAACACTGTGCCCTCTCAGAGTGAAACACTGTGCCCTCAGAGAGTGAAACACCGTCCCCTCTCAGAGTGAAACACCGTGCCCTCTCAGAGTGGAATACCGTGCCCTCTCAGAGTGATACACCATCCGCTCTCAGAGTGAAACACCGTGCCCTCACAGAATGAAACACTGTGCCCTCTCAGAGTGAAACACCGTGCCCTCTCAGAGTGAAACTCCGGGCCCTCTCACAGTGAAACACTGTGCCCTCTCAGAGTGAAACACCGTGCCCTCACAGAGTGAAACCCCGTGCCCTCACAGAGTGAAACACCGTGCCCTCTCAGAGTGAAACACCGTGCCCTCTCAGAGTGAAACACCGTGCCCTCACAGAGTGAAGCACCGTGCCCTCTCAGAGTGAAACACCGTGCCCTCACAGAATGAAGCACCGTGCCCTCGCAGACTGAAACACCGTGCCCTCTCAAAGTGAAACACCGTTCCCTCTCAGAGTGAAACACCGCGCCCTCCGACAATGAAACACCGTCCCGTCTCACAGTGAAACACCGTGCCCTCTCAGAGTGAAACACCGTGCCCTCAGAGAGTGAAACACCGTCCCCTCTCAGAGTGAAACACCGTGCCCTCTCAGAGTGGAATACCGTGCCCTCTCAGAGTGATACACCATCCGCTTCAGAGAGAAACACCGTGCCCTCTCAGAGAGATACACCGTTCCCTGTCAGACTGAAACACCGTGCCCTCACAGAATGAAACACCGTGCCCTCTCACAGTGAAACACCATGCCCTCTCAGAGTGAAACTCCGTGCCCTCTCAGAGTGAAACACCGTGCCCTCACAGAGTGAAACACCGTGCCCTCACAGAAAAAAACACCATGCCATCTCAGAGTTAATACACGGTGCCCTCACAGAGTGAAACACCGTGCCCTCTCAGAATGAAACACTGTGCCCTCACAGAATGAAACACCGTGCCCTCTCAGAGTGAAACACCGTGCCCTCTCAGTGTGACACATCGTGCCTTCACAGAATGAAACACTGTGCCCTGTCAGAGTGAAACTCCGTGCCCTCACATAGTGATACACCGTGCCCCCACAGAGTGAAACACCGTGCTCCCACAGAGTGAAACACCGCGACTCACAGAGTAATGCGCCGTGCCCCCACAGAGTGAAACACCGTGAAACCACGGAGTGAAACACCGTGCCCCCACAGAGTGAAACACCGTGCCCCTACAGAATGAAACATCGTGCCCTCACAAAGTGAAACACCGCGCCCTCACCGAGTGAAACACCGTGCCCTCTCAGAGTGAAACACGATGCCCTCTCAGAGTCAAACACCGTGCCCTCTCAGAGTCAAACACCGTGCCCTCACAGAATGATAGTCCGTGCCCTCTCAGAGTTAAGTACTGTGCCCTCACAGAGTGAAACACTGTGCCCTCACAGAGGGAAACACCGTGCCCTCTCAGAGTGAAACACAGTGCCCTCTCAGAGTGAAACACCGTGCCCTCACATAGTGATACACCGTGCCCCCACAGAATGATGCACCGTGCCCCCACAGAGTGAAACACCGTGCCCCCACAGAGTGAAACACCGTGCCCCCACAGAGTGAAACACCGTGCCCCCACAGAATGATGCACCGTGCCCCCACAGAGTGATACACCGTGCCACCACAGAGTGAAAAAACGTGCCCTAACAGAGTCAAACATAGTGCCCTCTCAGAGTGAAACACCGTCCCCTCTCAGAGTGAAACACCGTGCCCTCTCAGAGTGAAACACCGTGCCCTCTCAGACTGAAACACTGTGCCCTCTCAGAGTGAAACACTGTGCCCTCAGAGAGTGAAACACCGTCCCCTCTCAGAGTGAAACACCATGCCCACTCAGAGTGGAATACCGTGCCCTCTCAGAGTGATACACCATCCGCTCTCAGAGTGAAACACCGTGCCCTCTCAGAGTGATACACCGTTCCCTGTCAGACTGAAACACCGTGCCCTCGCAGAATGAAACACCGTGCCCTCTCAGAGTGAAACACCGTGCCCTCTCAGAGTGAAACTCCGGGCCCTCTCACAGTGAAACACCGTGCCCTCACAGAGTGAAACACCGTGTCCTCACAGAATGAAACACCATGCCCTCTCAGAGTGAAACACGGTGCCCTCACCGAGTGAAACACGGTGCCCTCACAGAGAGAAACATCGTGCCCTCACAGAGTGAAACCCCATGCCCTCACAGAGTGAAACCCCGTGCCCTCACAGAGTGAAACACCGTTCCCTCTCAGAGTGAAACACCGCGCCCTCCGACAATGAAACACCGTCCCGTCTCACAGTGAAACACCGTGCCCTCTCAGAGTGAAACACCGTGCCCTCAGAGAGTGAAACACCGTCCCCTCTCAGAGTGAAACACCGTGCCCTCTCAGAGTGGAATACCGTGCCCTCTCAGAGAGATACACAGTTCCCTGTCAGACTGAAACACCGTGCCCTCACAGAATGAAACACCGTGCCCTCTCACAGTGAAACACCGTGCCCTCTCAGAGTGAAACTCCGTGCCCTCTCAGAGTGAAACACCGTGCCCTCACAGAGTGAAACACCGTGCCCTCACAGAATAAAACACCATGCCATCTCAGAGTTAATACACGGTGCCCTCACAGAGTGAAACACCGTGCCCTCTCAGAGTGAAACACCGAGCCCTCTCAGAGTGAAACACCGTGCCCGCTCAGAGTGAAACACCGTTCCCTCTCAGAGTGAATCACAGTTCCCACTCAGAGTGAAACACCGCGCCCTCTCAGAGTGATACACCATGCCCTCTCAGAGTCAAACACCGTGCCCTCTCAGATCGAAACACTGTTCCTTCTCAGAGTGAAACACCCTGCCCTCTGAGAATGAAACACTCTGCCCTCTCAGTGTGAAACACCCTGCCCTCTGAGAGTGAAACACTCTGCCCTGGCAGAGTGAAACACCGTGCCCTCTCACCATGTAACATTATGCCCTCTCAGAGTAAAGCACAGTGCCCATGTGGAGTGAAACTCCGTGCCCTCTCAGAGTGAGGCACCGTACAATTATGAAGTGATACTCCGTTCCCCCTCAGAGGAAAACACCCTGCCCTCTCAGAGTGAAACACCGCGCCCTCTCAGCGTGGAACACCGATCACCCTCAGCATGAAACATCGTCTCCTCTCAGAGTGAAACACCGTGCCCTCACAGAGTGCAACACCGTGCCCTCTCTGAGTGAAACACCGTGCCCGCTCAGAGTGAAACACCGTGCCCTCTCAGAGTGAAACACCGTGCCCTCTCAGAGTGAAACACCGTGCCCTCACAGAGTGAAGCACCGTGCCCTCTCAGAGTGAAACACCGTGCCCTCACAGAATGAAGCACCGTGCCCTCGCAGACTGAAACACCGTGCCCTCTCAAAGTGAAACACCGTTCCCTCTCAGAGTGAAACACCGCGCCCTCCGACAATGAAACACCGTCCCGTCTCACAGTGAAACACCGTGCCCTCTCAGAGTGAAACACCGTGCCCTCAGAGAGTGAAACACCGTCCCCTCTCAGAGTGAAACACCGTGCCCTCTCAGAGTGGAATACCGTGCCCTCTCAGAGTGATACACCATCCGCTTCAGAGAGAAACACCGTGCCCTCTCAGAGAGATACACCGTTCCCTGTCAGACTGAAACACCGTGCCCTCACAGAATGAAACACCGTGCCCTCTCACAGTGAAACACCATGCCCTCTCAGAGTGAAACTCCGTGCCCTCTCAGAGTGAAACACCGTGCCCTCACAGAGTGAAACACCGTGCCCTCACAGAAAAAAACACCATGCCATCTCAGAGTTAATACACGGTGCCCTCACAGAGTGAAACACCGTGCCCTCTCAGAATGAAACACTGTGCCCTCACAGAATGAAACACCGTGCCCTCTCAGAGTGAAACACCGTGCCCTCTCAGTGTGACACATCGTGCCTTCACAGAATGAAACACTGTGCCCTGTCAGAGTGAAACTCCGTGCCCTCACATAGTGATACACCGTGCCCCCACAGAGTGAAACACCGTGCTCCCACAGAGTGAAACACCGCGACTCACAGAGTAATGCGCCGTGCCCCCACAGAGTGAAACACCGTGAAACCACGGAGTGAAACACCGTGCCCCCACAGAGTGAAACACCGTGCCCCTACAGAATGAAACATCGTGCCCTCACAAAGTGAAACACCGCGCCCTCACCGAGTGAAACACCGTGCCCTCTCAGAGTGAAACACGATGCCCTCTCAGAGTCAAACACCGTGCCCTCTCAGAGTCAAACACCGTGCCCTCACAGAATGATAGTCCGTGCCCTCTCAGAGTTAAGTACTGTGCCCTCACAGAGTGAAACACTGTGCCCTCACAGAGGGAAACACCGTGCCCTCTCAGAGTGAAACACAGTGCCCTCTCAGAGTGAAACACCGTGCCCTCACATAGTGATACACCGTGCCCCCACAGAATGATGCACCGTGCCCCCACAGAGTGAAACACCGTGCCCCCACAGAGTGAAACACCGTGCCCCCACAGAGTGAAACACCGTGCCCCCACAGAATGATGCACCGTGCCCCCACAGAGTGATACACCGTGCCACCACAGAGTGAAAAAACGTGCCCTAACAGAGTCAAACATAGTGCCCTCTCAGAGTGAAACACCGTCCCCTCTCAGAGTGAAACACCGTGCCCTCTCAGAGTGAAACACCGTGCCCTCTCAGACTGAAACACTGTGCCCTCTCAGAGTGAAACACTGTGCCCTCAGAGAGTGAAACACCGTCCCCTCTCAGAGTGAAACACCATGCCCACTCAGAGTGGAATACCGTGCCCTCTCAGAGTGATACACCATCCGCTCTCAGAGTGAAACACCGTGCCCTCTCAGAGTGATACACCGTTCCCTGTCAGACTGAAACACCGTGCCCTCACAGAATGAAACACCGTGCCCTCTCAGAGTGAAACACCGTGCCCTCTCAGAGTGAAACTCCGGGCCCTCTCACAGTGAAACACCGTGCCCTCACAGAATGAAACACCGTGTCCTCACAGAATGAAACACCATGCCCTCTCAGAGTGAAACACGGTGCCCTCACCGAGTGAAACACGGTGCCCTCACAGAGTGAAACATCGTGCCCTCACAGAGTGAAACCCCATGCCCTCACAGAGTGAAACCCCGTGCCCTCACAGAGTGAAACACCGTTCCCTCTCAGAGTGAAACACCGCGCCCTCCGACAATGAAACACCGTCCCGTCTCACAGTGAAACACCGTGCCCTCTCAGAGTGAAACACCGTGCCCTCAGAGAGTGAAACACCGTCCCCTCTCAGAGTGAAACACCGTGCCCTCTCAGAGTGGAATACCGTGCCCTCTCAGAGAGATACACAGTTCCCTGTCAGACTGAAACACCGTGCCCTCACAGAATGAAACACCGTGCCCTCTCACAGTGAAACACCGTGCCCTCTCAGAGTGAAACTCCGTGCCCTCTCAGAGTGAAACACCGTGCCCTCACAGAGTGAAACACCGTGCCCTCACAGAATAAAACACCATGCCATCTCAGAGTTAATACACGGTGCCCTCACAGAGTGAAACACCGTGCCCTCTCAGAGTGAAACACCGAGCCCTCTCAGAGTGAAACACCGTGCCCGCTCAGAGTGAAACACCGTTCCCTCTCAGAGTGAATCACAGTTCCCACTCAGAGTGAAACACCGCGCCCTCTCAGAGTGATACACCATGCCCTCTCAGAGTCAAACACCGTGCCCTCTCAGATCGAAACACTGTTCCTTCTCAGAGTGAAACACCCTGCCCTCTGAGAGTGAAACACTCTGCCCTCTCAGTGTGAAACACCCTGCCCTCTGAGAGTGAAACACTCTGCCCTGGCAGAGTGAAACACCGTGCCCTCTCACCATGTAACATTATGCCCTCTCAGAGTAAAGCACAGTGCCCATGTGGAGTGAAACTCCGTGCCCTCTCAGAGTGAGGCACCGTACAATTATGAAGTGATACTCCGTTCCCCCTCAGAGGAAAACACCCTGCCCTCTCAGAGTGAAACACCGCGCCCTCTCAGCGTGGAACACCGATCACCCTCAGCATGAAACATCGTCTCCTCTCAGAGTGAAACACCGTGCCCTCACAGAGTGCAACACCGTGCCCTCTCTGAGTGAAACACCGTGCCCTCTCAGAGTAAAGAACCGTGCCCTCACAGAGTGAAACACCATGCCCTCACAGACTGAAACACCGTGCCTTCTCAGAGCGAAACACCGTGCCCCCACAGAGTGAAATACCGTGCCCCCACAGAGTGAAACACCGTGCCCTCTCACAGTGAAACACTGTGCCCTCTCAGAATGAAACACTGTGCCCTCACAGAATGAAACACCGTGCCCTCTCAGAGTGAAACACCGTGCCCTCTCAGTGTGACACATCGTGCCTTCACAGAATGAAACACTGTGCCCTGTCAGAGTGAAACTCCGTGCCCTCACATAGTGATACACCGTGCCCCCACAGAGTGAAACACCGTGCTCCCACAGAGTGAAACACCGCGACTCACAGAGTAATGCGCCGTGCCCCCACAGAGTGAAACACCGTGAAACCACGGAGTGAAACACCGTGCCCCCACAGAGTGAAACACCGTGCCCCTACAGAGTGAAACATCGTGCCCTCACAAAGTGAAACACCGCGCCCTCACCGAGTGAAACACCGTGCCCTCTCAGATTGAAACACCGTGCCCCCACAGATTGAAACACCGTGCCCTTCAGAGTGAAAAACCGTGGCCTCTCAGAGTGAAGCACCTTGCCATCTCAGATTGAAACACCGTGCCCTCTCATAGTTAAATACCGTGCCCTCTAAGAGTGAAACACCGTGCCCTCTCAGAGTGAAACACCGTGCCCTCTCACAGTGAAACACCGTGCCCTCTCAGGGTGATACACCGTGCCCTCTCAGAGTAAAGCACCGTGCCCTCAGAGAGGGAAACACCGTGCCCTCTCAGAGTGAAACACCGTGCCCTAAGAGAGGGAAACACCGTACACTCACAGAGTGAAACACCGCGCCGTCACAGAGTGAAACACCGTGTCCTCGCAGAGTGAAGCACTGTGTCCTATCAGAGTGAAACACCGTGCCCTCACTGAGTGAAACACTGTGCCCTCTCAGAGTGAAACACTGTGTCCTATCAGAGTGAAACTCCGTGCCCTCACAGAGTGAAACACTGTGCCCTCTCAGAGTGAAACACTGTGCCCTCTCAGAGTGAAACACCGTGCACTCTCAGAGTGAAAAACCATGCCCTCTCAGAGTGAAACACCGTGCCCTCTCAGGTGAAACACCGTGTTCTCGCAGAGTGAAACACTGTGCCCTCTCACAGTGAAACACCGTGCCCTCTCTGAGTGAAACACCGTGCCCTCTCAGAGTGACATACCGTGACCTCACAGAATGAAACACCGTGCCCCCACAGAGTGAAAAACCGTGCCCCCACAGAGTGAAACATCGTGCCCTTCAGAGTGAAACACCATGCCCTGTCAGAGTGAAACACCGTCCCCTCTCACAGTGAAACACTGTGCCCTTCACAGAGTGAAACACCGACCCCTCTCACAGTGAAACACCGTGACCTCTCAGGGTGGAATACCGTGCCCTCTCAGAGTGAAACACCGTGCCCTCTCAGAGTGAAACACCGTGCCCTCACAGAGTGAAACACCGTGTCCTCTCAGAGTGGAATACCGTGCCCTCTCAGAGTGAAACACCGTCGGCTCTCAGAGTGAAACACCGTGCCCTCTCAGAGTGGAATACCGTGCACTCTTAGAGTGAAACACCGTCCCCTATCAGAGTGAAACACCGTGCCCTCACAGAGTGAAACACTATGCCCTCACACAGTGATGCACCGTTCCCCCACAGAGTGAAACATGGTGCCCCCACAGAGTGAAACACGGTGCCCCCACAGAGTGAAACACCATGCCCTCACAGAGTGAAACACAGTTCCCTCACAGACTGATACACTGTGCCCTCTCAGAGTGAAATACCGTGCCCTCTCAGATTGAAACACCGTGCCATCTCAGCGTGAAAAAACGTGCCCTCACAGAGTCAAACACAGTGCACTCTCAGAGTGAAACACCGTCCCCTCTCAGAGTGAAACACCGTGTCCTCGCAGAGTGAAACACTGTGCCCTCTCAAAGTGAAACACTGTGCCCTCTCAGGGTGAAACACCGTGCCCTCAGACAATGAAACACCGTCCCCTCTCTCAGTGAAACACCGTGCCCTCTCAGAGTGAAACACCGTGCCCTCTCAGAGTGAAACACTGTGCCCTCTCAGAGTGAAACACCGTGCCCTCAGAGAGTGAAGCACCGTCCCCTCTCAGAGTGGAATACCGTGCCCTCTCAGAGTGATACACCGTCCGCTCTGAGAGTGAAACACCGTGCCCTCTCAGAGTGATACACCGTTCCCTGTCAGACTGAAACACCGTGCCATCACAGAATGAAACACCATGCCCTCTCAGAGTGAAACTCCGTGCCCTCTCAGAGTGAAACTCCGTGCCCTCTCACAGTGAAACACCGTGCCCTCACAGAGTGAAACACTGTGCCCTCACAGAATGAAACACCATGCCATCTCAGAGTGAAACACGGTGCCCTCACAGAGTGAAACCCCGTGCCCTCACAGAGTGAAACCCCGTGCCCTCACAGAGTGAAACACCGTGCCCTCTCAGAGTGAAACACCGTGCCCTCTCAGAGTGAAACACCGTGCCCTCACAGAGTGAAGCACCGTGCCCTCTCAGAGTGAAACACCGTGCCCTCACAGAGTGAAGCACCGTGCCCTCGCAGACTGAAACACCGTGCCCTCGCAGACTGAAACACCGTGCCATCACAGAGTGAAGCACCGTGCCCTCTCAGAGTGAAACACCGTGCCCTCACAGAGTGAAGCACCGTGCCCTCGCAGACTGAAACACCGTGCCCTCGCAGACTGAAACACCGTGCTCTCACAGAGTGAATCACCATGCCTTCGCAAATTGAAACACCGAGCCCTCTCAGAGTGATACACCGTTCCCTGTCAGACTGAAACACCGTGCCCTCTCAGAGTGATACACCGTTCCCTGTCAGACTGAAACACCGTGCCCTCACAGAATGAAACACCGTGCCCTCTCAGAGTGAAACACCTTCCCCTCTCAGAATCAAACTCCGTGCCCTCTCACAGTGAAACACCGTGCCCTCACAGAGTGAAACACCGTGCCCTCACAGAATGAAACACCGTGCCCTCTCAGAGTGAAACACCGTGCCCTCTCAGAGTGAAACACGGTGCCCTCACAGAGTGAAACCCCGTGCCCTCACAGAGTGAAACCCCGTGCCCTCACAGAGTGAAACACCGTGCCCTCTCAGAGTGAAACACCGTGCCCTCTCAGAGTGAAACACCGTGCCCTCACAGAGTCAAGCACTGTGCCCTCTCAGAGTGATACACCATGCCCTCACAGAGTGAAGCACCGTGCCCTCGCAGACTGAAACACCGTGCCCTCGCAGACTGAAACACCGTGCTCTCACAGAGTGAATCACCATGCCTTCGCAAATTGAAACACCGAGCCCTCTCAGAGTGATACACCGTTCCCTGTCAGACTGAAACACCGTGCCCTCACAGAATGAAACACCGTGCCCTCTCAGAGTGAAACACCGTGCCCTCTCAGAGTGAAACTCTGTGCCCTCTCAGATTGAAACACCGTGCCCTCACAGAGTGAAATACCGTGCCCTCACAGAATGAAACACCATGCCATCTCAGAGTGAAACACGGTGCCCTCAAAGAGTGAAACCCCGTGCCCTCACAGAGTGAAACCCCGTGCCCTCACAGAGTGAAGCAGCGTGCCCTCTCAGAGTGAAACACCGTGCCCTCACAGAGTGAAGCACCGTGCCCTCGCAGACTGAAACACCGTGCCCTCGCAGACTGAAACACCGTGCTCTCACAGAGTGAATCACCTTGCCTTCGCAAATTGAAACACCGAGCCCTCTCAGAGTGATACACCGTGTCCTTAGGGAGTGAAACAACGTTCCCTCTCATCATGAAATATCGTCCCCTCACACAGTGACACACATGTCCCCTCTCAGATTGAAACACTGTGCCCTCTCAGAGTAAAGCACCATGCCATTACAAAGTGAATCACCGTGCCCTCATAGACCGATACACCGTGCCCCCTCAGAGTGAAAAACCGTGCCCTCTTGGGGTGAAACATCATGACCTCACTGAGTGAAACACAGCTCCCTTATGAAGTGAAATACCGTGCCCTCTCAGAGTGAAACACCGTGCCCCCACAGAGTGATACACCGTTCCCTCACGGAGTGAAACACCGTGCCCTCACAGAGTGAAATACCGTGCCCCCACAGAGTGAAACACCGTGCCCTCTCAAAGTGAAACACTGTGCCCTCTCAGAGTGAAACACCGTGCCCTCAGACAATGAAACACCGTCCCCTCTCAGAGTGAAACACGGTGCCCTCACAGAGTGAAACCCCGTGCCCTCACAGAGTGAAACCCCGTGCCCTCACAGAGTGAAACACCGTGCCCTCTCAGAGTGAAACACCGTGCCCTCTCAGAGTGAAACACCGTGCCCTCACAGAGTGAAGCACCGTGCCCTCTCAGAGTGAAACACCTTCCCCTCTCAGAATCAAATTCCGTGCCCTCTCACAGTGAAACACCGTGCCCTCACAGAGTGAAACACCGTGTCCTCTCACAGTGAAACACCGTGCCCTCACAGAGTGAAACACTGTGCCCTCACAGAATGAAACACCATGCCATCTCAGAGTGAAACACCGTGCCCTCTCAGAGTGAAACACCGTGCCCTCTCAGAGTGAAACACCGTGCCCTCACAGAGTGAAGCACCGTGCCCTCTCAGAGTGAAACACCGTGCCCTCACAGAGTGAAGCACCGTGCCCTCGCAGACTGAAACACCGTGCCCTCGCAGACTGAAACACCGTGCCCTCTTAGAGTGAAACACCGTGCCATCACAGAGTGAAGCACCGTGCCCTCTCAGAGTGAAACACCGTGCCCTCACAGAGTGAAGCACCGTGCCCTCGCAGACTGAAACACCGTGCCCTCGCTGACTGAAACACCGTGCTCTCACAGAGTGAATCACCATGCCTTCGCAAATTGAAACACCGAGCCCTCTCAGAGTGATACACCGTTCCCTGTCAGACTGAAACACCGTGCCCTCTCAGAGTGATAGACCGTTCCCTGTCAGACTGAAACACCGTGCCCTCACAGAATGAAACACCGTGCCCTCTCAGAGTGAAACACCTTCCCCTCTCAGAATCAAACTCCGTGCCCTCTCACAGTGAAACACTGTGCCCTCACAGAGTGAAACACCGTGCCCTCACAGAATGAAACACCGTGCCCTCTCAGAGTGAAACACCGTGCCCTCTCAGAGTGAAACACGGTGCCCTCACAGAGTGAAACCCCGTGCCCTCACAGAGTGAAACCCCGTGCCCTCACAGAGTGAAACACCGTGCCCTCTCAGAGTGAAACACCGTGCCCTCTCAGAGTGAAACACCGTGCCCTCACAGAGTCAAGCACTGTGCCCTCTCAGAGTGATACACCATGCCCTCACAGAGTGAAGCACCGTGCCCTCGCAGACTGAAACACCGTGCCCTCGCAGACTGAAACACCGTGCTCTCACAGAGTGAATCACCATGCCTTCGCAAATTGAAACACCGAGCCCTCTCAGAGTGATACACCGTTCCCTGTCAGACTGAAACACCGTGCCCTCACAGAATGAAACACCGTGCCCTCTCAGAGTGAAACACCGTGCCCTCTCAGAGTGAAACTCTGTGCCCTCTCAGATTGAAACACCGTGCCCTCACAGAATGAAATACCGTGCCCTCACAGAATGAAACACCATGCCATCTCAGAGTGAAACACGGTGCCCTCAAAGAGTGAAACCCCGTGCCCTCACAGAGTGAAACCCCGTGCCCTCACAGAGTGAAGCAGCGTGCCCTCTCAGAGTGAAACACCGTGCCCTCACAGAGTGAAGCACCGTGCCCTCGCAGACTGAAACACCGTGCCCTCGCAGACTGAAACACCGTGCTCTCACAGAGTGAATCACCGTGCCTTCGCAAATTGAAACACCGAGCCCTCTCAGAGTGATACACCGTGTCCTTAGGGAGTGAAACAACGTTCCCTCTCATCATGAAATATCGTCCCCTCACACAGTGACACACATGTCCCCTCTCAGATTGAAACACTGTGCCCTCTCAGAGTAAAGCACCATGCCATTACAAAGTGAATCACCGTGCCCTCATAGACCGATACACCGTGCCCCCTCAGAGTGAAAAACCGTGCCCTCTTGGGGTGAAACATCATGACCTCACTGAGTGAAACACAGCTCCCTTATGAAGTGAAATACCGTGCCCTCTCAGAGTGAAACACCATGCCCCCACAGAGTGATACACCGTTCCCTCACGGAGTGAAATACCGTGCCCTCACAGAGTGAAATACCGTGCCCCCACAGAGTGAAACACCGTGCCCTCTCAGATTGAAACACCGTGCCCCCACAGATTGAAACACCGTGCCCTTCAGAGTGAAAAACCGTGGCCTCTCAGAGTGAAGCACCTTGCCATCTCAGATTGAAACACCGTGCCCTCTCATAGTTAAATACCGTGCCCTCTAAGAGTGAAACACCGTGCCCTCTCAGAGTGAAACACCGTGCCCTCTCACAGTGAAACACCGTGCCCTCTCAGGGTGATACACCGTGCCCTCTCAGAGTAAAGCACCGTGCCCTCAGAGAGGGAAACACCGTGCCCTCTCAGAGTGAAACACCGTGCCCTAAGAGAGGGAAACACCGTACACTCACAGAGTGAAGCACCGCGCCGTCACAGAGTGAAACACCGTGTCCTCGCAGAGTGAAGCACTGTGTCCTATCAGAGTGAAACACCGTGCCCTCACTGAGTGAAACACTGTGCCCTCTCAGAGTGAAACACTGTGTCCTATCAGAGTGAAACTCCGTGCCCTCACAGAGTGAAACACTGTGCCCTCTCAGAGTGAAACACTGTGCCCTCTCAGAGTGAAACACCGTGCACTCTCAGAGTGAAAAACCATGCCCTCTCAGAGTGAAACACCGTGCCCTCTCAGGTGAAACACCGTGTTCTCGCAGAGTGAAACACTGTGCCCTCTCACAGTGAAACACCGTGCCCTCTCTGAGTGAAACACCGTGCCCTCTCAGAGTGACATACCGTGACCTCACAGAATGAAACACCGTGCCCCCACAGAGTGAAAAACCGTGCCCCCACAGAGTGAAACATCGTGCCCTTCAGAGTGAAACACCATGCCCTGTCAGAGTGAAACACCGTCCCCTCTCACAGTGAAACACTGTGCCCTTCACAGAGTGAAACACCGACCCCTCTCACAGTGAAACACCGTGACCTCTCAGGGTGGAATACCGTGCCCTCTCAGAGTGAAACACCGTGCCCTCTCAGAGTGAAACACCGTGCCCTCACAGAGTGAAACACCGTGTCCTCTCAGAGTGGAATACCGTGCCCTCTCAGAGTGAAACACCGTCGGCTCTCAGAGTGAAACACCGTGCCCTCACAGAGTGAAACACCGTGCCCTCTCAGAGTGGAATACCGTGCACTCTCAGAGTGAAACACCGTCCCCTATCAGAGTGAAACACCGTGCCCTCACAGAGTGAAACACTATGCCCTCACACAGTGATGCACCGTTCCCCCACAGAGTGAAACATGGTGCCCCCACAGAGTGAAACACGGTGCCCCCACAGAGTGAAACACCATGCCCTCACAGAGTGAAACACAGTTCCCTCACAGACTGATACACTGTGCCCTCTCAGAGTGAAATACCGTGCCCTCTCAGATTGAAACACCGTGCCATCTCAGCGTGAAAAAACGTGCCCTCACAGAGTCAAACACAGTGCACTCTCAGAGTGAAACACCGTCCCCTCTCAGAGTGAAACACCGTGTCCTCGCAGAGTGAAACACTGTGCCCTCTCAAAGTGAAACACTGTGCCCTCTCAGAGTGAAACACCGTGCCCTCAGACAATGAAACACCGTTCCCTCTCACAGTGAAACACCGTGCCCTCTCAGAGTGAAACACCGTGCCCTCTCAGAGTGAAACACTGTGCCCTCTCAGAGTGAAACACCGTGCCCTCAGAGAGTGAAGCACCGTCCCCTCTCAGAGTGGAATACCGTGCCCTCTCAGAGTGATACACCGTCCGCTCTGAGAGTGAAACACCGTGCCCTCTCAGAGTGATACACCGTTCCCTGTCAGACTGAAACACCGTGCCATCACAGAATGAAACACCATGCCCTCTCAGAGTGAAACACCGTGCCCTCTCAGAGTGAAACTCCGTGCCATCTCAGCGTGAAAAAACGTGCCCTCACAGAGTCAAACACAGTGCACTCTCAGAGTGAAACACCGTCCCCTCTCAGAGTGAAACACCGTGTCCTCGCAGAGTGAAACACTGTGCCCTCTCAAAGTGAAACACTGTGCCCTCTCAGAGTGAAACACCGTGCCCTCTCAGAGTGAAACACTGTGCCCTCTCAAAGTGAAACACTGTGCCCTCTCAGAGTGAAACACCGTGCCCTCAGACAATGAAACACCGTCCCCTCTCAGAGTGAAACACGGTGCCCTCACAGAGTGAAACCCCGTGCCCTCACAGAGTGAAACCCCGTGCCCTCACAGAGTGAAACACCGTGCCCTCTCAGAGTGAAGCACCGTGCCCTCTCAGAGTGAAACACCTTCCCCTCTCAGAATCAAACTCCGTGCCCTCTCACAGTGAAACACCGTGCCCTCACAGAGTGAAACACCGTGTCCTCTCACAGTGAAACACCGTGCCCTCACAGAGTGAAACACTGTGCCCTCACAGAATGAAACACCATGCCATCTCAGAGTGAAACACGGTGCCCTCACAGAGTGAAACCCCGTGCCCTCACAGAGTGAAACCCCGTGCCCTCACAGAGTGAAACATCGTGCCCTCTCAGAGTGAAACACCGTGCCCTCTCAGAGTGAAACACCGTGCCCTCACAGAGTGAAGCACCGTGCCCTCTCAGAGTGAAACACCGTGCCCTCACAGAGTGAAGCACCGTGCCCTCGCAGACTGAAACACCGTGCCCTCGCAGACTGAAACACCGTGCCCTCTTAGAGTGAAACACCGTGCCATCACAGAGTGAAACTCCGTGCCCTCTCAGAGTGAAACACCGTGCCCTCACAGAGTGAAGCACCGTGCCCTCGCAGACTGAAACACCGTGCCCTCGCAGACTGAAACACCGTGCTCTCACAGAGTGAATCACCATGCCTTCGCAAATTGAAACACCGAGCCCTCTCAGAGTGATACACCGTTCCCTGTCAGACTGAAACACCGTGCCCTCTCAGAGTGATAGACCGTTCCCTGTCAGACTGAAACACCGTGCCCTCACAGAATGAAACACCGTGCCCTCTCAGAGTGAAACACCTTCCCCTCTCAGAATCAAACTCCGTGCCCTCTCACAGTGAAACACCGTGCCCTCACAGAGTGAAACACCGTGCCCTCACAGAATGAAACACCGTGCCCTCTCAGAGTGAAACACCGTGCCCTCTCAGAGTGAAACACGGTGCCCTCACAGAGTGAAACCCCGTGCCCTCACAGAGTGAAACCCCGTGCCCTCACAGAGTGAAACACCGTGCCCTCTCAGAGTGAAACACCGTGCCCTCTCAGAGTGAAACACCGTGCCCTCACAGAGTCAAGCACTGTGCCCTCTCAGAGTGATACACCATGCCCTCACAGAGTGAAGCACCGTGCCCTCGCAGACTGAAACACCGTGCCCTCGCAGACTGAAACACCGTGCTCTCACAGAGTGAATCACCATGCCTTCGCAAATTGAAACACCGAGCCCTCTCAGAGTGATACACCGTTCCCTGTCAGACTGAAACACCGTGCCCTCACAGAATGAAACACCGTGCCCTCTCAGAGTGAAACACCGTGCCCTCTCAGAGTGAAACTCTGTGCCCTCTCAGATTGAAACACCGTGCCCTCACAGAGTGAAATACCGTGCCCTCACAGAATGAAACACCATGCCATCTCAGAGTGAAACACGGTGCCCTCAAAGAGTGAAACCCCGTGCCCTCACAGAGTGAAACCCCGTGCCCTCACAGAGTGAAGCAGCGTGCCCTCTCAGAGTGAAACACCGTGCCCTCACAGAGTGAAGCACCGTGCCCTCGCAGACTGAAACACCGTGCCCTCGCAGACTGAAACACCGTGCTCTCACAGAGTGAATCACCGTGCCTTCGCAAATTGAAACACCGAGCCCTCTCAGAGTGATACACCGTGTCCTTAGGGAGTGAAACAACGTTCCCTCTCATCATGAAATATCGTCCCCTCACACAGTGACACACATGTCCCCTCTCAGATTGAAACACTGTGCCCTCTCAGAGTAAAGCACCATGCCATTACAAAGTGAATCACCGTGCCCTCATAGACCGATACACCGTGCCCCCTCAGAGTGAAAAACCGTGCCCTCTTGGGGTGAAACATCATGACCTCACTGAGTGAAACACAGCTCCCTTATGAAGTGAAATACCGTGCCCTCTCAGAGTGAAACACCGTGCCCCCACAGAGTGATACACCGTTCCCTCACGGAGTGAAACACCGTGCCCTCACAGAGTGAAATACCGTGCCCCCACAGAGTGAAACACCGTGCCCTCTCAGAGTGAAACACCGTGCCCTCTCAGAGTGAAACACCGTGCCCCCACAGAGTGAAACACCGTGCCCCCACAGAGTGAATCACCGTGCCCCCACAGAGTGAAACTCTGTGCCCTCTCAGAGTGAAGCACCGTGCCCTCATAGAGACAATCACCGTGCCCTCACAGAGTGAAACACCGTGCCCTCTCGTAGTGAAATACCGTGCCCTCTAAGAGTGAAACACCGTTCCCTCTCAGAATGAACAACCGTGCCCTCTCAGAGTGAAACACCATGCCCTCCAAGAGTCAAACACCGTGCCCTCTCAGAGCGAAACACCGTGCCCTCTCAGAGTGAAACACCGTGCCCTCTCAGAGTGAAACACCATGCCCTCTCACAGTGAAACACCGTGCCCTCTCACAGTGAAACACCGTGCCCTCACAGAGTGAAACACCGTGCCCTCACAGAGTGAAATACCGTGCCCTCTCAGAGTGAAACACCGTGCCCTCTCAGAGTGAAACACCGTCCCCTCTCAGAGTGAAACACCGTGCCCCGTCAGAGTGAAATACCGTGCCCTCTCAGAGTGAAACACCGTCCCCTCTCAGAGTGAAACACCGTGCCCTCGCAGAGTGAAACACTGTGCCCTCTCAAAGTGAAACACTGTGCCCTCTCAGAGTGAAACACCGTGCCCTCAGACAATGAAACACCGTCCCCTCTCACAGTGAAACACCGTGCCCTCTCAGAGTGAAACACCGTGCCCTCTCAGAGTGAAACACTGTGCCCTCTCAGAGTGAAACACCGTGCCCTCAGAGAGTGAAGCACCGTCCCCTCTCAGAGTGGAATACCGTGCCCTCTCAGAGTGATACACCGTCCGCTCTGAGAGTGAAACACCGTGCCCTCTCAGAGTGATACACCGTTCCCTGTCAGACTGAAACACCGTGCCATCACAGAATGAAACACCATGCCCTCTCAGAGTGAAACACCGTGCCCTCTCAGAGTGAAACTCCGTGCCCTCTCACAGTGAAACACCGTGCCCTCACAGAGTGAAACACTGTGCCCTCACAGAATGAAACACCATGCCATCTCAGAGTGAAACACGGTGCCCTCACAGAGTGAAACCCCGTGCCCTCACAGAGTGAAACCCCGTGCCCTCACAGAGTGAAACACCGTGCCCTCTCAGAGTGAAACACCGTGCCCTCACAGAATGAAACACCGTGCCCTCTCAGAGTGAAACACCGTGCCCTCTCAGTGTGAAACACCGTGCCCTCACAGCATGAAACACCATGCCCTCTCAGAGTGAAACACTGTGCCGCCACAGAGTGAAACACCGTGCCCTCACTGAGTGAAACATTGTGCCCCCACAGAGTGAAACACCGTGCCCTCTCAGAGTGAAACACCGTGCGCTCCTAGAGTGAAACACCGTGCCCTCACAGATTGATACACCGTTCCCTCACAGAGTGAAACACCGTGCCCTCTTTGAGTGAAACACCATGCCACCACAGAGTGAAACACCGTGCACCCACAGAGCGAAACACCGTATTTCCACAGAGTGAAACACCGTGCCCCCACAGAGTGAAACACCGTGCCCTCTAAGAGTGAAACACCGTGCCCTCACAGAGTGAAACACCGTGCCCTCTCAGAGTGAAACACCGTGCCCCCACAGAGCGAAACACCGTGCCCTCTCAGAGTGAAACACCCTGCCCTCTCTGAGTGAAGCACCGTGCCCTCTCAGAGTGAAACACCGTGCCCTCACAGAGTGAAACACCGTGCCCTCTCAGAGTGAAACACCGTGCCCCCACAGAGTGAAGCACCGTGCCCTCTCAGAGTGAAACACCCTGCCCTCTCTGAATGAAGCACCGTGCCCTCTCAGAGTGAAACACCCTGCCCTCTCTGAGTGAAACACCGTGCCCTCACAGAGTGAAACACCGTGCCCACTCAGGGTGATAAACGGTGCCCTCTCAGAGTAAAGCACCGTGCCCTCAGAGAGGGAAACACCGTGCCCTCTCAGAGTGTAACACCGTACCCTAATAGAGGGAAACACCGTACCCTCGCAGAGTGAAGCACTGCGCCGTCACAGAGTGAAACACCGTGTCCTCGCAGAGTGAAACACTGTGTCCTATCAGAGTGAAACACCGTGCCCTCACAGAGTGAAACACTGTGCCCTCTCAGAGTGAAACACTGTGCCCTCTCAGAGTGAAACACCGTGCACTCTCAGAGTGAAACACTGTGTCCTATCAGAGTGAAACACCGTGCCCTCACAGAGTGAAACACTGTGTCCTATCAGAGTGAAACACCGTGCCCTCACAGAGTGAAACACCGTGCCCTCTCAGAGTGACACACCGTAACCTCACAGAATGAAACACCGTGCCCCCACAGAGTGAAACACCGTGCCCCCACAGAGTGAAACATCGTGCCGTCACAGAGTGAAACACCGTGCCCTCACAGAGTGAAACATCGTGCCCTTCAGAGTGAAAAACCATGCCCTGTCAGAGTGAAACACCGTCCCCTCTCACAGTGAAACACTGTGCCCTTCACAGAGTGAAACACCGACCCCTCTCACAGTGAAACACCGTGCACTCTCAGAGTGAAACACCGTGCCCTTTCAGAGTTAATACACCGAGCCCTCTCAGAGTGAAACACCGTGCCCTCTCAGAGTGAAACACCGTGCCCTCAGAGAGTGAAACACCGTCCCCACTCAGCGTGAAACACCGTGCCCTCTCAGGGTGGAATACCGTGCCCTCTCAGAGTGAAATACCGTGCCCTCTCAGAGTGAAACACCGTGCCCTCTCCGAGTGGAATACCGTGCCCTCTCAGAGTGAAACACCGTCCCCTCTCAGAGTGAAACACCGTGCCCTCACAGAGTGAAACACCGTGCCCTCTCAGAGTGGAATACCGTGCACTCTCAGAGTGAAACACCGTGCCCTCACAGAGTGAAATACCGTGCCCTCTCAGAGTGAAACACCGTGCCCTCTCAGAGTGAAACACCGTCCCCTCTCAGAGTGAAACACCGTGCCCCGTCAGAGTGAAATACCGTGCCCTCTCAGAGTGAAACACCGTCCCCTCTCAGAGTGAAACACCGTGCCCTCGCAGAGTGAAACACTGTGCCCTCTCAAAGTGAAACACTGTGCCCTCTCAGAGTGAAACACCGTGCCCTCAGACAATGAAACACCGTCCCCTCTCACAGTGAAACACCGTGCCCTCTCAGAGTGAAACACCGTGCCCTCTCAGAGTGAAACACTGTGCCCTCTCAGAGTGAAACACCGTGCCCTCAGAGAGTGAAGCACCGTCCCCTCTCAGAGTGGAATACCGTGCCCTCTCAGAGTGATACACCGTCCGCTCTGAGAGTGAAACACCGTGCCCTCTCAGAGTGATACACCGTTCCCTGTCAGACTGAAACACCGTGCCATCACAGAATGAAACACCATGCCCTCTCAGAGTGAAACACCGTGCCCTCTCAGAGTGAAACTCCGTGCCCTCTCACAGTGAAACACCGTGCCCTCACAGAGTGAAACACTGTGCCCTCACAGAATGAAACACCATGCCATCTCAGAGTGAAACACGGTGCCCTCACAGAGTGAAACCCCGTGCCCTCACAGAGTGAAACCCCGTGCCCTCACAGAGTGAAACACCGTGCCCTCTCAGAGTGAAACACCGTGCCCTCACAGAATGAAACACCGTGCCCTCTCAGAGTGAAACACCGTGCCCTCTCAGTGTGAAACACCGTGCCCTCACAGCATGAAACACCATGCCCTCTCAGAGTGAAACACTGTGCCGCCACAGAGTGAAACACCGTGCCCTCACTGAGTGAAACATTGTGCCCCCACAGAGTGAAACACCGTGCCCTCTCAGAGTGAAACACCGTGCGCTCCTAGAGTGAAACACCGTGCCCTCACAGATTGATACACCGTTCCCTCACAGAGTGAAACACCGTGCCCTCTTTGAGTGAAACACCATGCCACCACAGAGTGAAACACCGTGCACCCACAGAGCGAAACACCGTATTTCCACAGAGTGAAACACCGTGCCCCCACAGAGTGAAACACCGTGCCCTCTAAGAGTGAAACACCGTGCCCTCACAGAGTGAAACACCGTGCCCTCTCAGAGTGAAACACCGTGCCCCCACAGAGCGAAACACCGTGCCCTCTCAGAGTGAAACACCCTGCCCTCTCTGAGTGAAGCACCGTGCCCTCTCAGAGTGAAACACCGTGCCCTCACAGAGTGAAACACCGTGCCCTCTCAGAGTGAAACACCGTGCCCCCACAGAGTGAAGCACCGTGCCCTCTCAGAGTGAAACACCCTGCCCTCTCTGAATGAAGCACCGTGCCCTCTCAGAGTGAAACACCCTGCCCTCTCTGAGTGAAACACCGTGCCCTCACAGAGTGAAACACCGTGCCCACTCAGGGTGATAAACGGTGCCCTCTCAGAGTAAAGCACCGTGCCCTCAGAGATGGAAACACCGTGCCCTCTCAGAGTGTAACACCGTACCCTAAGAGAGGGAAACACCGTACCCTCGCTGAGTGAAGCACTGCGCCGTCACAGAGTGAAACACCGTGTCCTCGCAGAGTGAAACACTGTGTCCTATCAGAGTGAAACACCGTGCCCTCACAGAGTGAAACACTGTGCCCTCTCAGAGTGAAACACTGTGCCCTCTCAGAGTGAAACACCGTGCACTCTCAGAGTGAAACACTGTGTCCTATCAGAGTGAAACACCGTGCCCTCACAGAGTGAAACACTGTGTCCTATCAGAGTGAAACACCGTGCCCTCACAGAGTGAAACACCGTGCCCTCTCAGAGTGACACACCGTAACCTCACAGAATGAAACACCGTGCCCCCACAGAGTGAAACACCGTGCCCCCACAGAGTGAAACATCGTGCCGTCACAGAGTGAAACACCGTGCCCTCACAGAGTGAAACATCGTGCCCTTCAGAGTGAAAAACCATGCCCTGTCAGAGTGAAACACCGTCCCCTCTCACAGTGAAACACTGTGCCCTTCACAGAGTGAAACACCGACCCCTCTCACAGTGAAACACCGTGCACTCTCAGAGTGAAACACCGTGCCCTTTCAGAGTTAATACACCGAGCCCTCTCAGAGTGAAACACCGTGCCCTCTCAGAGTGAAACACCGTGCCCTCAGAGAGTGAAACACCGTCCCCACTCAGCGTGAAACACCGTGCCCTCTCAGGGTGGAATACCGTGCCCTCTCAGAGTGAAATACCGTGCCCTCTCAGAGTGAAACACCGTGCCCTCTCCGAGTGGAATACCGTGCCCTCTCAGAGTGAAACACCGTCCCCTCTCAGAGTGAAACACCGTGCCCTCACAGAGTGAAACACCGTGCCCTCTCAGAGTGGAATACCGTGCACTCTCAGAGTGAAACACCGTCCCCTCTCAGAGTGAAACACCGTGCCCTCTCAGAGTGAAACGCCGTGCCCACTCAGAGTGAAACACCGAGCCCTCTCAGAGTGAAACACCGTGCCCTCAGACAATGAAACACCGTCCCCTCTCACAGTGAAACACTGTGCCCTCTCAGAGTGAAACACCGTGCCCTCAGAGAGTGAAGCACCGTCCCCTCTCAGAGTGGAATACCGTGACCTCTCAGAGTGATACACCGTCCGCTCTCAGAGTGAAACACCGTGCCCTCTCAGAGTGATACACCGTTCCCTGTCAGACTGAAACACCGTGCCATCACAGAATGAAACACCATGCCCTCTCAGAGTGAAACACCGTGCCCTCACAGAGTGAAACACCGTGCCCTCACAGAATGAAACACCATGCCATCTCAGAGTGAAACACGGTGCCCTCACAGAGTGAAACCCCGTGCCCTCACAGAGTGAAACCCCGTGCCCTCACAGAGTGAAACACCGTGCCCTCTCAGAGTGAAACACCGTGCCCTCTCTGAGTGAAACGCCGTGCCCTCACAGAGTGAAGCACCGTGCCCTCTCAGAGTGAAACACCGTGCCCTCACAGAGTGAAGCACCGTGCCCTCGCAGACTGAAACACCGTGCCCTCGCAGACTGAAACACCGTGCCCTCTCAGAGTGAATCACCGTGCCATCACAGAGTGAAGCACCGTGCCCTCTCAGAGTGAAACACCGTGCCCTCACAGAGTGAAGCACCGTGCCCTCGCAGACTGAAACACCGTGCCCTCGCAGACTGAAACACCGTGCTCTCACAGAGTGAATCACAGTGCCTTCGCAAATTGAAACACCGAGCCCTCTCAGAGTGATACACCGTTCCCTGTCAGACTGAAACACCGTGCTCTCTCAGAGTGAAACACCGTGCCCTCTCAGAGTGATACACCGTTCCCTGTCAGACTGAAACACCGTGCCCTCACAGAATGAAACACCGTGCCCTCTCAGAGTGAAACACCTTCCCCTCTCAGAATCAAACTCTGTGCCCTCTCACAGTGAAACACCGTGCCCTCACAGAGTGAAACACCGTGCCCTCACAGAATGAAACACCGTGCCCTCTCAGAGTGAAACACCGTGCCCTCTCAGAGTGAAACACGGTGCCCTCACAGAGTGAAACCCCGTGCCCTCACAGAGTGAAACCCCGCGCCCTCACAGAGTGAAACACCGTGCCCTCTCAGAGTGAAACACCGTGCCCTCTCAGAGTGAAACACCGTGCCCTCACAGAGTCAAGCACCGTGCCCTCTCAGAGTGATACACCATGCCCTCACAGAGTGAAACACCGTGCGCTCTCAGAGTGAAACACCGTGCCCTCACAGATTGATACACCGTTCCCTCACAGAGTGAAACACCGTGCCCTCTTTGAGTGAAACACCATGCCACCACAGAGTGAAACACCGTGCCCCCACAGAGCGAAACACCGTATTTCCACAGAGTGAAACACCGTGCCCCCACAGAGTGAAACACCGTGCCCTCTCAGAGTGAAACACCCTGCCCTCTCTGAGTGAAACACCGTGCCCTCACAGAGTGAAACACCGTGCCCACTCAGGGTGATAAACGGTGCCCTCTCAGAGTAAAGCACCGTGCCCTCAGAGAGGGAAACACCGTGCCCTCTCAGAGTGAAACACCGTACCCTAAGAGAGGGAAACACTGTACCCTCACAGAGTGAAGCACCGCGCCGTCACAGAGTGAAACACCGTGTCCTCGCAGAGTGAAACACTGTGTCCTATCAGAGTGAAACACCGTGCCCTCACAGAGTGAAACACTGTGCCCTCTCAGAGTGAAACACTGTGCCCTCTCAGAGTGAAACACCGTGCACTCTCAGAGTGAAACACCCTGCCCTCTCTGAGTGAAGCACCGTGCCCTCTCAGAGTGAAGCACCCTGCCCTCTCTGAGTGAAACACCGTGCCCTCACAGAGTGAAACACCGTGCCCTCACAGAGTGAAACACCGTGCCCTCTCAGAGTGAAACACCAAGCCCTCTCAGAGTGAAACACTGTGCCCTCACAGAATGAAACACCGTGCCCTCTCAGAGTGAAACACCGTGCCCACACAGAGTGAAACACCATGCCCTCACAGAGTGAAACACCGTGCCCTCATAGAATGAAACACCGTGCCCTCTCAGAGTGAAACACCGTGCATCTCAAAGTAAAACACCGTGCCCTCTTGGGGTTAAACACCATGACCTCACAGAGTGATACACAGCGCGCTTACGAAGTGAAACACCGTGCCCTCTCAGAGTGATACACCGTGCCCTCTCAGAGTGAAATTCCGCGCCCTCTCAGAGTGAAACACCGTTCCCTCTCAGAGTGAAACATCGTGCCCTCTCAGCGTGAAACACCGTGCCCTCGTAGAGTGAAACACCGTGCCCTCGCAGAGTGAAACACCGTGCCCTCGCAGAGTGAAACACCGTGCCCTCTCAGAGTGAAACACCGTGCCCTCTCAGAGTGAAACACCGTGCCCTCTCAGAGTTAAAAACCGTGCCCTCGCAGAGTGAAACACCGTGCCCTAACAGAGTGAAACACCGTGCCCTCTCAGAGTGAAACACCGTGCCCTAACAGAGTGAAACACCGTGCCCTTACAGACTCATACACCGTGCCTTCTCAGAATGATGCTCTGTGCTCTCTCACAGTGATGTACTGTCCCATCTGCGACTGAAGCACCATCCGCCTCTTAACGGAGCACCCTGAACTCACAAGTCGAAGTCTGTGACCTCACCACGTGATGCAATTTCACCCTCAGATCAAAGTACTGAACCATCATTAAGTGAAGCACCTTACAAACTGTTCCAGTACAGCTACAACACTGGCATTCATCCACCTATGCGGAAAATTGTCCAGGTGTATCCTGTACCCAAAAAATCAGGACAAACCCAACCCAGCCAATTACCACCCCATCAGTCTACTCTCCATCATCAGTAAAGTAATGGAAGTGGTCATCAACAGTGCTATCTAGCAGCACTTGCTTTGCAATAACCTGCTCAATGCTGCCCAGTTTGGGTTTCACCAGAACCAGTCAGCTCCTGACCTTATTACAGCCTTGGTTCAAACATGGAAAAAAGAGCTGAACTCCCGAGGTGAGATGTGATTGACTCACCTTGACATCAAGGCAGCATTTAACTGAGTTTGGCATAATAGAGCCACACCAAAACCGGAGTCAGTGGAAATCAGGGGACAAACTCTCCTTTTTTTTGGAGTCATACCTAGCACAGAAGAAGATTGTTGTGGTTGTTGGAGGTCAGTCATCTCAGCTCCAGGACATCACTGCAGGAGTTCCTCGGGGTAGTGTCCTCGGCCCAACCATCTTCACCTGCTCCATCAATGACCTTCCTTGCATCATAAGGTCAGAAGTGGGGATGTTTGCTGATGATGGCACAATGTTCAGCACCATTCACAACTCCTCAGATACTGAAACAGTCCACGTCCAAAATGCAGCAAGACCCGGACAATATCCTGGCTTGGGCTGACAAGTGGCAAGTAACATTCATGCCACACAAGTGCCAGGCAATGGCCATTTCCAACAAGAGAGAATCCAGCTATCTTTATGTTCAATGGCATCACCTTCACTGAATCCCCCACTATCAACATCCTGGGGTTACCATTGACCAGAAACTGAACTGGACTAGTCATATAAATACTGTGGCTACAAGAGCAGGTCAGAGGCTAGGAATCCTGTGACGAGTAACTCATCTCCTGACACCCCAAAGCCTGTCCACCATCTACAAGGCACAAGTCAGGAGTGTGATGGAATACTCCCCACTTGCCCGGATGAGCGCAGCTCCCACATTACTCAAGAAGCTCAATTCTGACCAGGACAAAGCAGTCCGCTTGATTGGCACCACATCCATAAACATTCACTCCCTCCACCACCGACGCACAGGAGCAGCAGTGTGTACCATCCACAAGAAGCACTGCAG
The DNA here is from genome assembly GCF_964194155.1 of Cetorhinus maximus. Classification (NCBI taxonomy): domain Eukaryota; kingdom Metazoa; phylum Chordata; class Chondrichthyes; order Lamniformes; family Cetorhinidae; genus Cetorhinus; species Cetorhinus maximus. The sequence goes on from NC_135879.1 coordinate 217,680,859, forward strand.
GAATTTCACCAAGGCTCCTTCAACAGCATCTTCCAAATCCACGACCACTACCACCTAGAAGGACAAGGGCAGCAGATCGATGGGAACAGCACCACTTGGAAGTTCCCCTCCAAGTCACTCACTGTCCTGACTTGTAAACATATCGCCGTTCCTTCACTGTCACCAGATCAAAATCCTGGAACTCCCTTCCTAACAGCTCTGAGAGTAGACTGATGGGACGGTAATTGGCCGGTTCGGATTTGCCCTGCTTTTGCTTACACCACATGGGCTGCAGTAGTTCAAGATGGCAGCTCAGCTTCTCAAGGGCAATTAGGGATGGGCAATAAATGCTGGCCCAGCCAGCGAAGCCCACATACTGTGAATGAATAAAAAAAACCCCTATCAGAGTGAATACTCTAACCTCACTGAGCAAAGAACCATGCCCTCTCTGAGTGAAGCACCGTGCCTTTAACAATGAAGAACAGTGCCCTCTCAGAGTGAAGACTCTGCCCTCTCAGCTTGAAGCAGCAGTCCCTCTCAGAGTTAAGCATCATGCTCTCTTAGATCAAAGCATTGTGACTTCTCAGGGTGAAGCCCTTTGCCCTCTCAGAGTCAAGGTCCCTCTCAAAGTGAAGCGCTGTGCCCTCTCAGAATAAAACGCTGTGCCCTCTCAGAATGAAACACCATACCCTCTCATAGTGAAGACTTTGTCTCTCATAGTGAAGCACCGTGAACTCACAGACTGAAACACTGCGTCCTCACAGAATCAAGACTGTGACCTCACCGAATGAATCAGTTTCCCTCTCAGGTTAAAGTACTGTGCCCTCACAGAGTCAAGTACCTTACCCTCTCAGAGCGAAGTAATGTGCATCTCAGATTGAAGAATGTGCTCTGACAGAGTGAAGCACTCTCAGAGTGAAGAGTTTTGCCCTCATAGTGCAAAGCTTTGTTGCCCACAGTGTGAAGTTTCCTGCCCTTCCAGCCTGTGATGTATCTTGTCTACATTGCAGAGTGGAACCCTCTGTGCCTAGAGGAGAGCTTGAGAGGAGGACCATGGGACAGGCGGTCAGCAGCACTTAGAGGAGAGCAGAGGAGCTATAAAAACAGTGCGAGAAGCATTGAGAGTTCAAGAGCAGAGATGGCTGAGGGAGTTTGGTGAGAAGAGAGGAGGTAATCCTTTCCTTTTCTCCCTTTCCTCAGAAAGAAGAGCAGCGGCCTTGATAAGTAGGACATGGTGAGTAAATTAGAAAAGCGTAATATTTTTAAACAAGTTGCTATACTTGGATTTAACTGAGAAGTGCCAGGAATAAGGGAAATTTAGAGCTGATATAATAAAGTAATATAAATAATCCAAAGTAGAATAAAGTTAATGTAAGGGAAGTAGAGTTAAGACATGGCAGGGCAGCTCAGTCAAGTGGAATGTGTGTCCTGTAATATGTGTGAAGTCATGGACACTACCTGTGTCCTAGCTGACCACATGTGCAGAGAGTGCTGTCAACTGCAGAAACTTGAGCTCTGAGCTTCAGAGCTCGAGCGGCAGCTGGAGTCACTGTGGCACATCCACGAGCCTGAGAGCTATGTGGATAGCACGTTAAGAGAGGTGGGCACACTGCAGCTTAAAGGCCTGGAGACAGAGAGGGAATGGGTGATTACCAGGCCATCCAAGAGAAGTAGGCAGGGAGTGCAGGAGTCCCCTGGGGACCCGCTCACAAATCGGTTTTCCGTTTTGGAAGTTGGTGTGGGCGTTGGTTCTTCAGAGGAGTGCAGTCAGAGCCAAGTTTGTGGCACCACGAGTGGCTCGGCTGTACAGGAGGGGAGGAAGAAGAAAGGAAGAGCAATAGTGATAGGGGATTCATTGGTTAGGGGAGCAGACAGACATTTCTGTGACTGTAGACGTGACTCCATGATGGTATGTTACCTCGCTGGTGCCAGGGTCAAGGATGTCACAGAGCAGCTCCAGGACATTCTTCTGAGGAAGGGTGATCAGCCAGAGGTCGTGGTCCACATTGGTACCAATGACTTAGGTAGGAAGGGGGATGTGGTCCCGCAATCAAAATTTATAGAGATGGGTAGAAAATTACCAAGCAGGACCTCAAATGTGGTCATCTCCGGATTACTCCCAGTGCCACGTGCCAGTGAGTACAGAAATAGGAGGACAAGGCATATGAATGTGTGGCTGGAAAGATGGTGCAAGAGGGAGGGCTTTAGATTCCTGGGACACTGGGACTGGCTCTGGGGGAGATGGCACCTGTACAAGCCAGACGGGTTGCACCTGAACAGAGCTGGGACTGAGTTCCTTGTGGGGTGTTTTGCTAGTGTTGTTGGGAGGGCTTTAAACTCACTCGGCAGTGTTGTGGGAACAAAGAGAAAATACTAGAGAGGAATACCAGGGCACACAGAATACTGGGAAGGACAGATAGCACTAGTACAGAAAATATTGAGTTAATAGGTGAAGTTGGGGTGAGGGAGAAAGTAACAAAATCTAAATCAGGGTTACTATGCATGTATGTGAATGCACAGAGTATAGTAAATAACATTGGGAAGTTACAGGAGCAGATTGCAATGTGGAAATATGATGTTGTGGCTCAAGGAAGGGCAGAACTGGGTGTTAAACATTCCCGGGTACAAAGTGTTCAGAAAGGATAGGAAAGGAAGGAAAGGTGGAGGGGTGGTGGTCTTCCTCCTCCCCTCCTGTACAGCCGAGTAGCTCTTGTTGCCACAAACTTGGCTCTGACTGCACTCCTCTGAAGGCGGAGGGGCATGTTAGTGGGGTGGTGAAAAAGGCATATGGGACACTTGCCTTTATCAATCGAGGCATAGATTACAAAAGTAGGGAGGTCATGTTGGAATTGTATAGAACCTTGGTGAGACCACAGCTGGAGTACTGTGTGCAGTTCTGGTCACCAGATTATAGGAAGGATGTGATTGCACTGGAGGGGGTGCAGAGGAGATTCACCAGGATGTTGCCTGGGATGATACATTTAAGTTATGAAGAGAGGTTGGATAGACTTGGGCTGTTTTCATTGGAGCAGTGAAGACTGAGGGGCGACCTGATGGAGGTGTACAAGATTATGAGGGGCATGGACAGGGTGGATAGGGAGCAGCTGTTCCCCTTAGTTGAAGGGTTAGTCAGAGGGGACATAAGTTCAAGGTGAGGGGCAGGAGGTTTAGGGGGGATGTGAGGAAAAACCTTTTTACCCAGAGGGTGGTGACGGTCTGGAATGCACTGCCTGGGAGGGTGGTGGAGGTGGGTTGCCTCACATCCTTTAAAAAGTACCTAGGTGAGCACTTGGCACGTCATAACATTCAAGTGCTGGCAAATGGGATTAAGTAGGTAGGTCAGGTGTTTCTCACATGTCGGTGCAGACCCGATGGGCCGAAGGGCCTCTTCTGCACTGTGATTCTGTGATATTGGTTAATGAGGGCATTGCAGTGTTGGAGAAAGAGGATGTCCCAGAGAGTTCAAGGACAGGGTCAATTTGGCTAAAGCTAAGGAACAAAAAGAGTGCAATTACATTGCTCGGTGTAGTCTATAGACTGACAACAGTGAGAAGGAAGTAGAAGAGCAAATCTGCAGAGAAATTACAGAGAGATGTAAGCATTATAGAGTAGTTATAATGGATGACTTTAATTATCCGAATGTAGACTGGGACAGTGGTAGTGTAAAGGGCGGAGAGGATCCAAAGTCCTAGAATGTGTTCAGGAGAATTTTCTACAGCAGTATGTGTCCAATCCAACAAGAAAAGACGCACTGTTGGACCTGGTTCATGGAAATGAGGTGGACCAAGTAGATCAAGTATCAGTGGGGGAACATTTAGGAGACAGTGATCATTGTATTGTACGTTTTGGGATGATGATAGAAAAGGACAATGTGCAATCCAGATTAAGAATAATTAACTGGATGAGAGCCGACTTCAATGGGGCAAGAACGGAGCTGGGCCAGATAGACCAAATGAAAGATTGGTGGGAAAAACTGTAGCTGAACAATGGGCTATCTTCAAAAAAGAATTGGTTCAGGCACAGTCAAGGTATATTCCATTGAAAGGGAAAGGTAGGACAAACAAATCCAGAACTCCCTGGATAAAAAAGGAGATATAAATTAAGGTAAAAATGAAAAAGTGTGCTTATGACAGGTGTCAGGCAGAAAATACTATTGAGAACCAAGAAGAATACAGAAGGTTTAGAGGGGAAGTGAAAAAGCATGTTAGAGAAGCGAAGAGGGACTATAAGAAAAGACTGGCAGCCGACATAAAGGGGAATCCCAAAGTCTTCTATAGGCATATAAATAGTAAAAGGGTGGTAAAAGGAGGAGTAGGGCTGATTAGGGACCTAAAAGAGAATTTACACATGGACAAAGAAGCCATGGCTGAGGTATTAAATGAAGATTTTGCAACTGTCCACCAAGGAGGTAGATGCTACCCAGACCATGGTGACAGATAAGGAAACTCTATCGCTAGAAGGGTTCAAAATTGATAAGGAGGAAGTGATGAAAATACTGTTGGTACTTAAAGTTGACAGGACGAGATGCATCCAAGGATATTGAAGGAAGTGAGAGTTGAAATTGCAGAGGTACTGGCCATAAGTTTTCAGTCTTCCCAAGACTCAGGGGAGGTGCTAGAGGATGGGAGAATTGTAAACATTACACCCTTGTTCAAAAAAGGCTGTAAGGATAAGTCCAGCAATTACAGACCAGTCAGTTTAACTTCAGTGGTGGGCAAGATTCTAGAAACAACTATCCGGGATAGAATTAGTAGCCACATGGAAAAGTATGGGTTGATAAGGAAGAGCTAGCATGGATTTCTAAAGGGGAAAGCATTTCTAATTAACTTGCCGGAGTTTTTTGAGGAGGTAACAGAAAAGGTTGATGAGGATAATACTGTTGATGTGGTGTACATGGACTTTCAAAAGACATTTGATATAGTGCCACACAACAGACTTGTGAGAAAATTTATTGCCCATGGAATAAAAGAGACAGCAGTAATGTGGATACAAAATTGGCTGAAAAATAGGAAGCAGAGAGTAATGGCCAATGGGTATTGTTCGGGCTGGAGGAAGGTTTGTAGTGGAGTTCCCCAGGGGTCGGTATTAGGGCTCTTGCTTTTCCTGATATATATTAATGATCTAGATCTTGGTGTGCAGGGGACAATTTCAAAGTTTGCGGATGATGCGAAGCTTGGGGATGTTGTGAACTGAGAGGAGGATGGTGTGGAACTTCAAGAGGACATAGACAAGTTGGTGGGGTGGGCAGATAGGTGGCAGATGAAGTTCAATGCAGAGAAGTGTGAGGTGATGCATTTTGGTAGGAAGAACATGGAGAGACAGTATAAAATAAGGGGTGAAATTTTGAAGGGGGTACAGGAGCAGAAAGACCTGGGTGTATATGTGCATAGGTCATTGAAGGTGGTAGGACAGGTGGAGAGCAGTTAATAAAACATATGGTATCCTGGGCTTTATAAATCGGGGCATAGAGTACAAGAGCAAGGAGGTTATTCTGAATTTATATAAGACACTCATTAGGCCTCAGCTGGAATATTGTGTATAGTCCTGGGTGCCACATTATAGGAAGGATGTGAACACATTGGAGAGAGTGCAGAAGAGGTTTACAAGAATCGTTCCAAGGATGAGAAACTTCGGCTATGAGGATAGATTGGAGAGGTTGGGACTGTTCTCCTTGGAGAGAAGAAGGCTGAGAGGAGATTTGATAGAGATGTTCAAAATCATGAGGGGGCTGGACAGAGTAGATAGGGAGGAGCTGTCCCCACTTGTAAAAGGATGAAGAACGATAGGGCACAGATTTAAAGCGATTTGCAAAAGAAGCAAATGTGACCTGAGAAAAAGCTTTTTCACACAACGAGTGGTTAGGGTCTGAAATGCACTGCCTGGAAGTGTGGTGGAGGCAGATTAAGTTCAATGTGGAGAAGTGTGAGGTAATGCATTTTGCAAGAAGAACATGATACTATATGGAGGCATTCAAGAGGGCATTAGATGATTATATGAATAGAAACAATGTGCAGGGGTAAGGGGAAAAGGCAGAGCAATGGCACTAGGTCATAATGGTCATTTGGAGAGCTGGTGAAACACGATGGGCCGAATGTTTTTACAATGGCTCCGTGGTAGTGTACTTGCACCAATTCATCTTTCTCTTCTTTTAACCGAGGCCTTAGCCTGTCTCATTAAACAACTCCATGAAAGTTGCAGAGGGAGGAATTATGTGTGTGACTGTTAAGCATTCACACAATAACACCACCAACAGTTCCATTTAGCAAGATTGTTAACACCTTGTATGGGAATCCTGTAAACTTTTTTACAAGTTTGCTACAAATGCCAAAATGAAATCATTGCGAAGAATTCACGGGATGTGGGCTTCGCTGGTTTGGCCAGTGTTTATTGCCCATCCCTAGTTGCCCTTGAGAAGGCGGTGGTGAGCTGCCTTCTTGAACTGCTGCAGCCCATGTGGTGTGGGTACACCCACCCCACAGTTCTGTTAGGAAAGGAGTTCTAGGATTTTGAACCAGCGACAGTGAAGGAATGGCGATATATTTCCAAGTCAGGATGGTGGATGACTTGGGGGGAGCTTCCATCTATCTGCTACCCTTGTCCTTCTAGGTGTTAGTGGTCATGGGTTTGGAATAATGCACTTACAATGTAGCCACAAGTAGCAAAAAGTGGAACTCTTATCCTGGCATGTGTAATTTTGTTCTTTTGGGACCATGAATAGGAATACTGGGCTATGCTCAATGGCGCCAGTTCCTTATATTGCTGGAGAAGTTCATAAAGTCATGAGAGTTTTTACTGCACAAGACATCATTGCTATAAGGCCACCATTATAACCAAGCAGACTGAGCTGCAAATCTGGCACCCTAAAGAAGCTGATAATGTGCAAGAAGGATCATTACCTGCTCTGCAGACTATCATTGAGTAATATACAGTAAAAGCAAGCAGGCAGGTAATATTTATCATATATATATCCCACTGATGTTATTGACAAACATGAGTATAGCTCTCTCTTTGTATACAGCATGTAGCACACCTATACTTATCTGTGAACTCTCTCTAGGGTATACCATAATGCACCCAATATGGTTCAACCATCAGAACCATTGGCTTCCAAAAGCAAAATACTGCAGATGCAGGGAATCTGATATAAAAACTGAAAATGCTAGAAATACTCAGCAGGCCTGGTACCTGTGAAGGGAGTTAACATTTCAGGTTGATGACCTACCATCAGAACCATTGGCAGTGATTTTACAGGGCTTTGGGGAGAGGGATGCAATGTGGGGGCTGTTATACATTTTATACCACTGAACTCTGCAGAGATGCCACTAGTTCCTATGTGTAACAGGTTTTATGCTTTAAAAGGTGCTTTCAGGTCCAGCTTCCAGCTTTTTCTACCACTTTGTTTACTTTTCTCTGAGTCCATACCCAGGCTTAACCAATCAAGCACAGTGAACATCAATAGTAAACAGACCCACACATTCAAACACAGCACAATTGAACACTACAGGGGCCGTGTAAAATTGGGTGGCATGCTGGGGCTGCTCTGCCCATTACCTTCTCACCACTATTGGCACTTTACCAGTGGCGGGATAATTGGTGTGCAGCCCACCCACTCTATGGCCAATTGAGGCCCTAAAATGACCAATTAATGGTCACTTAAGGGCCTCTTCCTGCTGCTGCTTGTACTTTACCAGGGGTGGATGGGCATCTCACCACATGGGGAGACCATCAGGACTATCGTGGCACCCTCCCAGCATGCTCAGGGGTGCCCCTCCTGACTGGGCACCCTGTGGTCTATGGAGGGTTCCCTCCACCACCCCCCCCCGCCCCCCAAGAAAAATACCTTACCCATTGTGATCGACCATCTTTTTTGCCAAAGATTAACTCATTTTTGTCAAACCATCTATGAAAAAGCCAAATCATGCATTAACACAAGTTATTGGTTATAACTAAACAGTTTAAGATTAAAGTTGGATGCACAAGTGCTTAATAAAAATGCTCTTAATATTATCAGAGTTATCCAGCAGTTGAGGAGCAAATCATTATTGGGCTGAGTTGCTTAAATAATCATATAACAAAGAGGGAAGTTAATGTCTCAACGTAAATCAGCACTAATGAATGCTGAGCATTAACTCTTGCTGTAACCAAAAGCTGAGGTTATAATTCCTGGGATAACTGAAAAGTTGACAGCCACGATGGCCAATCTATCAAACATCACATCTATGGGCAATGAAGTTATAATCATAGAAGAATTTTATTCCTCATCGACTCCACTGAAGATAATGGGGTAGACGATGAGAAAGAGGATGATGAGGACCAAGCCATCGGGTGAAAATTGTGGAGGCACTGGCCTAAATCTTCCTTAGATACAGAGGTGGTGCCAGAGGACTGGAGAGATGCCCCCTTGGTGAAAAAGGTATAAGGGTAAACCCAGCAACTGAAAGCCAGTCAGTTTAACCTCAGCAATGGGAAAACCTTTCGAAACGGTAATGCAGAACAAAATTAATAGTCGTTTGGACAAAGGTGGATTAATTAAGGAAAGCCAGCACGGATTTGTTCAGGGCAAATTGTGTTTCACTAATTTGAATGCGTTTTTCAAGGAGGAAACAAAGAGGTTTGATGAGGGTAATGCAGGAAAGGCAAAGTACCTCAGAAATTTGGAGAACGGGTTAAGGAAGCCACTTCATAGTACGTACATACAAACATACGAATTAGGAGCAGGAGTAGGCCATTCGGTCCCTCAAGCCTGCTCCGCCATTCAATAAGGTCATGACTGGTCTGATTGTGGCCTCAACTCTACTTTCCTTCCTACGCCCTATACCGTTTGACACCCTTGTCAATCTAGAATCTGTCTAATTCACATGATATCAATCAGGGGATTAGAGAAGCATGTAGCATAAGTAATACAGTAACCATGGGTGACTTCAATCTGCATAGAGACTGGGTAAACCTAATGAGCACGAACGCTGTGGAAGATGAGTTTATGGAGAGTGTTCGGATGGTTTTCTAGAGCAGCATGTTGAGAAACCGACTAGAGAACAGGCTATTTTAGATCTAGTATAATGTAATGAGAAATAGCTAATTAATAATCTTATTGGAAAAGAACCTTTAGGGATGAGTGACCATAGTATGATAGAATTTTACATTATGTTTGAAAGTGAGGTAGTTCACTCTGAAACCAGGGTGTTAAATTTGAACAAAGAAGATTATGAAGGTATGAGGGGCAAATTGGTTGAGGTGGATTGGGAAAATACAGCAAAAGGTATGACCATACATGGGCAATGGACAGTCTTTAAAGAATTACTATATAGTTTACAGCAATTATACATTTCTTTAAGGATTAAAAACCCTAAGAGAAAAGTCAGTCAACCGTGGCTAACAAAGGAAGTTAAGGATTGAGAGAAAAAGCCTATGAAGTTGCCAGAAATAGTAGTAAACCTGAGGATTGGGAGCATTTTAGAATAAAGCAAAGGAGGACCAGGAAGCTGATAAAGAAAAGGAGAATAGATTATGAAGGTAAATTAGCAAAAAACGCAAAAAGACTGTAAAAGATTCTATAGGTACATAAAAAGGAAACGTTTGGCTAAGGCAAATGTGGGTCCATTACAGGCAGAGTCAGGATAAATTTTAATGGGGAATAGAGAAAGGGCAGAGAAGCTAAATGATTACTTTGCATCTGTTTTCACTGAGGAAAATACAAGCAATCTCCCAGAATTAGAGATCCAAGGGACTTGGGAGAATGAGGAATTGAAGGAAATTTGTATTAGTAAGATGGTTGTTTTGGAGAGATTAATGGGACTGAATGTTGATAAGTCCCCAGGGTATGATGACCTACATCCCAGAGTGTTGAAAGAGATGCTATGGAGATAGTGGACGCATTGGTGATCATCTTCTAAAATTCTACAGATTCTGGAATGGTTCCTGCAGATTGGAAGGTAGCAAATGTCACCCCACTATTTAAGAAGGGAGGGAGAAAGAAAATAGGGAACTACAGACCTGTTAGCCTTACATCAGTAGTAGGGAAAATGCTAGAGTCTATTAAAAAGTATGTGATAAATGGACACAGATAATAATGATCTGATTGGCATAGTCAACATGGATTTGTGAATGGGAAATCACGTTTGACGAGCCTATTAGAGTTTTTTGTGGATGTTGCTAACAGAATTGATAAAGGGAAGTTGGTGTATGTAGTATACGTAGATTTTCAGAAGGCTTTTGATAAAGTCTCCCACAGGAGGTTGGTTAGCAAAATTAAAACACATGGGATAGGAGGTAATATACTGTCATGAATTAAGGATTGGTGAACAAGCAGAAAACAGAGAGTAGAAATAAATGGGTCATTCTCACTTTGGCAGGCTGTGACTAGTGGGATACTGGTAACAGGGATCAGTATTTGAGCCCCAGCTGTTCACAATACATATCAATGATTTGGATGTGGGAACCAAATGTAATTTTTCCAAGTTTATGGATGACACAAAGCTAAGTGGGAATGTGTGTTGTGAGGAAGATGCAAAGCAGCTTCAAGGGAATTTGGACAGACTTAGTGAGTGGGCAAGAACATGGCAGATGGAATGTAATGTGGAAAAATGTGAGGTCATCCACTTTGGTAAGAGGAACAGATGTGCAGAGTATTTCTTAAATGGTAAGATATTAGAAAGTGTAGATGTACAAAAGGACTTGGGTATCCTCGTCAATAAATCACTGAAGGCTAACATGTAGGTGCAGCAAGCAATTAGCAATTAGGAATTATGTGTTAGCCTTTATCGCAAGAAGATTTGAGTACAGGAGTAGTGAAGTCCTGCTTCAATTGTATAGAACCTTGGTTAGACCGCACCTGGGGTATTGTGTGCAGCTTTGGTCCCCTTATCTTAGGAGGGATATTATTGCCATAGAGAGAGTGCAGCAAGGTTCACCAGACTTGTTCCCGGGATGGCAGGATTGTCCTATGAGAAGAGATTGGGGAGACTGGGCCTGTATTCTCTAGAGTTTTGAAGAATGAGAGGTGATCTCATTGAAACCTACAAAATACCTAAAGAGACAGGGTAGATGCAGGTAAGATGTTTCCCCTGATTAGGGAGTCACGAACCAAGGGACACAATTTCAAAATAAGGGGGAAGCCACTTAAGACCGAGATGAGGAGAATCTTTTTACTCGGAAGGTTGTGAATCTTTGGAATTCCCTATCCCAGAGGGCTGTGGAAGCTCAGTCACTGAATATGTTTAAAGTAGAGATTGATAGATTTCTAAATGCCAATGACATAAAAGGATATGGGGATAGTGTGAGAAAAAGGCTTGTGAAGTGCATGATCAGCCATGATCATATTGAATGGCGGAACAGGCTCAATGGGCTGAATGGCCTTCTCCTGCTCCTATGTTCTCTGACCTGCTTCTAATGCAATTATGTCCTTTCTTAAATAAGGTGACAAAACTGTACATAATACTCTAGATGTGGTCTCACCAATACTCTATACAACGATAGCAAAACATCTCTATAAAACATCTTATTCCCCTTGCAGTAAACCAACAACATACCATTTGCCTTCCTAATCACTTGCTGCATGCTAACTTTTTGTGATTCATGTGCCAGAACACCCAAAACCCTCTGTACCTCAGTGTTCTGCAATCTCCCCACATTTAAATAATGTGCTACTTTTCTATTCTTCCTGCCAAAGTGGACAAGTTCACATTTCCCCACATTATACACCAAACTGCCAAAGTTTTGCCCACTCACTTAATGTATCCATGTCCCTTTACAGACTCCTTATGTCCTCTTCACAGCTTACTCTCCTACCTATCTTAGTGTCAAAGTGAATTTACCAACCACACATTCGATCCCATCATCCAAGTCATGAATATAGATTGTAAATAGCTGAGGCCCCAGCACTAATCCGTATGGCACTCCGCTCATTACATCTTGCCAACCCAAAAATTACCCATTCATGACTACTCTCTGTTTCCTGTTGGCTAACCAAAATTCTTCTATCCATGCTAATATGGCATGGCCCCTACACAATGAGCTCTTACCTTGCAAGGTAACCTTTGATGTGGCACCTTGTCAAATGTCTTCTGGAAATTTAAGTACACCATATTCACAGGATCCTCTTTATCCATATTGCTTGTTATTTCCTCAAAGAACTGTAATAAATTAGTCAAACATGATTTCCAGTTGATAAAACCATGTTGACTCTGCCTTATTGCATTGAGATTTTCTAAATGCCTTGCTAACCTCCTTAATAATAGATTTCAGCAGTTTCCCTATGACAGATGTTAAGCTAACTGGCCTGTAGATTCCTGCTTTCTGTCTCCCTCTTACCTTGAATAGAGGAGTTACATTTGGTATTTTCCAATCTGACGGGAGCTTTCCAGAATCTAGGGAATTTTGGAAAATTAAAACCAATGCATATACTATTTCAGCAGTTACTTCCTTTCCAGCAGACTCGATGGGCCGAATGGCCTAATTTCTGCTCCCATGTCTTATGGCCTTAAGATCCAAGGATGAAGTCCATCAGGACCTGGGGACTTGTCAGCTTTTAGTTCTATTAATTTTCTCAGTATTCTTTCCCTCGTGATTGTAATTGTTTTAAGTTTCTCCCTCTCTTTCACCACTTGATGCACACTTATTTCTGGGATGTTATTTGTATCCTCTACTGTGAAGGAAGATGCAAAACATATGTTCAAGTCATCTGCCAATTCTTTATTTTCCATTGTTAATTCCCAAAACCCACTAAGTAGTGGACTAATGTTCACTTTACTTACTCCCCTTTTAAATACTGTTTTTGTATTTATAACTGGCTTTCTCTTATACACTAACTGCTCCCTCCTTGTTAATTTTTTAGCCATTCTTTGCCGTTTTTTAAATTTTGTCCTATATTCTACACTGCCACTAGCCTTTGCAGAATTGTATATTTTCTCTTTCAATTTTTTCACTTCCTTAGTTATCCATGGCTGGTAGGTCCTTCCCCTAGGGTCTTTCAATCTCACTGGAATGTATCTTTGCTGAATGTTATGAAATATCTACTTAAATGTCTGCCAATGCATTTCTACTTATCCCTTAACCTAAGTTCCCAATTCACTTTAGCCAGCTCTAACTTCATATCTCATAATTGCCCTTATTTAGGTTCAAAACACTAGTCTTAGACCAATCCATCTTTCCCTTGAACTAAATGCGACATTCAGTCATGTTATGATCACTGCTACCTAGGGGTGCTTTTGCTATTATATCATTAATTAATCCTGTCTCATTGCACATTACCAAATCTAGAATAGTGTGCTCTCTAGAACAAAAACAAAAATACCTGGAAAAACTCAACAGGTCTGACAGCATCTGTGGAGAGGGATACAGTTAACATTTCGAGTCCATATGACCCTTCATCAGAACTAAGACAAATAGAAATGAGATGAAATATAAGCTGGTAGAAGGGGTTGGGACAGGAGAGCTCGATAGGGGGCCAGTGATAGGTGGAGGCCAAGAAGAGACTGCCAAAGATGTCATAGACAAAAGGACAAAGGGGTGTTGACGGTGGCGATATTATCTAAAGGATGTGCTAATGGGGACATTAAGGGAAGCAAGCTAGTGGGCAGATGGCCCTAGTGCAGGTGGAGTGGGGGGAAGGGATCGAAATGGGCTAAAAGGTGGAGATGAAACAATAGATCGAAATAAATTTAAAAATAGGAGAGAAAAGAAAAAATATAGTTGTAAAAAAATTATAAATTATTGGAAAAAGGGGGATCAGAAAGGGGGTGGGGATGGAGGAGAGAGTTCATGATTTGAAATTGTTGAACTTGATATTAAGTCTGAAAGGCTGCAAAGTGCCTAGTCGGAAGATGAGGTGCTGTTCCTCCAGTTTGCGTTGAACTTCACTGGAACAATGCAGCAAGCCAAGGACAGACATGTGGGCATGAGAGCAGGGTGGTGTGTTGAAATGGCAAGCGACAGGGAGGTCTGGGTCATGCTTGCGGACAGACCAAAGGTGTTCCACAAAGCGGTCACCCAGTCTGCGTTTGGTCTCTCCAATGTAGAGGAGACCGCATTGGGAGCAACGAATACAGTAGACTAAATTGAGGGAAGTGCAAGTGAAGTGCTGCTTCACTTGAAAGGAGTGTTTGGGCCCTTGGACCGTGAGGAGGGGGGAAGTAAAGGGGCAGGTGTTTCACCTTCTGTGGTTGCATCGGAAGGTGCCGTGGGAGGGGGTTGAGGTGTAGGGGGTGATGGAGGAGTGGACCAGTGTGTCCCAGAGGAAATGATCCCTGCAGAAAGCCGCCGAGGGGGGTGAAGGGAAGATGTGTTTGGTAGTGGCATCATGCTGGAGTTGGTGGAAATGGCGGAGGATGATCCTTTGAATGCGGAGGCTGGCGGGGTGAAAAGTGAGGACAAGAGGGACCCTATCATGGTTCTGGGAGGGAGAGGAAGGAGTGAGGATGGATACGCGGGAGATGGGCCGGACACGGTTGAGGGCCCTGTCAACCACCGTGGGTGGAAAACCTCGGTTAAGGAAGAAGGAGGACATGTCAGAGGAACTGCTTTTGAAAGTGGCATCATCAGAACAGATGCGACGGAGGCGAAGGAACTGAGAGAATGGGATGGAGTCCTTACAGGAAGCGGGGTGTGAGGAGCTGTAGTCAAGGTAGCTGTGGGAGTCGATAGGCTTGTAATAAATATTGGGGGACAGTCTATCACCAAAAATTGAGACTGAGAGGTCAAGGAAGGGAAGGGAAGTGTCAGTGATGGACCATGTGAAAATAATGGAGGGGTGGAAATTGGAAGCAAAATTAATAAATTTTTCCAGATCCAGATGAGAGCATGAAGCAGCACCGAAGCAGCCATCGATGTATTGGAGAAAGAGTTGTGGGAGGGGGCCAGAGTAGGACCGGAACAAGGAATGTTCCACATACCCCATAAAGAGACAGGCATAGCTGGTTGGCTCTAGCATGTGCTGTTCTAATTAATTTTTTTTTATTGATTCACGGGATGTGGGATTCACTGGCTGGGTCAGCATTTATTGCCCATCCCTAGTTGCCCTTGAGAAGGTCGTGGTGAGCTGCCTTCTTGAACCGCTGCACTCCATGTTGTGTAGGCAGGAAGGGTGTTCCAGGATTTTGACCCAGTGACAGTGAAGGAACGGCGATATATTTCCAAGTCAGGATGCTGAGTGACTTGGAGGGGAAATTCCAGGTGGTGGTGTTCCCATTTATCTGCTGCCCTTGTCCTTCTAGGTGGTAGTGGTTGTCGGTTTGGAAGATGCTGTCGAAGGAGCTTTGGTGAATTCCTGCAGTGCATCTTGTAGATGGTACACACTGCTGCTATTGTGCATCAGTGGTGGAGGAAGTGCATGTTTGTGGATGTGGTGCTCAAGTGGGCTGCCTTGTCCTGGACGGTGTCAAGCTCCTTGAGTGTTGTGGGAGCTGCACTCATCCAGGCAAGTGGGGAGTATTCCATCACACTCCTGACTTGTAGATCTTGGACAGACTTTGGGGAGTCACGAGGTG
Source organism: Cetorhinus maximus (assembly GCF_964194155.1). Classification (NCBI taxonomy): domain Eukaryota; kingdom Metazoa; phylum Chordata; class Chondrichthyes; order Lamniformes; family Cetorhinidae; genus Cetorhinus; species Cetorhinus maximus. Next base: position 217,696,320 of record NC_135879.1, read on the forward strand.
AGTTACTCGTCGCATGATTCCTAGCCTCTGACCTGCTCTTGTAGCCATAGTATTTATATGGCTAGTCCGGTTCAGTTTTTGGTCAACATCCTGAGGGTTTCAGGATGTTGATAGTGGGAGATTCAGCATTGGTAATGCCATTGAATGTCAAGGGACAATGGTTAGATTCTCTCTTGTTGGAGGTGGTCATTGCCTGTCACTGGTGTGATGCGAATGTTACTTGCCACTTGTCAGCCCAAGCCTGAATAATATCCAGGTCTTGCTGCATTTTGGACATGAACTGTTTCAGTATCTGAGGAGTTGTGAATGGTGCTGAACATTGTGCAATCATCAGCGAGCATTCCCACTTCTGACCTTATGATGGAGGGAAGGTCATTGATGAAGCAGCTGAAGATGGTTGGGCCGAGGACACTATCCTGAGGAACTCCTGCAATCATGTCCTGGAGCTGAGATGACTGACCTCCAACAACCACAACCATCTCCCTTTGTGCTAGGTATGACTCCAACCAGTGGAGAGTTTTCCCCCTGGTTCCCATTGACTCCAGTTTTGCTAGGGCTCCTTGATGCTACACTCTGTCAAATGCAGCCTTGATGTTGATGTCAAGGGCAGTCACTCTTAACTCACCTCTGGAGTTCAGCACTTTTGTCCATATTTTAACCAAGGCTGTAATAAGGTCAGGAGCTAAGTCACGGAACTCAAACTGGGCGTCAGTGAGCAGGTTATTGCTAAGCAATTGCCGCTTGATAGCACTGTTCATACCCCTTCCATTACTTTACTGATGATTAAGTGCAGGCTGATGAGGTGGTAATTGGTCGGATTGGATTTGTCCTGCTTTTTGTGTACAGGACATACCTGGGCACTTTTCCACATAGCCGGGTAGATGCCAGTGTTGTAGCTGTACTGGAACAGTTTGGCTAGGGGCACAGCAAGTTCTAGAGCACAAGTCTTCAGTACTATTGCCGGAATATTGTCAGGGACATAGCATTTGCACCATCCAGTGCCTTCAGCCGTTTCTTGATATCATGTGGAGTGAATTGAATTGGCTGAAAACTGGCATATGTGATTCTGGGGACCTCTGTAGAAGGCGCCAAGATGAATCATCCAGTCAGCCTTTCTGGCTGAGGATTGCAGCAAATACCTCAGACTTATCTATTGCACTGATGTGCTGGGCTCCCCCATCATTGAGGATAGGGATATTTGTGGAACCACCTCCTCCAGTGAGTTGTTTAATTGTCCACCACCATTCATGACTGGCTGTGGCAGGACTGCAGAGCTTAGGTCTGATCCATTGGTTGTGGAATCACTTAACTCTGTCTATCACTTTTAGTACACAAGAAGTCCTGTGTTATAACTTCACCAGGTTGGCACCTCATTTTTAGGTATGCCTGATGCTGCTCCTGACATGTCCGCCTGTACTCTTCATTAAACCAAGGTTGACCCCCTGGCTTGATGGTAATGGTAGAGTGGGGGACATGCTGAGCCATGAGGTTACAGATTGTGTTGAGTCTTGAGATGCGAGATCTGTTCGAAATCTATCCCATTTAGCATGGTGGTAGTGCCACACAACACAATGGAGGGTATCCTCAATGTGAAGGCGGGACTTCGTTTCCATAATGACTGTGGTCACTCCTACTGAAACTGTTATGGACAGATGCATCTGCAGCATGCAGATAGGTGAGGATGAGGTCAAGTATGATTTTCCCACTTGTTGGTTCCCTCACCACCTGCCGCAGACCCTCTCTAGCACCTATGTCCTTTAGGACTCGGCCAGCTCGGTCAGTACTGGTCATAACCTTGGTCCAGGACTTCGCTCCTGCACTGATGCGTGGGCTCAACTCCATCGCTGATGCTGTAGTTGGCCTCCAACAGTGTGTACGCGAGAGGGGTGCTGGCAGCTCGATCTCACTCCAGCTACCCCTGCTCCTCAAGGAGTCAGCCAGGAGCCCTCGGGCACCCATAGGGAGGAGGAACCTCAGGTGCACATTCTGGGCCCATCCATCCTGGTAACTCCGAAAGTGTCCAGCACATCCGATCCCCTCTTCCTGTGACCTCAGCAGCTCCAGCTCCACAGGCAGAGGAGGGTGCCACTGCCACACAGCAGGACCATGAAAGCAGGCCCTTCAAAGGACGCCCGCCAAAGTCATCACAGACAGGGTGTAGCTGTCAGCAGGCTGCCTCCACCTATGCTGTGGATGTTCGGGGAGAACCAAGATGTAGCGGCAGGGTTAGGAGAGTTAAGGAGAATTAGTTGCACAGCCTGGGCATGAGTGTTAATCACTTGCACACACTGTTCGTTATTGTCAATAAACTCCCAAGAATGTCTCCCTGCCTATAGCTCCCTGTTCTGATGAGCAGTGTTCTTGTCACTCAGATGTGAAACCTTTCTGCACAAGATAAAGGCAGGTGTCTCAGTCCAGGGCCTCTTCCCTGTGCTCTGTGCAGCCTTCAGACCAAAGTGATGCTCCGGCTATGTGAAGATCTAAGGAGTGTCCTCAATACATGTCGTCATCAGCCTCCTGCAATCAATCGACTGTTAGGGCCTCCACCTCATCTCCATGACAGGATCATTATCACAGAGGGGATTCACCCAGCCATAAGCCAAACTAGAGTCAAACATTCACAAATGCGATGTGAGGAAATATGGAGTCACCTCACTGCATGTCGTCATCATCCTCCACATGTTTAAACATGGACAAAAGAGCTGAACTCCCAAGGTGAGGTGAGAGTTACTGCCCTTGACATCAAGGCCCAATTGACCAAGTGTGGCATCAAGGAGCCCTAGCAAAACTGGAGTCAATGGGAATTGGGGGGAAACAGCACTGTGGGTGCAACGGTTCAAGAAGGCAGGTCACCTCCAGTTTCTCAAGGGCAACTAGGGATGGGCAATAAATGCTGGCCCAGCCAGCGATGCCCACATCCAGTGAATGAATAAAAGAAAATCTAGCAGCTATGAGGGCCTTCCAAGCACACATGCCTCATCTAGCCAGTGCGAGGGCCTCTTCCCTGTCATTGTCGCCACCGAGGACCTCCTCAACCTGAACCCCGCCGGGGTCCTCCCATCGGGGGAGACATGCAGCTCCTCCATCTCCTCCTCAGCCAGCATGGGTGTCATCAGCCACGGCCTCTGCGGGTAGCTTTTGTCCCCAAGGAGCCATCCCTGCAGCTCCTGTGGACCCTGGAAGACTGCAGAGATCTGTAACCGACTGAGGATGTAGGTGCCTCAACGGAAAGGCTGTTCTTACTTCCCCCGTCACAAGCTGCCTCAATGGCAAGGCTGCACTTGCCCCCTGCTCCCCCTCACCATCAAAAGCCACCTCAGAGGCAGGGCGGCACTTAACCCCCCAGCACCCCTGAAGCCTGCAAAGCAACAAGCGACCCTGGCGAGCTCTGCAGAACGTTGTGGTGCACTCACCTCCAGTTCACCCAAAGTACAGGCCGCCAAGTGCACATCGCCTCTGTGCTGTTGTGAAACACGTCAGCGTGCTATCTCATTGACATGGATGCACGGTCCAGCAGGGGTTCAAGAGCCCGGCGGGATGGCCTGATAATGATATGCTGATGTATTACAATAAGGTTCCCAGCAATCGATGCCAGGAAACGCAGCCCGCCGTTAGCAGGCTGAGCGGACAATCGTGACCTGCCTTCCCATCGTCGTGAAACCAATCGCGCCATATTGTCCGCTCACACCACCTATCACACCCGCCGCTAGCAGGCATGGAAAATTCCACCCAGAGTCTTTAATCCTGTTTTTTTAAAACATTTTTGCAATCTCTGGCCTTATCTGCTGGCACACAAGTCTGTACTCTCTGTCCCTCCCTGCCATCCTCTGATTATCACTTCTCTTATTGCCATCTCTCTCTCTCTTGCCTTGTCTTCTCTCTTGAATTGATCACATCTTCCTACACTTGATCCCTTGTCCCCACTATTTAGTTTAAAGCCTTCCCTACCGCTCGTTATACAATTCACCAGAACACTGGCCCCAACACGGTTCAGGTGAGGACTGTCCCAATGGTACAGCTCCCACCAAGCTCAGTGCTGGTGCCAGTGCCCCATGAATCGAAACCCATTTCTCCCACACTAACCTATGAGCCGCACATTCAACTCCCCTAATCTTATTCACCCTACTTCAATTCACCTGTGATTTAGGGAAATAATCCGGAGATTTTTACCTTTGAGGTTCTGCTTTTTAATTTAGCCCATAGCTGCTCATGCTCCCTAAGCAAAACCTCTTTCATAGTCCTACCTATGTTGTTGGTACCTACATGGACGGTGACCATTGGATCCTCTCCCTCCCACTGCAAGTTCCTCTCCAGCCCAGAGCAGATGTCCCGAACCCTGGCACTGGGCAGGCAACACCACCACCTCACTCTCAGCTGCAGAGAACTGTGTCTATCCCCTTGACTATACTGCCTCCTACTACCACCACGTTCCTATTAACTTCCCCCAGCTTGAATGGGTTCCTGTACCTTGGTGTCATGGTCAGTTCACTCATCCACCATGCAGCCCCCACTTTCATCCATACACGTTGCAAGCACCTCGAACCTGTTGGACAATTGCAAGGGCTGAGGATCCTCCACTTCTACTTTCTGGGTCATCATTCCTGCCTCCACTGCTGCAAAGCATTGGCTGTGCGAGTGGTATTTTCACAGTAACAGGATGCTGCCATCAGTCCAAAGGATGTTCTACCTACCACACAACTAAGCAACACCCTGTATGAATTTTAGTGCCAGTGTGATGCCAGGTACATAGGCTGTACGTTCCCAATCATTGGCTGATCGAATCAAACAGGATGTTCCTTCAGTTGTTCGTAATAGGCAGAGTAAGGCCATGCTCAACCAGCCCGCACTTGCAAAACCCAAACAAAGCGTCTACTATTAGATGTGATTCCACAATTGGGCAGCACTTGCTGAACAATCCTGAATAAACTAATGGCTACACTAACATCCAATTTAAGATCAGTCAAGCTCATAACATGCTCAGACACACTTGCTAGAAATGACATACATTCATTTACAGGGGCTCATTCGCTGCAAACAAAAGGAATATGACCAAGCTTTGGATCTTTTTTGAATTACTCGGTACTTGGAGAGCCTGGAGTTCCCCATTGCTTTCACCATGGCAATTTCTCAGCCAATCAGAGTCAACTTGCCAACAATCAGCGTCCTTTACTCCTATAGTATAAATTGTTATGATAGTTTGAATTTTGACATTCTTGTGTTTGTCCTGATGAGTGCAAAAGGTATAGCTTTGGCAACATGTCTCTCTTTTCAGGAATATATTGCAAATATTATACTTGGTACCCAGGTGCAGGGTGAATTTACCAGTGATTTTTCACAGGCTCTGAGGGTGTTAATGCCAAAACCAGCTTTATTCAAAGACAAACAAAACGCTTTTAATGTCCTTTGATAACTCCAGAAATTATTATCAGTTTCTTCAGGATGCAATCTTCAAATTTCACTCAAAATCACATCCACCAGCCTAAGTTAATGGTGCTAACAGGTCTTTTAACTTATTGTTAATTAACCCTGCCCCTGGATTTTTCCTATGGCGGGTGGGCTGGACGGGAGTGGGCGGTGGTGGGCACGGAGCCGATCGCCGCCTGCAATCGGCTGCATGCTGCCATTTTACCCAGGCTGTCCAATTAAGGCCTGCCCAGCATAACGCATGGCCGGTAGCGCTACCTGTGTGGGTGCAGGGAGGAGGGAGAGTCAGGGCCTGTGCTCTTTCGCGCAGGCATGCGAAAGAGTGCAGCAATCTCCCTGAGGCACAGAGCTGCCTCAGGGAGATTGAATGGTTATGAAAATTAATAAAGAATCAATTTTAAAATTTATCAAACATGTCCCCTCAGGTGACTGTGTCTCATGAGTTGGGACATGTTCACAAAGGTGGGAAAATTTATGCATTTATTTTTTAAAAGCTTCAGGAAACCTCATCCCACCCCATGGGTGAGGTTTCCTGCAAAACGTGAAGGCTGCTTGGGCTTTTCGCCTGCCCGCCAACCTTAAGGTTGGACAGGCGGCATTCTTGACTATTTTAATTACTTCCTTAATGGCCTTAATAGGACATTGACATTTCGGCAGGTGCGCAGCCAACTCCAGCGTGCGCCCGCCGAACGAAATATCGAGATGACGCGTGATGACATCGGGACGCACGCCGACCAGAAGATTCTGCCCCTGGTGTAGTGAGAAACATATAGAGATACAAAAGGGTAGCCCAGTTTATACAATAGACACCTGCCTTTTTTGCACCATTTTTGCAACAGCTTAACCCCCCCCACCCCGTCACTGTCATACAGGAACACTTTGATTTCTTTTTAGAAAACTACTCTTTCGTGACACACGCTTTAATTATTTATGAGGAGGGAATAATTTTAGGAAGAAAAAATATATCAACTTTTTTAATTTTTGTTTTGCTGATTTGACCCTGTTGTGCAAAGTGTCACCTGTAACTTCTCAACAAAATCCAAGACTAACTGAACCTGCTGGGTTAAAAGAAAATAATTTAACCTCCGGATTCTTACAAACCAACATCATACGAACATGATCCTTGTTAGGGACTATGGTTTACATAAAGTGAACTGGCTAACCTGAATCAATTATACCTGACAAGCAAGGAAATAAAAGTAAGACATGCTAACAACACAGTGAATAAAGAGAGACAAAATTCACACACAACTCAGCATTATGCAGCATGAAGACAGAATGCCAGAACACACAAACCACAATCAAAAACCATAGACTAATAGAACTCCAACTTCAGATAGCTGGATTTAGTTCACAGGAAAGGCTACATCAAGCTTTGGAATTCAGTAACACCTCAGTATTTTTTGTGTTTTGTTGCTATCCAATTCTGTGAGTCAGCTCTGCATCTATTGCACTTCAATACTTTTCTTTGGGCGTCTACGGTTCTAGTTTGATTTGCCACATCCAGCAATTGTATTAACTTAAACCTAATGGCAAAGGAGTCCTGTTGTCCACTTGATCTTCTGGCCCTAGCTTTACAGGGGCTGGCACCCCATTTCAGTGGCGTGTCATGACATCATCACGCGCAAGCATGAAGCAGCGTGTTACAATCCTGTTAGGGACCGTTAATGTTTAAAGAAGAAATCCAAACACCCAGAAATAAACCAGTAGAACTACGCCACAAGATTTCATGTTTTCCAGCAAAAACAAACTTTATTGGATATGAAAAGAAATAAACAAAGCAAGCACCCACAAACTTAACACTATAGCTTTTTTTTCCTTATTCTTTCATGGGATGTGAGCGTCACTGGCAGGGCCAGCACTTGTTGGCCATCCCTAATTGCTCTTGAACTGAGTGGCTTGCTAGTGGCCATTTCAAGGTAGTTAAGAGTCAACCACATTGCTGTGAATCTGAAGTCACGTAGGCCAGACCAGGTAAGGACAGCAGATTTCCTTCCCTAAATTACATTAGTGAATCAGATGGGTTTTTAGAACAATTGATGATAGTTTCATGGCATCATTAATTGAGACTAGCTTTCCGTTCCAGATTTATTAATTGAAATTAAATTCCACCAGCTGCCATGGTGGGATTTAAACCCATGTCCTCCAAAGCATTAGTCTGGGCCTCTGGATTACTAGTCCAGTGATATTACCACCATGCCACCATCTCCTCCTCAGTTCTACTTTTTACTTCCCCTCACCCCCCCAAGGGTTCCCTTATCTTATGAAATCTTACGGTTCATTCACTTTTTCTGGGACCAACCCAAAAGGTATGCCACAGTCCTTTGGAATTTATTTTAATGTTCCATAGTATTCCAGCTATTCAATGTTGCACAACTTACATTTTTTAAATTCATTTATGGGATGTGGGCTTCGCTGGCTGGGCCAACATTTATTGCCCATCCCTAGTTGCCCTTGAGAAGGTGGTGGTGAGCTGCCTTCTTGAACCACTGCAGTCCATGTGGTGTAGATACACCCACAGTGCTGTTAGGAAGGGAATTCCAGGATTTTGACCCAGCGACAGTGAAGGAATGGCGATATATTTCCAAGTCAGGATGGTGAGTGACTTGGAGGGGAACTTCCATTAGCTTTTGGCTAAGCAGTCCTCCAAGTTTCTTTGAAGACTTCAAAGCTGTGAACTCGTCAACTCCTTGTCCTGGCTTTGGACATACATAGACTGCTTTTTCAGTTTTCTCCCATAATTTCTGTTTAACCCTTTCCAAGCTAACAATTCAAGCTGACTGATTTCTGCCACAAGACTCTGTGAGGGCCACTGGAGATTTCTCACACTAGCTGCAAGCTGGAGCAAATCTTCCAGCTGATTTTTCCACACAAAACCTAACTGAACTGCCTACTCTTGTTGGCAAACACACACAGATAAATTAAACAAAAGAACCTTCTAAATAAGGCTTATCCTTAATAACTATCTCTATGTTTTGGGATGAAGTCAAACAGAAATGCAAACAAATTATTGTACCTTCAACATAGCTCTTTAATTCCGCAACCCATAGGAATAATTTCTATTTCTGATGGATGTAATTGCCCTCTGTCCAGACTCTCTGCTTTCATTACAAGCCTCGAGATGGATCATTCAATGTTCAAGTTTTTTTCACTATCAACTATAATCTAGCAAGACAAACGCAGGCTATCTTTTAAGTGTAATAAACCCAGGTTTGTTTCAATTGCATTTACATCAGAACTCTTTTTTACCGGTTTCTCAAAGCAGATGCCTCCTTCTTCCATAGTTAAAAGTTTAATTCCTAAAACTAAATGTTATATCCTAAAACATATGAATAAAGAACTAGATTTTCACAACAGGCAGCACAGCTTAATGACCTTACTAGTCCACATGGCAGGTCTGTACAGCAACCCCACTTATATGAAATTACATGGACTCTGCAGCACAAAAAGAGACCATTTGTCTCAAATAGTTTGTGCCAGTGTTAAGACTCCATGCCAGTCTCCTTCCATTCCATTTTCCTCATCTCGGTCTTTCAGCAAGGAGAAATAAGGTAAAGGTTTAGGCCTTAGAACAGATCCATAAGCAACACCACTTCCTCCATTCCAATTTCAATCAGAGTGCCTATCTATTCTCCCCACTCTCTCTCCTATCTCTGAACCAACTTCCAACCCAAGTCAAGAAAGTTGCTAATAATCTCTTGTGTGGAATCTTATCAAATGCCTACCGTATAGATAACATCCATAGACACTTCCTTAGCTACCTTATTAATGGCCTCTTCAAAAAATCCAGTTAACTTATTCAGACGTAGCCTTACCCTGAAAAAAGCCATGCTGGCTCTCCCCGATTAGTTCATATTTGTTATAAAGTCCTCAGTCACCCTATCACCAATGTCAGATTCTGGTAGTTTCCCCACAACTGACTTAAACTGACAGACTTGTAGTTACTCTGGTTTCTCTCTCCCATCTTTCTTAAATAAAATTTCCAAACTAGCAGCTCAATTTCCAAATCAAGGGAGCTTTGAAAGACTAGCCAATGCTTCTGCAATTTCCTCACCTACTCCTTTTAATATCCTTTATTGGAAACCATAGATTCTGGAGGTTTATCTATCCTGAAGTCCCATTATTTTCACCCGTGCCTTTTATTTACTTATATTGAATCCAATAAGTTCTACCCATTGATTTAATTTTAGCTTCTTTTCTATCATTGGTATTTTTATCCTCTTCCTTTGCCATGAAACAGATACAAAGTGCTCTTTTACTAGGTCTGCAATTATTTTATTGTCTGGGAATGCACACGCTAGATAAGGGCTGTTAACTGTGGTTGGACATATTCCTGGAGGTTTCATCATATGACTGCTCACCTGCGACCATCCTACCTAGACTTCACCGTCCATCTTTTTTTATAATTAATAAAGAAAAGTTCAAATAAAATGACACCCTATGTACTTTTTCCTCTCAGCTTGCTCACAGCAATGACCAAGGCAGGGGTTGGCAACCTTAATAACAAGTGAGCCACTTTTAAAATGTAGCCAAAAACGCAATATCTTAAGGGCTGCAATGCAGTTAACTCAAATGCCAATAAAGATTAAAAAACAAGACAGAGGCACATTCCAACAACATTTTAAACTTACAAAAAAAGCTGTTAAGCGAATGATACTCCTTCACAAATATTATATAAATAAAAGTTTAGAAAAAAAAAGCAGACAAGCCGTTTAAATGCCATCAAAATGGGTTTGATCGATCAAGGTCAGGAATCGCACAGGAGTCTTTATTGAGACGCATGCGGTTCCGGAGCTGCAGGGTGCAGACCCCTGGAGACTCCAGGGCAGTCCTGGAGGGTTGGCAACTACAACACCAGGTCGGCCAGCATCTGATAAAGAAAATATCGATTAATAATTCTTATTTGCCTGTCTTCCCAATTTTTGTTCTGACGGGGGATCTGCACTCAGTAAGTGTATTTTCCCTTAACAAATGTCGACTGGCCCTCTGTACATTTCCAACATTTTCTTTCTTTTATTTCAGAATTTCAATTTTTGCAATTGTTTTCGTTTTTGCCTCTCAACAAACACCATCTTTTCTAAAAAGAACGAATCACTGCTTAGGAATTTTAAAAGGTTGGTTGAAAGAAAGTCTCACTTCAGGAAAAAAAAAACACATTTCAGGCAGCTGTTTAAAACGATTTTAATTTGTAGCAGAAAGTTAATTTGAAAACAGACTTTCACTGGCTTGAAATTGGACTGCAGATTTTTAAGTGAATTTGGACCCTTCTTGCTGTGGATTTTGGTAAATTATGCAACACTCGAGTTCAAAATATCGAACCCTTATTAAGTTTTATTCTACTAACAGAAATTAGACCCTGCAGTTTTATGGACACAGGAAACTTGTACAGACAGAAATCCAGGTCAAAAACTCAATTAAGTCTCATTATTCTAAGGTAGCTGCAGTAATTTTCAATACCCATGTGGCAACAAGTTTTTATGATGTTTCTCCCAACTGTCCATGTTAAATTCCAAAGCACCAGTGTCAACCTTATTAGCTCTTGAACTTAAAGCTGTCCTGCAGTGCCATCTAGTGAGTAATAAGCAACTTTTATTTTCCCAAGAATTATTATTAGTTACAATTTTCTCAGTACTTGTAGAATCATACAGCACAGGAGAAGACCATTCATGCATTGTGTCTGTGTTGGCTCTTAGAAAGAGCTATCCAATTAGCCCCATTCCCCTGCCACTGCAAGTTTCTCATTTTCAAGTGTCCATTTCATATATCCAACTGCCTTTTGAAAGTTACTACTGAATTTGCTTCTACCACTTTCAGCCGGTGAATTCCACATTGTAACAACTCACTGCAAAAAAAATTTCTCATTATTATCTGGATTTTTTGCCAAATATCTTAAATTTGTGTCCTCTTATTACTGACTCTTCTGCCAGTGGAAACAGTCTCTTCCCATCTATTTTATCAAAACCCCTCATGATTTTGAATACCTAGATTAAACTGTCACTTGGTAGGACAGAACTTGAGTACTGCTGAAAAAGAGACATGCTGTTGAAGGTTTTCATCTTGCACTCAGCAGGACAGATGCAAAAATACCAAATTTCAAAGGGAACAACAATTTATACTGCATGAGAAACAGGGTGCTGATTGGTTGGCAATTTTGGACTGACATACTGTGCCCTGCCATCATTGAGGATGGGGGTGTTTTTGGGGCCTCCTCCTCCAGTTAGTTGCTTAATTGTCCACCACTATTCATGATTGGATGTGGCGGGACTGCAGAACTTTGATCTGATCTGTTGGTTATGGAATCACTTAGCTCTGCCTACAGCATGCTGCTTCTACTGCTTAGCATGCATATAGTCTTGCATTGTGGCTTTACCAGGTTGGCAGCTCATTTTTGGGTATGCCTGGTGCTGCTCCTGGCATGTTCTCCTGCACTCTTCATTGAACCAAGGTTGATTCCCTAGCCACAAGAAGAACTGACGAACAGTGGCAGCAGTGTGTACCATCTACAAGATGCACTGCAGGAACTCACCAAGGCTCCTTAGACAGCATCTTCCAAACCCACCACCACTACCGTCTAGAAGGACAAGGGCAGATGTCCAGGTAGATGGGAACACCACGTGGAAGTCTCCCTTCAAGCAACTTACCATCCTGACTTGGAAACATATCACCATTCCTTCACTGTCGCTCGGTCAAAATCCTGGAAACCTTCCCTAACAGCACAATGAGTGTACCTACACCATGTGCATTGCAGCGGTCAAGAAGGCAGCTCATTACCAACTTCTTAAGGGCAATTAGGGATTGGAAATAAATGCTGGCCTAGCCAGCGATGCCCACATCCTGTAAATGAATAAAATATATATATATAAAGTGGTTATTCCTATCAATACTGCCATGTACAGATTCATCTGCAACAGGTAGATAGGTGAGGCAAGATCAAGTAGGTTTTTCCCTTCTGTTGGTTCCCTTACCACTTGCCGCAGGCTTAGACTGGCAAATATGCACTTTGGTGGGCTCAGTCAGTGCTGCTGCTAAAAAGCCACTCTTGGCGATGGACATTGAAGTCTGTGCCCTTGCTACCCTCTGTGCTCCTTTCAAATGCTGTTAAACATGAAGAAGATTTTTCTTCTTTATTCTTTCATGAGATGTGGGCATCGCTGGCAAGGCCAGAATTTGTTGCCCATTCCTAATTGCCCTTGAACTGAGTGGCTTGCTAGGCCATTTCAGAGGGCATTTAAGAGTCAACCACATTGCTGTGTGTCTAGAGTCACATGAAGGCCAGACTGGGTAAGGACAGTAGATTTCCTTCCCTAAAGATCATTAGTGAACCAGAAGAATGTTAACGACAATCAATGATAGTTCCATGGTCACCACTATTGAGATTAGCTTTCAATTCCAGATTTTATTAATTTAATTTAAATTCTACCAGCTGCCGTGGTGGGATTTGAACCCATGTCCCCAAAAGATTAGCCTGGGCCTCTGGATTACTAGCCCATTACCACTAAACCATCATCCCACCTTGGAATTCTTTCCAATAGTTGCTTCAACCAAGACGGCCTCAACAATGGCTCACCTCACACACAGGTTTTCAATCTCATCTCCCAAGATTCCATTCCCCTGGATTCCCAAATATGCACTCAAGCACAATTTCAGCTCTTCAGCCACACTGGGCAGAACACTACTGCTCCAGAGGGGTACTTTCACCCCAAAGACCCACTGCATGGAGTCACCAACCTTCTGCTGCTCCCTTTGATTGCCAAAGCTCTCCTGAGCCCTCCTCAGCCCTCAGGGCTTCTGCTGGGCCCTCACCACTTAAAGCCTGCCACCCACAATCCTTTTTCTGCTTGAAGGTCTTTTCTCTGCTCCATTCTTTTTAACGTAACTTGGACCTCTTCCTGTCCCTGGGCCATCTGGGTCTGACAAACATGATTATTTTTTAAGGGGTGACTATCGTGGACTGGGGAATGTCCATAAATGTTATTTACATGGAATTCCAGAAAGGCATTTGATAAAGTCTTCCATGTTTTGTGGTTTGTCTCATGGCCTAATCCATACTGGGAAGGTTTCCCTATACTCATGAGTAACTCTGGTCTGACTTAGGTAGGTTACTTCAAAACTACTTTATTAACACTATATACAAGACTGTTCCATCTGCCCTACAGGTTCTCTAGCACATGACTGCTGAAGTCACTGTTACATCATGATACACGTCAGTATCTCATTACCATAATTAATAACCCATTATACTACACCTCCCCCAAGAATAATATCAACTTCTTTGATAAGAATGTTGAACTATTTCTTAAACCATGCTTGTCCAACCGGTGGCCCATGGTCCTGATTGTGGCCCATGAAGCCCCTCTATTGGTCAAAATGCCGGTAAGACCATAGAACCCATAGAAAAGTTACGGTGCAGAACGAGGCCATTCAGCCCGTCATGTCTGCACTGGCATAAAAAGAGAAAAAAGAAACTAGTTTGTAATTTTTAACCTACTTTCCAGCACCTGATCCATAACTTTGCAGGTTACAGCGCTTCAGGTGTATATCCAACTACCGTTTAAATGAGTTGAGCGTTTCAGCCTCAACCACCAATTTAAGCAGTGAATTCCAGACGCCCACTACCCTCTGGGTGAAAATGTTTTTCCTCATGTCTCCTATAATCCTTCTACTAATCACCTTAAATCTATGCCCTCTCTCCAGATCAATTACATCCTTCCTGTAATGTAGTGACCAGAACTGTACACAAAATTCCAGCTGTGGCCTAACCAGTGTTTTATACAGTTCCAGCATTACATCCCTGCTTTTGTATTCAATACCACACCCAATAAAGGAAAGCATTCCATATGCTTTCTTTACCACCTTATCCACTTGTCCTGCCACCATCAGGGACCTGTGGACATGCACTCCAATGTCTCTCACTTCTTCAACCCTTCCCAATATCCTCCTGTTTATTGAGTGTTCCTTGCTTTGTTTGCCTTCCCCAAATGCATTACCTCACACTTCTCTGGATTGAATTCCATTTGCCACTTTTCCGTGCACTCAACAAAACCATTGATATCATTCTGGAGACAACAGCTACCCTCTTCACAATCAACTTCACAGCCAATTTTTGTGTCGTCTGCAAATTTTCCAATCATGCCTCCCATATTTAAGTCCAAATCATTAATAAATACCACAAACAGCAAAGGCCCCAACACTGAGCCCCATGGAACACCACTGGAAACCACTTTCCACTCGCAAAAACATGTATTGACCATTACCTCTTGTTTCCTGTCACTGAGCCAATTTTGGATCCAGCTCACCACATTCCCCTGTATCCCATGGGATCTTACTTTTCTGACCAGTCTGTCATGTGGAACCTTGTCAAATGCCTTACTAAAATCCATGTAGACAACATCCACTGAACTACCCACATTAATCCTCCTTGTTACTTCTTCAAAAAATTCTATCAAGTTAGTAAGTCATGATCTTCCCCTAACAAAACCATGCTGACTATCCCTGATCAATCCCTGCCTTTCTAAGTGCCAGTGTATCCTGTCTCTCAGAATTGTTTCCAATAATTTGCCCACCAGCGAAGTCAGACTGGCCGGTCTATGATTTTCTGGCCTATCCCTTGCACCCTTTTAAAATAATAGTACAATGTTCGCAGACCTCCAATCCTCTGGGGTCTTGCCTGTATCTACTGAGGATTGGAAAATGATCCTCAGAGCATCGACTATTTCCTCCCTGGCTTCCTTCAGCAGCCTGGGATACCATCCATCTGGCCCTGGTTATTTATCCACTTTCAAAGATGTAAGTCCCTTTAGTCCTTCCTCTCTCGCTATGCTTATTGTATCTAACATTTCACACACCTCCTCATTAACTAGAATGTCTGCATCATCCCTCTTCTTAGTGAAGACAGAAACAAAGTAATCATTGAGAACCCTGCCCACATCTTCAGCATCAATGCACAAGTTACAATCTACATTTCTGATAGGCCCTACCTCTTCCTTATTATTCTCGTGCTCTTAATGTACTGGTAAAACATCTTTTGGCTTTGATTTTACCTGCCAATATTTTTTAGTATCCTCTCTTTGCTTTCCTAATTTCACTTTTTACTTCACCTCTGTACTTTCTATACTACCCTAGGCTATCTATGGTATTAAGCTTTTTGTGACTGTCACAAGCTCTCTTTTTCTGCTTTATCTTACTCTGTATGCTTCTGGATAACCAGGAAGCTCTAGATTTGGCAGTACCACCCTTTTTCTTTGCGGAGACATGCCTACACTGTGTCCGTGGAATCTCGCTTTTGAATACCTCCCACTGATCTGACACTGTTTTCCCTTCTAATAGCTGTATCCAGTCCACTCTCACCAGCTCACCTCTCAGCTTTGTAAAATTTGTCTTCCCGCAATTTAGAACTTGTACCCCTGTTCTACCTTTGTCCTTTTCCATAATGCTGCTAAATCTAATTGAATTATGGTCACTATCTCCAAAATGGTCCCTCACTGCTACTTCATCCACTTGCCCAGCTTCATTTCCTAAGACTAAATTTAGAATTACACCCCTCTCATTGGGTTTGTTACATGTTGGCTGAAAAAGTTCTCTTGAACGCAGTTCAATAATTTAGTGCCCTCTGTGCCCTTCACAATATTCATAACCCAATTGATATTAGAGCAGTTGAAGATTTTTTTTTGTTCATTCACAGGATGTGGGCTTCGCTGCCTGGGCCAGTATTTATTGCCCATCCCTAGTTGCCCTTGAGAAAGTGGAGGTGAGCTGCTTTCTTGAACCGCTGCAGTCCATGTGGTGTAGGTACACCCACAGTGCTGTTAGGAGGGGAGTTCCAGGATTTGGACCCAGCGACAGTGAAGGAACGGCGATGTATTTCCAAGTCAGGATGGTGAGTACAATTCTGCAGCTGCTGATGGCCCGCAGCATCTCATGGATGCCTAACCTTGAGTTGCTAGATCTTTTTGAAATCTATGCTATTTAGCAAGCTGAGTGTGTTTTTCCCTCTTGTTGGTCCTTCGCCACCTGCCACAGACCCAGTCTAGCAGTTATGTCCTTTAGGTCAGCAGTGGTGCTACCAAGCCATTCTTGGTGATGGACATTGAAGTCCCCAACCCAGAGTACATTCTGCACCCTTGCCACCCTCAGCCCTTCCTCCAAGCGGTGCACCACTTGGAAGAGCACTGATTCATCAGCTGAGGGAGGGTGGTACATGGTAATCAGCCAGAGGTTTTGTTGTCCATGGTTGACCTGATGCCATGAGACATCATAGGGTCCAGAGTCGATGTTGAGGACTCCCAGGGCAACTCCCTCCTGACTGTATTCCACTGTGCCGCCACCTCTGCTGGGTCTGTCCTGCCGGTGGGACAGGGATGGTGATGGTGGTGTCTGTGATATAAGATATGATTCCGTGAGGTTGTCAGGCTGTTGCTTGACAAGTCTGTGAGTCAGTTCTCTCAATTTTGGCACTAGTCCCTAGATGTTAGCAAGGACTTTGCAGGGTGGTTTCTGTTGTCCTTTCCAGTGTCTAGGTCAATGCTAGGTGTTCCAGCCGGTTTCATTCCTTTTTTGAGACTTTTCGCGGTTTGATATAACTGAATGGCTTGCTAGGCCATTTCAGAGGGCACTTAAGAGTCAACCGCATTGCTGTGGGCCTGGAGTCATATGTAGGCCAGACCAGGTAAGGATGGCAGATTCCCTTCCCTAAAGGACATTAGTGAACCAGATGGGTTTTTACAACAATCGACAATAGTTTCATGATCATCATTAGACTTTTAATTGCAGATTTTTATTGAATTAAAATTCCACCATCTGCCATGGCGGGATTCAAACCCGGGTCCCCAGAGCATTACTTAGTCCAGCGACAATACCTCTATGCCATCACCTCCAACTATTACTACCCTATTGTTTTTGCGCTCAAAAATTTGCCTACATATTTGCTCTGACACCCTTCCATTATTTTGGGGGGGAGGGGTGGCGGGGTGAGGGGTGAGGGGGTCTATTAGTCTACTCCTAATAACGTGGATGTCCCCTTTTTATTTCTGAGCACAACCCTTTCAATGCTTCATTTATTATATCATCCCTCCTCGCAGCTGTAATTGTTTCTTTAATCAATAATGTTACACTCCCACAGTTTTTATCCTCCTCTCTATCCTGCCTGAAAACTCTATACCCAGGGGTGTTGATCTGCCATTTTTGCCCCTCTTTAAGCTAAATTTCTGTTATAGCGATGATATCATGTTGCCGTGTGTCTATCTGTGCCCTCAGCTCATTGGCTTTATTTGCTATACCCCTTGCATTTACATATACACCTTTAACACTGCCAAATTCCTGTGCTGTGCACTTTTTAACCTGTGCTTCTTCTGCCTTTCAGAGTCACCCATTAATTCTCCATCTCCCATTCCCTGCTCTGAATTTGCCCTCAGGTCCCCAGCCCCCTGCCAATCTAGTTTAAACCCTCCTGAACAGCACTAGCAAATCTCCCTGCGGGGATATTCACCCGAGTCTTGTTCACATGTAGACCATCCAGCTTGTACAGCACCCACCTTCCCCAGAACCGGTCCCAAAGCCTCAGAAACCTGATGCCCTCCCTCCTACACCAGCTTTCCAGCCACATGTTCAATCACTCGATTCTCCCATGTCTTTGCTCACCTGCACATGGAACTGGGAGTGATCCTGAGCTTACTGCTTTAGAGGTCCTGTTTTTCAATCGCATTCCTAGCTCCCTGAAATCTGCTTTCAGGACCTCATCCCCTTTCACCCAAGTCATTGGTACCAACATGGACCATTACCTCTGGCTGTTCACCCTCCCCCAGAAGAATGTCCTGCAGCCATTCTGTGACATCCTTAACCCTGGCACCAGGGAGGCAACATACCATCCTGGAGTTAAGTCTACAGCCACAGAAACACCTGTGTTCCCCTGAATAACAAATCCCCTTTCACTACTACTCTTTCCCTCTTCTTCCTCCTCTCCTGTACAGCCTGTGGTGCCACAAACTTGACTCTGACTGCACTCCTCTGAGGAGCCAACACCCTCACCAATATCCAAAATGGAAAATCAATTTGCGAGTAGGACCTCAGGGGACTCCTGTACCACCGGCATGATTCTCTTTGACTGCCTGGCAGTCACCCATTCTCTCTCTGCCTCCGGGCTCCTAAGCTGCGGTGTGACCTCTCTGAACATGCTAGCCATGTAACACTCAGCCTCACAAATGTGCCACAGTGACTCCAGCCACCGCTCGAGCTGAAACCCAGAGCTCAGAGGTTCTGCAGCCAGTGTCACTTCCTGCACATATGGTTGTCTAAGACACCAGTAGTATCCACGACTTCCCACATATTACAGGGCATGCATTCCACACAACCAAGCTATCCTGCCATTGCTTCAATTTACTTCCCTTATGTTAACTTTACTTTACTTATACTACTTTATTTCCCCCAGCCTTGACTTAATGTTACTTCCCTATTGGTTGTGTTTTTACTGAAATCTAAGTAGCTCCTTCTTTTAAGAAGAATGTGATTTTCTAATTTTCAGGTACTTGAAGACCTACCCTAACAGCAGTTTGTCACCAACCAGTGAACTTGTGTTCCTCCTGTGATGTCACTCTTGGATGTTTTCAAAACTCAGCCCTCTCATGCAGCTTTTCAAGTGCAGGCTGAGAAAGATAGAGCACCTCCCTCCCCTCTTCATCGAACTCCCTTCTCACCAAACATCCTGCAATTCCACTCTGTAAACAGTGCACAAGATGGGTCAGTCAGTTGAAGATCCTACAGGGGGCTGCTCCTCCAATCACAAGCCATTCCTCTCCCATTTCTATCAGCAGCAAACATGACAGAGAAACAGGTTGTGATTGGAAGAGCAGCAAACACCAGCAACTGAGAGTATGTGGAGCTAGAGAGAGGCTCTGGGGCACGTGGGGCCACCATGTTTCATCCCTGCTCTTGCTGCTATGCGCCAGTTCTCCCCGTGCTTTCCCCCGGCTCCCAGTTCTTTCCCCCCGGCCATCAACGCTTTCCCTTAGGTCCAGCAGCTTTCACCTCACTCCCTGCCTCTGGCCGCTTCCCCCCAGTTCTGATCGCTCCTCTCCTCCCCATCAACCCCCTCCTCCAGCTCTGGCTGCTTTCCCCCAGCTTCCGGTGCTTTCTTCTGACTCTTGGGCTCCCCTTGGCGGGCACCGCCAGGCCTCAGGCCTCACTGCTTCAGCTCTCATCGCACTTACCCCCAATCCCGCCGATTTAGTAAGGTTGAGTGAGTGATAGTGAGGCTGGGCAGGTGAGGGTGGGTGTGTCAGATTGAGGGTAGGTGAGGATGAGGGTGGGTGAGGATGAGGGTGGGTGAGTGAGAGTGAGCGTGGGTGGGTGAGAGTGAGCGTGGGTGGGTGAGTGTGAGGCAGATGACAGAGTGAGTTTGGGTGGGTGAAACTGAGGGTGAATGGGTGTGAAAGTGGGTGAGAGTAGGTGGGTGATGGATGAATGAGAGTGAGGATGGGTGAGTGAAGGTGAGGGTGGTGGGTGACAGTGAGGGCTGGTGAACGAGAGTGAGTTTGGGTGCGTGAGTTTAAGGGTGGGTGAATGAGTGAGGATGGGTGGGTGGAGGATTTACACACAGACAATTTTAGGGACATTGTGCGTGTGTAAATACCCCACCCACCCTCACTCATTCACCCACCTTCTGAAAAAGAGTGTTTCAAAGTCACGCAACTTTCTGGCAGAAAACATTTCTCCTCACTTCTGTCCTAAAAAGGCAATCCCTAATTTTAAAACAGTGTCCCCTAGTTCTGGATTCACCCACAAGAGGAAACATCCTTTCCATATCTGCCTTGTCAAGGCCGTTCAGGATCTTGTACACTTCAATCAAGTCACCCCTCACTCTTCTAAACTCAGGTGGAAACAAGTCCAGTCTGTCCAACCTTTCTTCATGAGACAACCCACTCATTCCAGGCATCAATCTAGTAAACCTTCTCTGAACCGTCCCCAATGCATTTACATCCTTCCTTAAATAAGGCAAAAACTGCACACAGTATTCGAGATGCGGTCTCTTCAATGCCCTGTATAATTGAAGCATAACATCCTTACATTTATAATTTATAAGATAAACAGAAAATGCTGGAAAAACTCAGCAGGTCTGACAGCATCTGTGGAGAGAAACAGAGTTAATGTTTCAAGTCTGTATGACCCTTCTTCAGAGCTCTAGACAGCATAAAGGGTCTCAATAATCTGCCACCTCTTGTGGCGAAGGGTGGCGATTATCTGACCTTTTACTGGAAGATTTCTACCACCTGGACAGTGACATCTAATACAATTGATTGAAATTTGATGGCAGGATGGATACTGTTTTGAGCCATTCCAGATGATCTGGTAGCATTGTAATGCCAGCTCATGTGTCAATTTTGAAGTCAGCGTTAAAGCCTTTAACTGCCACAGTGACTGACCAAAAGTCTTGACCATGCTCCTTTGTGTTTTATTTCCAGTTTCCTGAATTTTTTGTATTTCATTGATATTCTCTTGCATTCTTCCTTTCCTGAAATTGTTAGATGTACAAAACTGCTTCAAGTGTCCTGTTTTTCCACATTGGAAACACTTTGCTTTGCTGGTTAATCTTGCTTTCTGTGGACTGCAGCACAAGCACTTCAAGATGGCTGTAGGGTTTCCTGCCCTTTCATCCATTTTGGTGGGCTTTTGAGTGGGTGTGGCTGTCACTCTTGGGCCTACCCAACTAAGAGTCATCCAAAGCCTCGGTGTCTCGATGGATTATAACCTGATTTAGCTCTGAGTTTGGCCTGCCCAGCATAATGAACCGTTTGATCGAGTGTTAGGTCGTTTTTCATCTGCAAAAAATCAGACAGCCTTTTATCACAGACTCCCATGGCAATGTGGTTGCCAATAAGTTCATCATTTAATGCACCATACTCACAAGAACCAGCTAGCCATTACAAATCAGCAAGAAACAATTTGATAGGCTTCCTCCCTGTTCCTTGGGATCTGAATTGTGCTCACTCGATTACAAGGTTCCATTTCATATATCAAACCTTGATGAGTTCCTGTAGTGCATCTTGTGGATGGTGCACACTGCTGCTACTGTGTGTTGGTGGCAGAGAGAATGAATGTTTTTGGATGTGGTGCCAATCAAGTGGGCTGGTTCATACTGGATAGTGTCAGGCTTCTTGAGTGTTGTGGGAGGTGAACTCATCCAGGCAAGTGGGAAATATTCCATCGCACTCCTGGCTTGTGCCTTGTAGGCAGTGGACAGGCTTTGGGGAGTCAGGAGGTGGGTTACTTGTCACATGATTCCTAGCCTCTGACCTGCCCTCATAGCCACAGTATTTATATAGCTAGTCCAGTTCAGTTTCTGGTCAATGGTAACCCCCAGGATGTTGATAGTGGGGGATTCAGTGATGGTAATGCCATTGAACATCGATGGTTGGATTCTCTCTCTTGGTGGAGATGGTCATTGCCTGACACTTGTGTGGTGCAAATGTTATTTGTCACTTGCCAGCCCAAACCTGGATATTGTCCAGGTCCTGCTGCAGTATCTAAGGAGTCACGAATGGCAAACATTGTGCAGTCATCAGCAAACATCCCCACTTCTGGCCTTATGATGAAAGGAAGGTCATTGATGAAAAAGCTGAAGGTGGTTGGACCACAACACTACCCTGAGGAACTCCTGCAGTGCCTGTGATACTACTGATTCTCAATGCACCTATCAAGGTAAATTTTCAGATTCTTGCTACTAACAAGTCTTCTACTTTATCACCATGCGTGTTCTGTCAATGGCACCAGATCATTGTTAGATTGGTGCCACCACTGCTTCTACCATGTTCTGTGGTTTGCTTCATAGCTTAATCTACATTGGGAAGATTTCCATCTACTCACGAGCAATAACTCTGACCTCATTCAAGTAGGTTACTTCAAAACTATTTTATTAACACTATGTACATGATAGGGCACAGGGATGGTACATCAGTGGATGGCAGGGGTTGGTACATCACTTGTACAGACTGTTCCATCTGCCTTACAAATCTCTAGCAACTGACTGCTGCTGTCACTGTTACATGATACATGTCACTATCTCATTACCATAACTATTAACCCATTATGCTATATTCTATATCAGAACGCTGGCTGAGTTGAAACCAAATTATTGATCTGATTAGAAAATTAGCTGACTGGTAAGAGACATGCACCATAATTGAGTTACTCTAGTTGGCAGGGGGCTCACCTATTCACAACCTAGATGATAGGATAGAAAGCTACATATCTAAATTTGCCAATGACAAAGATCACATCGTAAGCAGTGTAAATGGAAGCATAATCTGTCAATCCTGCAGTTAAGTGCAGGATTGACAGCAAAATTGTAGCAAATGGATTCAAGGTGCCAAAATGGGAAGTCATCCACTTTGGATCAACGAGGATCAAATGGGATACTTTCTAAATGGTGTAAAGCTAGAAACAGTGGAAATCCAGTGACTTGGGTCCAGATTTTTAGTACTTGTTCATGACATTGTAAATAATCAAAAGTCGAACACCTTTAAATCGAAAGGTCAGGAATACAAGGGGTTATGCTACATATATACAAAGCCCTGGATAGACCATTTCTGGAGCGGTGCGTGCAGTTCTGGACACCACATTTTAGGAAGGCCCTTGAAGGGAGTGTGACAGATTTTACAGAGTGATACCTAGACTCCAAGGGTTAAAGTATAAGGTAATAGAGTTGCAATCTCTAGAATTAAGGTTAAGGAGTGATTTGATCCAAGTTTAAGATATTAAATGGCAACAGAAAAAGTAGATGAGACACTATTCCTTCTGGTTTGGTGGGGTGCAGGTGGGGCAAGAAGTCTAGTACTAGTGAGCTTAGTCCAAAAATTAGAGGCAGACTCATCACCAATGGAATTAGGACACACTTCTACATAGTGTGGTTGAAGGTTAGAACTCTTCTACAAAAATTGATACATCAATTGTTAATTTCAAGTCTAAGATCGATACATTTGTCAACCAAACAATTAAAGGGACATGGGGCAAAGGCAGGTACATGGAGTTAGGTTGCATATTAGCCACGATCACATTGATTGGCAGCATAACCTCAGAGTTAAATGGTCTACACCTATTCCTAGTTTGGTGGAGAATAGGGCTTTTCTCATTGTAGGAGAGGAGACATTTGTGAGGTAGTAAAAATCTTGAAAGGTTTCCATAGTTTGTTTCTAGTTGCAGAAAGGTCAGTAAACAGACACAAATTTAACGGTAATCAGGAAATGAGTCCGAAACAAGGTGAAAAAAAGTCAGGATCTGAAATCTGAAAAAAGGGTAATAACGGGTTCAACCACCATTTTTAAAAAAAATGAATTTGCAGGGCCATGGAGAAAGAGCAAGGGTGTGGGACTTACTAGATAACTCAAACAGCTGATACAGATTGCTCTATTACTCTATGATTGCAAAGTCCTATTCTCAACATCTGAAAAGAAAAAGCATGGAAAAATGTAATTTTTTTTACTTCATTGAAAATATTACCATTGGATTGGAGAGGGTACAGAAAATATTCCAGAAATAAAAAGGGAACAAACTGAGAATAGATTAGAAAGATTAAGCTACAGTCTAATCATGACGTTGATAAATTCAATGGTAAACCCAAAATATTGCTACAAGGCAAGCAAAGTTAGAAGAGTGTACAGATTTTAACATAAACACATTAAGATCTTAAACCTTTTATTCAAAGAAATACACATACTAATAGTCCATTAGCTAAAGCAGTAAAAAAGATTGATGTTAAGGAAGTCATACTAATATTACTGAAAGGGAGACATGAGAAGCTTTTCATCTTGCAATTACCAAGACAAACACAAGAATGCCAAATTTCAAACAATCTCAACAATTTATATTACAGGAGAAAAAAGGATGCCAATTGGTTAGCATGTCAGGTCTGATTAGCTGAGGCATTCCCATAGAGAAATCAAGAAACAATGGGCTCATGTTTCTGGGCAATTCAAAAAGGGCAAGAGTAGCACATATTCCTTTTGTTTGGAGACCAGATCCCTGCATAAATTATGTTGCTTTTAACAAATGAAAATGAGCCATGTTAAAGAGCTTGACTAATAACCAATTTAAGATAATCAACGTGGCTATTAGCACTCAAGATTGTTCAACAAGTGCTGCCCAATCACAGAATGACATTGAACAGGTTTTGATTTCGGTTTTGCAAGCATGGGTTGATTAAGTATGTTCTGTACTCCATTATGAACAACCAGAGGAACAAGTTTGATTTGATCAGCAATCGTCAGGATTTCTGATGTTAAAGAAGTTGTAGCACTAAGGTGAGCAAATGACTAAAGCCCTAGCATGTGAAACTATAATAATCCCAACATGTATAGGGCCCTAGCCATTTGTTCACCTTGCAAACTCGACGCAGAAAGAGCATAAGGCTATCCTAATCAGATCATTGCAAGTTTTATGCAATACACAGAACAAATGAGCCAAAGGACCATTCAGACCTAAAAAATGCCCAGTCAACCTCAAATTACCCTGAAAAGGAAAGCATCTCAAAAGTTTGAGCAAAAAATTAACCAAGTTGTTTCATGCTGCAACTATGCAGTGGTGACGCAAGTGTTATTTTCCACTAATAGGATGCTGCCAATTCAAAGATGTTTTCCCAACACACAACGTCATGAATGAATTTGTGTTGGTGCAATGCCAGGTACATGGGCAAATCATCTCAACAATTGGCTGATCAAATCAAATAATTGTGGAGATTATTTGAACTTTAGCATTCTTGCTTTTGTCCTGATGAAAAGCTTTGGCAACATGTCTCTTTCCAGCAATATGCAAGTTCTGTACTGCTAAGCGATTGTTTGTACTACTAAATGGGACAAGTAAAGCCTTCCCATTATTGACTATATTGTAAGGGAGTTCAAATGAGCATTTCATCTGTTAAATATTTAATTACAAATGCCACAAGGTTCTCTACTAATGAAAACATGCAGATCACTCAATAGTCCAAGTGTTCTCCAACTATTCAAAGGAAATAGGTAGTGGTTAGAGGGGAAAAAAATTAAAAGCTATTTAATTGCTAACATTTACTGAGGGAGGTTACCAATTTGGGACTTGATCAGGATATCACAAATATTACCATAAACTCTTGTACACATGGCAGGTTTCTAATATTCAACTTTAATTGTCTCTAAAAAAATATATTCAGAGTTATACAAAAAAGGCAGAAACAGTGGAGTTCAAAGGAGGCAGCAATATTTGAGGTCAAAGGAGGAGGACAGGATACATTAGTTTTTACAAGTCAGATGAGGAAAAAAAATCAGATCTTCTCCATCTTGGAAATTAGTTCATCACAGATTTTTGATAGTTCCACATTTTCTTTAGTCTGTAGGAGAGAAAAGTCAGGTTTAGTAAATATCAGATCACTGACTACTTCCCCCACCACCCCTTATAGTACAAACTTGACATTTAATTAACAATCATCCTTCATTTATTAATGAAAAATATCCTGATTAAAGATAATTTCCTTATAAACATCCTGTTTAGATTAAGATTTCTATAGACTTATTACATTAAGGCTGTATATTTATTTATGAATTTTTATTACACATTCAAGATGTGGGCAGCACTAGCAAGGTTAGCATTCTGGTTGCCAAGATGGTAGCTGCCATCTTCAAATGCTGAGCAGCTCATTAGGAACCTTCAGCAGGGAGTTAAGTGCTGTGGCTCAGTTCATAGCACCCTCGCCTTTGAATCAGAGGGTTGTGGGTTCATGTCCCACTCCTGGAAACCAAGAACTGTGATTGTACTCAAAAGAGTTGCAATCTGTGACTGTTGATAACTCGAAAAGAGTATCAGCTCCATTGGTAGGAGGCTGGAGTCACATGCCAGGGTGCAAGGACAACAGGGTCATTTTCCTAAAAGGGTGAATAAGTGAACTCATTGTGTCTTTACAAACAATCCTATACTTACTGATGCCAGATTCCTAAAAAAAAAACTTTGTTACAATGGAATCTGAATTAGTGTAGGCTTCTGTAACTATTTCAGTAACATTTACCACTACAGTAACATGAACAAACTAGCTACATCATTTGGACTTTTTCCACATATAGTTCAACCTCTTACAGGAGCAGAGCAGGGCAGGGATCACTAGCACTAATGCTCTAATAGTCTGCCAAGTTAATCACTTCAATACACTCCCATCACCCCACACAAGCATCAACATTTTGTCCCATTATCAGGAGCCTGCAAGTTCAGTATTTCATCAAAAGCTGGACTTCCTCTAATGTTTCCCTTTTTTCAAAAGCTGATTAAAAATACCTGCCTTTTTTAAAAAAGCAAAAATAATAGCCACAATTCCAGTAAGAGCCATCTGGGTGTTAGACAACATGCAGTTGGTGTAAACTTTGGAACCTTTAAAAATATACACAAATCTCCCCTGGAAGCAGTCCTCCAATAACAACGTCACTGAAAGTTTTCACAATGAACTGCAGATAACTTGACCATTTTGTTTTTGGCTTTTGATAAGTGGCCAACTGATTTTGTATTGAATCTAATTTTATATCATGGAGCTAAAGATGAGATGAATGATGCTTCTTGCAATGCCTAACCACTGCATTGCAGCAAAAAGAACTTCCAATTGAATCCATTGCATCTTCAAACTTGCAAATTTAAGATCGTTTTTAAAAAAAGTCCAGCAAACTGACGTGCCACTTAAAATTACAATGTTGAACACTTCAAGAACTGGATTGATCTGCCAGATAGATTTTCTTCCTAGAGAATTTTTTTTTGGGAAGGGTTGACTAAAATAGTGGACAGAGGAATTGTCTATGGTATCCTGTTTATATGGATTTCCAGAAGGCATTCTATAAAATCCCTCGAGACTGATAGGTAATAGTGAATTATTGATAGAACGTCCATTTCCGTAGTGTGATCAAGAACATTATTGGCTGTCATTCCATAGTGTCACCTTGTGTCAGAAGAGGATTTAAAGATGAAGTATGATACAATGAAAATGTGTGTGCGCGCGCGTGTCTTTGTCTTCTGGCAAGCTTATTTTGTTTTAAGTCTGTGTCCTGCAACTTTCTCCCTTTAAACTTGGAGCCTTTGTCAGCTCCTCGCTCAACTTCACTTAACGGGATTACGGAGACATGGCTGCAGGGTGACCAGGGATGGAAAATGAACATCCAGGGGTATTCAGTATTTAGGAAGGACAGACAAAAAGGAAAAGGCGGTGGAGTTGCATTGCTTGTTAAAGAGGAAATTAACGCCATAGTGAGGAAAGATATTAGCTCCGACGATGTGGAATCTGCATGGGTAGAGCTGAGAAACACTAAGGGGCAAAAAACGTTAGTGGGGGTTTTGTGTAGACCCCCAAACTGTAGTGGTGATGTTGGAACTGGTATTAAACAGGAAATTAGAGACGCATGCAAAAAACAAACATCTGTAATTATGAATGACTTTAATCTGCATATAGATTGAGTAAATCAAATTCGTAACAATACCATAGGAGGAATTCCTGGAGTGTATACAGGATGGTTTTCTGGACTAATACATTGAGGAACCAACTAGAGAACAGGCCATCCTAGGCTGGTTAGTGTGTAGTGAGAAAGGAATAATTGGCAATCTAGTTGTGTGAGGCCCCTTGGGGACAAGTGACCATAATATGATAGAATTCTTCATCAAGATGGAGAGTGACGTAGTTGATTCTGAGACTAGGGTCCTGAATCTTAATAAAGGAAATTATGATGGTATGAGACGCGAGTTGGCTATGATGAATTGGGAAACGTTACTTAAAGGGATGACGGTGGATAGGCAATGGCAAACATTCAAAGAGCGCATGGGTGAACTGCAACAATTGTTTATTCCCGTCTGGCGCAAAAGTAAAACAGGAAAGGCTTACAAGGGAAATTAGAGATAGTATTAGATCCAAGGAAGAGGCATACAAATTGGCTATAAAACCCACAGCCCTGAGAATTGGGAGCAGTTTAGAATTCAGCAAATGAGGGCCAAGGGATTGATTAAGAAGGGGAAAATGAGTACGAGTGTAAGCTTGCAGAGACATAAAAACTGACTGGTGAAGACAAATGTAGGTCCCTTACAGTCAGCAACAGGAGAATTTATAATGGAGAACAAAGAAATGGCTGACCGACTAAATACATACTTTGGTTCTGTCTTCACAAAGGATGACACAAATACCAGAAATGTTGGGGGAACACAGGGTTTAGTGGCAGGGGGGAACTGAAAGAAATCAGTATTAGTAGTGAAATGGTGCTGGGGAAATTCATGGGATTGAGGCTGATAAATCCCTGGGGCCTGATAATCTACATCCCAGAGTACTTAAGGAAGTGGCCCTGGAAATAGCGGATGCATTGGTGGTCATCTGCTGAGATTCTACAGACTCTGGAATAGTTCCTACAGGTTGGAGGGTAGCTAATGTAACCCCACTATTTAAAAAGGGAGGTAGAGAGAAAACAGGGAATTATAGACTAGTCAGCCTGACGTCGGTAGTGGGGAAAATTCTAAAGTCCATTATAAAAGATTTAATAGCTGAGCACCTGGAAAACAGTGGCAGAATCGGACAGAGTCAGCATGGATTTACGAAAGGGAAATCATGCTTGACAAATCTACCGGAATTTTGCGAGGATGTAACTTGTAGAGTTGATGAGGGGGAGGCAGTGGTTATGTTTTATTTGGACTTTCAGAAGGCTTTCGACAAAGTCCCACATAAGAGATTGGCATGTGAAATTAAAGTGCATGGGATTGGGGGTAGTGTATTGAGATGGATAGAAAACTGGTTGGCAGACAGGAGACAAAGTAGAAATAAACTGGTCTTTTTCCAAACGGCAGGCAGTGACTAGTGGGGTACCGCAGAGATCGGTGCTGGGACCCCAGTTATTCACAATATATATATTAGTGATTTAGATGAGGGAACTAAATGTAATATCTCCAAATTTGCAGATGAGACAAAGCTGGGTGGGAGGGTGAGCTGTGAAGAGGATGCAGAGACGCTTCAGTATGATTTGGACAAGCTGAGTCAGTGGGTAAATGCGTGGCAGTTGCAGTATAATGTGGATAAATGTGAGGTTATCCATTTTGGTAGCAAAAACAGGAAGGCAGATTATCGGAATGGTTATAAATTGAGTGGGGAAAATGTGCAACGAGACCCAGGTATCCTCATACACCAGTTGCTGAAGGTAAGCATGCAGGTGCAGCAGGCAGTAAAGGCGGCAAATGGTATGTTGCCCTTCATAGCAAGAGGGTTAGAGTACAGGAGCAGGGATGTCTTGCTGCAATTATACAGGGCCTTGGTGAGACTACACCTGGAATATCAAGTGCAGTTTTGGTCTCCTTATCTGAGGGAGGATGTTCTTGCTATAGAGGGAGTGCAGCGAAGGTTTACCAGACTGATTCCTGGGATGGCAGGACTAACATACGAGGAGAGATTGAGTGGGTTAGGATTATATTCACTGGAGTTCAGAATCATGACAGGGGAATCTCATAGAAACCTATAAAATTCTAACAGGACTAGACAGGATATATTCAGGAAGGATGGTCCCGACAGTGGGGGAGACCAGAACCAGGGGTCACAGTCTGAGGATACAGGGTAGACCGTTTAGGACTGAGATGAGGAGAAATTTCTTCACCCAGCGGGTGGTGAGCCTGTGGAATTCGCTACCACAGAAAGTAGTTGAGGCCAAAACATTGTATGTTTTCAAGGAGTTAGATATAGCTCTTGGGGCGAAAGGGATCAAAGGATATGGGGAGAAAGCAGGAGCAGGCTATTGAGTTGGATAATCAACCATGATTGTAATGAATGGCAGAGCAGGCTCGAAGGGCCAAATGGCCTACTCCTATCTTCTCTGTTAATAGGATCTTTGACTTGACTTCATGGGCATCTTTCCTTTAGGGCCTGCTCCATGTAGTTCTCTCCCAATAGACTGCTGACAACTCAGTATCTCCCTTGAGATCCAGAACTCACTTGACATTCGCTGTTATTTTAACTTTAGAGCAAATTATCTAAGATTCTTACTTATTTTTCTCAGCGATCTGCTAGCATGTCCAGCTAGAGGGAAACAAACTGCTTCCTCCACCTTAGAGCACAATCACTAACTGAACTCAAACTGCTTTCAGTTTCTCTGCCTGTGTGGGGCCTCTCTCTGGACCCCTGAGGCTAAGCAACCGCAGTCTTTTGTGCTTTGTTTGTTTTAACTCCCTGTCAAGAGTCGTAAACCTCATTAAAATCCATGCATGTTTTAAAGCGGAACAAACTCAAGTTCTCCCTTTATCACACAACTTACTTAAACTCTCTAGTTCCTAGCAATAGACTGCAAAAAAGCCTTTCACTGGAGGAAGTGTGGGGTCAAATAAATTATGATGCAGATGGGGTGCAGTGGGACAGGGAGAGCAAAACTTTTGAGCCACATGGTGGTAAACTGTAGGAGAAAACTAAAATATGGACGATTACCTAAAGCCAAGCCAAGAGAACAGACTCAGCTCAAAAGCACATTTAAGTCAGTTGTTAGTAAGAAAATTCAAATGAACGGCTTGAAGAGGGAGGAGGAATATTCAAATACCATTTGAAAGAGAAGCAGAAAAAAAAAGTGTAGGTTTTACCTTGAGGAGAGTATTTACAAAATGGCTACTCCTATATTCATCAAGACTTATTGGGGGAGGCCTAATAAGCTAGTTTAAGCACAAAATGAATCTCAAGTGTCAGAAGTTGCATCTGCAAAGACCAAGTGAAATGATCTGTATCAAATTTAAAATCAACTTGCCTTTTGTTCCAGACTCCTTTCCAAGGAATTGGCTTTCATTTGCTCCTTGCGTAGGTGAGCCTGGAGAGCAGCAATCTCT
This sequence comes from Cetorhinus maximus, assembly GCF_964194155.1. Lineage (NCBI taxonomy): Eukaryota > Metazoa > Chordata > Chondrichthyes > Lamniformes > Cetorhinidae > Cetorhinus > Cetorhinus maximus. The sequence goes on from NC_135879.1 coordinate 217,727,559, forward strand.
GCCTTGTATTTGTTACGTACTTGTGCTATCTCTTCATTTGCTCTTTTCAGGAAAAGGAAGAGGTTACAGATATCATAGTAACAAATGTCATTATAAAACTCGTGTTATAAGCCTCATACCTCATAGTACCCACATAACAGCAGTAAGCCTATGTTACTAGGAACAGGAGTTTGCTAGCCATGTAATTAGATCATAGCCAATCTGTATTTCTACTCCATTTACACACCTTGATCCACATTCCTCAATACTTCATTCATGGGTTTGACATCACTGAATTGTCCTCAAAAGGTGGTCAGTCGCCGCCTTGAACTGCTACAGTCCATGTGACAAAATGTACCTGGTACTGTTAGGCAAGGGAGTTCCTTCCAGTTTTTTTCTTATAAAACTTTACTGTAGCAGTTTGATGTTGTGGCATGCCAGGCCATTTTCAGAAGGCAATTATCAAGAAGAGTGCAGTTTTACTAGCTGGTTAAGGTGTGAATGGTGAGAAACTGGGCACCCTCCATTTCAAGCAGAATAAAGTACTCAGTTTAGATGCAAGTAAAGCTTGATCTACACTGGTAGAGTATGAAATGTTTTGAAGCTGGAGACATTCAGATTTTCCATCAGCTATCAAAATTTGCTTAGGGTGGATGGGGGAGGCGGGGGGTGGAAGGGGTAAGGTTAGCCTGTTAGAACCATCAGGACCTGATTAAAAGTCATTGCAGATTAATGGGATTAAAAAAAAAAAATCTGGAGTGGCCAATTTAACCTGCTGTGGTACCCCATTTCCCCATATTTTCCTCTTGTTTCATGGACATTTAATAGGGGATTATTAATCGTGGATTAAAAGTGACATTCTGGCTCAATAAAACATCAATACAGAGGAAATAAAAGCATGAGGATACTCACTGATTCAATTTTTCTTCAGCATGAACTTTCAGAGCCTGGTACCTTTGCTCTTCCTTCTTAATCCTTGCAAGATAATCCTGAGCACATTTCTTTAGAGACTCTTCATTCTGAACAAAGTAATAAGTGTAATTTTTGTGTCATTAACTGCAATTAGGCATCTGACCTAGCTATCGGTGATGCCATGTTTTAGTTCCTACACATTTGGACACAATCACTAAAAATGACTAAAAAACCTGATTGGAAACAAAAATGCAAGAGTCCAGAGGTCGTTTGGAGAGCAGGCATGTATCTGGCAAATGCAACTACTGTAGTAAGAGAATGGTACATTTTGGGAAATGGACTGAAGACCTAGAGGTCCAGGTCTTTAGAAAACAAGATTGCAGATAGAAAAAGAGAGCAATGAGGTTCCGGATTTTATTTACAGGACATTGAAAAGCCAATTACGATTGATATGTATGATACTAGTTATGCCACAGTTGGAGTACTATGGGCAGGTGATTGTTGGAGGTCAATCATCTCAGTCCCAGGACATCGCCACAGAGTTCTTCGTGGTAATGTCCTAGGTCTAACCATCTTCAGCTGCAATAAATACTTATCCTCCATCACAAGGTCAGAAGAGGAGGAAGTTCACTGATGATTGCAGTGATCAGTCCCATTTGCAACGTCTCAAACTGAAACATTCCATGTCCACATGCAGTGCAACCTGGAAAACTTTCAGGCTTGGGCTGATAAGCAGCAAGAAGATTTGCACCACAAAAGTGTAGGCAATGACCATCCCCAACAATCAATACCATCGCTGAATTCCCTCAAAATCATCCTGGGGGGGGTCACCAGTGACCAGTAACTGGACCAGCCAAATAATTACTGTGGCTACAAGAAGAGGTCAGAGATAGGGAATTGTGTGGCAACTAACACCTCCCAGTGCCCATCCACCATCTACAAAGCACAAATCAGGATTGTGATGGAATACTGTCCACTTGCCTAGAGGAGTACAGTTCCACCAATTAGCTCAACACCATCCAGGGCAAAAGCAGCCCACTTGTTTGGTACCCCATCCACTACCTTAAACATTCACCCTCTCTACCACAGGCACAAAAATGCCAACTGTATACCCATCCACAGGATGCACCACAGAAACTTGCCAAGCCTCCTTTGATAGCACCTTCCAAATACCACCTAGGACAAGGTAAGCAGATACATGGGAACATTAGCTGCAAGTTCCCCTCCAAGCCACACGCTATCCTGACTTGGGAGGTCACTTGCTCTTCCTTCAGTGTCAGTGGGTCAAAATCATGGAATTCTCTTCCTAACAGCACTGGTTCTACCTACACCAGATACACTACAACAGTTCAAGGTGGCACACCACCACCTTCAAAACATTTGGTTGGTTGTCCTCACCAATGACACTCATATCCCATGAAGGGAATTTAAAACTGAGCTGACATTTTGGAAAGGATAGGAAAGGCAAAAGACTAAATGATACAGTAAGAGGGCAGAGGGACAGAAAGACCTGGAGTTGATGTGCATTAGATCTTTAAAGGAAACAGGACATATTGAGAGTGTTAAGGAAAGCATTTGGGATCTTGGCTTCATAAATAGAGGTATTGAGTACAAAAGCAGGGAGGTTATGTCAAACCTTTATAAAAAGGTCTAGTTATGGCCATAACTAGAGTATTGTGTACAGTTCTGGCCGCCACACTTGAGGACCTTTTTTAACATTTGCCCTGAAGAGGGTGCAGAGATTTACCACAAATCACAGCACATAATTCAACCCAGTGTATAAAATGACCCCAAAATCATGTTTTTGCATATACACAGCATACAAGTCAACCCCCTCTTCAGCCACATCATACTATACTCTCATTAGTAGTCAGCCTCAATTTTTCCATGCTATTGCTTACTGGTATCTTATAAAAGTGTGCAAGGGATCAAATAGGCAATAAAAACAGTATTGTGAAGATGCACTGAAATTTAGACACACCCACATAGAAACAACCACATGTGGCGAACAAAGATGGCAACCACCCATATCAGTTGCTCACTTATACTGTGTACATTTGAATCCAATTTTAAGGGACTGAGGCTTCAAAAGTTAACTTACACATGGACATCTGTGGTACCAGAATGGTTCCAAGTAGGAGTGACTTTCTCTACAAAGTTAGGTTGGATAATCTGGGATTATTCTCCTTGCAGCAAAAGAAGTCAAGGGGTGAACTGATACAGGTGCACAAGATTATGACACATTTGGATAAAAGTAGATAAAGAAAAGCTGTTCCCATTAACTGATGGTACAAGGACTACAGAACACAGATTTAAAGGTTGGTCAATAGATGTGTAGAATAGGAAGAAAACGTCAGGAATATATAAAAGCAGCAAGTGGTAATGACCAGAACTTGCTGCTTACAGGAGTGTGTAGCAGAGATGATCAATTATTTCAAAAAGGATATTGGATGAGCACTTGAGGGAGATAAACCTGCTGGCCACAGGGCTAGAGGAGGGAATGCGACTTACTGGAATTCTCTAGATAGTCAGCATAGACTAGAGTTTAATGGCATCCTCTATGCCAGAATGGCTATGATAAGTCAACAGTAAATATTCCTATGACTAAATTTAATAATGGAAACACCTATTTAAGTACATTATTCTTACACACTCCCAACTGTAATGGTGCTGGTGTGCCTATTGTGCATTTCCCAGCACCTCAGATTATACTGCAGAGATTCCAATGCTCCGAACTGGCACAAAATAGTTTAACTCTTGATAGAAAATCAAATATGCAGAGAAGGCTAGAAAATACCACCAAAATGGGACTGAGTTACGATGATACATCCTGATCCAGTGAGCCCACCTTCTAACCTTAATTTGCCTGAAAACTTCACTTAGCCTCAACACGTGTAATGCCGGAGATCAACTAGCTTGAAGTAAATTTAAATAAGGGAAATTATGAGGGCATGAAAGCAGAGCTAGCTAAACTGAACTGGCAAATTAGGTTAAGGAATAGATCAATAGAGATGCAGTGGAAGACATTTAAGGGGATATTTCTGAATACATAAGATACATTCTAACGAGAATGGAAAACTCCTAGTGGATGACCCACCCCACTCACGGTTAACTAAACAAGTTAAAGATAGCACCAAACAAAGAAAAAGCACAGAACTGCACAAAGATGAGTGGCATATCTGAAGATTGGACAGAACACAAAAAACAGCAAAGAATGACTAAAAGATTAATGAGGGGGAAAAGAGTACGAGAGAAAGCTAGCTAGAAATATAAAGACAGTAAGAGTTACTATAGATATATAAAAGAAAAAAAAAAAGCAGCGAGTCTGGGGAATTAATAATGGAAAATGAGATGGCAGATGAATTGAACAGATATTTTGTATCCTGTATAGTGAAGACCGATGCAAATTAGATTCCAGAAGTAGCTGTAAATCAGGAAGTGGAAGGGAGACTCAGGAAAAATTATACAACCACCAGAGAAGTGGTACTGGCCAAATAGTTGGAGCTGCAGACTGACAAATCTCCAGGTCCTGATGGATTTCATCCTAGTGTCTTGAAAGAAGTGGTGGCTCGTGCAATAGTTGATGCGTTGGTTTTAATTTTTCAAAATCACCTAGATTCAGGTAAGTTTCCATTAGGTTGGAAAATTGAGAACATAACTCCTTTATTCAAAAGGGAAGGGAGGCAAAGTAGGAAACTTCAGGCCAGTTAGCCGAACATCTGTCATAGGGAAAATGTTAGAAGCTATTATCAAAGACGTTATAGCAGGGCACTCAGAAAAATTCAAGGTAATCAGGTAAAGTCAACATAGTTTTGAAAGAGGGGAATCATGTTTAACCAATTTGTTGAAGTCCTTTGAAGTAATAACATGTGCTATGGATCATGGGGAACTAGTAGATGTACTGTATTTTGATTTTCAGAAGGCATTTGATAAGGTGCTACATCAAAAGGTATTGCAGAAAATTAAAGCTTATGGTGTCAGGGCAACATATTGGCACGGATACAAGATTGGCTAGCTAACAGGAAACAGTAGGCATAAATAGGTCATTTTCTGGTTTACAAGATGTAACAAGTGATGTGCCACAGGAATCAGTGCTGGGCCCTCAACTATTTACAATTTATATAAATGACCGGAATGAAGGGACCGAATGGTAACAAAGATAGGTAGGAAAGTAAGTTGTGAAGAGGACATAAGGAGGTTACAAAGGGATATGGATAGGTTAAGTGAGTGGGCAAAGATTTGGCAGATGGAGTATAACATGGGAAGAATTAAAAAAAGCACATTTTCCGAATGATGAGAGATTGCAGAGCTCAGATTTCACAGGAATCTGGGTGTCCCAGTGCATAAATCACAAAAGGAGTATAACATGGGAAGAATTAAAAAAAGCACATTTTCCGAATGATGAGAGATTGCAGAGCTCAGATTTCACAGGAATCTGGGTGTCCCAGTGCATAAATCACAAAAGGCTAGTATGTAGTGTAGCAAGTAACTAGGAAAGCTAGTAAAATTATAACGTTTGTATTCAATTCCTCTTGCAATAAAAGTAGGGATGTAATGCTTCATTTATACAGGGTATTGCTGAGACCACATCTGGTGGACAGTATTGATTACCTTATTTAAAGGAAGGATGTAAATATATTAGAAGTTCAGCAAAGGTTTATTAGACTAATACCTGAAAGGGGTGGAGAGGGGGCGTGGGGGATTGTCTTATGAGGAAAGGTTAGACAGGAGAGGCTTGTTTCCACTGGAGTTTAGGAGATTAAGACACGACTTGATTGAAACATACAAGATCCAGAGGGATCCTGACAAGGTGGTTGTGGACAGGATGTTTCCTCTTGTGGGAGAAGCTAGAACTAGGGATTACTGTTTAAAATTAAAGCCCATTTAAGACAGATAGGGAGAAATTTCTCAGAGGGTTGAGTGTCTTTGGAACTCTTCCTCAGCCAAGGCCCCTGCTTTCATTCATAAATTCCTTTCTGATCCTGAATCAGCCCCACTCCTTTTACCACACTTACTTTTTATATGCCTATAGGTAGGTGACTTTTGGATTCCTTTTATGTTAGCGCCAGTCTCTTCTCAGTCCATTTGTTTCAATTCTTGTCAACTTTTTATATTCAGCCTGGTTCTTTGTTGCATTCTCCACCTGATGTCATAAGCATACCTCTTCTGCTTCATCGGTCATCCAGGGAGCTCTGGATTTGTTTGCCCTACCTTTCCCCTTTGTGGGAATATACCTTGAGTGTACTTGAAGGCAGCTCATTGTTCAGTTACAGATTTGCCTGCCAATCTTTCCCTCCAATTTATCTGAGCCAGATCCATTCTTACCCAACTGAAGATGGCTTTCCACCAGTTTATTATTCTCTCTGGATTGCTTCTTGTCCATAGCCAAGCTAAACTTTATGATACAATGATCACTGTACCAAGTGTTCCCCTAACACTTGATCCATCTCATTCCCAAGAACTAGGTCTAGCAGTGCCTTTTTTCCACTGGGCTGGAAACACACATTGTAGAAAATTCTCCTGAATACACTCTAGGAACTCCAGTCCCTCAAGTAAAATCAATTTTCAGTTGGGCTTAATTTGCCGCCCAAGATCACTGCAATCCTATTCACATTGATCATTTGTGTGGCAGTGAAAAGGCATCAAATTACTTGAAGCAGACTTACTTTTTTGTAACCCTCAATTGCTTCCTTCTGTTTTTCAAATCGCTTAAACAACTCAGAAAATGAGTTTTCAACTGAGTTTAGCTCCTTTAAGGCTTGCATCTTTTCTTCTGTTACTTTCTCCAGCTCTGCCTTGGCCAATTCACTCTTCTTGCCAGATTCCTCTAAATTCAAAATTCAAAGAAAATTTATGAAAATGCCAATTCTAGGTGATTTCAGACCAACCATTTAATACACACTATCTACAGCTTCCCAAAAAGTTGCAGCATCATGAATTTGCAAGTTTGTTAATTTTTTTGACAAAGATTGTAATTTAGCTCACATTTCAATTGCACAGAGGAATCTAAAGAGTCTGAAACAGTAGCACTCACCCATCATTTGAAAGGTCACTTCAGAATATTCATTAACAATTTTTCTAGGAGATAATGTACAAGATTGTTAGCTTTCAAAAGATTGTTCATATTTGCTTTCAGTGTCCAAAATTACAAGCAAACTTTATACAAAGGTTTCCTTACTTCATTTCTGCACACTGTGCCAGGCTTTCCTCATACTTCTGTTTCCATTCCAAAGTTATGGCTTTCTCACAAGTAACCTATGAAAATATTTTTTTTTTTTTTAAGCAAGTAGATCCAAGTGCCAGAAACCACTTTATATAAAAGCACATGAACAAATGCAAAAAAAGTTTCAACCTGCTATGGCAAGTGAAACTTGGAAAGCATCCCAAAATAAGACACTGCCCAGTCATACTGCAAAGCAATGAGTGCTGAGATGTACAATTCTCCAAAGATTACATTTTTTTCCCCTGGTGTGGCTTCAAGCAAGAGTACTGAAGAGGGTGAAATGTACTTTGTGAAGTGCAATGTGAATGAGGTAGGAACGTGGCCCGTCAAGACTGTTCCACCATTCAATGAGATTATGATTGATCTGCAACCTAATTCCAAATACCCAACTTGGCCAATGGTCTTGAGGGATATGGAGCAAACAGGTATCTATCAATACAAAAACAGAATTACCTGGAAAAACTCAGCAGGTCTGGCAGCATCGGTGGAGAAGAAATCTATCAAGGTATCTATCAATGTCAGGTTTAAAGTTAACAATTGATCTGGCATCAATTGTTGTTATTTGTGGAATGTGAAGTGTTTCTTAATGTCACACCGAACAGGTTTGGCTCTAATTTTTAGACTACGACTCCCTGTTTTAGACCCCAACCAGAGAGAAAGAAAAAAATAGGGTAATTTCGTGTCCCTATCTACTGTCATCCCCAAAACCTTCAACTGCAGTTAAATCATAACCCCTCAACTTTTTAAATTCCAGGAAGAACAACCCTAGCTACAAGACAATTTTCGATGAAGTCCATTGTCTAGAAGGGCAGACAGAGGAAGAAGTACAAGATGGAATGGCATATGGAATGCTCTCCTTCATTGGTAGAGGTATAGAATATAAAAGTAAGGATATAATGTTGGAATTGTATAAAACACTGGTGAGGCCACAACTGGAGTATTGTGTGCAGTTCTGGTCACCATATTACAGGAAGGACGTAATAGGTCTGGAGAGAGCGCAGAGGAGGTTTACAAGAATGTTGCCAGGGTTAGAAAAGTGTAGCTACAAGGAGAGATTGGATAGGTTGGGGTTATTTTCCTTGGAACAAAGAAGGCTGAGAGGTGACTTGATTGAGGTGTACAAAATTATGAGGGGGATAGATAGAGTGGACAGGATAAAATTATTTCCCTTGATGGAGAACTCTAGAACCAGGGGACATAGATTCACGATAGGTGGCAGGTGTAGGGGGGACATGTGGAAGAGCTTTTTTTACGCAGAGAGTAGTGGGTGTCTGGAATTCGCTGCCCAAGTTGGTGGTAGAAGCAGAAACTTTAAACTCTTTTAAAAAGTACCTGGATCTGCACCTAAAGTGCTGTAAACTGCAGGGCTATGGGCCGGGTGCAGGAAGGTGGGATTAGAAAGGGCACCTGGGTGTTCTCGGGCTGGCATGGACAAGATGGGCCGAACAGCCTCCTTCTGTGCTGTAACTTTTCTATGGTTCTATGGTTCTAAGATGTTAGAATAGGCAGATATGATTTTCAACCTGGTTGAATCTCTAGGTCAGAAAGTTGTGGGTTCAAGCCTTAAATAGACTAAGTTCAAGCCTTACATAGACTAAGTTCAAGCTCAAGCCTAAGTTGATGTTATATTGTCAGCTACTGTGCTTTAGATAAATGTTAAGCTATGAATCATGTAGATATTAACTTAACCATTCAAACAGGGCTCAAGGTTTCCTGTGCCCACTTTTAAAAAAAGGCAAAGAAAATAAAACTGGGTCAAGAAGAGAGTTTTGAGAAGGTACAGCAGAAAGGACAGAGATGGAGGTGAAATAACAAAGGGACATTTTGAGGAATCACAAACCAAAAGGATGTAAGAGGGGGTGAGAGGTTGGAGACGACTGCAGAAACAAAGTATGACAAGGTTATGTAGAAATTTTAAAGCCAAGAATAAATTCGTTTGAGACATTGTGTCTATTTTGACCAGTGTCGATTGGATGATGGCAAACAAAATAGCCAAATTGCTAGCAACTATAGATATAACTGGTATACTAATATTTTGAAATAATGTTAGGACTCAAGGGCAATAAAAAGACTCCACTACGACCATTAAAGAATACAACAAAGCTAACACCGGTGAACTGCCAGGGCTAGACAGAGACATTAAATGGTTACCTTGCCTCAGTCTTCACTGCAGTTCAGTTGTCATTAAAACAATGAACAATCCACAGCAATGTGGTTGACTCTCAAATGCCCTCTGAAATAGCCTAGCAAGCCACTTGCAAGGGAAATTAGGGATGGGCAAAAAAATGCTGGCCATGCCAGTGACCCCAACATCCCATGAAGGATTAAATTTAAAAAAAAAACACGTACAAGTCTTTAAAAGACGCAGTGCAGAGGTATTACTGTAAGGCAAAAAAGCATAATTTTACTCATGGGTTTGGTGGTGGGGCATGCTGGCAAGGTCAGCATTATTCCCATCCCCTATTGTACTCGAGGTGGTGGTGGTGAGGTGCTTTCTTCAATTCCTGTAGTCCATGTGGATTATAGCTTTTTGTCATGGGATTTGATAAATAGCCTACCGAGCACTCCATTGTGAGTCAACCACTTTGCTGTGGATTTGAAGTCAGACAAGACAAACAGGTCAGGATGGCAGGTTTCCTTCCCCAAAAGGACATTATTGAATAAGAAGTTGTTTTAAAAAAAAAACATGGTAGTTTCATGGTTACTAATACTTTCAAAAAAACAAAACTAGCTTTTCCATTCCAGATTTAAATTTAAATTCCCAACTGCTACAATGGGATCTGAACATTTCTAGATTGGTCATGAGTATAGTAACAGCCAGTGTGCTATAATGCCCCCAGGATATATACATAGGGAAATTTATTTAAAAAAGGTGTCTTTGCACAATACTAGTTAATCCTCGCATTGAGAATGTTAGAAAAGCTTGGTCTTTGTCTCAAAGTGAAGACATCAGGGGAATTTCAAGAATTTAAAAATAATATAAATGGATTATACTGTGCATCTGGACAGGCCATTTGAACTAGACAAGTTGAGGAAAAGGAGGGTCATGCATAGATTAGATGTCAAGAAGCTTTTCCTTTACATACAGCTTTGATGGTTGGAATAAGCTCAAGTGCAAATTTGTTGCAACAGTTAACAAGCAGAAGTCTTTTGCTATGGCTAATATTGCTGCGTCATGTACCTCATGGGTCACGGATCATCTTAAAAAGGAGCTCGTAAGGAATTCCCCCATCATGGGACTAGCATTGTCTGGTCTAAACAGTGGACTGCAGTTTGTTCAAATTCTCACTAAATATTTTTAAAAAGCTACGTCGCTGTAAAGAACAGCATGTTGCCAAAGCTTTTGCTTAGTACTCGGGACAAAACGCAAGAATGCCAAATTTCACATGGTCACAACAATCTAAACTACAGGAGAAAAAGATGCTAATTGGCTGAGGCATTGCCATGGAGAAAGCAGCAGGGAACTATGTGCTCCCCATAATTCATAAAAAGGCGTATGGCTTGATGGATGTGATGCTGCAATTAGACACTTAAAAAAATCCTGCATGTGCTAATAGCTACACTAACAACCAATATAACAAATTAGTCAAGCTTGTAGCAAGGCTCATTTACACCTGCTAGAAGCGATAAACATTCATGTGCAGAGACCTGTTCTCTGCAAACAAAAGGAATATATGTTCAAGCCTTGCTCCATGGCAATGCCTTTGCCAGAGTTGATCTGGCAACTAATGAGCATCTCCTCGGTATAAATTGTGATCATTTGGAATTTTTGCATTTGTCCTGATGAGTGCAAGACAAAAAGCTTCAACATGTCTCTTTTCATTAATATTCTGTACTCCCAAAGAGCACTGTATGTAATTTTCATCTAAAACAAAAAGTCTTGAACCTTGGAAACAGAAAACCCTGACAAATCTATTGTTACTTGCCTCTTCCTTTACAGCCAGAATTGCAGCATCCATGTCCTTCTGGCTGTACTTAAGCACTTCAATAATGGCATCCTCAGTAGGAATGGCGACTGATGCAAAATCAGGTACTGGATTGATAATGGATTGGATGTCAGGGATCAAGGTAGTAATATCCTAAAACAGAAGCGCTTGCAGTAAGAAATTGCACAGATTCACAACTTTCAGGAACCATCATTTGTTTACACAAGTTTACCACCCATTTATCAGTACTATTTAAAACTTCAGTAAGATTACAGGAGAAATATCTCATCACTCTCCCTTCTACTAGGGTCGAATTAATCTTAAATCGCTTATTTATGTTGCGCAAGTATTATTGTAGAAATGGGCAAGAAACAATCCAACTTTTTCTTCATAAAATCCAACTTTTTGATCTTAAAATGTCTTAGGGCATCCTGCTTTTATGAAAGGAACTATATAAATGCAAATTTGAATAACGGCCAAAATACATTTGTGTTGTATTATAAAATTGTATGACACTTGCTGTCAGTAGATTGACAAGTTAAGAGCCAACCTTAGGCAAAGATTTCAAGCTAAACAAAACCCTTAATGATTATGAAATAAAAAGGCTTAAGAATGTTTAATGAGAAATGTAATTTCAATGAAACAATTACTTACAACCAGTTTTTCTGATTGCTCAACATGCAGAGATAGTCTGGTTTCAAGATCCACAACGCTAGAACTGTAGACAAAAAAATGCTTTTACATAAAAATGTTTTCCAATCCTATTTCCAAGTTTAGATGACTTCCCAATTTAAGCATCATCATTCCAACCTCCAATATCAACATTCAGTATCAGGTATATCAGATATCAAACCATGATGTCAAGTGGCAAGGCAGCAGTGACCTCATAATTAAGTGTAAGGCATAGCCTATCAGTACAACATTGATCACTCACTCTTATATACCAGGCCTCTAAACAGGTAGGAGCACTCACTTGGAACAGGCTACTTTCTAAACATTTATGGTCACTATGGCAAATTTTTCCCCTGCATGCAAGCCAGTAAAAAGAAAAACAGAAAAAAGGAGTAAATAATATTTTGTCATTGATGAGATAGCAACCCAAAATAGAAAAAGTTAGCACACTTTCAACTGGACTTCAGTGAAACCTCTTGAGTTGCCTAGTATTTGAACTTATACAAAATGTGTATCCACTGATCATCCATCTGAAAGTCATTATTCATGTTAATTGTCTAGAGGAAGACACTTGTTTCCTCAACTGGTCATTTCCAATATGCTGTGACAAGAAATATTAACAAAAATCATGATTTTATACTGATGAAAAACACCATGCCACAGAAGAGAGTGGACCAAAATTAGATTTAAAAGAAATTCAACAAACTACATAAATTTCAGTGATTCTCTCCTATCTGAAATTACAGCTGAATTCAAAGTCATTGAGCAAGTCTTGGTTATTGTGGATCCAGGTGTTCTAGTAATCTTTACTTTGACAGTTCTCAAATGGCAGGCAACTACAAAAATGCTATACTGACCAGACACAAGGATGAGGAAATTAAACAATTGATTTACCCATCAGTTGCTCGGTTAGTCAAACCGAGATTAGTCTCATTGTATCTAACAGGACTTTCTCTCAAAAGGGGATCAAACTTCAGGTAGAGAGATTGCTTTCTCAAAGCAGAAGCATGGAACTGAAAATAAAATAGATTACATTCAATTCTCAGTGTTTTATGTTTAAGAATTAGATGTTTACTCTTAATCAAGCAAGCACTACATAACCCTAGATGAATTTCTTATCCCCTCACCACTGAGGGACAAAGTATGTTATCTTACAATGCGTGGCAAGACAAGATCTCGAATGAAGGCAACTGTACCAGAAATGCACCTGGGACCATCCTGCACATGCTGGAGCTCCAAAGTGGTATGCCACTATTAGACTGAATTACAGACTAGCCCAATAGCAGTCAAATGACAGTTAATCAGTTGCCAATATTTTAATTGGCTGTGTTGGGAAGGAAGACCGTTGATAAGTTTGTTGGGGTGATCAGAGAGGGGAATAGGAGATCTTAAATTCCCAGTTTGTAATTTGCATTACTAGCATTCTGAAAACATCATCTAAAAAAATCTTTACACTTGTCTATCAAAGGGGAACACCAGGGTTGAGAAACATTTAATGTGGGACTCAATTACTCAAGATAAATGGTGCACAAGCAATCACAATAACGATTTCACACATCCATATCTAAATCTCTTTCCAGTACTTCTTCCATTTGTCTAGACACAAAAACTTTTATAACTGAAGATGGCATCAATAGTTGAAGTGAATACTAGTTAGAAAACTTCCACAAGTCAGCTGCTTCAATCCACTGAATGAAAGCAAGATTTACATTTAGTCAGAATGACAGCTGTATAAAACTCAAATGGAAAGCAGAAATGCAACACAGTTTTAAAAATAAACAGCTTTAAACCAAAGACAGGCATATTATCTCTACTATTATCCAGCATTCAATGAAATGTTTACTGCGCAGGTAAATATGCCTATCTTCACATTATTTCAGTAATAACAGTGTGCATTTCAACATAAACAATTCACTAAAACTGAACCAACTCTTGAAATCTCAAGAGTACATTCAAAACTAAACTAGTCTTCATACTTACTGAAGAGTGGCCAAACTGTTCCAGGTAATCAATTTCTATTGGTTGATTAAATGCTGGGACTGTAACAAAAAAGAGAGATCAAAATTACAACAGTGTGGAAAACAAATTCAATCTCACCATAGTTTGAGAATTGAATTCAGTTCAAATATATTGAAATAAAAAGATAGCTTCATATTCAATTTTACTGATGCCATCAGGTTGTCATAAAAGCTTATATTGCTATTCTTGCCTCGTCTGGCCTAGGAGTGCAACTCCAATGTGATTAGCTCAATTACCAGTTGAAGAGGCCAAGCAAGTTAATAATAAACTACAACTAAAAAATTGTTTATGATGGCTCTTGAGGCCTGCCTTCAGGCAAGAGATGGACACTAAGTGTTGGCCTTGCTGGTGATGCCAATGAGAAAATGATTTGCACTTTCTGAAAAAGATACACTAATGTCTGATCCTTCAGTCCAAAATGCTCAGAGTAACAAGTGCACTAGAAATATTAAGGCATTACTAACTCCACAAATTTGAGATTCACTTAGATTGTGGAGCACGTGCAAGCAGCCCTGTATTTTGACATCCAATTTTAAAAGAATACCCTAACCAAAATTTCTCTCCCCCCTCCCTCACTCGTGAAGTCAACTTCCTTGATGGGGTATGAATGTCTTGGTAACAGTCACCATTACTTTATCCTTCAAGCACAAGCCACTAACAAATTTGAATGAAATAGATTGCAAACAACTAGTGTCTTTAATAAAGGTGCTTGTATCAAGCCACAAAAAGCAAACTTGACTCCCAGTCTGAAACAAAACAAATCACTAGAGAAAGTTTGAGATTTTTGCTTGCAGAACAAACTAGGTGGAGGGAGAAAAGGGTTCTCCTTGTTCCACTCAAGCACTTCCCTGGAACTCAACCATGCGCCATTAGCAACAGGTTAGAGATGAGAGTTCAGCTCTTAAGGTTGCACTGACCATATTAAAGAGAGATTGAGAGCTTTGAGCTGAATTGTTTATTAAAAAAGGTTTTCCAAACATTTGCAGAAATAAAAGCCTATGGCCCAGCTTAGCAAGTTTCAAAGGCAACGGTAGAATAGATTTCCCAAAGCCACTTAATGGATTCTTTTCAAATTGAAGAACCAACGACATTAAAGTTGCATTCTGCATTCATACTACCCTCTCACTAGAAAAAGCAGCTTGGGTTTCCTCCTCAAATGAAACCAAATGGGTAGAACTTAAACAAAAAAGGAGCAATCACATTGCTGGGAGTGTACTATAGGCCCCCCAAACAGAGAGAAATAGAAGAGCAGATATGTAGGCAAAGCTCAGAAAAAAGTGTAAAAATACTAGGGTAGGAATAGTGGGGGGATTTCAACTTCCCCAACATCAACTGGGTTAGTCATAGTGTGTTAGGTTTAGAGGGAGCAGAATTCTTAAAATGCATCCAGGAGAGCTTTTTAAGCCAGTGCATAGAAGGTCCTACAAGAGAGGGGGCCGTCCTGGACTTAATTTTAGGGAATGAAGCCAGGCAAGTGGTAGAGGTATCAGTGGGGGAGCATTTTGCAGATTGTGATTATAACTCTGTTACATTCAAGGTTGTTATGGAAAAGGACGGGCCAGAAATTAGAGTTCCAAATTGGAGGAAGGCTGATTTTAATAAGATCAGATATGATTTGGCCAGAGAGTGGACTGGGAGCAGCTACTTTTAGGTAAATCTGCATCAGAGCAGTGGGACTCATTCCTGTAAAGATAAAAGGATGGGGCCAACAAATCCAGGGAACCCTGGATGTTGAGGGATATACAGGATTGGATTAAGAGAAAAAGGGAGGCAGATATCGAGGGCTCAAAACAGCAGAAGCCCTATAGGAGTAAAGAACGTGTAGGGTGGAAACTTAAAAAGGAAATTAGGAGAGCAAAAAGGGGGCATGAAGAGTAGCAGGTAAAATAAAGGAAAACCCAAAGTTTTTTTTTTACAAGTGCATTAAGAGTAAGAGGATAACTAGGGAAAGAGTAGGGCCCATTATGGACCATAGTGGTAATTTGTGTGGAGCTGGAAGACGTAGGTAGGGTTCTAAATGAATACTTTGTGTTGGTGCTCACAAGTGAGAGGGATGGCGTGGGTATGGAAATCAGGCAGAAGGACTGTGATATAATTAAAGAAATTAGTATAGAAAGGGAGGTGGTTCGAAGCGGTTTGGCAGACTTAAAAGTAGATAAATCTCCAGGCCCAGATGAAATGTATCCCAGGCTGTTGAGTGAGGCAAGGTAGGAGATAGCAGGAACACTGGCAATAATTTTCAATACCTCTCTGGCTACAGGAGAGGTGCCAGTGAACTGGAGGACAGCCAATGTGGTACCGCTATTCAAGAGGTGGGGGGGGGGGGGCGGGAAAAAGAGAGAAAGGGATAAACCAGGGAACTATAGGCCAGTCAGTCTAACCTCAGTGGTGGGGAAACTATTGGAAGCAATTCTGAGGGACAGAATTAATCTACACTTGGAGAGGCAGGGGTTAATCAAGGACAGTCAGCATGGTTTTGTCTGACCAATTTGATTGAATTTTTTGAAGAGGTGACCAGGTGTGTTGATGAGGGCAATGCATTTGACATAGCCTACTTAGGCTTCAGCAAGGCTTTTGATAAGGTCCCGTATGGGAGACTGATAACAAAAAGGTAAGAACCCATGGGATCCAAGGCCATTTGGCAAATTGGATCCAGAATTGGCTGAGTGGCAGGAAGCAGAGGGTGATGGTTGAGGGGTGTTTTTATGACTGGATGCCTGTGTCCAGTGGGGTTCCACAGGGATCGGTGTTGGGTCCCTTGCTGCTTGTATATAAGTGATTTAGACTTGAATGTAGGAGGGTTGATAAGTAAGTTTGCGGATGACACGAAAATTGGTGGGGTGGTAAATAGTGAGGAGGATAGCCTTAGATTACAGGAGGATATAGACGAGCTGATCAGCGGCAAATGGAATTTAATTCAGATAAGTGTGAGGTGATGCACTTGGGCAGGACAAACAAAGCACGGGAATACTCGATGAATGGTAGGATCCTGGGAAGTACAGAGGATCAGAGGGACTTTGGCGTGCATGTCCACCGGTCCCTTAAGGTAGCAGGACAGGTAAATAAGGTGGTTAAGAAGGCATACGGGATACTTGCCTTTATTAGTCGAGGCATAGAATATAAGAGCAGGGAGGTTATGCTGGAACTATATAAAATGCTGATTAGGCCACAGCTGGAGTATTGCGTGCAGCTCTGGAATCCACATTATAGGAAGGATGTGATTGCACTAGAGAGTGTGCAGAGGAGATTTACCAGGATGTTGTCTGGGCTGGAGAGTTTTAGTTATGAGGAGAGAAAGAATAGACTGGGGTTATTTTCCATGGAGCAGAGGAGATTGAGAGGGTCATGATTGAGGTATATAAAATTATGAGGGGCATAGATAGGGTAGACAGGAAGGAACGTTTCCCCTTGGTGGAGGGATCAATAAACAGGGGGCATAGATTTAAGGTAAGGGGCAGGAGATTTAGAGGGGATGTGAGGACGAATTTTTTCACCCAGAAGGTGATGGGAATCTGGAACTCACTGCCTGAAAGGGTGGTAGAGGCAGAAACCCTCATAACATTTTAGTAGTATTTGAATGTGCACTTGCGATGCCATGGCATACAAGGCTATGGGCATCGTGCTAGAAAATGGGATTAGAATAGTTAGGTACTTGTTTGACCAGCACAGACTCAACAGGCCTAAGGGCCTTTGTCTGTGCTGTAGACCTCTATGACTCTATAACTATGACTTTGTTCTTTGCTTGAACTAACATTCATTACAAATGTTTTAAGATGATTACGTTTTGGACTGCCTCTTAAATTTAAGGTAGAATAGAGTAAGTCAGTCATGGGATCTGCTAGGGGTTCTTCCAGTCAGGCCTGTGGGGTTTGGTTATTATAGGGACCCTGCCCCAGTTAAGACTTACTGACTCCATGTGCTATATTTCACAGCTGAACACAGAGGCAGCTGTCTTGCCTAGTGTCAACTTAGGCTCCCAGAAAGTCTGATTGAAAAGCCCAGGACACTAGACTGAAACATCAGTTGCTGCAGTCTGTAGAGGGAAAAGGCTGTTTTTCTGTTTGTTTACCGGGCAGAATGCTGGTGGCAGCTAGTCCACTAGTTGAAGAGAAGGAACCCACAGCAATTCAAGGGCACTGGAAGATTTTCCCTCGTGAGGCTGCAAGAAATAATCCAAGTGGGCCTTATTGTGGGAATTCTCAGGGGACATTAGATTGGACATTATGACTCAACAAAACAGGGAGCTGGTGAACCTGTTGGAAGTGACTTCAGACTATTTACTGAAAGGACTGCAATTTTGTGGACAGTGGGCTGTAAATATACACACGTCAGGTTATTGATCACATTTAGACACAAGGGTTAATTTTCTGCGGTTTCAAGTTTTAGTTGCCTACTAAGTAACATTTAACAAATTAAAAAGCAACAACTAAAAGTCAAACTTGAAATGTTGTGTAATTTCTTTAAGTCAGTCACTGGTAATTCAAATTCCTTGTTTATTATTGGTCTCTATGGGAGTCATAACATTTCACATGTTCATCATAGCTCCCACCTTGAGGGTTAGAAGCATCTTTCACCTGCTCCCACATGCCAAGCCAATACCAATTTGAACACCATTGGTGTGACTAGCTAGAGCGAAAACTGGACATCACCTGGATTACAAATCTAAGATGCCCAATTATTGCAGTGAAATAGAATTAAATAAGAATCAAGAACCAGACCTCAAAAGTGCACGGTTTGAATGACAAAACAGCAGTTTGATGAGGAAAAGCCAAGTACAACCAATCTTACTTTGGTCAGCGGGCCTAAATTCTTCAGCTTCATCTTCAATAATAGCATTACGGAATGCAGAGGATCCTGGTACAGAGTAGCCAAAGTCAATAACATCCAGTGTTTCCACATCACTCATTGTTGATGGTACTCTGGCATCAGCAATTAATCTTTCTAAACCAATTGCCAGCCTGGTCTCAGTAACGTTTCCAGCAGCAGGTGAAGGGACACGATCCTAAAAGTGAATAAACTTCAAAATCATGGCTGACAATTATCTTCAGGAGCCACATGTAACCCAACATGTTATATGGCACTGCTCATTTCTACAACTTAACTGGCAAACTTTAAACTGACCACATAACTATTGAATTTAAATATAGTTTGAACAGAAGGGACTTCTCTGGGGAAGATCATATGAAATAAGAGTAGCCATTTGGCCTACCAAGCCTGCTCTGCCATTCAATAAGATCATGGATGATCTGATTGTGGCCTTAACGCCACTTTCTTGCTTATGCTCCATAACCCCGAACTCCCTTGTAGATCAAATATCTGTAATTCAGCCTTGAATATATTCAATGACCCATCCTCCATTGCTCTCCAGGGAAGACAATTCCACAGGCTAAAGGCCCTTAAAAAAAAAACTCATCTCCATCTTAAATGGGAGATCCCTCATTTTTGAGTTGTCTGCCCTGGTTTGAGAATTTCTCACAAGCAGATGCATCCTCTCAGCATCTACCCTGTTAAGCCCTTTCAAAATCTTGTGTTTCAATAAGATCACCTCTCATTCTTCTAGCCTGCTCAGTCTTTCCTCATAAGGCAACCCCTTCATTTTAGGAATCAGCCAAGTGAACCTCTGAACAGCTTCCAATACCAAAACTGTACATGGTACTCCAGGTACAGTATTAGCAGTACTGTTGTAGCAGAGTTCCCTACTTTTATACGTCACTCCCCTTGCAATAAATGCTAACATCCCATTTACCTTCTTAATTCCTTGCTGTACCTACATGCTAACTTAATGATTCATATGGAGGATACCCAGATCCCTCTGTACTGCAGCATTTAGTAGTCTCATTTAAATAATATTCCGCTTTTCATTCTTCCTGCCAAAGTGCACAATCTCATTTTCCCACGTTACATTCCCATCTGCCAATTTTTTTGCCCACTCAACTTATATCCCTTTGCAGACTTTGTATCCTCCTCACAACTTGTTTTCGTATCTTTGCATTGTCAGCAAATTTGGCTACAATACAGTCTTCATCCAATCATAACACTAGTTGAGTCCCCAGCACTGATCATTGTGGCACTTCGCTAGTTCAGTTTGTCATGCATTAGTATACTTCAATCCATGAAGCTGCAAAAAGTGGCACACCAAGTGTGTGCTGGAGATTCTGAAATTATTTTTACCTACCTGCGATAAAGGAATCGCTGAGACTTCCATCATGGGTTTAACTTTGCAAGTGCTCCTGTGAATATTGAAATGAAAAAATTTAGGAGACAAAGCAATGGTCAATTTGGTAAGAAGTGGGGAAAGGGGGGGCTCAAAGTTGGAAATTTCCATTTTTGGAATGAGAAAAGGTGGAAAAAGGGGGTCATAACTTATATCAACAACAGAATCACACAGTGCAAAAGAGGCCCTTTGGCCCATCAAGTCTGCACCTGACCTACCTACCTAATCCCATTTACCAGCACTTGGCCCATAGCCTTGAATGTTATAACGTGCCAAGTGCTCATCCAGGTACCTTTTAAAGGATGTGAGGCAACCCGCCTCCACCACCCTCCCAGGCAGTGCATTCCAGACCGTCACCACCCTCTGGGTAAAAAAGCTTTTCCTCACATCCTCCCACCCCCGCACCCCATCAAACATCCTGCCCCTCACCTTGAGGTTATGTCCCCTCGTGACTGACCCTTCAAGGGGAACAGCTGCTCCCTATCCACGCCCCTCAATCTTGTACACCTCAATCAGGTCGCCTCTCAGTCTTCTCTGCTCCAACTAAAACAACCCAAGTCTATCCAACCTCTCTTCATAACTTAAATGTTTCATCCCAGGCAACATCCTGGTGAATCTCCTCTGCACCCCCTCCAGTGCAATCACATCCTTCCTATAATGTGGCGACCAGAACTGCACACAGTACTCCAGCTGTGGCCTCACCAAGGTTCTATACAACTCCAACATGACCTCCCTACTTTTGTAATCTATGCCTCGATTGATAAAGGCAAGTGTCCCATATGCCTTTTTCACCATCCCACTAACATGCCCCTCCGCCTTCAGAGATCTATGGACACACACACACACCAAGGTCCCTTTATTCCTCAGAACTTCCTAGTGTCATTCCATTCATTGAATACTTCCTTGTCAAATTACTCCTTCCAAAGTGTATCACCTCACACTTTTCAGGGTTAAATTCCATCTGCCACTTATCTGCCCATTTGACCATCCCGTCCATATCTTCCTGTAGCCCAACACACTCAACCTCACTGTTAACCACCCGGCCAATCTTTGTGTCATCCGCAAATTTACTAATCCTACCCCCCCCACATAGTCATCCATGTCATTTATATAAATGACAAATAATAGGGGACCCAGCACAGATTCTTGTGGTACGCCACTGGACACTGGCTTCCAGTCACTAAAGCAGCCTTCTATCATCGCCCTCTGCCTCCTACAACTAAGCCAATTTTGAATCCACCTTATCAAATTACCCTGTGTCCCATGTGTCTTTGCTTTCTTTATAAGTCTCCCATGTGGGACCTTGTGAAAGGCTTTGCTGAAATCCATATAAACTAAATCAACTGCACAACCTTCATCTACACACCTGGTCACCTCCTCAAAAATTCAATCAAATTTGTTAGGCATGACCTCCCTCTGACAAAGCCATGCTGACAACCCTGATCAAACCTTGCCTCTCCAAGTGGAGATAGATTTTCTCCTTCAGAAGTTTTCCCCAATAGTTTCCCTACCACTGACGTGAGACTCACTGGTCTGTAGTTCCCTGACTTATCTCTACAACCCTTCTTAAATAGCGGAACCACGTTAGCTGTTCTCCAGTCCTCTGGCACCTCCCCCATGGCCAGAGAGGAATTAAAGATTTGGCTCCTTGCCTCCCTCAGCAGTCTGGGACACAAATCATCCAGACCTGGAGATTTATCCACTTTTAAGCCTGCCAACACCACCTCCAATACCTTGTCACTCCCAGACACAGGTGGGAAATCTAATCATAAGCACTAAATGGGAGCAAGAGCACAGGAAAAGCAATTTTTAGTATCATGCATGGCCACAACCACCAATTTTAAAAATTACAATATTTAGGACTCAGGGACAGCTTACATGGGGATGGCTCAACTCTGGAGCAAAGAATAGGAAGCTCCTCAACAGCAAAAAATATTAATGGACTTGCTGGAAATTCTCTCCCTCTTTCCATAGAGGCAAAAATGTTAATATTTGCACACTGGCAGCAAACAAAACATAACAACTCGTGCAAAACTCAAGACAGGAATCGGGGAATTGGAGGTGGAACATTACTTTTAATGGCAGGTGCTAGTCTAAATATTAACCATCTTAGTCAGGATTATTGATTCTATTTCCCATGGTTTTAACTGGCAGGGTATTTTCCTAGGCTGAATTCAAATTCTACGAAGATATTCCAACTTCAGTATGCATAAAATAAAATCATTTTTGCAGGTCAACCAAGGGGAAAATTGTGGTGGCGCTATGTTAATATCACTGGACTAGTAATGCAGAGGCCTAGGCTAATGCTCTGGGAATGCTTTTGAATCCCATGGCAGCTGGCGGAATTTAAATTCAATTAATTAATTCTGGAAATTAAAAAAAGTTAGTCTCAGTAATCACAACCATGAAACTATTAATTGTTAAAAACTCAAATGGTTCACCAATGTCCTTTAGGGAAGGAAATTTGCTGTCCTTTCCTGGTCTAGCCTATATGTGTCTCCAGACCCACAGCAATGTGGTTGACTCTCAATTGCCCTCTGAAATGGCCTTGCAAGCAATTTAAGGCAATTAAGGATGGACAACAAATGCTGGCCTTTCCAGTGACACCCACATCTCAAAGGAATAAGAAAAACTAAAAACAAAAGCTTCTTTATTCCTTCTCTAGTTGCTTAACTTATACTGATTAAAATAGAAAAAATACTGTTAGAATTCATTCTGTGGCTCTGGGCATCATTGGCAAGGTCAACATTCCAACCTGATTTTCTCTTGAATAGGTGGTAAAAGTGAGATGCACTCAAATGCTTGCAGCCTGTGGTGGAAGTACTTCCAGTGTTGTCAAGTAGTAGCTCTAGGTTTTGACCATGACCAGGAAGGAACAGTAATTTAGTGAACTTGGTGTTCTCTTACACAGTACCCAAACGTTATCAGGAATACAGCCTTCCTTTATCCTTGTCAGTTTCTAAGAAACCAAGTGCCACAAAACAGATCTCAGGATGTTAAGCAGGCATCAATTGTTACCTTTGCAAAAGATCTAGACTTGAAAACGGACAAGGTATTCAAAGCCTATTCCCCAAGAGTGATTAAATCAATCCGCAGGCAAAAGTTAGAAAACTAGGCCCGCTACACAAGGTTAAATACAACTCTAAAGCCACAAAGGATGTAGTGGTCTCCATTCGCAATCTCAGACCACAAGGCCTACATGAGGTGGATAACTTCAATGGAGCAGAAGGACAATGCAGGAGTGCAGTTTAGGATTAGACACCCATTCACAAAACATGCAGAGACACAGGCGTGAATAGCTTAACAGTAGGTTCAATTGACATTAGAGGCCAAACTTCTACACATGCAGTGCCTTAATCATATGTCTCAGGGGGCAGGGGGAGGAAACAGTAGCCTAATGGTAACATTACTGGACTAGTAATCCAGAGGGCCCAGCCAAAAGCTTCAGAGACACCAGT
Organism: Cetorhinus maximus; assembly: GCF_964194155.1. NCBI lineage: Eukaryota > Metazoa > Chordata > Chondrichthyes > Lamniformes > Cetorhinidae > Cetorhinus > Cetorhinus maximus. Next base: position 217,750,962 of record NC_135879.1, read on the forward strand.
TTAGATGTCACCATGACAGCTGGGGCCATTTAAAGTTAAATAAATCTGGAATAAAATACTACAGATAGTCTCAGTAATAAAAATCCATCTGGTTCACTAATGTTTCCAAGGAAGGAAATCAGCTGATCTTACCCCTGCCTGGCCTACATGACGCCAGATCCATAATAGTAACTGCGAGTCTATGATTGCAACTATTTCACTGTAATGGCTAAGTGACAAGGTTGTTAGTGTCTGGCATTCTCTACTCCAGAGGGTATTGGAAGCTGGGTCATTGAATATATTTAAGGCTGGGTTAGACAAATTTTTGATCTAAGGGACTGGAGGTTAGAGGGAGAAGGGAAGAAATCAGCAGGGAAGGAGTCAAGGAAACAATCGGATCAACCTTGACCTTATTCAATGGTGGAGAAGGCTTGGGGGGCTGAATGGCCTCTTCCTACTCCTATTTTATGATCCCATAATGCTTAACTGCCCTCTGAAATGGCATGGCAAGTCATTCAGTTGTATCAAACTGCTACAGGGGAAAAAAATGCTGTGGTGCAACAACACATCGCAGTGATTCAAGGTGACTCACCACCACCTTCAAGGGCAATAAACGCTGGCATTGTCAGCAATCGCCACATTCTCTGAACAAAAAAATGTAATAGTAACCATTAATTTCCAGATTAGAGAATGAATTGGTGCAAGGCCATGAAGAAAGTCAACTTCACAATCCTGCAGAATGCATTTAAAAAGTCTAAAGGATTGTACCCACAACCTTAACTGCTGATATCCAAGTGTGCCACTAAATGTCCTATGAGTGAAAATTGTTTCAGTTCCACTGGTAGTGAATATGTCAGATCTAGGATCTAACTTAAATGTGCACTGCTAATGATGATAATGGAGGAGGAAGAGGGACACATAGAAAGAGTAGGCCATTCAGCCCTTCGAGCCTGCTCCGCCATTCATTATGATCATGGCTAATTATCCAACTCAATAGCCTGCTCCCGCTTTCTCCCCATATCCCTTAATCCCTTTCGCCCCAAGAGTTATATCTAACTCCTTCTTGAAAACATACAATGTTTCAACCTCAACTACTTTCTGTGGTAGCGAATTCCACAGGCTCACCGCTCTCTGGGTGAAGAAATTTCTCCTCATTTGAGTCCTAAATGGTCTACTCCGTATCCTCAGACTGTGAACCCTGGTCCTGGGATCCCCCACCATCGGGAACATCCTTCCTGCATCTACCCTGTCTAGTCCTGTTAGAATTTTATAGGTTTCTATAAGAATGTCATTCTTCTGAACTCCAGCGAATATAATTCTAATCGACTCAATGTCTCCTCATATGTCAGTCCCGCCATCCCAGGAATCAGTCTGGTAAACCTTCGCTGCACTCCCTCTATACCAAGAATATCCTTCCTCAGATAAGACCAAAACTGCACACAATATTCCAAGTGTGGTCTCACCAAGGCCCTGTATAATTGCAGCAAGACATCCCTGCTCCTGTACTCGAATCCTCTTGCTATGAAGGCTCACATACCATTTGCCTTCTTTACCACCTGCTGCACCTGCATGCTTACCTTCAGCGACTGGTGTACGAGGACACCCAGGTCTCGTTGTACATTCCCCTCTCTCAATTTATAGCCATTCAGATAATAATCTGCCTTCCTGTTTTTGCTAACAAAGCGGGTAACCTCAAATTTATCCACATTATACTGCATCTGCCATGCATTTGCCCACTCACTCAGCTTGTCCAAATCACACTGAAGCATCTCTGCATCCTCCTCACATCTCACCCTCCCATCCAGCTTTGTGTCATCTGCAAATTTGGAGATATTACATTTAGTTCCCTCATCTAAATCATTAATATATATTGTGAATAACTGGGGTCCCAGCACCGATCCCTGCGGTACCCAACTAGCAACTGCCTGCCATTCGGAAAAAGACCTGTTTATTCCCACTATTTGTTTCCTGTCTGCCAATCAGTTTTCTATCCATCTCAATACACTATCCCCAATCCCATGCTCTTTAATTTTACACGCAAATCTCTTAAGTGGGACTGTGTCAAAAGCCTTCTGAAAGTCCAAATAAACACATCCACTGACTCCCCCTCATCAACTCCACTAGTTACATTCTTGAAAAATTCCAGTAGATTTGTCAAGCATAATTTCCCTTTTGTAAATCCATGCTGACTCTGTCCAATTTTACCACTGCTTTCCAAGTGCTCAGCTATTAAATCTTTTATAATGGACTCTAGAATTTTCCCCATTACTGACATCAGGCTGACTGGTCTATAATTCCCTGTTTTCTCTCTACCTCCCTTTTTAAATAGTGGGGTTACATTAGCTACCCTCCAATCTGTAGGAACTGTTCCCGAGTCCAAAGAACTCAGAAGATGACCACCAATGCATCCACTATTTCTGGAGCCACTTCCTTAAGTACTCTGGGATGTAGATTCAGGCCCTGGGGATTTATCGGCCTTCAATCCCATCAATTTCTCCAACACCATTGCCCTACTAATACTGATTTCTTTCAGTTCCTCCCTCTCACTAAACCCTGTGTTCCCCAACATTTCTGGTGTGCTATTTGTGTCTTCCTTTGTGAAGACAGAACCAAAATACGTATTTAGTTGGTCAGCCATTTCTTTGTTCCCCATTATAAATTCCCATTTCAGACTGTAAGGGACCTACATTTGTCTTCACCAATCCTTTTCTCTTCACATACCTATAGAAACTTTTACAGTCAGTTTTTATGTTTCCCGCAAGCTTACTCTCGTACTCTATTTTCCCCTTCTTAATCAATCCCTTGGCCCTCCTTTGCTGAATTCTAAACTGCTCCCAATCCTCAGGGCTGTGGGATTTTTTTAAGCCAATTTGTATGCCTCTTCCTTGGATCTAATACTATCTCTAATTTCCCTTGTAAGCCATGGTTTGGCCACCTTTCCTATTTCACTTTTGCGCCAGACAGGAATAAACAATTGTTGCAGTTCACCCATGCGCTCTTTGAACATTTGCTATTGCCTATCCACCGTCATCCCTTTAAGTAACGTTTCCCAATCCATCATAGCCAACACGGGTCTCATACCATCGTAGTTTCCTTTATTAAGATTCAGGACCCTAGTCTCAGAATCAACTAAATCACTCTCCATCTTGATGAAGAATTCTATCATATTATGGTCGCTCATCCCCAAGGGGCCTCGCACAACTAGATTGCCAATTATTCCTTTCTCATTATACAATACCCAGTCCAGGATGGCCTGTTCTCTAGTTGGTTCCTCAACGTATTGGTCCAGAAAACCACCCCATATACACTCCAGGAATTCCTCCTCTACGGTATTGCTGCTAATTTGATTTGTCCAATCTATATGCAGATTAAAGTCACCCATAATTACAGATGTTCCTTTATTGTATGTGTCTCTAATTTCCTGTTTAATGCCATTCCCAACATCACCACTACAGTTTGGGGGTCTACATACAACCCCCACTAACGTTTTTTGCCCCTTAGTGTTTCTCAGCTCTACCCATGCAGATTCCACATCGTTGGAGCTAATATCTTTCCTCACTATTGCATTCATCTCCTCTTTAACCAGCAATGCAACTCCACCACCTTTTCCTTTTTGTCTGTCCTTCCTAAATCCTGAATACCCCTGGATGTTCATTTTCCATCCCTCGTCACCCTGCAGCCATGTTTCCGTAATCCCGACTAAATCATAGCTGTTTACATCTATTTGCGTGGTTAATTAATCCATTTTATTGTGAATGCTCCTTGCGTTAAGGCACAAAGCCTTAATGCTTGTCTTTTTAACATTACTTGTCCCGTTCGCACTATTTTTCACTCAGGCTCCGTTTGATTCTTGCCCTTGATTTCTCTGCCTATCACTTTTCTTATTCCCCTTTCTGTCTTTTGTTCTTGTCCTTGATTCCCCTTCCTCTGACTCCTTGCATAGGTTTCCATCCTCCTGTCATTTTAGTTTAAATGCTCCCCAACCATTCTAGCAAATATTCCCCCTAGGACATCAGTCCCGGTCCTGCTCAGGTGTAACCCGTCCAGTTTGTACTGGTCCCACCTCCCCAAGAACCAGTCCCAATGTCCCAGGAAAGGAGGGGATCTTGGCAGCAAGGAGAGAAAGTACATTTAGGAAATTATTTCTACTTAAATTTATGCATATTTTATATCAATCTACTCACTTTTTGGAAGGTTGCTTGACAGTCGTAGTAGGAACTTCATTAATGTTAATTGTCTCAGCAAAACCTGTTGGCTCCTGTACCTCATCCATTTCTTTTATATTAGGCTCCATATTTTCTACTGAATCTGATCTACACAGACCATCAGAATTGGGTGCTGGCAGTTTAGATGAACTGGAAGAATTACCAATTTTAGAACCTTCATCTGGCCTCTGCAGCTGATCCATTTCTTTTGCATTAGGCTCCACATCATCTACTGAAACTGGTGTACACAGTCCATCAGAATTGGTTGTTGGTAATTTAGATGAACTGGAAGAATTACCAATTTTAGAACCTTCATCTGGCCTCTGCAGCTGATCCATTTCTTTTGCATTAGGCTCCACATCATCTACTGAAACTGGTGTACACAGTCCATCAGAATTGGTTGTTGGTAATTTAGATGAACTGGAAGAATTACCAATTTTAGAACCTTCATCTGGCCTCTGCAGCTGATCCATTTCTTTTGCATTAGGCTCCACATCATCTACTGAATCTGGTGTACACAGTCCATCAGAATTGGTTGTTGGTAATTTAGATGAACTGGGAGAATTACCAATTTTAGAGCCTCCACCAAAAGGATTAAAATTTGGGTCATCCAGTTTGTCCCACTCAATGTTGTACGCCATCTTCGGGACTAAAGCATCATCAGAACCAGTTTTCGCATTCTGCTTTGCAGCTTCCTTAGTCTGCTTTTCTGATCTGCCATGTATCATCTTCTTTGTAGTCACACCTGGCTTTTTAAGCTGCAACTGGCCTCCTGGTCTGTTCCCCAACTGTTTTGGTGGGGGCTTCTCACCTTCAACACAACCATTGTTGAATTCAATCTCCAACCTCACTGGTTGCATTAAGTCAACATCTTTTGCATCTTGAGACAATTGATCATGCCCAGGTGGCGCATTGGGAAGTTTTGGCCCTCCTGTTTGGAATGGGGTAATAAAGTCAATATTGTTAGAATCAAGATTGTGAGTGTCTTTTGGGTGAAGTTGTGAAATTTGCATCTTTTTCTGACTTGCACTATGATCCACCTTCTCAAGACAGTCTTCCTCATAGTTGGATGATGTCTGTGATATGATCACCTCACAGTTCTGTTCAATGTTGTTTTGACTTTCCACCTGTTGGAAATCTTTTGATACACTTGCACCATGGTCTGCATTGCTGTTGGAGGGAGTGACTTTTGACAGATGTGTAGTTTTGTTAGGCAGTGTTTGGTCATTCACTGAGAAAATCTCAGTATGTTGTTCCAGACAGTCAAGCTCCGTGTCAGTCAATTTCTTTGCCGGAGAGTTTAAGATCTTGGACACACCCTGAAAAGGGTTTATTGCATTGAGCATATCAAAATCAAGCGTATATGTTCCTCTGGACGAAATATGCTCCTCATCCCCAAGTCCAACATCATTGGCAGTAGTTTGTTTGGCCCCTGACAAATAAAATTATAATTCCAACAGTCAGTCACCATTGTGCTACACCCAGTTGTTCAGAAAAAAGTCTGCAAATTAATGTCAATGTCTTAGTGTATTCCAAAATCTAATCTTCAATTTTGTTTTTGCCAAACACCCAAAAACAAAAAGTTGAAGCCAGTTTTAAGAAGGAATTTATAGTACAACAGAAGTGAAATCCGTGTCAAGTAAATTGAAATCAAAGATTGGCAGGCAACAATAGGATGCTTTTAAAAAGATGGTTAGGTACTGTCAAAAGTACATTCTCACACAGGGGAAAACAAGTGGGGCAATCAAACCAGAGCTCCCTGGATTGAGAGTGTGTAGGATGAAGCAGGAAAGGGACTTATGGCCGTTGTCAGGTTGATAAGCGAGAACCACGATGACTATAGAGACTTCAGAGGGGAAGTGAAAAAGGAATTGGAAAAACAAAGCAAAGCATGAGAAGAAACTGGCAACTGAAAAAAAAGTCTTGGATATTGGTTTATATGGCTAAAGGGTAGTAAGAGAAAGGAATAGAATCGATTAGAGATTCAGATGGGAACCACAAGAGGCAGTGCGCATGGTTCAGGTACTAAATGAATACTAAGGTAGTATTTTCTTCCTGAGCAGAGACAGGTGCAAAGACACTGAAAAAGGAAGCATTTGAAACAATTGACGAGTTACAATTTGACAGGCAATATTAGAAACACTAACTATACTTAAAAGTCGATAAGTCAACAGGATTGGATAGAATGCATCCAAGGATGTTGTGTACATGGATTTTAGCAAGGCATTTGACAAGGTCCCACATGGCAGATTGGTCAGGAAAGTAAAAGCCTGAGGGATTCAGGGTAATGTGACAAACTGGATAAAAGGTTGGCTTTGTAACAGGAAACAAAGAGTAATGGTCGATGGTTGCCCTTGCGAATGGAAAGTTGTCTCAAGTGGTGTTCCACAGGGCTTGGTGTTGGGACCCTTGCTGTTTGTTATATATTAACGATTTGGACGTGAACGTTGGGGGCACGATTGGGAAATTTGCAGGTGACACAAAGATTGGCCAAGTAGTGGATAGTATAGAGGATAGCCATAATCTCCAAAACGATGTAGATGGGTTGGTGGAGTGGGCGATAAAGTGGCAAATGGATTTTAACACAGAGAAGTGTGAGGTCATACATTTAGGGAGGTCAAACAGTTACAGGGATTACAAAATAAATGGGAATATACCAAGAGGGGTAGATGAAGTGAGAGATCTTGGCGTACAAGTACACAGGTCCCTGAAGGCAGCAGTTCAAGCATACAAGGTTGTAAAGAAGGCATATGGAATGCTCTCCTTCATTCCTTCATTGGCAGAGGTATAGAATATAAAAGTAAGGATATAATGTTGGAATTGTATAAAACACTGGTGAGGCCACAACTGGAGTATTGTGTGCAGTTCTGGTCACCACATTACAGGAAGAACGTAATAGTTCTGGAGAGTGCAGAGGTGGTTTACAAAAATTTTGCCACGGTTAGAAAAGTGTAGCTACAAGGAGAGATTGGATAGGTTGGGGTTATTTTCCTTAGAACAAAGAAGGCTGAGAGGTGACTTGATTGAGCTGTACAAAATTATGAGGGGGATAGATAGAGTGGACAGGATAAAATTATTTCCCTTGATGGAGAATTCTAGAACCAGGGAACATAACTTCAAGATAAGTGGCAGAAGTTGTCAAGGGGACATGAGGAAGAACTTTTTTACCCAGAGGGTAGTGGGTGTCTGGAATTCACTGCCAAGTTGGTGGTAGAGGCAGAAACTCAACTCTTAAAAAGTACCTGGATCTGCACCTAAAATGCTGTAAGCTGCAGGGCTATGGGCTGGGTGCAGGAAGGTGGGATTAGAAAGGGCATCTGGGTGTCCTCGGGCTGGCATGGACAAGATGGGCCAAATGACCTCCTTCTGTGCTGTAACTTTTCTATGGTTCTATGGATGCTGAGGGAAGCAAGGCTGAAAATTGTACAGGAACTGGCTATAATTGTCCAAGCCTCCTTCGACAATTATGGAGTGGTATGTTTGGCTTCAGTAGAGCGCTTCAGTTAGAGATTGGTGACTGAGGGAGTTTAAGAGTTAAATTCTATCTATCTGAAGTCTAGTCTTTCTTTAATTTAGCAATTAACTAAAAGTTGCTGTTATGGTTGAAAGAGGGCAAGTTTTAGTCCAGCCTTAAAACAAGACTCATACAGAATCTGCTCGCAGCTGCAACAGTTAGATAACTGGCTTAATCAGGTTTCAGAGGCTAGGTTCAGAGAGTACAAAAGTAGGCGATCTTTGGTGCTGACTTTGTCTGTACTGGAGTGCTGTGTTTGGCTGCAGTAGAGACCTTCAGTTGGAGTTTGGTGACAGGGAGTTCAGTAAGGGAGGAGGTGCTCCTTTCCCCTGGTGGGTCTGTCCTGTTGGTAGGACAGGACATACACAGGGATGGTGATGTTGGGACAGTAAGGTACGATTGTGAGTATGACTATATGTCAGGTTGTCGTTTGGCTAATCTGTTTGACAGCTCTCCCAATTTTCACACAAGCCTCCAGATGTTTGTAAGGAGTTTGCAGTTTTGATGAGGCTGGTTTTGTTGTTGTCGTTTCCAGTGCCTAGGTCGATGCCAGATGTTCTGTCTGATTTCATTCCTTTTTATAGGCTTTCTAGCGGCTTTGATACAACTGAGTGACACGCTAGGCCATTTCAGAGGACAGTTAAGAGTCAACAACATTGCTGTGGGTCTGGAGTCACATTTAGACCGGATCAGATAATGACAGCAGATTTCTTTCCCTAAATGGCCAATTGGGTTTTTAAACAATCGACAATGGTTTCATGGTCACCATTACCAAGACTAACTTCCTAATTCCAGATTTATTAACCGAATTTAAGTTCCACCAGCTGCGTGGTGGGATTCAAACCCATGTCCCTAGAAGATTAGCCTGGGCTTCTGGATTACTGGTCCAGTGAGATTACGACTATGCCACTGGCTCCTCTTGTTCAAGGGTGCAAGGATAAAACCAACAACTATGGAAAGATTTTAGAAACAATATCTTGGGACAATATTTTCACTTGACAAAATATTAGATTAAACTCATTCTAGGGGCAAATTGTGTTTACTGATGAGGTAACATGAGGCATACATGGACTTTCAAAAGGCATTGGATTTGGAGTTGCATGCTTGTCAGCAATGTGAAAGCCCATGGAATAAACGAAACAGTGTTTAATGAAGTTGGCTGAGTGATAGGAAACAGAGTTGTTCATACTTGAGTAAGGGGTCAGTACTAGAACTACTAGTGCCCTAGTTTACCCAAGTTTAAGTCACAAGCTCAAAAATGTGCAAAAGACAGAAAACTTGGTAAGTATTGTGAACTATGGAGAAGGATAGTGACAGAGGTTGTAGGAGTGTGTACATGAAGGGAGGGGGGGTTGAACTTTAGGCAACAAGTGGTTAGGGTCTGGAATGCACTGCCTGAGTGTGGTGGAAGCAGATTCAATTGTGCCTTTTAAAAAAAAGGAATCGGATAAGCACTTGAGAAAATTTGCAGGGCTACAAGGAAAGGGCAAAACAGTGCAAATAGCCGAGGTACCAGCAGAGAGTCAGCACAGATATGATGGGCTAAAAGACCTCCTATGCTGTAACTATTCTATGATTCCAATCGTTATAGTTTTAGAAATCACAAGACAAGTCAGTTTATTGTTCCTTTTCTCATGTGCACTAGATTCCATAGTAAATATTCAATATGAATACAGAGATGTTAAGGTGATGTGGGAATGAAAACTCATGTCAACATATGATTTTTCCGTTAATCTTTACACAAAAGCAAAAATCTGTCAGTGATTGTTTTGCATAAAAAGCATAATGCTCTGAAGTTCTGGTTATGAAATATTGCTTTTGTTTCCCCATTATAACTATTTCATTTTAAACAAATATTTAAATTTTGCTCTCAAATCAATTTTAGAATTTGTATACAATATCAATGAAACAGTTAGATTTAACTTAGATTCCCAATCATCCTGAAATGTTATTTATTAATGTAAACTTGAGCATGTTTACCTGTTTTATCTGGTTGCAGATTAGAACCCAGAGAGTCAGAAGTACCTCCAGAGTCTTCATGTCTGCAATTGGGACAAAGTTTTAAACAGAACTTATTCACTTTGTTTATACTTCAGTTATACTTCAAACTGCGGCACAGAAAAAAAATTAGTATTTGTAAAGAGTGCTTGAAAAGTTAACTGGATTGAAGGTTGATAAATCCCCAGAACCAGATGAGCTTCACCCCAAGTGTTGAAAGAGGTAGCTAGAGAGATAGTGGATGCAATGGTGGTTATCTTTCAAAATTCTATAGATTCTGGAAATATTCTTGCGCATTGGAAAGCAGCAAATACAACTCCACTATTTAAGAAGGGAGGGAGAGAAAACTGAACTACAGACCTGTTAGTTTGATGTCAGTAGTAGGGAAAACGTTAGAATCTATTATAAAGCATACGATAACTGAACACCTATAAAGTTATGGTAAAATTGGGCAGGATCAACATGGATTTTTGAAAGGGAAATCATGTTTGACAAACTTGGAGTTTTTGAGGAAGTTGCTTTTAGCTTAAAGGAGAACCAGTTGGAGTATTTGGATTTTTAGGAGGTTTTTTTTTAAGAAGGCTTTTAATAAGGAGGCTAGTAAACAAAATTAGAGCACATGGGACTGGTAATATACTAGCATTGAATGAGAATTAGAACAGAGAAAGCAGAGGGCAGAAATAAATGGGTTATTCTCAGGATGGCAGGTGGTTACGAATGGGGTACTGCAAGGATCAGTGTTAGGGCAACAATCTATAAGGTTTGGACGTGGGGACCAATTGTAATATTTCCAAATTTGATGGCACAAAACTAGGTGGGAATGCAAGTTGAGGATGCAGCAAGGAGGCTTCAAGCAAACTTGGATAGGCTAATTGAATAGGCTACAACATGGCAGATGGAATAGAATGTGAATAAGTGTGAAGTTATTCACTTTTTGTAGAAAAGAAACAAAGAATATTTCTTAAATGCTGAGAGGTTAGAAAGTGCTGGTGTCCTTAGGGACCTGGGTGTCCTTGTTCATAAGTGACTAAATGCTAACATGCTGGTGCAACAATCAATAAGGAAGGCAAATGGTATGTTGGCCTTTATTGCAAGGGGATTCAAGTACAGAAGTAATGTTGTCTTACTGCAATTGTGCAGAGCCTTGGTGAGACTGCACCTGGAGTATTGTGCGCAGTTTTGGTCTCCTTAACCATGGAAAAAATATACATGCTCTAGCAACGCAGGCTCACCAGGCGAATCTCTGGGATGGTGGGATTGCCATGAGGAGAGATCGAGGAAACTGGACCCATGTGAGGTGATCACATTGAAACTTACAAAATTCTTATAAGGCGTGACAGGGTGGATGTGGACAGGATGTTTCCCCTGGCTGGTGAGTCTAGAACCATGGGGACATAATCTCAGGGTAAGGGGTAGGCCATTTAAGACTGAGATGAGGAGGAATTTCTTCACTCAGAGGGTGGTGAATCTTTGGAATTCTCTACCCCAGAGGGCTGTGTAAGCTCAATCATTCAGCATGTTCAGGACAGAAATTGATAGATTTCTGGAGGCTAATGACATCAAGGGATATGGAGATAGCACGGGAAAGCGGCTTGAGGTAGACAATCAACCATGATCTAATTGAATGGCAGAGCAGGCTCAATAGGCTGAATGGCCTACTCCTGTTCCCATGCTCTCATGTTAAGCATTACTGTTATTTACTTATTCAATTATCTTAGACATTTAGTTACACTGTTGAAGTCAAAATTCGATGTTGGAACAGGTCTACAATCTGGTTAGTGATTTGTTAGGTTCGATGTTAAACAATTTTTAGTTGAGCAGCCCACAGTAATGTCAATTTCTTCCTTCATTAGAATGGAGAGCTCTACAAGGAGCAATGTGCTTAGCATAAATACATTTATATATAGCATCTGACACCATGAAACTATAGTCTAGTCAACACCTTCAGCATGAGACAAGCTTCAAAGAATCATGAATGGTACTGAACAACTGTGCAGTTAGTGAACATTCCACTTCTGACCTTATGACAGAGGGAAGATCATTGAAGCAGCTGAAGATGGTTGGGCCCAGGACACTACATTGTGTTAGATGTCAGGTGTTGTTGCTGTACTAGACGAACTTGGCTAGTTCTGAAGCGAGTCTTCAGTACTATAGCTGGGATGGTAGCAGGGCACATGACCTTTGTTGTATCTGGCACACAAGCAGTTTCTTGATATCACACGGAGCAAATAAAATTGACTGAAGACTGGTAGCTGCAATGGTGGGGACTTCAGATGGCCAAGATAGATCATACATATGATACTTTTGGCTGAAGATAGTTGTAAATGCTTCAGCCTTGATGGATGTGCTGGCCTCTTCACCATTGAGAATGGGGATGTTTGTGTAGCCTCCTCCTCCAGTTAGGCATTTAATTGTCCATCACCATTCACAAGTGGACGTGGTAGACTTCAGAACTTGGGTCAGGTCCAAAGGCCTGGCCAAAGATGTTTTTTTTTTTTAAAATCAAGATTGTCAAGGAGAAATGAAACACAGACAGATTTAGGGAGGGAACTCTGGAGCTTAGACTTTAGCAGTTTGAAGGCATGCCCCCAGTGGGGGAAATGATTAAAATCAAGAAAGCTCAAGAGGACAGAACTGAAGGCAAATATTGAGGGTTGTAGGGCTAGGAGACTTGGGGATAACATATTGGCATGGATAGAAGATCAGCTAGTCAACAGGAAACAGTTGTTATAAATTGATCTTTTTCTGGTTGGTGGGATGTAATGAGTGGTGTGCCACAGGGGTCAGTGCTAGGGCCTCAACTTTTTACAATTTATATAAAAAGCTTAAAGAAACAGATGGTATGGTTGCCATATTTGCTGACCACACAAACATAGGTAGGAAGGTAAGTTGGGAAGAGGACCTAAGGAGGCTACAAAGTGACATAGATAAGTTGAGTGGGCAAAGATCTGACAAATGGAGTATAATGTGGGCAAATGTGAAACTGTCCATTTTGACAGGAAGAATAAAAAAAAGTAACATATTTTCTAAATGGCGAGATTTCAGAGCTCAAATGCAGAGGGACCCAAGTGTTCGAGTGCCTGAATCACAAAAGGTTAGTATGCAGGTACAAGTAATTAGGAAAGCTAACAGAATGTAATTGTTTATTGCAAGGAGAATTGATTACAAAAGGAGGGAGATTATGGTTCAGTTTTGCAGGACGCTGGTGAGACCACATCTGGAGTACTGTCTACAGTATTGGTCTCTTTATTTAAGAAAATACGTAAATCCATTGGAAGCAGTTCAGAGAAGGTTTATTAGACTAATACCAGAAATGGGCAGGTTGGTCTTATGAGGAAAGGTTGGACGGTTAGACTTGTAGCCACTGGAATTTAGAACAGTAAGAAAAAACTTGATTGAAACCTTTAAGATCAAGAGGAGTCTTGACGGAGTAAATGTTTCCTCTTGTGGGAGAAATTAGAGTTAGGGGGTCACCGTTTAAAAATAAGGCGTCACTCATTTAAGACAGAGGAGGAGAAATTCTCTCTTAGCAGGTCATGCGTCTTTGGAACTCTCCCCCAAAAGGCAATGGAAGCAGAGTCTTTGAATATTTTTAAGGCAGAGCTAGATTCTTGATAAACAAGGGGGTGGAAGGTTATCAGGGGCAGGCAGGCACGTGGAGTGGAGGTTGCATTAGATCAGACAGGATCTTATTGAATGGTGGAACAGGCTCGAGGGACCTACTCCTAATTCGTAGGAATGTATATTTGTATGAGGCGGTGGTTCTGGAGACCATCTAAAGGTTGGATAAGCCATGGATGAGGAATTCTGCAGATGAGCTGAGACGGACAATTTAGGGGTGAAAGTAGGTAGTGCAAATAATGGCACGGAAGTTTTATTATTCATTCATGAGATGTGGGCATCACTGGCAGATGGCATTTAAGATTCAACCACATTGCTACGGGTCTGGAGTCACATGTAAACCAGACCAAGTAAGGACAACAGATTTTCTTCCCGAAAGGACATTAGTGAACCAGATGGGTTTTTACAACAATCAACAATGGTTTCATGGTCATCATTAGACTTTTAATTCCAGATTTTTATCGACTTGAAATTTCACCATCTGCTAGGTCCCCAGCGCATTACCCTGGGTCTCTTGAACACTAGCCTAGTGACAATACTATGCCACCACCTCCCCCAGGCAAACAAGAGTGAATCAAGCCACCTCCATTAACATTTAATGGCATTTCAAAAAATTACTCAACATCCTGAGGCAGACCAGCCATATAAACTCTGTGGCTATAAGTGGTCAGAGGCTGGACATTTTCCAGGGAGTGACTCATATCACGACTCCCAAAGTTCAACACCAGCTAGGGCAAAGCAGCACACTTGATTGACATCCCATCTGTTAGCTTAAACATTCACTCCTTCCAACACTAACATAGCTGCAGTATGTATTATCTACAAGATGCACCACAGCAACTTGCCAAATCCTTTAGCAGCATTTCTGAAACACAACTTGTATTGATATAGTGTCTTTCAATCAGTGCTTTATAGGCCATTAAGTACCAATACAGTCAGTCACTTGTAATATAAGAGACATGGTAGTAAACTTGCACAAAGTGATAATGTATTTTAGTGGTGTTTAGCCAACTCCCCGCTCTTCAAAATAGAGCTGTGAGATTGTTACATCTATCCAAAAATAGCAGATGGGGCCTTGCTTTAATGTCTCATCTGACATGTGACATCTCCAACAGCACCACATTCTTTGATGTCGCACAGGCATGTCAGCCTAGATTTTCACACTTAAGTCTCTGGACCAGCTAGAAGAAAAAATACAGCAAGCACTTGGGACCATCAAGTTCCCCTCCAAGTTACACCATCCTGAATTGGAAACATATCTTCATTCCTTCAAATGTCACTGGACAAAACTTTGGAACCAGCTACCCAGCAGCACTATGAAAGTATATTCATCACGTGGACTGCTGCAGTTTAAGGGTAATAAGTACTGGTATCAGTGATGCTCACATGCAATGAATGAAAATTAATTGAAATGCAAGTACTGCACTAACAAAAACCATGGCCAGTGTGCAAAAAGCAGAACCTCTGAACAAAGCTAATTGGTTCTAGTTTAGTTGTCATGCAAGTCAGGAAAAAGTGAAAAGGGTGCAAGGAGGCAAGGAAAGGTAGACTTCAGGGAGATTTTATATGGCATATACATGAATGTTTTACAAGAACAAAGACTCCAGTGGGTGCAGTCAAAATTAAAGAACTTGGAACAGTTGGGGGTAAAATTACTAAATTCATTTCCCTCAGATGCATTTTGACTAATAAAACAAGGGTCTTGCATTCAGAGGGAAAAGAGATGCTATGTCCAAAAATGCAGAAGCACAATGCAGGTTCAGTAATCTACCTGATTCCAAATTCAGCCTAAAACCTTGGAGCAGAGTGCAGTAAAACTGGACAAAAAAACCCAACATGAAGTCAAGTCACTTTGCTTCAGGATTTTAAGATGCTATCTGCAGGACATCTGGAAAGCACCCCTGAATTCTCAAAAGAAATAGAATAGTTCTGATTAATAGTAAAGAGCTACACAAATCACTGATTGTACCCTAAAATGGGAAGATTGCAGTATTAGAACAGTGAACTCACCCATCAGCCAAATATGCTGAATTTAATATAGGTAAGGAATCAGCATACCTAGAAAGAGTATTCAAATTGTAGCTCATTATAATATTTTCCAAAGTACTTTTTCTTACCTTTTTTCCTGAGTCACTTCAAGGCTTCCTAGACTCCCAGTGCTCTTCCCATCATTTATTCCAACCTCAAGTGCATCCAATTTATTAGTCAGATGTGAGCCAAGTACTTTGCGTGTAACAGGGTCTCTTACAGGAGTCTGAAACGACACCTAATACACAAGAAAACCTTAAAGCTTTGGTACAGTCCAACTTCACAATAGCATTACAGCATATAGTAGTGGCCAACACATCAAATTAAAAAAAAAAGAGCTGCTATGCTGCAGCTCAAGCCTGAAGGAAAAAAAGGCACCAGCACCTCAGGGAGAAAAAAAATCAAGGGTTGTGCTTAATGTTCTTTCCCCTGTACCCTCCTTTAAATACACAGGATGCAAATAAGGCAGGGAATTAACATGGAAGTCTGAAGCTTGAATTATGGACCAGAATTCACCAAAGCCCATTCATTTTTATAGATTAGAATTCTCCCATAGCCAATGAGATTTCAATTCAAACTCTGGGCTGCCAGTCCAGTGTCATAAAAGCAAATTACCTCAATCCTTACTTGAGAGGAGGGGTCCTATTTCAGGATTTTTACTATGTGAAATTTTTGACGTATGTCATTATGCTAATGCAGAAGTCTAGATTATAAAACAGTGATGCCTCTTAAGTATTTTGACTGTAACTGCATGGGTTCAAAGATTACACAAGGTTAAAAAAATTGAAAGATTTCAGCCTTAAAAACAAGTAGCTCTAACTATACTGTACCAAACAAGTTAGCTTTAGCTGAGTGAATTAGCCATGCACTACACGAGTGTGTGGCAGAAACAGATACAAATCAGGCCACAAAACAAAACTGGATAAGCACATGAATTGGCAAGGCGATAAGGGAAAACATTAGAAGCTGTTAATGAAGTTAAAGCAGGGCATTTGGATAAGCTAAAGATCAGGCAGAGTCAAGAGTTTTGTGAAAGGGAAATCGTGTTTAACCAACTTAAAGTCCTTTGAGGAAGTGACATGTGCTGTGGATAATGGGGAACTGGTGGACGTACTGTACTTAGATTTCCAGAAGGCATTTGATAAAGTGCCACATCAAAGGTTCTTGCAGAAAATAAAACCCCATGTGTCGGGGGTAATATATTTGCATGGATAGGAGATTGGTTGGCTAACAGGAATCAGAGTAGACATAAATGGGTCTTTTTCAGGGGTCAGCACTGAGGCCTCAACTGTTTATAATTTATATAAATGACCTAGATGAAAGGATAGTTGCCAAATTTACTTATGACACAAAGGTATAGGGAAGTAAGCTATGAAGAGGACATAAGGAGGCTACAAAAAGATACAGATAGGTTAAGTGAATGGGCGAAGATCTGGCAAATGCAGTATATGTGGGAAAATGTGAAATTGTCCATTTTGGCAGGAAGAATAAAAGAAGCATATTATCTAAATGGTGAAAGATTGCAAAGCTCTGAGGTGCAGAGGGATCTGGGTGTCTTAATGCATGAATCACAAAAGACTTGTTTGGTGTACCTGCATACAATTAGGAAAGCTAATAGAATTTAATCATTTATTGCAAGGGGAATTGAATACTAAAGTACAGAGGTTATGCTTCAGTTGTACAGGACATTAGTGAGACCACATTTGGAGTACTGTGTACAATACTGGTCACCTTATTTAAGGAAAGATGTAAATGCGTTGGAAACAATCCAGAAAAGGTTTACCGGACTAATACCTGGAACGGGTGGGTTGTCTTATGAGGAAAGGTTGGACAGGCTTGTATCCGCTGGAGTTTAGAAGAGTAAGAGGTGACTTGATTGAAACATATAAGATGCAGAGGGGATCTTGACAGGATGGATATGGAGTGGATGTCTCCTCTTGTGGAAGAATCTAGAACTAGGGGTCACCTTTTAAAAATAAGGGGTCGCCCAGTTAAGGCAGATGAGGCGAAATTTTTTATCTCCAAGGGTCGTGAGTCTTTGGAACTCTTTCTGAAAAGGTGGTAGAAGGTGGCAGAGTTTTTGAACATTTTTAAAGCAGAGGTGGATTGATTCTTGGTAAGCAAAGGGGTGGCGGGGTGATAGGTTATCAGGTTAGGTGAGATGCAGATTTCAGGTTACTATCAGATCAGCCATGAACTTATTAAATGGCGGAGCAGGCTCGAAGGGTTGAATGGCCTACTCCTGCTCCTTGTTTGTATGTTTTGTTTATATGTCAGGGGAGTCATACTAACTTGAGTTGCTTTACAGAAAGTCAGTGCAAACATGGGCTGAATGGGCTCCTTCTGTGTTAACCATTCTATTACACGTTCAAAAGTAGATCAAGAACCTAATTGGACAAAATGAGAGTCTACCTTTGATAGTTTTGTTGACCCTTTGGGAGGGAAGTTTTCCTTCTGCGACATTCGAAGAATTGATGGCCTTCCTGTAGTCTCCACTGGTATCAATGTGTCACATTGTTCATCCATTATATTAGAACTTTGAAGGTCAAAGAAAATACTCTCATCCAAATCCAAACTCATGCTAGTAAAAGCAAGAAACAAAATCAGATTACTTTGTTAAAAAAACTATAGATTAAAAATGCCAGCTTTTATTGAATACCCTACACAAAAATTGCAAAAACTGCCAGATTTATTTTCCAATTTGGGAGTTCACAATGGTGGATATTAAGTTGACAGAACGGGACTGTTACATGGATCACTGAAAGCACAGCCAACGTGAAGAGTCGAAAACAGTAACCACTAATCAAACTTGTTTAGTAGAAATGATACATCCATACAATCACGATTGCTAGAAAACAGCCCCTTTGCCTGTGCTGACTCTCTGCAAGAGCAGTCCAGCTCATCCCATTCCCCCATTCTTTCCCCATAGATCTGCAATTTTCTTCTCTAATACATTCTCATTATCTTTTGAAATCCACAACTGAATTTGCCTCCACCACCTTTAGGTACTGTAGCACCTCCCATGAACAAAATAAAATTCCAAATCATATCCACCTGCTGCATAAAGTTTTACCTCATGCCAATTCTGGTTCTTTTGCCAGTCACCTTAAACCTGCTGGTCTTTGATCCTTTTTTCCTTATCTACTCTGTCTGGCCCCATATGATTTGGAACTGCACCAAAGCTCTCCTCAACCTCTGCTCTAAAAGATTAAAACCCTAACTTCTTCATCTATCCACATAACTGAAGTCCTTCATCCCTGGAACCATTCACACACGGTGCTGTTAAGTAGGGACTTTTCAGATTTTGACCCAGAAATGAAGGAACAGCAATATACTTCCAGACCAGGATGGTTGTGATTTGTAGGTGGTGTTCAGAGCTCACATTGTCCTTATGCTTCAAAGCAGTAGAGGTCATGGGTTTGAGAGGTGCTGTTGAAGTCTTTACTGCACTATGTAGATGGTGCCAAATGCAGTCACATCACACCAGTAGAGTAGGGAACAAGTGCCTAGCCAACACCCTAACAAACTAAGTGGGTTGCTTTGGCCTGGATGGGTCAAGCTTCTTATTGCAACTGCACTCATCCAGGCAAGTGGAGATGGTGGAAAAGCTTTGTAATCAGGAGAGTCACTCACTATAGAATACTCAGCCTCTGATGTACTCTTGGTAACAATGTTTGTGGCTGGTTCAGTTAAGTTTCTGCTCAATGGAAAGAGATTCAGCAATGGTAATGCAGTTTTCTGCCAACCTCTGGAATTCAGCTTTTTTGCCCATGCTTTGACCAAGGCTATAATGAGGTCGAGAGCAGAGTGAGTCAGGTAGAACTCAAACTGAGGAGTGAGCAGGTTATTGATGAGCAAGTGCCACTTGATGGAACATGTCCTTGACAGTGCTGTCATTTTATTGACGATTGAGTGTAGTAAGTGACCAGATTGGATTCATCACTGTGTGATCAAGACATACCTAGGCAATTTTTCATATTGTCAGGTAGAAACCAGTGTTATTGCTATACTGGAGCAGCTTGGCTAGAGGCAGCCGGTTCTGCAGAAATGCTCAACATTACAGCTCGGATGTTGTCAAGGGCCATAGCCTTCGCTGTGTCCAATGGGCTCAGCCTTTTCTCAATTTTAGTGGTGAATCAAACTGACTGCGATGGTGTGCATTTCAGGAGGCTGAGATGGATCCTACACTAGGTAAACTAACTCTCCTGGAGCTTTGGCCTGTTTGCAGTCTTTGATACCAATGACCACACCACTCTCCTCCAACAATTTAGTCATCTAACTGACTGGGACCACACTTGCCTGGTTCCATTTTTCAATCAAATTGTAGTCAGAGTACCATTTGAAATGGATTCCCTTCCTGTTATAACCTTTTGTTATCACCCAAGAGATTATCCATTCCCCCACTTTTTCTCCTCTGCAAGCTGCCCCTCAGCAACAAGGAATGTTTATCCAAAAGCACCACCTTAGTTTTCATATTTATACTGAAAACAACCAGCTCTAACTCAACCGCCATTTCCAAATTTTAAGACTGATCCCAGAACTCAAGGAATGAGGAGAAGAGATAGACTACCTTGCATGTGGGAAGACTGATGGAGATATCAAAAGTGCTTAAAATTGTGAAAGGATGGACAAAATGGATTAAAGAAAGTTTTCTTGCTGTGTACAGAAACATAAAAGGGCCATATTTCCAATGTAAAATTAAAAAAGTAGGAAGAATTTTACAAAGGCCAAAGTACCACATATTACAGCTTACCTTTAATATAATGAAATATCCCTAGGCACATTATAAAACAAAGTTCGACACCGAGCTACATGAGATTAGATCAATGACCAAACGCTTAGGTCAGTGGGTATGATTATGTCAGGCTATTTGACTAGTCATTGGGACAGCTTTCCTAATTTTGGCACAAGACCCCAAACGTTAAGGAGGACTTTGCAGAGAGTTAACTGAGCTTTGTGTTGTCATTTCTAGGTTGATACTGGGTAGTCCAGCAAGTTGTTCCTTTTTGACTTTTGTGTTGTGATTTTGTACACAGGACTGGCTTGCTAGGCCATTTCAAATTGCATTTAAGAATCAACCACATTGTGTGCAGTCTCCTAATGATTGCACGTCATTTTGTTAATTGTTGTGTAAAGAGAACATAACTGGACCATTGAGGGCCCTGAAACGTTAACTGTTTCTCTCTACAGATGCTGCTTGAGCATTTCCCTGTTTATGTTATAGCATCTGCAGCATTTTGCTTTTGAATATGTGGAAATCCTCACCAGGAATTTGGGACAAAGCCACTAGGCACCAAAAACCAGATCAATCCAAGATTTTTTTTTTTTTGAAAATGAAAACCAGAGTAGATAACCCGTTTCACTCAATAAGTCTCAAAATTGGACATCCATTAGCGCCAGAACTCTATTCCATCACAATATGTAACCTCATGCCCATGCATCTGCCATTACCAAACCATGGCAACAACCCTGGTTCAAAAAGTGTTGGAGTGTATGTCAGGAGCAACCCAATTTGGAACTTTATGGCTGTTCCTTTATCATCAAAATCCTGGCAAACTCCCTGCACTGTGCACATGCCCACAGCACATGGACTGCTGCCATGATTCAAGGCAGCTCACCTCCAACACCTTCTCAAAAGCAGTGAATGTTGATGACCTTGCCAAGACCACTCAAATCCCACGAACAAATCAAACAGCAACAGGAATACCTATAAATGTGGTGCCAACCTGGTGAAGTTACAACACAGCAAACTGAACACCAGAAGCAACATGATAGACAGAGCTAAACAATCCCATAACCAACATATCAAAGCTCCTGCAACATCCAGTTGCGAATGGTGGAGGACAATTAAACCAATCAGAAGAGGCAGCTCCGAAAGCAGCCCAATCCTCAATGATAGATGAATGGATGGATGTGGATGGATCAAGCAGCACTTCAGTGCAAAGGATAACACTGAAACATCTGCTACCATCTTCAGCCAGAAGTGCCAGGTGGATGATTCAGCTCAGCCACCTCCTCAGGTCCCCAGCATCACAGAAGCCAATCTTCAACCAATTCAATTCATATGATGAAGAAACAGTTAAAGGCATTGGGTGCAACAAAGGCTATGGGCTCCAACAACAGGTTAAACAACACAAAATTTTCAAACAATTATTACAGCGCAGGAGGCCATTCAGCCCATTGTATCTGCATCCACTCTCTGAATACGCAATTCACTTAGCGCCATTCCACCACCTTCTCCCTGTAATTCTTCATTTTCAGATAAGTCTAATTCCATTTTGAATGCCTCAGTCGAACCTGCCTCCACCACACTTGCATTCGAGTTCAACCATTCGCTGCGTTAAAGGTTTTCCTCATGTCACTTTTGCCTCTTTTACCAGTTATTTCAAATCTGTGCCCCCCTCATCTTCAATCCTTTCATAGGTGAGAACAGTTTCACCCTATGTACTCTGTCTGAACAGATCATATATTAACATCCTGGGGGTTACTACTGGCCAGAAACTGAACTGGACCAGCCATAGAAATACTGTGGCTACAAGAGCATGCCAGAGGCTAGGAATCCTGAAGCTAGTAAGGGAGTTGCGGGAAAATCCTGAAATCCCTTCCTAACAACACTGTGGGTGTAACTACACCACATGGACAGCAGCAATTAAAGGAGGCGGCTCACCACCACCTTCAAGGGCAGCTAGGGATGGGCAGTGACGCCCATATCACATGAAAGAATTTTTAAAAATGCCTCTATCAGACCTCCTCTCAGAGGCTCCAAATGAAACTTTGTTTACTTCTAAAACAAAACCTTCAGGTTTAAGGTCACAGCATCTGAGAAGCTAGGGTCAGTCCAGGGACAGCTGGGGTTTTTTTTTAAATGTAGCACCTTGAACATAAGTGTTAACATGTGAGCCACACTAGGAGACATTAAGCCAGATAACAAAAAAAAGATATGTCGAGAGGCGTAGGTTAGGTTGGAGGAGGGGGAGGGGGGGTGTAAGCCAGCCAGGCTGCAGAATGGAGCAAGTGATACGGCCGGGAGGGGGGGGAAAAGGAGAGAATGTATGGACCTGCCCATCTCTCCCTGCTTTTACAAGGTGCCTTTCCATAGCATCTTTAACATAGCAAGGGGTTTCCCAGTACTGTCCATGAACAAAACACTGAGGATATGCTAGAAACCTGAAACATAAACAATAAAGAAAAAAGAAAAAAAAGAAAAATCTTCCGACTAGGCACTTTACAGCCTTCCGGACTGAATATTGAATTCAACAACTTTAGATCTTGAACTCCCTCCTCCATCCCCACCCCCTTTCCGTTTCTTCCCCCTCCCTTTTGTTTTTTTTCAATAATTTAGATAGATTTTTCTTTTCCCACCTATTTCCGTTATTTTTAAATCTATACCTATAATGCCCTGTCAGTCTTTCCACCCCACCCCCACTAGAGCTGTACTTTGAGTGTCCTGCCATCCATTCTTAATTAGCACATTCTCTTAAGACAATATCACCACCTTCAACACCTCTTTGATCCTTTGTCTGTAACATCTTTTGATTATCTGCTCCTATCACTGCTTGCTTGTCCCTACAACCACCCCCCTCCCCCCAATTCTCTTCCCACCACCTTAAACCAGCTTATATTTCACCCCTCTCCTGACTATACTTAGTTCTGCTGAAGGGTCGTGAGGACTCGAAACGTCAACTCTTTTCTTCTCCGCCGATGCTGCCGGACCTGCTGAGTTTTTCCAGGTAATTCTGTTTTTGTTAAAGAAAAAAGAAATGCTGGAATGAAAGCTGGGCGCCGGGCCACAGGGGATACCAGGGTAAAGGATCCGCCCTGCACCCGGGTCTGGTTTACCGGCTACAGCACTCACCATGACACGCTTTCTCTTTTTCTCTCTCTCTCTCTCTCTCTCTTACCTCCAGTCCCTCCTCCTGCCGCCTTCTGCACGATTCCGACCTTTTTCTTTTCGTTCTTCTCGCGCAGATTTTAAAATTCGACCGTTTATTGCCGTCTCCAATCCAAAGCGGACCTTCCTCCAGGTTAAAGCTCAAACTGGTTTCAAACTGACCAATCAGCAGCGAGAGAGCCGCCCATGTTCTTCTCGCGAGATGTTAACCCGCTGCCACGACGCAGGCGTCGCTGTTGCGCCCATGAGTTTCTACGTGCCAATGTTTCTGACCGGCGTCCAAAGGCCGCTTAGCGGTGGGAAAGTTGGTTTTATTCAGCTTACCCAATAAACTTAAAAGGGTCACGTATTGTTAACCCATATGATCGCCAGATGATGTGGCTTACCTTGTCAAATTGTATTGAATGTAGTAATGGCGCGCCCATGAGTGCCTTTTGCAGAGAATTGCATTGAATCCGCAGCAAAGATGCAGGACCGGTTGGTAACTCTATTCTGCAGGTTTCATCACTTTACCTCCTGACTCCAGCCACCCCATCCAGTTCAGAAAGCTTAAAAAATGTTGTTCAATTGAAGGCCAACGCAAGCTGGAAGAACAGCACCTCATCTTCCGATTAGGCACTTTGCAGCCTTTTGGACTCAACATTGAGTTCAGCAACTTCAGACCATGAACTCTGTCCTCCGTTTTGATTTTTTTCCCCCCCAAGTGCCAGTCTGTCTCCTATTCCCGTGTTTTTGCTTTCAGACAGCACTGGCCTTGACTCTGCTATTCACCCCAAATCTGGACCAATCCTTTGTTTCTTCAGTACTATCATTACTGCACCCTTTATTTGGCTTTTCCATGCCATCTTTGTCATTTAATCTTCCTCACCCTCTAACCTATCCCTGACCTCTTTAGCTCCACCTGCGCCCCCCCACTCCTCCCATTTTCAACAGTGTAAAACCCATCACACCCCACCCTCTCTTCAGTTCAGAAGAAGAGGCATATTGGACTGGAAATGTTAACTCCCTCTGCACACACATGCTGCTAGACCTGCTGAGTTCTTCCAGCAGTTAGATCGCCAGCATTTTGCTTTTTAGTTAAAAATGGAGTAAGAGAAGCAATAAGAGAGTATGAGAAGAGATTGGCAGCTAACATAAAAAGGAATCCAAAAATCATAGGCATATAAATAGTATAAAGACATAATGGGCTGATTAGGGACTGAATTAGTGGAGGCAGATGATATTGCTAAGGTGCAAAATAAGTACTTTGCATGTGTCTTTACCAAGGAAGAAAATGCTGTCAAAGTCATAGTAGAAGAGGAAGTAATTGAGAGACTGGATGGACCAACAATTGATAGAGTAGATATTAGAAAGGCTGGCTGTACAAAAGTTGTTAAGTCACCAGGACTGGATAAGACACAATGAAGGAAACTAAAGGAGTAAGGAAAGAAATTGCAGAAGCATTATCCATAAACTTCAAGTACTTCTTCAATACATTGGTGGGGCCAAGACACTGGAGAATTGCAAATGTTACACCCTTGTTCAAAAAAAGGATGTAAGGATAAACCTCAGTGGTGGGAAAGCTTTTAGAAATGATAATCTGGGACAAAACTAACAGCTATTTGGACAAATGTGTATGAATTGGGGAAAGGCAGCACAGCTTTTTTAAAGGCAAATTGTGTTTACCTAACTTGATTGAGTTTTTTGATGAGGTAACAGAGAGGATTGATGTGGTTTACGTATATGGACTTCCAGAAGGTGTTTAATAGAGTGCCACATAACAGGCTTCAGCAAAGTTAATGCAGCATAGATACAAAGTTGGCAGAGTGATAGGAAGCAGTGGTGGCGAATGATTATTTTTCGGAGTAAGGTAATATAGTGGGGTTCCCCAGAGTTCGATACTAGGACCGCTGCATTTCTTGACCTATGTAAATGACATGAACTTTGGTGTGCAGGTCACAGTTTTAAAATTTGCAGATGACACAAAACTTGTAAGTATTGTGAGCTATGAGGAGGATAGTGATAGACTTCAAGAGGACAGACAGACTGGTGGAATGGGATTGTCACGGACAATTTAAAAAGGTATTTTTTCCCAAAATTGCCCGTGTTCAATGTATTTGTATGTGGGTGTATATTTTCTTACCCATGGAGTGAGAATTCAATTTAAAATAACCCAGCAGCAAAGCTTTTTTACTTAAAAAAGAAAAGTTTTGTTTATTTCATTCTATTGATCTGAAAGTTACTTAAGAAAAGATAGTTACTAACACAAATGCATACCTAGCTACAAATGAAGATAAAACCATACTTATAAAAATTGGATCAGTTTAGTCCATATCCAGTGTAGGCTTGACATTTTTGAAGTTGAGATATTGTGTTATCTGAAGTGAAGGTTTTGAAGTTGTAGGATTGTCTCTGCAGCTGCGACAGCTTCCACTGTCGAATTCCCAAGGTTGCTTTAACAGGTGATCTTAGTACATGGAGTCAGGGAGGGGAGAAGATTTCTTCTGTTTCTACAGGCATGGCACTTTCAGATTGCCTAGTTACTTTACAGCAGAAGCCGTGGCTGTTTCTAGATGCCTTTCTCTGTCTCTCCCTGGGTTGAAGCTCTTCAAGCTGGTTTTCTGTGGACCTGTCTTTTTCCTGTCCTTTTTAATGCTTTTTGCAGGTAAGGCAAGATGGCCACTGTTATCATGTGACCTGTACAAAAATACTGAGTCACTTTTCATTTAAGGCAAGTGATAATTCCATTAGTTATCCAAAGTCTCCTTATCTCCTATAGTGATCAAAAGGACCAAGTTTGTTCACACCTTACAATGGCTTGTCAGTTAGTGTCATTGTGTTTGGAGGAAAAACTATCAGGTCAATGACGAAAACAAAAATACCTGGAAAAACTCAGCAGGTCTGGCAGCATCTGTGGAGAGGAGCACACAGATGCTGCCAGACCTGCTGAGTTTTTCCAGGTAATTTTGTTTTTGTTTTGGATTTCCAGCATCCGCAGTTTTTTGCTTTTATCAGGTCAATGAGTTTTGTTTACTCTTTTGAGACACTCATTGAATTTTAAATGTATATGTCCGAGAAATGCATCCTGGTCTCCTCGGGAGGTAAGAGAAAGATGACTGAAATCCACACTTCTGTCTGGTAGCCTGGCGCCATTTTAAGAACAGTCTTTAAACTCAGTCCAAGGTTTTTTTTTTAAATGTGACCTTCAGAACAGTTTTTTCTAAAAATTTGTAATATAAAGGTGCACCATAACACTCATATATGCAGCGAGCCTCCTGTCACAAATGGAATGTATGTGTTCTCTTATTGCCTGTGATCAGTAGTTTTATACAGAAAGAGGTGTGTGTTTTCTTACCTTTGGAGTGTGCATTCCAATTAAATAATTCTGCAGCCAGCTTTCGTGAGTTAAAAAAAATAAAGAAGATTATTTATTCTTTCACACTTACCCCGAATTAAATGCAAAGTTACACATACTCGGTCTCACTCAAGCACCCACACACACAAAATTGGATACAGATGAAAGTCATGCATTTTTACAGTTATTTCAGTCTCTGATTTATGATCTACAGTCTCCCACATGGCAGGCCTGTCGTCTTTTGAATGGATTAGATACTTAGTTAATGCAAAAGTACCTTTTCTTTAATTTGCTATATTAGTTGCCTGTTAAGTAATGTTTGATTTATGTTGATTTTAGTTTGCTACAGTAAAAGTCGTGGGCCGAATTTTACAGCTCCTCCCACCGGCGCGATTTTCTGTTCCCGCCAAAGTCAATGGAGTTTTGAATGGCTTACCGCATTTTACGGTCCCGTTGCAATTCCACCTTTAAAATGTGAAATCTTGTCCTTCGGTTATTTCAGTTGGTCATTTGTGAAATTCATCTCTAAAATGTATCAATCTCTACGGGGACTGTAAAAATTGAGAGATTTTGTTGCATGGAAATCCAGTAAGCTTGTGATTTTATGAATGTAACAGAAAACATTCTTTACTTTGTTAGGTTCAACAGAAATTGGCTTACTTCCAAACTAAAACTGGCCTAATTTCATGCTTGATTTTGTGCTCTAAAGCACCAGCAGCAAAATCCAAAGAAAATCATGAACAACTGACAATACATCCTTCAAAGACGCTTTAATTAAAAATAAGGGCATGCACAATTACATCATTTGTCCAGGAACTTGGGAAATTTTAAGAACACAAATAAATCAGTTGACCAACTCTCTCTCTCAACAAATAGTTGCAGTGTTCTCACTATTTATGCTATTCGTTTTTATTTTTTTATGGTAAGTTCTATGCCTAGGCAGTGAATGTTGTTGAGAGATTGGACGAGGAAGATGGAGTTGGCTTTTCCCATCCCTGCACATAAAGAACAAAATTCCAAAGGTTCTCTGGAAGTGTAAGTGAGAAAAAGGCACACAAACAAGCACATGCAGTGCACATGTAGGAAAGATGATGTCACTGCAGTCATTGACTTGTATTGACAGGTTATTACATTAATTCTGTTTTATTCACATAACTATGTTTGGATCATAGTAAAAGTTAAAGACCCTGTAATCCAGTGCTTCAGAACAACAAATGAGATTCTGGGGTTTTATGCATTGTTACAACTAAGAGGTTTATAAGATTGTTATGTTTTGAGAATATGTCTTTAAAGTAAAATGAATTGGGTCATGTTACCTGTTCTGAAGGTTGCCTGACAGTAAGCCTGGGCAGTGTTTGTTAGAGATTGAAGGGGGCCCAGATTGTTTTACTGGGAAGACAGTGCTAGGCGTTTACACTTGGAGACAATGGCAGCAGCAGTGGATAGACTGTAAGTCTCCAAAGTCCCAGGAAAGGTGACTTGAGAATGTTTAGTTGTAAACAGTTGTGCTTTAAACTGTCCATTTAATTCCACGATATAGAATGTTGTTGGGGTTTAAAGAATACCTAATCAGCATTTCAACCTGGATACAAGGTCCATGTGATTTGCATTGCCATGGAGATGGACTTTGAGGGGGAAGGGTTTCTAAGGCATCCCTGAAAACCCACAAATGAGATTAGTCTGCCAGGATCTGGGAAGAATAGCTATAGGCAGCAAGTTGCTGTGGTTCACCACGCAATAATGCGGGTAGATGTTAGCACTTAGATTAGAAAGACCAAATTTGTGAGGAGTTAAAACAAAGCTGCAAGATTCACCAACTTGTGCTACAGAAAGAATCTCTAGGGAAGAAACCTCACTGAAAGACAGTTCTGAGATGAAAAATTCGCAGGTTCAGACAGGAAAAGAATGGAAGTAAACCTCAGGAGCTAAGAATCACCTTGGACTGGTTACGGCAGAACTGAATGTCTACCCAAAGGACAGTGCAAAATATATCTGAGAAGTGTGTTTTCAATTGTGTTAAAAGAAAAGGGGGAACATTCTGTTTTGTGGTTTAAAGTATACGCTGATTATGAAAAGAGTGTCTCATCAATAGTGCTTTTGTTATAGCTCTTAAATTCTTAAAACGTGAAATCTTGTCCTATCATCCTTACAGCAATAAAGTGATTTTGAATTTGGATATGACTTGGGTCACAGTTGGAGTACATCATGCCTACATTAATGCTATGTCAAATTTAATTTTACTGCAAAAGTCTCTCATATATATACAAATAACGCTAGATTTATCTCTAGCATATTTTTTCTCTCTAAATTCCTGTGTTGCCACATCTCAACTTTCCAATGGCCCTAGGCAATGTTCCAGACAACTTCCACTATGGTACACTCCCTCTCCTCATCTGCCTTGAAATTTCCACAGAATTCAGTAGGGTTGCTCAAAAGAATTATTCTCCAACGTGTGTTCTCTCTTTCCCAGCTCCAACTACCCTCGTGTGGTTCCATTCCCACAAATGGAAACACAGCCAGCAAAAAGATCCGTGTCCACTCCACAGCCCACGTGATGAGGGCGGGGTCAGAGCCGGATATCCGTGTCTCCAGGGGCGACGGCCGGGCCAGCTTGAAGATGGACAGTCCCGCGGCTGCCTTCAGTCTCTTCTACGTTGTCCTGTCTTTCTGCTTCGTCTTCACGCCAACCGAGTTCCGCTCAGCGGGGGTGACCGTGCAGGACCTGCTGTCCGAGCAGCTTGGCAGTGAAGACCTGTCCTTCGTCCATTACCACATCCGCAGGACGGCGGCCACTGTCACCGTGCACTCGCTGCTGCCGCTAGGTCAGGTCAGGGCAGAGCGGCTCGGCATGGCCGGCCGGCAAGGCGGGAGGGGAGGGGAGGTTGACTGGCCGGAGAGGGTGGTTGGGGCTGCTGTGGGCGAGATGAGGGCTGCAGGAGGCCGGGGGTTGGGGGGGCTGCGAGGCCGACCCGACTCTGATTTGAACCAAAAACAGAAAATGCTGGAAAACCTCAGCAGGTCTGACAGCATCTGCGAAGAAACAAGAGTTAACGTTTCGAGTCCACCCCCACAAGGGTGGGTCATCTGTTACTTGGTCCCTGTTGTTCTTTTCAAAGTGCTTACCCTTGTCCGGCTATTATCACATTCTGCTTTCTTACCTTAATGCCACTATCAGCATTGTTTTTAGCTCTTACCACGACCATTAACACTCTCTTGTCCATGACGTCTTTGTCAATCTCTCCTCCCCCCCCAACCTATCACTGGCCTTCTATCCAGCTTCACCTGCTCTACCCCCCCCCCCCCCCCCCCCCCTTGAACAGTATAAATTAAGTCACATTTCTACTTCCCTGTGGCTCTGAAGAAGAGTCAAACGGACTCAACGTCAACTCTGTTTCTCTCTCCACAGATGCTGTCAGACCTGCTGAGTTTTTCCAGCATTTTCTGTTTTTGTTCCAGATTTCCAGCATCTGCAGTATTTTGCTTTTATCCAAATCTGATCTGTTTATGTATTGAGAGGCTGGATATCGCTTCAGGGCCAATTGCTTGTGTTTTTAACTGTAGGGAGTGCTGTCAGTGTCACGTTTCAATAGCATTACAATCACTGAATGCCCCACTATCAACATCCTGGGGGTTACCACTGACCAGAAACTGAACTAGACCAGCCATATAAATACTGTGGCTACAAGAGCAGGTCAGAGGCCAGGAATCCTGCGGGCAGTAACTCACCTCCTGACTCCCCAAAGCCTGTCCATCATCTACAAGGTACACATCAGGAGTGGGATGGAATACTCTCTACTTGCCTGGATGAGTCAGCTCCAACAACACTCGAAGCTTGACACCATCCAGGACAAAGCAGCCAGCTTAATTGGCTCCACATCCACAAACATTCACTCCCTCCACTAATGACACAGTAGCAGCAGTGTGTACTATCTACAAGATGCAGTGCAGAAACTCACCAAGGCTCCTTAGGCAGCACCTTCCAAACACACACAACCTCTACCACCTAGAAGGACAAGGGCAATAGATACATGGAAACATGACCAACTGGAAGTTCCCCTCCAAGCCATTCACCATTCCTTCACTGTTGCTGGGTCAAAATCCTGGAACTCCCTTCCTAACTGCACTCTGGGTGTACCTACACCACATGGGCTGCAGCAGTTTAAGAAGGCAGCTCACCACCACCTCAAGGGCAATTAGAGATGAGCGATAAATTCTGACCTAGCCAACAATGCCCACATCCCGTAAATGAACTTTAAAAAAAAAACTTTATAAGCTTCAGACGGTATCTAATTTCTTTCTTCCCTTCCCCCCACCTCCCATTAGGCGGATGTCAGTCACTTTCAGCGAGCAAGCTTTCAAGTCTCAAGTTGAAATGAAGGGACTGGAGCAGAAATTGAAGGCTGTTCATTAATATTTCTTATTGTTGTTACTAAAACTGTGAACCAGGTGATGTGTGTATGTTTGTGTGTCAACTTAGCTCATCTTTGCCTCTGAGTTAGTGATGGGTTTGAACAGAGTACTTTCTGTGCATACAATACCACAATGAGAGAAGCTAGCACAGCGTCCAAGGCATTCCAGCTTGTTTTGCCTCCTCCCCTGCCGTGAAAACCATTCTCTGTATTGGTAACTCTTTGGATGACACAATGATTCCTAGCATTTGGCCTGAATTGCATCTTATTGGCTTTTATATATTCCAAATAAATTTTTTATTCACCTGCTCTGGTGAATAAAAAGAATTTGGAATATATAAAATTTGCTTCTACTCTGAAGAAGAGTCATACGGACTTGAAACATTAACTCTGTTTCTCTCTCCACATATACTGTCAGACCTGAGTTTTTCCAGCATTTTCTGTTTTTATTTTTATTCTCCTGATTATTTTGCAATCCCTGATTTTCCTTCTTATAAAGCTTAGCAGTTTCAGATCTTTCCTCCCTTCGCTCTTCTGATAGGATTAGCCTTGTGATCCTTGACTCTCTTGCTTGCAGAACATGAACATTTTCCCTATGTGCCTTGTTGACAGAACTGAACAAAGTACCTGAGGTGCAGTCTAACCAGAAAACTGCAAGGCTTTCTTCAGTGTGAGGCCCACACACTTGTATTTCATCAAGAGAGGAACAGAGTTCATGTTTCAAATTGATGACCTTTGTAACAGTTCTGAAAAAAGATCATTGACCTGAAGTGTTGATTCTGTTTCTTTGCTGCTGCCTGACCTGAGTATTTCCACCATTTTCTGTTTTTATTTCAGATTTCCAGCATCTGAAACATTTTAAAGTTTATTAATTTGGCAATGTAACTCAGCATCTATTTGCTTTGTTGGTGGCTACTTTGCAATGACTGGACATAATTATTGAGTCTTATGTCACTTGCAGTCTTCTGTGCAGTTCACCAGCATTCATCGAGTAAGTGTGGTGCCTGTTTTTTCTCCTTCTGTACTACAACTTACAAGTACTGATTTAGAATTTGGTATAGCTCCGTCTGCTTTTACTGAAATATTTAAGTAGATCTTTGGCTAATTCATCATACCCAACAGAGCCAATATCTGCAGATGCGACCAACTTGAATTGTGTTTCTCAAATAAGAACAAAAAATGCTGGAAAAACTCAGGGTAGGGAGCATCCGTGGAGAGAAACAGAGTTGGATTGTGCTTCTCAATCCAGGTTGTTTATGCAAATCAGAAAGAATCAGGGACTAAGAATTGATCCCTCGGTATTGTTACCCAAACTGAATCACTCCTTTGGTTAGTGCAGTATGATGAGAGTGCTGCATTGCTGGAGGTATTATTCCTTGGAAGGAGTCATTAAACCGCAGTCCTGCCTATTTTAGTGGTGCTGTTGGATGTTGCGTCACATGGTACATGAAGAGCAGTCATCTCTCCTAGTGCCTGAGCAACATTCCCCCTCAACCAATGTTGCCTGAAAGTAAGTTTGCTGATTATTCATCTTAACAATAATATTGCCTTGCACAGAATGGCTGTCACATTTGTTCAGAAAATGGCCACTGCACTTCAAAAACAGTGTAAGATGTTAAATGGATGTAAGGGTTATATTGGAAAGAAAGGGAAGGTTGGAAATAAGGCTGTAGTTAAGGTAAAAACATTGAGTATCTTTCTTGATTTGATGAAAGTGTGTGAATGGGTATTAAGTGACCCTTTTCTGAAATGCTCTTTTCATGAATGTTACTCATCTCTTGCCACTGTTGTTTATTGCAGGTTATTATGCAGGAATGTGTGTTGCATCTTCTGGTGAAAAGCAGTTCTACTTTCTAGTAAGCGAGGGTTGGTTGATTTACTTAGTGACTGCTGTGCTCATCCCTGCTGTTGCTAGCCTTGTGGTGTTGTACTGGTCCTTAAATAAGTGGGGCAATCATCCAATAGCCAGAAGCCTTGTGCACTATGCCCTTCCGCAGTCTGGTTGGAGAGCTGTGGCATCTTCTGTTAATACTGAGTTCCGAAGGATTGATAAATTTGCTTCTGGAGCGCCAGGAGCCCGAGTTATTGTCACTGATACCTGGGTGATGAAGGTGACTACATATAATGTGCATATAGCACAGCAGCAGGATATTCACCTGACATTGACTGAATCAAGGCAGCACGAGCTGTGTCCTGACCTGAATACTCCTGTACAATTCTTAACAATTCGAGTGTCCAGCATCAATCCGAACGTCAAGCCATTCGACATTAGGTGGGTAATGGAGTCAAATCTACAGCTGGATTTAGTTATCCTGATTAAAACTTGAAACTGTATCTCCTTGTCATAAGGGCCTGTTTCCCGATTCTCTCCTCTTAACACCAGCACTATGTTTTCTACCCTCTCTGCGGCACCTTCCCTCCCTACCCTTGACCAAATTACACCAGGTGAGAAGCAGATTGTTTTGGTAAGTGGGTGGGGTACAGAAAGAAAGGAACTAAAATTGTTTCACCTCAGAAATTGAAGTGAAGTCCGTGTTTTTATGATTATTTGTAGGCTGAACTCGACAGAGTATGGTGAACTACGTGAAAAACTCCACACAACAGTTCGAAATGCCCATAATGTCGTCATCCATCAGTCTCTAAGTGACATGTTTCTTGACACATTCAAGATCCAGGTGGAATTGAACCAACGATATCATCTATCTGGTAATCAGGTACATGTAGTCAAAATCAAACTTTCTTTTTACCTATATCACTCTTTAATGTGACAACACAGCCACGCAGAGTTAATGCTGGGCCCATGTCCTGTGTTTGACAACGAGATATGAAGCGTATTCTCTGAATCTGTGGATCAGTCCATTATTATTGCACATTTAACAATGTACCCTCCATAAATGCAAGCTCATCCAAAACATTGTTGTCCATATCCTAAGTCGCCAAGTCCCATCAACCCTGTGCATGCTGACCTGTATTGGCTCCAGGCCATCAATTTCTTTATTTTAAAATTCTCACCCTTGTTTTCAAATCTCAACATGGCTTCGATCCCCCCCTCTCTATCTGTAACCTCTTTCCATCCTGCGACCCCCTGAGATATATGCTCCTCCAATTCCGGTCTTTTGAGCATCTCTGATTTTTTTCCTCCACTATTGATGGCTATGCCTTCAGCCTTGATCTCTGGAGTTCTCTCCCTAAACCACTCCACCTTGCTACCTCTCTCCCCTCCTTAAAACCTACCTCTTTGACCAAGCTTTTGGTCATCTGCCGAAATATCTCCTTATGTTGTTCAGTACCAAATTTTGTTTGATAGCTTTTTTGTGAAGTGCCTTGGGAAGTTTTAATACTTGAATGCGCTACATAATGCAAGTTAATAGTATTTTAATCTTCTGAATTAGTGAAAATAAAGATGTTTTCCATGATTTCTCCCCAGCACCCCATGTTTATTTTGTACATCCTGATCCACCTTTTCCAGTTGAGAGAGATGGCAGGCCCAGAACACTCCCCTCAACATCAGCAATTTGTTCTATAGATCAAGCTGTTCATCCATATTAGAATACACAATGTAGCTTTCCAGTCTCCCTTAATAGCTGCTGAAGTTTCTGATTAACTGATTATGTACCTTAATACCATTAATGACTATTTGACTCAGTAGCTGGAAAAAGGGAGCTTTTTTATGGTACGTTGATATGAGTAAGTTGAAACAAAATGTGCTACAAAGCACATATCATCAATATGAATATAATTCTTAATAAAAACAATAGAAGAAGGGGGGTGGCTGCACATGAATCATCTTCTTATACCCTTGGACGTGTGCATGTATTTGCCGAGCTAAACCTTAGAAGAGTAAAATGTGCCCTTTTTAATCTTCCTTGCCACCAGCCTTTGCTCAAAACAAAAAATAAAAAATACCTGGAAAAACTCAGCAGGTCTGGCAGCATCGGCGGAGAAGAGTACAGTTGACGTTTCGAGTCCTCATGACCCTTCAACAGAACTAAGTAAGAATAGGAGAGGGGTGAAATATAAGCTGGTTTAAGGGCGGGGGGGTTGGGACAAGCAAGAAATGAAAGGAGGAGATAACCAAAAGATGTCACAGACAAAAGAGCAAAGAGGTGTTGAAGGTGGTGATATTATCTAAAAGAATGTGCTAATTAAGAATGGATAGCAGGACAAGCAAGGTACAGATAGCTCTAGTGGGGGTGGGGTGAAATAAGACTAAAAGGGCATAAAAGGTATAGATAAATGATCGGTGGAATACATTAAAAATAATGGAAATAGGTGGGAAAGAAAAATCTATATAAATTATTGCAAAAAACCAAAAGGAGGGGGAAGTAACGGAAAGGGGGTGGGGATGGAGGAGGGAGTTTAAGATCTAAAATTGTTGAACTCAATATTCAGTCCGGAAGGCTGTAAAGTGCCTAGTCGGAAGATGAGGTGCTGTTCCTCCAGTTTGCGTTGAGCTTCACTGGAACAATGCAGCAAGCCAAGGACAGACATGTGGGCAAGAGAGCAGGGTGGAGTGTTAAAATGGCAAGCGACAGGGAGGTCTGGGTGATGCTTGCGGACAGACCAAAGGTGTTCTGCAAAACGGTCACCCAGTCTGCGTTTGGTCTCTCCAATGTAGAGGAAACTGCATTGGGAGCAACGAATGCAGTAGACTAAGTTGAAGGAAATGCAAGTGAAATGCTGCTTCACTTGAAAGGAATGTTTGGGCCCTTGGACGGTGAGGAGAGAGGAAGTGAAGGGGCAGGTGTTGCATATCTTGCGTTCGCATGGGGAGGTGCCATAGGAGGGGGTTGTGGAGTAGGGGGTAATGGAGGAGTGGACCAGGGTGTCACGGAGGGAACGATCCCTACGGAATGCCGCCGGGGGGGGCGGGGTGAAGGGAAGATGTGTTTGGTGGTGGCATCATGCTGGAGTTGGCGGAAATGGCGGAGGATGATCCTTTGAATGCGGAGGCTGGTGGGGTGATAAGTGAGGACAAGGGGGACCCTATCATGTTTCTGGGAGGGAGGAGAAGGCGTGAGGGCGGATGCACGGGAGGTGGGCTGGACACGGTTGAGGGCCCTGTCAACTACCGTTGGTGGAAAACCTCAGTTAAGGAAGAAGGAGGACATGTCAGAGGAACTGTTTTTGAAGGTAGCATCATCAGAACAGATGCAATGGAGGCGAAGGAACTGAGAGAATGGGATGGAGTCCTTACAGGAAGCGGGGTGTGAGAAGCTGTAGTCGAGGTAGCTGTGGGAGTCGGTAGGCTTGTAATGGATATTGGTGGACAGTCTATCACCAGAAATTGAGACAGAGAGGTCAAGGAAGAGAAGGGAAGTGTCAGAGATGGACCATGTGAAAATAATGGAGGGGTGGAGATTGGAAGCAAAATTAGTAAATTTTTCCAGGTCCCGACGAGAGCATGAAGCAGCACCAAAGTAATCATCGATGTACCGGGGAAAGAGTTGTGGGAGGGGGCCGGAGTAGGACTGGAACAAGGAATGTTTCACATACCCCATAAAGGGACAGGCATAGCTGGGGCCCATGCGGGTACCCATAGCCACACCTTTTATTTGGAGGAAGTGAGAGGAGTTAAAAGAGAAATTGTTCAGTGTGAGAACAAGTTCAGCCAGACGGAGGAGAGTAGTGGTGGATGAGGATTGTTCGGGCCTCTGTTCGAGGAAGAAGCTGAGAGCCCTCGAAGCAGCATTTCACTTGCATTTCCTTCAACTTAGTCTACTGCACTCGTTGCTCCCAATGCGGTTTCCTCTACATTGGAGAGACCAAACGCAGACTGGGTGACCACTTTGCAGAACGCCTTCGGTCTGTCCGCAAGCATCACCCAGACCTCCCTGTCGCTTGCCATTTTAACGCTCCACCCTGCTCTCTTGCCCACATGTCTGTCCTTGGCTTGCTGCATTGTTCCAGTGAAACTCAACGCAAACTGGAGGAACAGCACCTCATCTTCCGACTAGGCACTTTACAGCCTTCCGGACTGAGTATTGAGTTCAACAATTTTAGATCTTAAACCCCCTCCTCCATCCCCATCCCCTTTCCGTTTCTTCCCCCTCCTTTTTGTTTTTTTGCAATAATTTATATAGATTTTTCTTTTCCCACCTGTTTCCATTATTTTTAATGTATTCCACCGATCATTTATCTATACGTTTTATGCCCTTTTAGTCTTATTTCACCCCACCCCCACTAGAGCTATCTGAACCTTGCTTGTCCTGCTATCCATTCTTAATTAGCACTTTCTTTTAGATAATATCACCACCTTCAACACCTCTTTGCTCTTTTGTCTGTGACATCTTTTGGTTATCTCCTACCACTTCTTGCTTGTCCCAACAACCTCCCCCCCCCTTAAACCAGCTTATATTTCACCCCTCTCCTATTTTTACTTAGTTCTGTTGAAGGGTCATGAGGACTCGAAACGTCAATTGTACTCTTCTCCGCCGATACTGCCAGACCTGCTGAGTTTTTCCAAGTATTTTTTATTTTTTGTTTTGGATTTCCAGCATCTGCAGTTTTTTGTTTTTGGCCTTTGCTCAATGCCTTCTATTAATGGTAAGGCTGAGGTCAGGAAATCACAAGGACTTTGGAGGGAGATTGCACTTGCCTTAAAAATATCCCGTAAGGTATTGCCGCTATAACTGACAAGGGAATGTAGGTTGGAGTGCACCACTATGTATGTGAAATTATTTTGAGGGGAAATAAACGCATTTTTTTTACTGACTCAGAGCCATAAATTTGCAAGGAGTTAGAAATTTATAACCTTCCTCCGGTCTTTGTGATGTACAGGATATGGAACCAGGAGCTCAGCTTGGAGTCACATATGATGCCAAGATTCAACCTGAGACAGTGATCGAGGAGAGGAATATCATAGATGGGTGGCAAGAATAGGGTGTTTGCGGCAGAAGCAGTAGCTACCCTTAATTGCAGTTATTTGTGAGCTGCGAGGCATATAACTGGCTTGGATGAGGATATCCAGAGCAAAATCTTAAGTTTTTAAATAAACTAAAATTTGAAGCAGAGCAAACAATGAGGCTTAAAGATAAACACAGGTGAAGGAAGTTATTTGTCCAATCTGGCTAATAAGACCATAAGACATAGGAGCAGAAATTAGGCCATTCGGCCCATAGAGTCTGCTCCGCCATTCAATCATGGTTGATAAGTTCCTCAATCCTGTTCTCCCGCCTTCTCCCCGTAACCTTTGATCTCCTTACCAATCAAGAACCTATCTATCTCGGTCTTAAATACGCTCAATGACCTGGCCTCCACAGCCTTCTGTGGCAATGAATTCCATAGATTCACCACTCTGGTTAAAGAAGTTTCTCCTCATCTCTGTTCTAAAAGGTCTTCCCTTTATTCTGAGGCTGTGCCCTCGGGTCCTAGTCTCTCCTACTAATGGAAACATCTTCCCCACGTCCACTCTATCCAGGCCTTTCAGTATTCTGTAAGTTTCAATCAGATCCCCCCTCATCCTTCTAAACTTCATCGAGTATAGACCCAGAGTCCTCAAACATTCCTCATATGTTAAGCCTTTCACTGCTGGGATCGTGAACCTCCTCTGGACCCTCTCCAGGGCCAGCACGTCCTTCCTGAGATACGGGGCCCAAAATTGCTCACAATATTCTAAATGTGGTCTGACCAGAGCCTTATAAAGCCTCAGCAGCACATCCCTGCTTTTATATTCTAGTCCTCTCAAAATTAATGCCAACATTGCATTTGCCTTCCTAACTACCGCGTCAATCTGCAAGTTAACCTTAAGAGAATCCTGGACCAGGACTCCCAAGTCCCTTTGCACTCCAGATTTTTGAATTCTCTTCCCATTTAGAAAATAGTCTATGCCTCTATTCTTCCTACCAAAGTGCATGACCTCACACTTCCCCACGTTGTATTCCATCTGCCACTTCTTTGCCCATTCTCCTAACCTGTCCAAATCCTTCTGCAGCCTCCCCGCCTCCTCAATACTACCTGTCCCTTCTCCTATCTTTGTATCATCTACAAATTTAGCCAGAATGCCCTTAGTTCCTTCATCTAGATCATTAATGTATAAAGTGAAAAAGTTGTGGTCCCAACACTGACCCCTGCGGAACTCCACTAGTCACCAGCCGCCATCCTGAGAAGGAGCCCCTTATCCCCACTGTCTGCCTCATGCTAGACAGCCAATCTTCTATCCATGCTAGTACCTTGCCTCTAACACCATGGACTCTTATCTTACTGAGCAGCCTCCTGTGCGGCACCTTGTCAAAGGCCTTCTGGAAGTCCAAGTAGATAACATCCATTGGCTCTCCTTTGTCTAACCTACTCGTTAGCACCTCAAAGAATTCTAACAGATTTGTCAGGCATGACCTCCCCTTCATGAAACCATGCTGACTTTGTCCTATTTTACCATGCACTTCCAAGTATTCTGAAATCTCATCCTTAATAATAGACTCTAAAATCTTACCAACGACTGAGGTCAGGCTAATCGGCCTGTAATTTCCCGTCTTTTGCTCACTCCTTTCTTAAACAGGGGGGTTACATTAGCGATTTTCCAGTCCTCTGGGACCCTCCCTGACTCGAGTGATTCCTGAAAGATCACCACTAACGCCTCCACTATCTCTTCAGCTATCTCCTTCAGAATTCTGGGGTGTAATTCATCTGGTCCAGCTGATTTATCCACCTTCAGACCTTCCAGTTTTCCTAGCACCTTTTCCTTGGTAATGGCCACCATACTCACCTCTGCCCCCCGACGCTCTTGAACTTTGGGGATGTTACTCGTGTCTTCCACCGTGAAGACTGACGCAAAGTACCTATTCAGTTCCTGCGCCATTTCTTTGTTCCCCATGACTACTTCTCCAGCGTCATTTTCCAGCAGCCCAATGTCCACTTTTGCCTCTCCCTTACCCTTTATATATCTAAAAAAACTCTTGCAATCTTCTTTTATATTACTGGCTAGTTTACCCTCATATTTAATCTTCTCCCTCCTTATTTCATTTTTAGTTGTCCTCTGTTGGTCTTTGTAGGCTTCCCAATCCCCTGGCTTCCTGCTGCTCTTCGCCACATTGTATGCTTTCTCTTTAGCTTTTATGCTGTCCCTGACTTCCCTTGTCAGCCATGGTTGCCTTGTCCTCCCTTTAGTATGCTTCTTCTTCCTAGGGATGAATTTTTGCTGTGTCTCCCAAATTACTCCCAGAAACTCTTGCCATTGCCGTTCCACTGTCTTTCCTGCTAGGCTCATCTCCCAGGCAATTCGGGCCAGCTCCTCCCTCGTGCCTCTGTAGTTGTCTTTATTCAACTGTAATACCGCTACATCTGATTCCAACTTTTTCCTCTCAAATTGCAGGGTAAATTCTATCATATTATGGTCACTTCCTCCTAAGGGTTCCTTCACCTTAAGCTCCCTTATCAAATCTGCCTCATTACACATCACTAAATATAGAATTGCCTGATCCCTAGTGGGCTCCACCACAAGCTGCTTCAAAAAGCCATCTCGTAGACATTCCACCAATTCCTTTTCTTGGGATCCACTACCAACCTGATTTTCCCAGTCTACCTGCATATTGAAATCCCCCATGATCACTGTAACCTTGCCTTTCTTGCACGCCTTTTCTATCTCCTGGTGTATCTTGTGCCCCACATCCTAACTACTGTTCGGAGGCCTGTACATAACTCCCATTATGGTTTTTTTACCTTTGCGGTTCCTCAACTCTACACACAGATTCTACATCATCTGACCCTACGTCGTTTTTTGCTACCGATTTAATTTCATTTCTTACTAACAAAGCAACCCCACCCCCTCTGCCAACCTGCCTATCTTTTCGATAGGATGTATATCCTTGGATATTTAGCTCCCAGTCCTGATCTCCTTGCAGCCATGTCTCCGTGATACCCACCACATCATACCTGCCAATTTCAATCTGTGCCACAAGCTCATTTACCTTATTTCATATACTGCGTGCATTCAGATACAACACCTTCAGTCCTGTATTTCCCGTCCCCTTTCTCATTGTCGTCCCTTTATCTGATGTGCTTGAAGTTAGATTCCTAGCCCTTTCCAAACACTCTGTCCAATTTTGTGTTCTGGAGACTTTAATAGCCTCTCCTGGGCTCTCCTTTCTTTTCAGTTTTTTTCATAATTTTCTATGAAGTTGAATCCACCCCCCCACATGCTAACCTGCTGCTTTGTTTCCCATTAGTCATACTTCTTGGAGTTTTACCCTTCCCTTCACCCCCACTTTTTTCGCTAGAACATTGGTCCCAGATTGGTTCAGGTGG
Source organism: Cetorhinus maximus (assembly GCF_964194155.1). NCBI lineage: Eukaryota > Metazoa > Chordata > Chondrichthyes > Lamniformes > Cetorhinidae > Cetorhinus > Cetorhinus maximus. The sequence goes on from NC_135879.1 coordinate 217,792,183, forward strand.
AGACCGTCCCAACGGTACAGATCCCTCCTGTTCCAATACTGATGCCAGTGCCCCACGAAAGGAACCCCTCTTTCCCGCACAACTCCTTTAGCCACATGTTTACTTCCCTTATTCTCGCGTCCCTATGCCAATTTGCACGTGGCTCGGGTAGTAATCCAGAGATTATAACCCTTGAGGACCTGTTCTTTAATTTAGTTCCTAGTTCCTGATAATCCCCAAACACATCCTCTTTCCTAGTCTTACCTATGTTATTTGTCCCGATGTGGACCACAACAACTGGATCCTCCCCCTCCCTCTCCAATATCCTTTCAAGCCGGTCAGAGATGTCCCTCACCTTGGCACCGGGCAGTCTACATACCATGCGGGACTCTCGATCCTGCTTACAAAGGATGCTACCAATTCCCCTAATTATAGAATCCCCTACCACTTGTCTTTTTGCTCCCCCCTCTTGAATGGCCTCCTGTACCACGGTGCCATGGTCAGCTGGCTCATCCTCCCTACAGCCCTGTTCCTCATCCACACAGGGAGCAAGTACTTCATACCTGTTGGACAAGGTCAAGAGCTGAGGCTCCTCTGTTCCTGAACACAGGATCCCTCTACCTGCCTCACTTGCACTGCTGACCCTGACCACTGACTGAACTTGAGGTACTTAATCTACCGGCTGTGACCGCCTCTTGAAACTAAGCGTCCAGGTAACTCTTCCCCTCCCGGACGTGCCGCAGCATCCGGAACTCAGATTCCAGCTCATCAATTCTGAGCCGGAGTTCCTCCCTTGATGGGAATCTGCAGTTTGTCCACTGCACGCCCCAGTTTACAACTGTCTCTTAAAATGATTCACCTTCTGGGAGCAGAGACAGTCGGACCTGTGAGGGACACCTCTATCGGGCAGTGGGCTGAGTTTGAAAAAAATCCAGGAGTGACATCACAGCAAAACTGTAAGTTTTTTGGTTGTTGTGAAGCTGCTGTTAGGGAGTGTGTTTAAATAGCTTAAAACTAGAAAAACGTATCATTTATAAAGAAGTAGCTACTTGGATTTCAGGAAGGAACACTAGCAATAGGGAAGTAAAGTTAAATCAAGCCAAAGTAAATAAGGTAAACCAAAGTAAGATAAAGTTAGCGTAAGTGTAGTAAAGTTGTTCCTAGTAATTTATTCTATACTCTAAGTGTAATAAATTGTTTTTAAAGTTACGGGATGGCAGGTCAGCTCGGTCAAGTGAAATATACATCCTGCGGCATGTGTGAAGTCGTGGATGCACCATGCGTCCCATCTGTAGGAAGTGTCACCAGCTGCACAAGCTTGAGCTCCAGGTTTCAGAACTTGAGCGGCGGTTGGAGTCACTGTTATGCATCTGCGAGGCAGAGGACTACGTGGATAGCACATTTAGGGAGGTGGTCACACCACAGTTGAGAAGCGTACAGCCAGAGAGGGAATGGGTGACCTCTAGGCAGCCTGTGAACCAGGCAGGTAGTATAGAAGACCCCTGAGTCTATCCTGCTTGCTAATCGGTTTTCCATTTTGGATGCAGATGAGGGCGACAGTTCCACAGGGGAGTGCAGCCAGAACCAAGCCTCTGGCACCATGGGCAGCACAGCTGTATGGAATGGGGGATGAGGAAGAATGGAAGGGCAATAGTGATATGGGATTCCATTATCAGGGGATCAGACAGGCCTTTCTGCAGCTGTAAACGTGACTCCGGGATGGTGTGTTGCCTCCCTGTTGCCAGGGTCAAGGATGTCACGGAGCAGCTGCAGGACATTCCTCATGGGGAGGGGGATCAGCCAGAAGTCATGGTCCACACTGGTACCAATGACATCGGTAGGAAGAGGGATGAGATCCTGAAAGCAGAATTCAGGGAGTTAGGAAGGAAATTAAAAAGCAGGACAAAAACAAAAAATGCTGGAAAAATTCAGTAGGCTTAACAGCATCTGTGGAGAGAAAGACAGAGTTAATGTTTCGAGTCCGTATGACTCTTCTTCAGTGGCTCTGACGAAGAGTCATACGGACTTGAAACATTAACTCTGTCCTTCTCTCCACAGATGCTGTCAGACCTGCTGACTTTTTCCAGCATTTTTTTGTTTTTGCTCCAGATTTCCAGCATCCGCAGTATTTTGCCTTTAATTGAAAAGGAGGACCTCATGAGCAGTCATCTCAGGATTACTCCTGGTGCCACGTGCTAGTGAGCTTAGGAATAGGAGGATTGATCGATTAAATACGTGGCTGGAGAACTGGTGTAGGAGGGAGGGCATCAGATTTTTGAGGCATTGGAACTGGTTCTGGGGCAGCTGGGACCTGTACAAGCTGGACGAGTTATATCATAACAGGACTGGGACTGATATACTGACAGGGAGATTTGCTAATGCTGTTGGGGTGAGGTTTAAACTAGCTTATCAGGGGGCTGGGAACCTGAGGGGTGGCCCAAATTGTAAGGAAGTAAAGTTGGTAACAGGAAGTTGTAGTGAGATTAGAAGGCAGAGAAACATAGCAGAACATTGAGTATGCTTCGAATTTTTTTTTATTATTCATTCATGGGATGTGGGCTTCTCTGGCTGGGCCAGCATTTATTGCCCATCCCTAGTTGCACTTGAGAAGATGGTGATGAGCTGCCTTCTTGAACCACTGCAATCCATGTGGTGTAGGTACACCCACAGTGCTGTGGGAAGGGAGTTCCAGGATTTTGACCCAGCGACAGTGATGGAACAGTGATATATGTCCAAGTCAGGATGGTGAATGACTTGGAGGGGAACCTCCAAGTGGTGGTCTTCCCATCTATCTGCTGCCCTTGCCCTTCTAGATGTTACTGGTCGTGGGTTTGGAAGGTGCTGTCAAAGGAGCCTTGGTGAATTCCTGCAATGCATCTTGTAGATGGTACACACTGCTGCTACTGTGCATCGATGGTGGAGGGAGTGAATGTTTGTGGATGTGTTGGAAATCAAGTGGGCTGCTTTGACCTGGACGGTGTCAAGCTTCTTGAGTGTTGCGGGAGCTGCACTCATCCAGGCGAGTGGGGAGTATTCCATCACATTTGTAGATGGCAGACAGGCTTTGGTGAGTCAGGAGGTGAGTTATTCGTCGCACGATTCCTAGCCTCTGATCTGCTCTTCTAGCCACAGTATTTATATGGCTAATCCAGTTCAGTTTCTGGTCAATGGTAGCCCCCAGGATGTTGATAGTGGGGGATTCAGTGATGGTAATGCAATTGAACATCAAGGGGTGATGGTTGGATTCTCTCTTGTTGGAGACGGTCATTGCCTGACACTTGTGTGGTGTGAATGTTGCCACTTGTCAGCCTAAGCCTGGATACTGTCCAGGTCTTGCTGCATTTGGACATGGACTGCTTCAGTATCTGAGTTGTTGCAAATAGTGCTGAACATTGTGCAATCATCAGCGAGCATCCCCTCTCCTGACCCTACGATGGAGGAAGATCATTGATGAAGCAGCTGAAGATGGTTGGGCCCAGGACACTACCCCGAGGAACTCCTGCGGTGATGTCCTGGTGCTGAGAAGACTGATTCCAACATCAACAACCATCTTCCTTTGTGCTAGGTATGACTCCAACCAGCAGGGGGTTTTCCCCCTGTTTCCCATTGACTCCAGTTTTTCTCAGGCTCCTTGATGCCACACTGTCAAATGTGGCCTTGATGTCCAGGGCATTCATTCTCACCTCACCTCTGGAGTTCAACTCTTTTGCCCATGTTTAAACCAAGGCTGTAATGAGTTCAGGAGCTGAGCAGCCCTGGCGGAACCCAAACTGAGCATCAGTGAGCAGGTTATTGCTAAGCAAGTGATGCTTGATAGCACTGTTGATGACCCCTTCCATTACTTTACTGATGGAGAGAAGACTGATGGGGTTGGATTTAGCCAAAGAGGTCTACAGCACAGAAAAAAGGCCTTTCGGCCTATCGAGTCTGCGCTGGTCAAACAAGTTTCTAACTATTCTAATACCATTTCCTAGCAGGAGGCCCATAGCCTTGTATGCCATGGCATTGCAAGTGCACATCCAAATATTTCTTAAATATTTTGAGGGTGTCTGCCTCTACCACCCTTTCAGGCAGTGAGTTCCAGATTCCCACCACCCTCTCGGTGCAAAAACTCTTCCTCACATCCCCTCTAAACCTCCTGCCCCCTACCTTAAATCTATGCCCCCTGGTTATTGATCCCTCCACCCAGGGGAAAAGTTCCTTCCTGTCTACCCTATCTATGCCCCTCATAATTTTATACACCTCAATCATGTCCCCCCTCAATCTCCTCTGCTCCAGGGAAAATAACCCCAGCCTATCCAATCTCTCCTCATAACTAAAACTCTCCAGCCCAGGCAACATCCTGGTAAATCTCCTCCGCACTCTCTCTAGTGCAATCACATCCTTCCCATAATGCAGATTCCAGAACTGCATGCAATACTCTAGCTGTGGCCTAACCAGCGTTTCATACATTTCCAGCATAACCTCCCTGCTCTTATATTCTATTCCTCGGCTAATAAAGGCGAGTATCCCATATGCCTTCTTAACCAACTGATCTACCTGTCCCCGCTACCTTAAGGGACTGGTGGACATGTACACCAAGGTCCCTCTGATCCTCGGTATTTCCCAGGGTCCTACCATTAATCGTGTACTTCCGTGCCTTGTTTGTCCTGCCCAAGTGCATCACCTCACACTTATCCAGATTAAATTCCATTTGCCACTGATCAGCCCACCTATGTCCTCCTATAATCTAAGGCTATCCTCCTCACTGTTGTGCTGCATTTGTCCTGCATTTTGTGTACAGACATACCTGGGCAATTTTCCACACAGCTGGGTAGATGGCAATGTTGTAGCTGTACTGAAACAGCTTGGCTAGGGGTGCGGCAAGTTCTGGAGCACAAGTATTCAATACTATTGCCGGAATAGTGTCAGGCCCATAGCCTTTGCAGTGTCCAGTGCCTTCAGCCATTTCTTAATATCACATGGAGCGAATCGAAGTGGCTGAAGACTGGCATCTATGATGCTGGGGATCTCCAGAGGAGGCGGAGATGGATCATCCAGCACTTCTGGTTGAAGATTGCAGCAAATGCTTCAGTCTTATCTTTTGCACTGATGTGCTGGGCTTCTCCATCATTGAGGATGGGGATGTTTGTGGAGCCTCCTCCTCCAGTGAGTTGTTTAATTGCCCACCACCATTCACGAATGGACAAACAATGCACGGGCATACATGATGAATGGTAGGACCCTGAGAAGTACCGAGGATCTGCTGCTGCTGATGGCCCACAGCGCCTCATGGGTATCCATTCTTGAGTTGCTAGATCTGTTCGAAATCTATCCCATTTAGCACGGTGGTAATGCCACACAACACGATGGAGGGTATCCTCAATGTGAAGGCCGGACGTCGTCTCCACAGTGACTATGCGGTGGTCACTCCTACTGATACTGTCATGGACAGATGCATCTGCGGCAGGCAGGTTGGTGAGGATGAGATCAATTATATTTTTTTGCTCTTGTTGGTTCCCTCACCACCTGCTGCAGACCCAGTCTAGCAGCTATGTCATTTAGGACTCAGCCAGCTCGGTCAGTAGTGGTGCTACCGAGCCACTCTTGGTGATGGACGTTGAAGTCCCCTCAGCCAGAATACATTGTACGCCCTTGCCATCCTCAGTGCTTCCTCGAAGTGGTGTTCAACATGGAGGAGCACTGATTCATCAGCTCGGGGAGGGCGGTACATGGTAATCAGCAAGAGGTTTCCTTGCCCATGTTTGACCTGATGCCATGAGACCTCATGGGGTCCGGAGCCAATGTTGAGGACTCCCAGGGCAACTCCCTCCTGACTGTATACCACTGCGCCGCCACCTCTGCTGGGTCTGTCCTGCTAGTGGGACAGGACATACCAGGGATAATGATGGTGGTGTCTGGGACATTATCTGTAAGGTATGATTCCGTGAGGATGACTATGTCAGGCTATTGCTTGACTAGTCTGTGAGACAGCTCTCCCAATTTTGGCACCTGCCCCCAGATGTCAGTAAGGAGGACTTTGCAGGGTCAGCAGGGCTGAGATTGCCGCTGTTATTTCTGGTGCCTAGGTCGATGCCAGGTGGTCCATCTCGTTTCATTCCTTTTTTGTGATTTTGTAGTGGCTTGTTAGGCCACTGACTGTAAGAGTCAGCCACATTGCTGTGGGTCTGGAATCATATGTAGGCTAGACCAGGACACATTTCTTTCCCTAAAGAACATTAGTGAACCAGATGGATTTTTACAACAATTGACAATGGTTCCATGGTCATCATTAGACTTTTAATTCCAGATTTTTATTGAATTCAAATTCCACCATCTGCCGTGGTGGGATTCAAACCCGGGTCCCTGAGCATTAACCTAGGTCTCTGGATTACTTGTGCAGCGACAATACCACTACGCCATTGCTTCCCCAGAATGCAGAATGATGTTGAAAAGACAAAGTTAAAGGCATTCTACCTGAATGCGTGCAGCATTCGCAGTAAGATAGATGATCTAAAGGCACAAACAGAGGTAAATGGGTATGATATAATTGCCATTATGGAAACGTGACTGCATGGTGACCAAGACTGGGAACTGAATATTCAAGGATATTCGACGTTTAGAAAGGACAGACAAGAAGGCAAATGAGGTGAAGTTGCGCTGGTAATAAGTAATGGGATCAGTGCATTAGTAAGGGAGGATCTCAGATCGGAAGAACAATGTGTGGCATCCGTTTGGGTGGGGCTAAGAAACAGCAAAGGGCAGCGTACTTTGGTTGGATTTGTTTCTAGGCCACCAAATAGTCATGGTAATGTGGGGCATGATATTAATCAGGAGATGAGAGAAGCATGTAGCATGGGCAATACAGTAATCATGGGTGACTTCAAACTGCATATAGTCTGGCTAAACCAATTGAGCACTAATGCTATGGGAGACAAGTTTCTGGAGTGTGTTAGGAATGGTTTTCTAGAGCAGTATGTTGAGCCAACTAGAGAACAGGCTATTTTAGATCTAGTATTATGTAATGAAAAAAGGCTAATTAATAATCTTGTAAAAGAACCTTTAGGGATGAGTGACCACAATATGATAGAATGTTTGAAAGTGAGGTAGTTCATTCTGAAGCAAGGGTGTCAAAGTTGAATAAAGGAAATTATAAAGACATGAGGGACAAATTGGCTGAGGTGGATTGGGAAAATACATTATAGGGTATGACTGTACATAGTCAATGGGTAGTCTTCAAAGAACTGTTACATAGCTTACAGCACCTATACATTCCTTCAAGGTGCAAAAACCCAAAAAAGTCAGTCAACTGTGGCTGACAGAGGAAGTTAAGGATTGTAAACGACTAAAAGAAATGGCTTATAAAGTTGCCAATAGTAGTCGTAAACCTGAGGATTGGGAGGTTTTTAGAATACAGCAAAGGAGGACCAAGAAACTGATAAAGAAAGGGAGAATAGAATATGAATGTAATCTAGCAAAAAACATAAAAATGGACTGTAAAAGCTTCTATAGGTATGTAAAAAGGAAAAAGGACAAATGTGGGCCCATTGCAGGCAGAGTCAGGAGAATTCATAATGGGGAATAGAGAAATGGCAGAGACGCTAACTTATTACTCTGTGTCTGTTTTCACTGAGGAAGATACAGGAAATCTCCCAGATTTAGAGATCCAAGGAGCTATGGAGAATGAGGAGTTGAAGGAAATTGGTATAGGTAAGAAGGTTGTATTGGAGAAATTAATGGGACTGAAAGTTGATAAGTCCCTGGGACCTGATATTCTGCATCCCAGAATGTTGAAAGAAGTTGCTATAGAGATAGTGGATGCATTGATGATCATTTTCCAAAATTCTATAGATTCTGGAATGGTTCCTGAAGATTGGAAGGTAGCAAATGTCACCCCACTATTTAATAAGGGAGGGAGAGAGAAAACAGGGAACTCCAGACCTGTTAGCCGTACAACTTGTTGGAGTTTCTTGAGGATGTTACTAACAAATTGATAAAGGAGAGTCGATGGGTGTAGTATACTTGAATTTTCAGAAGGCTTTTGATAAAGTCCCCAACAGGGGGTTGATTAGCAAAATAAAAGCACATGGGCCAGGAGGCAATATACTGGCAGGGGTTAAGGATTGGCTAACAGGCAGAAAACCGAAAGTGGGAATAAACGGTTTATGTTCATGCTGGCAGGCTGTGACTAGTGAGGGACCCCAAGGATCAGTTCACAATATATATCAATGATTTGAATGTGGGGACCAAATGTAATATTTCCCAGTTCGCGGATGATACAAAGCTAGGCGGGAATGTGTTGAGGAAGATGTAAAGTGGCTACAGGAGCATTTGGACAGACTTAGTGAGTGGGCAAGAACATGGCAGATGGAATATAATTTGGTAAAAAATGAGGTTATCCACTTTGGTAGAAGGAACAGATGTGCGGAGTATTTCCTAAATGGTAAGAGATGAGAAAGTGTAGTTGGACAAAGGGACCAGGGTGTCCTTGTCCATAAGTCACTGAAGGCTAACATGCAGGTGCAGCAAGCTATTAGGAAGGCTAATGGAATGTTAGCCTTTATCGCAGGAGGATTTGAGTACAGGAGCAGTGAAGTCTTGCTTCAATTATATAGAAACATGGTTAGATCGCACTTGGAGTACTGTGTGCAGTTTTGGTCCCCTTACCTCAGAAAGGATATTATTGCAATAGAGGGAGTGTAACAAAGGTTCACCAGACTTGTTCCGGGGATGGCAGGACCATCTTATGATGAGAGATTAGGCAAACAGGGCCTGTATTCTCTAGAGTTTCGAAGAATGAGAGGTGATCTCATTGAAACCTACAAAATACTTAGAGATAGACAGGGTAGATGCAGGTAAGATATTTCCGCTGGTTGGGGAGTCTAGAACAGGGGACACAATTTCAAAATGAGGGGGAAGCCACTTAGGACCGAGGTGAGGAGAAATTTCTTTACTCAGAGGGTTGTGAATCTTTGGAATTCTCTACCCCAGAGGGCCAAGGAAGCTCAGTTATTGAGTAAGTTTAAAATAGAGATTGATAGATATCTGAGTAATAATATCATAAAGGGTTAAAATTAATGCAAATTAAGCCAATGTTTTTGAAAAATAGGACATGTTGAATTCCTAATTAATGCTAGAATACAGAGGGCAAGCTGGAAAAAGTGACTAGGCAAGAGCACTGAAATAAAAAATTACATGAAATGGGTTCCTAAGAACTAGATATTGCTAGCAAAAACACCTGAAAATATTGATGGAAGGCAGGATGGACAACTTACTTGGGCCAAATGGCCTTTTCATCAGTTCTGCATCTTGTGCCACAGGGCCCTTTTCAGCACTGGAGCAAATAGCCAGGTTTATATCCCAATGAAGTTTCAAAGGAAGTTCTGCATTGAAGATGTTCTTCATGAGTCATGAATTAATATTCCACCTGTTCCAGTGGGCATTAAAAATAAAAAACACAGTGCCATCCATAATGGAAGTTCTGTCAATGACTTCCTTTTGCCCATCATGCACCTTCTTGACTCATTTTGATTTTTCTGTACACCTGATTTTGTATTTACTTATAAAGTAATTAATTGTTTCTTGGTGCTTCATTTACAATGGCATATATGAATAACCACCTATATGCAAGATTTCTAGAAAATATTTTAACATATTTAATACCCTACACATATTTCTCTATGGTATATTTGTATGCTGAAACATAGAAAATAGGAGCAGGAGTAGGCCATTCGGCCCTTTGAGCCTGCTCCGCCATTCACTATGATCATCCAAATCAATAGCCCGCTCCCACTTTCTCCCCATATCCTTTGATCCCTTTCACCCCAAAAGCTATATCTAACTCCTTCTTGAAAACATACAATGTTTTGGCCTCAACTACTTTCTGTGGTAGCGAATTCCACAGGTTCACCACTCTCTGGGTGAAGAAATTTCTCCTCATCTCAACCCTAAATGGTCTACCCCGTATCTTCAAACTGTGACCCCTGGTTCTGGACTCCCCCACCATCGGGAACACTCTTTCTGCATCTACCCTGTCTAGTCCTGTTAGAATTTTATAGGTTTCTATGAGCTCCCCCCCTCATTCTTCTGAACTCCAGTGAATATAATCCTAACCGACTCAATCTCTCCTCATATGTCAGTCCCACCATCCCAGGAATTAGTCTGGTAAACCTTCCCTGAACTCCCTCTATAGCAAGAACATCCTTTCTCAGATAAGGAGACCAAAACTGCACACAATATTCCAGGTGTGGTCTCACCAAGGCCCTGTATAATTGCAGCAAGACATCCCTGTTCCTGTACTCTAATCCTCTGGCTATGAAGGCCAACATACCATTTGCCTTCTTTACTGCCTGCTGCACCTGCATGCGACTGGTGTACGAGGACACCCAGGTCTCGTTGCACATTTCCCCCTCTCAATTTATAGCCATTCAGATAATCTGCCTTCCTGTTCTGGCTACCAAAGTGGATAACCTCACGTTTATCCACATTATACTGCATCTGCCAAGCATTTGCCCACTCAGTCAGCTTGTCCAAATCACACTGAAGCATCTCTGCATCCTCTTCACAGCTCACCCTCCCACCCAGCTTTGTGTCATCTGCAAATTTGGAGATATTACATTTAATTCCCTCATCTAAATCATTAATATATATTGTGAATAGCTGAGGTCCCAATACCGATCCCTACAGTACCCCACTAGTCACAGTCTGCCATTCGGAAAAAGACCCGTTTATTCCTATTCTTTGTTTCCTGTCTGCCAACCAGTTTTATGTCCATCTCAATACACTACCCCTAATCTCATGTGCATTAATTTTACACGCTAATCTTTTATGTGGGACTTTGTCGAAAGCCTTCTGAAAGTCCAAATAAACCACAACCACTGACCCCCCTCATCAACTCTACTAGTTACATCCTTGAAAAATTCTAGTAGATTTGTCAAGCATAATTTCCCTTTCGTAAATCCATGCTGACTCTGTCCGATTCTGCTACTATTTTCCAAGTGCTCAGCTATTAAATCTTTTATAATGGATTCTAGCATTTTCCCACTACCGACGTCAGGCTGATTGGTGTATAATTCCCTGTTTCCTCTCTACCTCCCTTTTTAAATAGTGGGGTTACATTAGCTACCCTCCAATCTGTAGGAACTGTTCCTGAGTCCAAAGAACTCAGAAGATGACCACCAATGCATCCACTATTTCTAGAGCCACTTCCTTAAGTACTCTGGGATGTAGGTTCAGGCCCTGGGGATTTATCGGCCTTCAATCCCATCAATTTCTCCAACACCATTTCCCTACTAATACTGATTTCTTTCAGTTCCTCCCTCTCACTAAACCCTGTGTTCCCCAACATTTCTGGTATGCTATTTGTGTCCTCCTTTGTGAAGACAGAACCAAAGTATGTATTGCTCTCAATCCTCAGGTCTGTTGTTTTTTTTCTGGCCAATTTGTATGCCTCTTCCTTGGAACTAATACTATCTCTAATTTCCCTTGTAAGCCATGGTTTGGCCACCTTTCGTATTTTGCTTTTGCTCCAGACAGGAATAAATAATTGTTGCAGTTCACCCATGCTCTCTTTGAACGTTTGCTATTGCCTATCCACTGTCATCCCTTTAAGTAATGTTTCCCAATCCATCATAGCCAACTCGCGCCTCATACCATTGTAGTTTATTTTATTAAGATTCAGTACCCTAGTTTCAGAATCAACTACGTCAGTTTCCATCTTGTTGAAGAATTCTATCATCATATGGTTGCTCATCCCCAAGGGGCCTCGCACAACTAGATTGCCAATTATTCCTTTCTCATTACACAATACCCAGTCTAGGATGGCCTGTTCTCTCATTGGTTCCTCAACGTATAGGTCCAGAAAACCAATCCGTATATACTCCAGGACTTCCTCCTTTACAGTACTTTTACTAATTTGATTTGCCCAATCTATATACAGATTAAAGTCACCCATAATTACAGATGTTCCTTTATTGCATGTGTCTCTAATATCCTGTTTAATGCCATTCCCAACATCACCACTCCAGTTTGGGGGTCTTTTTAAACCCCCACTAACGTTTTTTGCCCCTTAGTGTTTCTCAGCTCTACCCATACAGATTCCACATCGTCTGAGCTAATATCTTTCCTCACTCTTACGTTAATTTCCTCTTTAATCAGCAATGCAACTCCACCGCCTTTTCCTTTTTGTCTGTCCTTCCTAAATACTAAATACCCCTGGATGTTCAGTTCCCATCCCTGGTCACTCTGTAGCCATGTCTCCGTAATCCCGACTATATCATACCTGTTTACATCTATTTTTACATCTAATTGTGTGGTTAATTCATCCACTTTATTGCGAATGCTCCTCGCATTAAGACACAAAGCTTTAAGGCTTGTCTTTTTAACATCACTTGTCCCATTCCCACTATTTTTCACTGAGGCCCTGTTTGATTCTTGCCCTTGATTTCTCTGCCTATCACTTTTCTCATTCCCCTTTCTGTTTTTTGTTCTTGTCCTTGATTCCCCCTCCTCTGACTCCTTGCATAGGTTCTCATCCCCCTGCCATTTTAGTTTAAACCCTCCCCAACCACTCTAGCAAATATTCCCCCTAGGACATCCGTCCCGGTCCTGCCTAGATGTAACCCGTCCAGTTTGTCCTGGTCCCGCCTCCCCCAGAACCGGTCCCAATGTCCCAGGAATCTGAAACCCTCTCCCTATCTCTTCAGCCACGTATTCATCTGATATATCCTGCTTTTTCTACTCTGACTAGCACGTGGCGCTGGTAGCTACCCTGAAATCACTACCTTTGAGGTCCTACTTTTCAACTTACTTCCTAACTCCCTATATTTTGCTTTTAGGACTTCATCCTTTTTTTTTTTTTACCTACGTCATTTGTACCAATGTGTACCACGGCTACTGGCTGTTCACCCCCCACATCCCCCCTTCAGAATGTCCCGTAGCCGCTCTGAGACATCCTTGACCCTAGCACCAGGGAGGCAACATACCATCCTGGAGTCTCGTTTGCGGCCACAGAAACGCCTATCTATTCCCCTTACAATTGAATCCCCTATAACTATTGCATTCCCACACTCTTTACTCCTCCCCTGTGCAGCAGAGGCAACCGTGGTGTGACGAATTTGGCTGTTGCTGCTTTCCCCTGAGAGGCCATTCCCTCCCCAACAGCATCCAAAGCGGCATATCTGTTTTGTAGGGGAATAGCCACAGGAGATTCCTGCACTGCCTGCCTAGTACTCTCGCACTGCCTAGTAGTCACCTATTCCCTTCCTGCCTGTGGACTCTTAGCCTGCGGTGTGATCACTCTATACGTGCTATCCACGATACTCTCCACCTTGTGGATGCTCCACAGTTTCCCCAGCCACCGCTCCAGCTCTAAAATCCGGGTTTCTAGGAGCTGCAGCTGGAGACACTTGCCGCACAGATGCTGGCCCCGGGCACTCCGGCTTTCCGGAGCAGGAGGAGCACACCACGGCTTTGAGCTCTCGTGCCATGACTTACCCCTTTAAATTAAACCTTCTGGAAGATACCTAATATCAAATAATATCAATTACTGCTCCTCGTTGTTACAGAATATAGCCCATAAACGATGAAACACAAAATAAGAGCTTAAAAAAGATAAATGATAAAAGTAGTAAATACTTACCCAACTGTACTTATGGTACTCAAAGGATCACCTCGTTCCCTTAAATTACCTCAGTCACCAAACTCCAACTTAAGCACTCTACTGCGGCCCAAAGCAGCACTCCAGTGCAGACAAAGACAGCACTGTGCAATGGCCTGTTTTTATACTCTCTGAATCTAGCCTCTGAAAACCTGTTTAAGCCAGTTATCTAATTAACTAGTTGTAGCTGCAAGCGGAGCCTGTATAAACCCTGTTTTAAAGCTGGCCTAAAACTCACCTTCTCCCAACCCAAACAGCAACTTTTAGTTAATTACTAAATTAAAGAAAGACTAGACTTTAGATAGAAATTAACCCTTAAATTCCCTCAGTCACCAAACTCCAACTTAAGCACTCTACTGCAGCCCAAAGCAGCACTCCAGTGCAAAATGTTGACCGTGGTACAATAATCTGCAGTTATGCAATTAAGAGTTTCATTAAGTAACGCAATTTACAACTTACACCCTCCCTTTTCTTTGTGTCCTACTCACCTAGAAACAAATGCATCAAATCAAATCAGACATGGTCAATGAGAGATTTTTCTAGTACTACCTTTACATTCATAATATTATATATTCAGCTTGTTTTTCTGGATGTTTCTCCATTTCAAACTGATCAGATTTTATATATACATGATTGCCCAGTGAAGTCATGATTTGAAGCCATGAATCAATATTTCAAAATGTAAATAGAACAGCCACAGGCTAATAAATAGGCAATCCAAGTTTTATTGTACAGCTGCGGATTTACAAAAAAAAACTGGAAATATTAAAAATTTATATTTCAATAGCAAGTAATTTCAGATGTCTACAATATCAAACTGGAGTCTGGCCACATGCAGGACAAGTTGCTTTAAATACAAAATAAAAGCATTACAAAATTGAATTTATTACAGTTTTCCATTGGGAAATTAGACTTTACACCAATGGATAATGAGTAATCTAGCAACTACAGGATAGAAATAGTCCACGCTAGTTCTGACATTCCCACCTGCATAGTGACCCAACATAGAAATGGAGAAAAGGCTCCAATTCCCCCAACTTCACCCCCAGTCCCCAGAGATGTTCAAAAAGAAACCAAATTTTGTTGCAAAGCATCATTAAAGCCAAAGAAACATTAACGTTTGAAAGAGGGATTCATGACAATAACGTAAAGGGTTATGGGGATAATGTGGGTAAAAGGCATTGAAGTGTTCGATCAGCCACGATCCTATTGAATAGTGGAGCAGGCTCAATGGGCTGAATGGCCGCCTTCTATGTTCCTATGATTCCCAAGCTTGTGTCTCCACCTGGAAGACTGTTCTAGATATTAAACCCCCTTTGAGAAACTTTTACTGCCATTAGTACTGAACTTTCCTTTGTCTAGTTTGCACATAGTCATTTTGTCTTTCAGCAGTAGTGAACATGAAATAATGCTCAATGTTAATGAGCCAGATCTTGCTGGCAAAATAATGGAGAGTTTAATGCACAAATCCATTATTAGATTGCAAATTGTGCAACAGTTTGTGGCAAGGAAGAGATACCACATAAATTGTGAATCATCATTAATTGCTTTTCAATGCCTCGCCGTTGGCCTTGCCAAAACAGCTCACTGTTGACCTCCCCATGATTTTCAAGAAAATGCTAAATTTGTGCACCCATTAAACTCGATGTAGAATGTTAGGGCTGGTGCTTAATAGTGTAAGGACCCTTTCAATGATGAGATTTATGTTCCTGCATTTCACTCTATTTCTTCAACCTAGAAATTTAAACTGGAGTCTTATTCCTGCAGTTGGTAAATTGTCCAAAGAGGATGTATAATTTTTAAGAAAATAGTCTCCTTTTCTCTCAATCTAGTCTTTCTTTTCCTCTCTCTCTTTCTGTATCTTCACTTAATATAACTCTTAATTCAAACTATTTCCTCTTGACATTCGTTTTTTATTTATCAACCCTTCGATAAGGAAATAGATTATTGGTCCTGTTCTACAGCAAGGTCCCAGATCCCTCATTACCCCCAGTTTCAGTCCACCCTTCGAGCGATTTGTGGAGCAAAAATATTCTTGAGGTCAAGGGAAAGGGGAAAAATGTCTAACAGGATATGAGCCACTAAATTCTGGGCTCATATGCTGTTCCATTTTATGCTGCGAGTGTTCATAAAGGCTGAAGAACCCAAGAACCAAGGAAGGAATCCTAGATTCCTTGGTTCTTGAATTCTTCAGCCTTTATGAATCCCAGATTCCTTCCTCATAACTTACATTCATGATACCAGGGATCTGTCTTATCAAACAAACCTGCACTATTCATAGGGCTTTGATGTTTCACTTGAATGCAGGATTTGGGATGGGGCAGTACACTGTTAGCATGATTGCCTCAGGATTAGATTATTGGCTTGGCAATGTAGCTCTGCGTACTGTTTGACTCGCTAACTGCTACTATGTACTGACTGGCCATGATCAATGGTTAGTCTACAATCACACGTAGATCTTTCAGTCACTCTTCAGCACTCCAAAACCATTGAGAAGGATTTAGATTTTTGAGAATCTGGGCCAGCAAATGAGATATAATTAGTCAACGAATAAGGAACCAAAAATGGATTTGCCAAGCCAAAAAGATGTTCTGTCTGCCACACAAATGAGTAATGTAGTATATGAATTTCAGTGTCACTGTGATGTTAGGTACATAACCCATACGTCTCAACGACAGGCAGATCGTATCAAACGGCACCTCCCTTTCAAGGTGAAGGATCCCATGGAACCTTTCAAAATGGAGCAGGAGAGCTCTCCGTAGTGTCCTGGCTAAAACTCGTCTTCAACGATTGCCTCGGGCTGTAACTTCTGAGCTCCCCAAAGTCAGATTTGGGGGTCCCTCAAAGATGTGCTGGGCAACCCCCTTTCGAGGTTCACAGCTTGGGGTTTGCATTGCAGTTGCCTAGAAGTGCAAACTTCCTCTGGGCTGGGCAATTGCCCTGTGCTGGGAACCATCTGAAAATGTGATTTTAAATCGCAAACATCGGATGGTTCCGACTGCGTTACACAAATAGTTGCCCAAAAAAATATGAAGAATTAAAACCTCCTCTAAGTTCAGGGTAACTAATTGTAAAGACCCAGACTGACCCCCCACGGGGCTCCCCCAACTAACTGGATCCCCCCTCTACCCCCACCCTCAAATCTGACCCCACTTCCCGACCCAACTCAACCCACCAAGGTCCCACTCCTCTCCACCACAAGGTCCCCCGAACTCCAAACCCAAAATCCTATGCACATACCTTGGAGACTTACCTTTCTCCCTGGTATGTGTATTTCAATGGGACTTTTAGGCTTATCTTGTTTACGGCAGCTAGTGCTGTAAATTGGGGGCATGCCCTCCTTCAATCCGATGAAGCTGGACTGCGACACTGAGTTTCAGAGACTGCTGTGCTGCCTGGATTGCGCCCGGCCTGGGGCGGGGGAGAAAGGCACAGAAGAAAATCCATGCTGGTAATTGGGCACAGAGTGCCAATCCGACGCTATTGCCGAGGAAGTTAGAGCCCCTAATAACAGTTTATCTGATAATTATCACAGTACTGTTTCTGAGACTTTGCTGTGAATAAAATGACAGCAGGGTTTCCTAAATTCCTGCAGTGTCCACTTCAAAGTAATTCATTGGCTGCAAAGCGCTTTGAGACTCCATGGGGCCATGAAAGGTGCTATGATGAGATGTCAAATTGTATAAGGCAAAGGATAGAATAAAAATGGATGTGATATTGTACATGGCAGTGATTGAGCTAAAGTGGATGTAACATGAACTTGCCAAAATTACACAAGTGGTGCAGGAGTTGGGTTACTATTTTTATTGGAAAAGTGATGTCGAGAACAAATCATTGTGTGCATTACCTTGAACCTTAATTTTAAAAACAAGTGGGTAATCTCATTAAATCCTCATGTGCTGTTGGGATATTGACAGACAACTTCTAATTGTTAAATGCTCCTTTGAAACAGGAACTGGAGCCGTGCATTGGCTGCATGCAGATAGCCGCTAACATCAAACTCATTAAAGTCTGTCGGGAGCCAAATGAGGGTGAATGTCAGCAGTGTTACTGTCGTCCCATGTGGTGCCTGACCTGTATGGGGAAGTGGTTTGCCAGCCGCCAAGATCAGCAACATCCAGAAACATGGCTATCCAATCGGGTACCCTGCCCTACCTGTCGGTCGAAGTTCTGCATTCTTGATGTCTCCATTGTATGCTAAAGGGAATCTGAAATCAAAGTGGGACTTAATCTTTGACATAAGATCCAAGTTGTCTATCGACGAGCAAGATTTCATTTCTGGCATCTTACATGTTCTTGCTGTAGCCCCAGCTGATTTTCTTTCTGGAAGCTAAATCAAATGTCTTCAGGCCACCTCAAATGTCCCTGCAGTTTTCACTAATTTTCTTTTTTTAAATTCTTGCATCACTAATAATGACGACTTCCAGTGAGAAGTTGCTTTCCCCTTTCTTATTCTCGTGTCCACCACAAGGTGGAACCTGGCATCTTGGTATTGCTCCATCTAATGAGCAGGTTAAGAACAGATGACTTTTGCAACAGGAACAAAGATGCAGAGTTGCCTGGAACTCAAACCTTCAGATCGTTTCAAGGCTTGTACTTCTAGATTACCGTGGGTTGAGTCTTGGCTTCACTAATTGCATTGAATAGTTTGAAACACTTCAGAACTTCAGAGTTATATATTTTTTATATTTCTCAAGGGTCTTTTGCTTTATACTGCAGATGTGATTCTCAATATTTTTTATATCTCCAACCGCGAGTAATCTTTTCTATATGATCACTGCTAGGACTGCCTATTATAGTTTTGGATGACATTGTCATGTCATCTATGCTAGAGATAAGGTTTCATTTCTCTTCAATTAGATCCATTCTAATGTGCAGTGCTAATTGCTATCTCCTTTATGAACTTGTTCTGCAAACTGCTGGTTTCCAAAGTGTGAGATTTTTTCCCCCATTTCCCATGCAAATACTACTAGTGCTGCAAACACATAGTGTTCTTCAGTTGCATGTTTTTTTTGTTGGTGCTGGAGGGACTAGCAGGGCTGAATTTCTCACCCTGAAAAGATGGTGGTGGTGGTGGTGGCCCTTCTCCTTGAACTGCTGCAGTCCATCTGATGGTGCTTCCACAACATTGCTGGAGGAAAGGCAATTGGAGTGGTCTGTCCATTTTTTGTTTAACAGTAAAGACTATACATAATGTTGAACTTAAATAAATACTAAGAGGCTGGAAGTGGCACAGGGCAAATTCTTTTGGGATAATTCTGAAGAAGAACATCACATTGCCCTGATCTGCACAAAGGGAGCCTTGGCCTAAGGGCAAAGCCTATAAGTTAGCCAGGCCTTACAGCAGTGAAGTTAGGAAATGCTTCTACACACTAAGGGCGGCAGAAGTTTGAAACTCTTTCTGCAAATAGCAGTTCATGCCAGATAGAGAAGGTTCACTCGACTCATCCCTGGGATGAAGGGCTTCTCTTACGAAGAAAGGTTGAACAGGTTGAACCTATACCCATTGGAGTTTAGAAAAATCAGGTGATCTTATTGAAACATATAAGATCCTGAGAGGACTTGATGGGGTATATAGTGGGGGACACTAGAACTAGGAGAGACAGTCTCAGAATAAGAGGTCTCTCTTTTAGAATGGAGATGAGAATTATTTTTCTCTGCGAGGGTTGTTAGTATGTGGATGTCTCTTCCCTGGAAAGCAGTGGAGGCTTTGTCGTTGAATTTATTCAGGGCAGAGTTAGATTTTTGATAGACAAGGGAATCAAGGGTTATTATGGGGTCAGACAGGAAAGTGAAGTTGAGACCACAACCAGATCAACCATGAGCTTATTAAATGGTGGAACAGGCTCAAAGGGCCAAATGATATGCTCTTAAATGCTATGTTCCTATGTTAATTTTAAATCTGAAATTGCTAGTTTTTTTTGCCAAAAGTAATGTGAGATCTGGCAAAGGTGGGTGTGTGGAGTTATGTTGCAGCTCGCCATGATCTCATTGAATGATGGAACAGGCTCAGGTAGCTAAATGCCCTCTTCCTGTTTCCATGTTCCTAAAATTTAGCAGAAGTTTGGTACTAAAATATTCTGCCATAACGCCCATATCACCAATTCCATTTGATAATATTTTAAGCAGCATGTGCTCCTTTTTAAGATTTAAAACAAACCTAATTTGGAACATTAGTGATCTTTTCGCAGTTTTCTCTAGGAACTTATATTGACTCTTCTTTCCTGGTTTTTGCTATCTCATTCAGACAGGCAGTGTTAAAATTGGCTCAAAATCCTCGGAATTGGAGGAGGGGTAGAAAAGACAGTCGTGATAAGACCATAAGACATAGGAGCAGAAATTAGGCCATTCGGCCCATAGAGTCTGCTCCGCCATTCAATCATGGCTGATAAGTTTCTCAATCCCATTCTCCTGCCTTCTCCCTGTAACCTTTGATCCCCTTACCAATCAAGAACCTATCTATCTCGGTCTTAAATACACTGAAGGACCTGGCCTCCACAGCCTTCTGTGGCAATGAATTCCATAGATTCACCACTCTCTGGCTAAAGAAGCTTCTCCTCATCTCTGTTCTAAAAGGTCTTCCCTTTACTCTGAGGCTGTGCCCTTGGGTCCTAGTCTCTCCTACTAATGGAAACATCTTCCCCACGTCCACTCTATCCAGGCCTTTCGGTATTCTGTAAGTTTCAATCAGATCCCCCCTCATCCTTCTAAACTACATCGAGTATAGACCCAGAGTCCTCAAACATTCCTCATATGTTAAGCCTTTCATTCCTGGGATCGCTCTCGTGAACCTCCTCTGGACCGTCTCCAGGGCCAGCACATCCTTCCTGAGATATGGGGCCCAAAATTGCTCACAATATTCTAAATGTGGTCTGACCAGAGCCTTATAAAGCCTCAGCAGCACATCCCTGCTTTTATATTCTAGTCCTCTCAAAATAAATGCCAACATTGCATTTGCCTTCCTAACTACCGACTCAACCTGCAAGTTAACCTTAAGAGAATCCTGGACTAGGACTCCCAAGTCCCTTTGCACTCCAGATTTCTGAATTCTCTCCCCATTTAGAAAATAGTCTATGCCTCTATTCTTCCTACCAAAGTGCATGACCTCACACTTCCCCACGTTGTATTCCATCTGCCACTTTTTTGCCCATTCTCCTAACCTGTCCAAATCCTTCTGCAGCCTCCCCGCCTCCTCAATACTACCTGTCCCTCCACCTGTCCCTTCCTCTTGCTGTGGTTCAATATTCGGTATGCCTGCATTTGAGAAGTATACAGAAGACTGCAAGCATCTTTGGAACAGCATCTGTGTATCACGAGGGAACAAAATTTGGAGAAAGTGAAAATGGTCCTTGCCTTTTTGAAAGCAACTTTAAGTAACTGGTTTTTAAGATGGAATTGTATTTTGAAGCCATCCTCTTTATTTTTCTGTACTAGTATTTATTGACATAAAGTATTCTATCCTGGAGATTCATACCATATTGACTCTCAAAATGATTTCTGATACCTGTTGGCAGTAAAAAGAGGATTCAGCAACCACAATGTCATGATGTAGCTATAGGTTTGCAACTAGGTGGCTCTGGGAAGCAAGTTTCCGAAGTACAGGCATCTCTGAATTCTGTCAATGTGTTGATGTGTGCATCTCATTCAATTTGTCGTAGATAAACTCATTGATGGTTTACAAATTTCCAATAAGTGAGTTTAAATCATCGTTAGCCCTAAGTTTTTATGATGTCATGAACAGCTTGAGGTTTTATCACTGAAAAGCCTCAGATGGTGTCAGCTGTGGCTCAGTGTGTAGCACTCTTGCTTCTGTATCTGAAGGTTCTGGGTTTAAGCCCCATTCCAGGGCTTGAACAGAAAAATCAAGGTGGACACTCAATGCAGTGCTGAGAGTGCTACACCGTCGGAGGTGCTGTCTTTTGGATGAGACCTTAAACCAAGACCCCATCTATCTGTCTGGAGGCTGTAAAAGATCCCATGGTATGATTTCAAAGAAGAGCAGGGGCGTTATCCCTGGTGCCCTGGCCAATATTTATCTCTCATTCAATGTCACGACAGAAACGGATTATCTGATCATTATTTTTGTGTGGTTGTTTGCTGTGTGCAAATTGGTTGCTGCGTTTCCTGGATTAGAAAAGTGAAGTGACTACACTTCAAAAGTATTTCATTGGCTGAGAAGGGCATTGAGATGTCCAGTGGTCTTAAAGTGTTCTAAAAAATCTTTTGTTTTAATAATTTATATTCTGTTTAATTGAATCATGGTTTGTATAATACTGTAAGAAAGGCACTTGCCCTCGTTTTCTTAGTGAACTATCTTAAAGGCTGTACATCACATCAGTACCTTTGGAGATAACATCTAGGCTGCAGACTTGTATATAATCATAGGTTACAGCACAGATGGAGGCCATTTGGCTCCTTGTATCTATGCAGGCTCTCCGTAAGAGCTACTCGGCTAGTTCCATTGCCCTGTCTTTTCACTGTAGCCCTTCAGTTTTTTACTTTTTAGATAATTATCCAGTCCCCTTTTGAAAACCATGCTTGAATCTTCCTCGACCCACATTCTCAGGCAGTGTAATGCAGATCCTAACCACTCACTAGGTAAAAACATCTTTCCTCATGTCACCTGTAGTTCTTTTGCCAGTCACCTTAAATCAGTGCCCTCTGGTTCTCAACCCTCTGGCAATGGGAACAGTTTTTCTCTAATTACTCTATCCAGACCCCTCAGGAGGACCTCCTCCCCTCCACATACTGTGCCCTAAGAGGGCATTGGCAACCATGGACTTCCTTTGGATTGGTACATGATTATGCTTGGCAAAGTACTGCAGTGGTTTGCCATTGCTTTCTGCAGTGTAGCTAACCAGGAAACTTTCCCATTCTTACCACCTGTCATCAGGTGTATTGGATGAATTTACAGGCTGATAATCAATCTGATTGGCCACATTATGAATGTATGTTCCATAGCCATCAAGTCCTGAAGTGGGATTTGAACCTGGAGCTTCTGGCCCAGAGGTAGGGATGCTACCACTGCACCATAAAAGACCTCCATTCATTTTGAACACCTCTATCAAATCTATCAATCTCAAAGGATAACAGTCCCAGGTTCAGCAATCTATACTCTTAACTGAGGTCTCGCATCCCTGGAATCATTCTCGTAAATCTTTTCTGCAACTTCTCCAAGGTTTTCATATCCTTCCTGAAGTGGTGTCCATGAATGGGAGCGATCCTCCAGTTCAGGCTGAACCAGTGTTTTATAAAGGTTCGCCATAAAGGTTCAACTCCTTGCTTTTGTATTCTTTTTATAAAGCCCAGGGTCATGAATGCATTATGTGCTTTCTCAACCTACCCTCCCCAACCTCAACAATTTGTGCACATACACCCCAGGTCCCACTGCTTCTGCACCGCTTTTAGAATTGTATCCTTCATTTTATATTGCCTTCTCTTGCTTTTCCTACTAAAATCATTCACATATCTCTACATTAATTTCACCTGTCACGTGTCCGACCATTCCATCAGGCTGTCCATGTCCTCCTGAAGTTTATCACTATCCTCCTTACAATTCACAATATTTCCAGGTTCTGTTTCATCTGCAAATTTTGAAATTGTCCAGTAGACTCAAGTTGAAGGCATTAATGTTGATCAAGAAAAACCAGTCCTTATATACTCTGTTTCCTGTGACTTAGCGAACGTCATATCCATGCTGCCACTGCCCCTTTTGTTCCATGGGCTTCAACGTTGCAGACAAGACAGTTATGTGGCATTTCCTCAAATGCCTTTTGAAAGCACATCAACTGCATTACCCTTCCTTGATAAACTTTTTAAAAAAAACTCGTCAAACATGATTTGCCCCTAAATCTGTGCTGACTTTCCTTAATTACTGCACATTTGTCTAAGTGACTGTTAGTTGTGTCCTGGATTACTATGTGCAAAAGCTTTCTCACCACTGACATTACGCTGACTGTTTTAGTTGCTGGGTTTATCCTGGGGTGTAATAATTGCAATTCTCCAGTCCTGTGGTATCACCCTGTATCCAAGGAGGATTGGAAGATTATAACCAGTGCCTCTGCAACTTCCACCCTTCCTTCAGTATCCTTGGATTCCTCTGATCTGGCCCTGGTGACAACAGCTTTAAGTACAGCCAGATTTCTCATCCCTCCTATTTATCAATTAATTTAGCCCATCCAGTGTCTCAACTTGCTTTTCTTTCACAATGACTAATGCCCTTTAGAGAAGAAAATCTGCCATCCTTACCTGGTGTGCCCGACAAATGACTCCAGATCCACAATAATGTGGTTGACTCTGCCCCCTTAAATGACCTAACAAACCACTCAGTTTCAGGGCAATTTCAGGATGGACAACAAATGATGGCCTTGCCTGCATTCCATGAATGATGGGATCAAAAAGGCAACAGGCCATCAGCAAAAAAAAATTCAATTTAAAACAAAGGCAGGGGAGATCATCAACTGCAATCAACTATTGGAGAGATGCGTAGAACACTACCTTAAGTCGTACTCTAGGGAAGAACACTGTCACTGAGGAAGCTCTAGGCACCATAGAAAGCCTAAGATAAAAGCAAAATACTGCGGATGCTGGAAAAACTCAGCAGGCCTAGAATCATCTGTGGAGAGAGAAACAGAGTTAATGTTTCAAGTCCTTATGACCCTTCTTCAGAGCCAAAGAAAGCCTGGCTGTAATGCTAATGCTATGTTACCTGAACTCATTAAGCATGGGAAGCTGGCACTAGCATCTACACAAACTTCTCTGTCTCTTTTGGAGGGAAGGAGCAGTGCTGAGGATATGCATGATGCAAAATTTGTGACCCTATACAAGAACAAGGCCAACCACAGAGATTGCAACAACTATCAAGGCATCTCCCTGCTGAATGTCATGGGAAAAGTATTTGTACATGTTGCCTTTGTTGCAGACCCTGGCTGAACACACATCCCAAATCCCAGTGTGGTTTTAGAACTGGAAGATCTACAATTGATGAGATCTTCTCAGTCCGGCAGCAGTAAGAGAAATGCCATGAACAAAGGCGACTACTATATATTGCCTTCATCGATCTCACCAAGGTATTTAGCATGTGAGTCTATTTAAGCTGTTGGAGAAAACTGGTTGTCCTCCGAAGCTGCTCAATGTGATATCCTCTTTCCATGACCATATGATGGGTGAGGTCAGCTATGATGGCAAAACTTTTGGAATCCTTTGAGACCTACAGTGGGATCTCTCAGAGTTGCGTTCTGGCATTGACACTCTTTGGCATATTTGGCTGCTGTCATATGTCCCTCTCATCCACTCTAACCTGTCTCCTTCTGAACTCGTTGCACTCCGTTTTCTTAGGTCCAACCCTGACTTTGTTATAAAACCTGCCGACAATGGTGGCGCTGTTGTTGTTTGGCATACTGACCTCTACCTCACAGAGGCTGAATGCCAACTCTCAGACACTTCTTCCTAACTCCCCATGGACCATGACCCCACCACTGAGCATCAAGCTATTGTTTCCACTGACCTCATCTCCTCTGGAGATCTTCCCTATACAGTTTCCAACCTCATAGTCTCCCAACCCTGAACAGCCCACTTCTATCTCCTTCCCAAAATTCACAAACAGGACTGTCCCGGTAGATCGATCGTGTCAGCCTGTTCCTGCCCCACGGAACTCATTTCTTCCTATCTTGACTCCGTTCTCTCCCCTTGTCCAGTCTCTTCCCACCTACATCTACGATTCCTCTGATGCCCTACGTCATATCAACAATTTTCGGTTCCCTGGCCCTAACCGCCGCCTCTTCACCATGGATGTCCAATCCTTCTACACCTCCATCCCCATTGGGATGGTCTGAGGGCTCTCCGCTTCTTCCTTGAACAGAGGCCCAAACAATCACCACCCACCCACCACCACTCTCCGCCTAGCTGAATTAGTTCTCTGAACAATTTCTCCTTAAATTTGTCTCACTTCCTCCAAATAAATGGTGTGGCTATGGGTACCTGCATGGGTCCCAGTTATGCCTGTCTCTTTATGGGGTATGTGGAACATTCCTTGTTCGAGTCCTACTCAGGTCCCCTCCCACAACTCTTTTATCGGTACATCGATGACTGTTTTGGTGCCGCCTCATGCTCTCATCTTTACCTGGGAAAATTTATCAATTTTGCTTCCAATTTCCACCCCTCTATCACCTTCACATGGTCCATCTCAAACACTTCCCTTCCTTTTCTTGACCTCTGTCTCTATCGCTAGTGATAGACTGTCCACCAATATTCATTACAAGCCCACTGATTCCCACAGCTACCTCGACTCATACTCTGCTTCCTGCAAGGACTACATGCCATTCTCTCAGTTCCTTCACCTCCATTGCATCTGTTCCAATGGTGCCACTTTCCAAAACAGTACTTCTGACAAGTCTTCCTTCTTCCTTAACCGAGGTTCCCACCCACTGTGGTTGACAGGGCCCTCAGCCATGTCCGACGCATCCGCCCTCACACCTTCCCCTTCGTCCCAGAACAATGATAGGGTTCCCTTTGTCCCCACTTTTCACCCCACCAGCCTCCACATTCAAAGGATCATCCTCCGCCAATTCCAGCATGTTGCCACCACGAAACACATCTTCCCCTCACCCCAACGCTCCCCACCCCCCGCGTCTGCAGGAAGCATTCCGTAGGGACCATTTCCTCCAGGACACCCTGGTCCACTCCTCCATCACCCCCAACATCTTCCCACGGCATCTTCCCATGCAATCGCAGAAGGTGCAACACCTGCCCTTTTACTTCCTCCTTCCTCACCATCCAAGGGCCCAAACACTCCTTTCAGGTGAAGCAGCTCCTCCAATTTGGTCTCTTGCATTCGCTGCTCCCAATGTGGTCCCCTCTACATCAGGGAGACCAAACGCAGACTGGGTGACTGCTTTGAGGAACACTTCGGTCTGTCCGCAAGCATGACCCTGACCTTCCTGTCGCTTGCCATTTCAACACACCATCCTGCTCTCATGCCGACAAGTCTGTCCTTGGCCTGCTACAATGTTCCAGTGAAGCCCAATGCAAACTGGAGGAACAGCACCTCATCTTCCGATTAGGCACTTTACAGCCTTCCAGACTTAATATTGAGTTCAACAACTTCAGACCATGAACTCTCTCCTCCATCCTCACACCTTATTTTTAATCCCCTTTTTTCAAAATCCATTATTTTTTATCCACTTATTTTAATTTTTATTTTTATTCATCTATCTGTGGCTTTATCACCTTTTTTACCTCTCCCCCCCTTCTATCCCATTTTCTATCCTTTTCCCCCCCACCACCACCCCCTCCCCCCACCCCATCCCCTACAGGGCCATCTGTTACTTGTTCCATGTTGTGCTTCAACACAATGTCACCCTTGTCATCACATTCTGCTTTCTTACCTATATGCCACTATCGGCACCTTTTTTTTAGCACTACCCAGTTCATGACATATTTGTCAACCCTCCTTTGTCCCCACCTATCTCTGGCCTTCTATCCAGCTCCACCTGACCACCCCTCTTAAACAGTATAAATTTCATCGCATTTCCACTTCTCTTCAGCTCTGAAGAAGTCATAGAGTCTCGAAACGTTAATTCTGTGTGTCTCTCTCTCTCCACAGATGCTGCAAGACCTGCTGAGTTTTTCCAGCCTTTTCTGTTTTTGGTTCAGATTTCCAGCATCTGCAGTATATTGCTTTGATTTTAATGACCAATTACCGCCCCATCAGTCTACTCTTCATCATCAGCAAAATGATGGAGAGTGTAGTCAACGGTGTTATCAAGCGGCACTTACTCAGCAGTAATCCCGATGCTCAGTTTGGATTCTGCCAGGGCCACTCAACCCGACCTCATTAGAGCCTTGGACAAAACCTGGATAAAAGAGCTGAACTCAAGAGGTGAAGTAAGAGTGCCTTGACATCAAGGCAGCATTTGACCGAAGGTGGGATCAAGGAGCCCTAGCAAAACTGAAGTCAATGGGAATCAGGGGGGAAACTCTCCACTTGTTACAATCATACACCACAAAAGAAGACAATTGTGGTTGTTGGAGGTCAATCATCTCAGTTCCAGGACATCTCTGCAGGAGTTCCTTAGGGTAGTGTCCTGGGCCCAACCATCTTCAGAAGGTCAGAAGTGGAGAGTTCGCAGATGATTGTACAATGTTCAGCACCATTCACAATCCTTCGACTGAAACAGTTTGCATCTGAATGCAGCAAGACTTTTTTTATTCAATCATGGGATGTAGGCATTGCTGACTAGGTCAGCGTTTATTGCCAATCCCTAATTGTCCTTGTTCAGGTGACATTAAAAAGTCAACCACATTGCTGTGGGTCTGGAGTCACATGTAGGCCAGTCCAGGTAAGGAGGGCAGATTCCCTTCCCTAAAGGGGCATTAGTGAACCAGATGAGTTTTTACAACAATCGGCAATGGTTTCATGGTCATCATCAGACTTTTTATTGAATTCAAATTTCACCATCTGCCATGAATACAACCCTGGGTCTCTGGAATACTAGTCCAGTGACAATACCACTATGCCACCACCTCCCCGATTTGACAATATTCAGGCTTGGGACGATAAGTGGCAACTAACCTTCATGGCGCACAAGTGCCAGGTAATGACCCATTCCAAGAAGAGAGAATCTAACCATCTGCCCTTGCTATTCAATGGCATTACCATCACTGAATTCCCCATTATCAATATATTGGGGGTTACCATTGATCAGAAACAGAACTAGACCAGCCATGTACATAGTCTGGCTACAAGAGCTGGTCAGAGGCTGGGAATTCTATGGAGAGTAACTCACTTCCTGAATCCCCAAAGCCTGTCTACCCTTTACAAGGCACAAGCCAGGAATGTGATGGAATACTCTCCACTTGCCTGGATGAGTGCAGCTCCAACAACACTCATGAAGCTTGACACCATCCAGGACTAAGCAACTCTCTACCAATGACACACAGTGGCAGCAGTGTGTACCATCTACAAGATGCACTGCAGCAATCCACTGAGGCTCCTTCAACAGCACCTTCCAAACCTGTGAGCTCTGCAGCCTAGAAGGACAAGGGTAGCAGACACATGGGAACACCATCAATGCAATATCCCCTTCAAGTCACACACCATCCTGACTTGAAACTATATCACCGTTCCTTCAGTGTCACTGGGTCAAAATCCTTGAACTCCCTAACAGCTCACCACCACCTTCTCACGGACAATTGGGGATAGGCAATAAATGGTGGCCGAGCCAGCAAAGCACACGTCCCATGAATGCGTATAAAAAAAATTAACTTCAAGTTTCAAAGAGTCTTGGGGTTCCAGGTACACAGATCAATAAAATGTCATGAACTGGTACAGAAAATAATCATAAAGGCTAATGGACTGCTGAACTTTATATCTAAGACCACACCTAGAGAATTGTGAAATATTCTAGGCACCACACCTTACAAGGATGTATTGGCCTTGAAGGAAGTATGACATAGATTTACTAGAATGATACCCAGACTCCAATGGTTAAGTTACGAGGAGCAATTAAACAAATAGGGTTGTATTTCCTGGAATTTAGAAAGTTAAGGGATAATTTGATGGACGTTCAAGATAACAGACAGCCTTGATTGGGAGAAACTATTTCTGCCAGTTTGAGAGTTTAAAAATTAGAGCAGACCTTGCTGGAGTGAAATTAGGATACATTTTTTCACTCAAAGATAGAAGGATAGAACTCCCTTTCACAAATGGCAATTCGTGCTGGCTCAATTGTTGATTAATAGATTTTTGTATGACAAAATTAATAAGGGATATGGAACAATGTCAGGTATATGGAGTTAGGTCATAGATCAGCCACGATCCCATTGAATGGCGGAACAAGCCCGAGGAGCTAAAAGGCATACTCCTGTTACACATTCTAATGCTTGTGTTTATGACAAATCCCAACAAATATGCCAAAGTGTTTCATCTTGATAATAAACCTGGCCAGTTCATACCTGTAGACTTAGGGTCAGATATTCTCCTCCTGACGCTGAGTGAGTCAGGCTGACCAAATTGGAGGCTTGCAGGTTGTAATTTTAAACTTATCAGGCCATTCCCAATGGGCTCTATGTTCCTCGAGGCAGGAAACATGACAGGTTGTGACTCATGCTCAGGTAAAGTGGCATCGGTCATCATTTAAACGCTGCAAATGCCATTTTCGTTGAGACGGGTACCGGGTTCCTGAAGGTTGTGAGAGCCATGCCATGTAAGTCAATTCATGAATCTTGGCTGAGGCCTGCTGTGGAGTTGGGAACCTTTTAACAGGAAAGTTTAAATGCCTTGCCAACTTCAAGTGTCGGTGATAATCGGGCTTTGTCCTTAAAAGTAAGTGAGCATTAAATTGACCAACATTATGTAAGTGTTCCAGAGTACTTTATCCAGTGAATAAAATCCTCTTATGCCTCTAACAGTATTGGGAATCTGATTTAAATGGGTCACTTAGACACTGTGGTTTGAGTTTTACTTTGATTTAAAGTCCAGAGATCTATTGGAACTTTGAAAAGAAAACTGAAAAGATACCAGACTTTTTGACTGAAACTCCATAGAGCTTTTGAAAAAAAGTAGCAGATGGTCAGGTAACTTCAAAGACTGTATTGAGCTCTGTAGGATTTGTTTAGTCAGCTGTGCAATGTAATCTCATTATGAATTCGTGTCTTAATTCCATCTCTAATGAATTTAGCTCAGCATGGGCTGTTGAGGCAGCTGTGAAGAGGACTGTGTGCTTTCTTTTATTGACAGTTTTATGAGCAGATAATAGGATTAAATGTGTTAAAGAGGTTTTTGAATAGCTGTTTGTTTACTTTGACAGATGAAAAACATTCTCTCAATCTCAAGTGTTTATTAAAGAGGTGTTTCGCTAACATTATTTGAATGACAGTCATATGAACTTCTAAGAGGAGCTTCTAAGATGGGTAATTTTTTTCAAATGGAGTTTGAATGACTGTTTTTTATTTCCTGAAAATGTCAAAGACTTCCCAGTATCATTATGTGGCTCATGAGTTCTGTACATAGTGGATTCTGGATGAGGGGATATGAAGGAGCATGGAGGATGCATGGGGCATGGAGGAGGCATGTTGGAGTGGGTGGGGACTGAGGGATAGGAGATCTCACAGCCATGTAGAAACTGGGCCAATGTCCCAGGAGTGGAGGCAGGCCTTCTAACCTGCCAGCCTTTTTTAAAAGGTGTAAAACTTCTAAGTGTTGATCTTCAAAGAGACTTGGGTATGCTCATGAAGAAATGTTTTTTCATTCATTTACAGGATGTGGGTATTGCTGGCTAGGCCAGCATTCATTGCCCAGCAAGCAATTAGGAAGGCTAATGACATGGCCTTTATTGCAAGGGAACTGGTGTACAAGAATAAAGAAGTCTTGCTCCAATTGTACAGGATTTTGGTGAGATTGCTGCGGATCTGGAATGCTGTGTGCAGCTTTCACCCCCACACTTGCACTGGAGGTTCAAAGGTTCACTAAATTGGTCCCTGGGTTGAGGGGGTTGTCTTATGATGAGAGACTGAGCAAATTGGACTTACATTCTTTGGAGTTTAGAAGACTGAGAGGTGATCTCATTGAAGCCTATAAAATCCTGAGGGGTTTTATAGGGTAGACGCTGAGAGATTGTTTCTGCTGGTCGGAGAACCTAAAATGCAGGGGCACAGTTTCAGGATAAGGGGTCAATCATTTAGGAGTGAGGTGAGGAGAAAATACTTCACTCAAAGGGTTTTGAATCTTTGGAATTCTCTACTCCAGAGGGTTGTGGATGCTCCATCGTTGAATATATTTAAGGCTGGAATAGACAGATCTTTGGTCTCTCAGGGAATTAAGGGATATGGGGAGTGGCAGGAAAATGGAGTTGAAGTCCAGGATCAGGCATCATCGTATTGAATGGTGGAGAGGCTCAATGGGCCGTGTGGTCTACTCCTGCTCCTATTTCTTGTGTTCTTGTGGCCTCAGCATTTGTCCCCCTCCGTTCCCACCTCAGGCCTGCATCAGTAGGCAGCGGCCACAACTGCAGCCCAACCCTAACTCTGGAAAGCAAAAATTCCAGGTGAATGGGTGGAACATCAGAAGTTGGGAACGCAACATCAGGAAGTGGCCAGACTAGCGCTGCTTCCTGGCTCGAGGTTGAAGATCCTGCCCTTAATGTCGTCTATTCATTTGAAGTATGTTGTTTACAAACTTGTTATTTTCTTGACTGCTGATATTGGGTTATTGCATCTGCAGACACAATTGCAATATTTTGATGTTTTTTTTAATTAGTCTGGCTATTCTTTGAGGGGAAAAAATACCGCCACAAATCAGTCAGTGAAGAAAATGACAAAAATATGTTTGGTAACTACTTTGCAAATTTTTCCATGACCACTGTGTAAGTGTCAGAACTGTGACTTTAAACAATTGAAGGTATCTCTTTGATTCGATAAATATCTGCGTGTGTGTGTGTGTGTGTGTGTGTGGGCGCATATAAAGTTTGCTCTCTCCACTACTCTGTGGTCTTTAATCTACCCTTGATAGTAAATTCGGAAAGTATTACATGAATACCACAAAACAGTGACTAGTTCACAGCACGTAACCTGCAAATATAAGTGTCCGTGCACTCAAAGCCATTACATTAAAATGATAGAATTAATATGTATAATTAGGGTGCATGAATGCATATTGTAGACAGGAATGGTGGGGGTTTGATTTGGCAAACAAAGCAAAATACAGCAGATGCAAAAAAGCTGAAATAAAATTTTTAAAAAGCTGGAAACACTCAGCAGGGCGGGCGACATCAATGAAGTGAGATGGAATGTTTCCAGCATTTTTTTGTTTTTATTGATGATTAGGGTCTGCACGAAAATCATGAGCCTTTATTCTAGTAAACCACTGGCTCCCACCATGTGACTGCATTATCTTCATGTACAACATAGGACATCTGACCACAGGGAGGTTGAAGGCTTCAGTTCTTGCATAGGACCAACTGCTGACCAAGGTGGGCAAGACATTGTGCCCACAGGCAAGCAAAGAATGTTGGAGGATAGTTTATCCTTGGCTGCTCTGGATCTCTAATCGTAAATCAGCTTGAGCAATAGTTTTAGAAGCTTGGAGCCAGATATGTCTGCCTTGCAAACTAAGAATAAGTATGTGACTTGGGAAAAGGTAAAAACGGACATAGAGAATGAGAAGTTCAATGATCACACCCACCTAGAACTCTGAATGCTACAGAACAAATGGTAATTTGTTAGTACGCATTTTTTTATTGATCATTCAAGAATTGCAATCAGCTTTAAAACCACAGTCATAAAGGAAAAATTCCACTTAATTGTCCAATAAACCAGTGTCATGAAAGAAGATATTTTATACTTTATCAGCATGTATCAGGCACTTCCTGTTGCTCTGTCACATGTTTTGCAAGTCCTGGATAGAGAAACAACGGACAATGTAAAGCAGCTCCATCACCATCTGTGAAGAGAAAAGACGAGATATCAGTTAATTTATGAATCTGTGCTGCCAGTGGGGAGTTCCAAACACCAGTCGTTAATATTAGGAAAGTGAGAATAGGTTGCTTACAATGTAATGAACACTGTTAGCAAAGCACATTTATAAACCTATTCCTAATGTTTCTGTTGATTCTTGATCAGAGGACATGCTGTAGTTTTAATGACCAGCACCGGGGGAAGAAGTACCATATTTTAGTGCCATTTAAAAGGTTTAAGAATCAATGTTTAAAGAAGCTAACTTTATATACAAGCTTTTAAATGATCCAACTTGAACATTGCAACTGTTGTAATTGTGGTGCATTTCATAGCTAGACATTTCAGAACTGAGCAATGATAAATTGAGCAAGTGTTTTTTATTGACCTAAATACATTGGAAGTTTAATTTATTCATGATACTTGGTTTGACACAACAACTTGTATTAATATAGCATCTTTAACCTGGTAAAACATCTCAAGGTACTTCACTGGAGCATAATCAAACAAAATTGGACAACAAACTACATATGGAAATATTAGGGCAGATGGCCAAATGCTTAGAGGTAGGTTTTAAACAGCGTTGTAAAGGAGAAAAGCGAGGTAGAGATTTTTTGTGGAGGAAATTTCAGAGTTTAGTGCCTGGACAGTTGAAAGCACGGCCACCAATGGAAGAAATTAAAATCTGGAATTCTGAGAAAGGCAATATCAACATGTCAATATCAATATCAACAGTGCAGATATCTCGAAATGTTGCAGGGTTGGAGGTAATGGCTGAAATAAGAAGGGCTGAAGCCACAGAGGGATCTGAAAACAAAGATGATGATTTTAATTTTGAGGCTTTGCTTAACTGGGAGCCAATGTAGGTCAGTGAACAAAGGGGTGACGGGTGACTTGGGTGAGAGATAGATGTGCAGTAATCTTTTGGATGACAAGTTTATGGTAGGTGGGAGTGCTTGGAATTTTCAAGTCTGGAGGTAACAAAGATGGGCTGAGGCAGGGGCAGAGTTGGGTGATGTTATGGAGGTTGAAATAGGCAGTCTTAGTGATGGTACATAGTGATATGTGGTCAGTAACTCATCTCAGGTCACACTCCACAGGTGGCTCACATCAGGGCTGAGATTAACCGATGACTTAGAAATTATGGCCGGAGTTTTTCGGCCCGGTGGGCGTGAGGCGTCATGGTGGGCGGTGCAGGGGGAGGGGGTGACAATATGGCAAAGAGACAAAAAAAATCAGTTTCAAGCTGTCATGAAAGCAGTTTGTGATCATCTGCTCCAACCGTCGGGGGGGGGGGGGGGGGGGGGCGCATTTCCCTCCGCCGCATGTTGGGTACCTAATTTCAATACATTAGCATCTCATTATACACCCTGCTTGCTGGAATCATTCCCCCCACACTGGATCATCTGGGCAATCACGCCGACGTGGTTCACGACTGTACATAAGCGATAAGCACCTGGTGAGCTACTTTGTTCGGGACTTCAAGGTTTGTTTGCCTACCTTGTTTCAGGCAGCACTCAGTCATCAGCACCAGTTTGCAGACAGCACTTTTAGTGGTCTCACAGGCAGGTCTCTACCTTCCAGACCAGCCATAAGGCAGGGGTGGATTTTCAATGGCTGCATGGTTAGGGTTTACATAGAAACATAGAAAATAGGAGCAGAAGTAGGCCATTTGGCCCTTCCAGCCTGCTCCGCCATTCATTATGATCATGGCTGATCATCCAACTCAATAGCCTGCTCCCGCTTTCTCCCCATATCCTTTGACCCCTTTCGCCCCAAGAGCTATATCTAACCCCTTCTTGAAAACATACAATGTTTTGGCCTCAGCTACATTCTGTGGTAGCGAATTCCACAGGCTCACCACTCTCTGGGTGAAGAAATTTCTCCTCATCTCAGTCCTAAAATCTACCCCATATCCTCAGACTGTGACCCCTGGTCCTGGGCTCCCCCACCATTGGGAACATCCTTTCTGCATCTACCCTGTCTAGTCCTGTTAGAATTTTCTAGGTTTCTATGAGATCCCCCCTCATTCTTCTGAACTCCAGCGAAAATAATCCTAACCAACTCAATCTCTCCTCATATGTCAGTCCCGCCATCCCAGGAATCAATCTGGTAAACCTTCACTGCACTCCCTCCATAGCAAGAACATCCTTCTTCAGGTGAGGAGACCAAAACTGCACACACTATTCCAGCTGTGGTCTCACCAAGGCCCTGTATAATTGCAGCAAGACATCCCTGCTCCGTACTCGAATCCTCTCGCTATGAAGGCCAACATACCATTTGCCTTCTTGCTTGGGGAAGGGGGAGAAGTGGCCTCAGGCAAGGAAGAGGCTTCAGGGCAAGGGCTGTACTGGGGTAGGGGGGGTACCCCAAGGTGTGTGTAGGGGGCACATGTTGATCTGTGCAAGTGGCATCAAGATGGTGAGGGCTGATGAGGACAAATGGACATGTGAGGGTGTGTGTGAGAGAGTGACTGGCGATATCCCTTAAGCTGGCAGTGGGTGAGATACCAGTGAATGTGTGATGGTCTTGTGAGTGTGTGAATTTAGAGTGATAAGATGGCTGCCTTACCCGGGTTGAGATTATTCATCAGATGAGATTATTCATCCGTTTTATGCACTGGTTAGCCAATCTCTTGTGTGCAGCATTGGCACTGACCACCTCTGCCACCACCTCCCAAGCAGGAATGGTGAGACTGATGGGCTTCCTGCAGCCAGAGTTGGGGTAGAGGACATCATGGCGGGCCTCCATGACATCCAGAAGGTGTCCCAGGGATGTGTCACTGAACTAGGGGCTAAACTCTTCTTGGCTTTTGAGGCCATGTCTCCACTAGAGCAGCCCTGAGCTGCAAACATTGAGAAGTGTGCACGCGGCTTGTAGGGGTGGCGATGTGTGTGTCAGTTTTACCTCTGACTTTTGAGCGGTTCAAGTCGCTCCCACTCCCTGGGTTCTAGACCTTGGACTTATTTGGGGGTTGTGACAAAGTGCAGCAGACAACTGGTTTTGGAGCAAGAAAAAAAAACTGAGTTGATTGAAGTCACAAATGAACTTATAACATTAGGATTACACTGAGATTATACAGACCTACAAAGTACACTTAGTTAAGAATGGGGAACACACAGCATAACGAGGGAAAAACACGGTACTAATCCCCTTACCCTTGTCCCACCCCCAAAACCTAACTAAATTGAACTAGGAGAGGTCAGGGATCATGTTCACCAACCAGGGTTCCTTGACGGTTCGAAATCCAGCCAGGTAAGCTGGTTGCAGTTTTGAGGTACGCTCTTTGTGTCCTCTGGGGCCTGCCATCCCCACGTGGTCCTAGTCTGTGGAATCTGCAAAGATTCTTCAGTTGGGTGGAGGGCACGGTTGTGGGTGGTCGATCTTCGTGGAGGGCTGCAGTTGCGGCCTTGTTGTCTTCAGTTGAGCCTGTCACTCCATGCCCTCGCCGTGATGTTGCCTGCGGGCCTGCAAACCTCCAGATCTCCTTCCTCCGCTTGGCTCAGCTCCCTGTTTAAACTCTGCAAACTGCTTCCACCTGCTCACTGCCCTGTGTCAGCTTTCAAAACTGCTCACCCTTCTGTGTCCCTGCCCAAAACTGCTCACTTCAGATCTCCTGGCCCAGTTATACTGCTTTTTCAGAATTTCTTATCTCAATCCAAATCAAGGCTAGTTCTTTGTTTGATTTTGGTGGGCTTCCCCAGGTGATTGTTGTCTCGTTTTTAATGGGCTCGCATGATGTTTATCATTGTCTGCCTGCCCCCATAACTAGTTTTGAACTGAAAGCCATTGTACATGTGGAGTATTGATGGCTTTGCATAATTGCATTGATTGTGGTCTTCCTGCCCTCGTAGTTAGTAGCGATTATTTATGCAAGATTTTGATGGGCTTTAGTTTCGTGTTGATTGTTTTAAGGGGAAGAATGCGTATTCTGTCTCCTCTCATCGTCTGGTTTCGGGTAAAAGTCCAAAAGTCATATCCTTGTTGATGATATGAAAAATGTGGGAATTTTGAGAATCCTTCAGGCTGCAGTTTAAGTATGGTGCCCTGTGTGAGGAAGCGGCAAGGTAACATCGTGGTGGACAAATCAGAGGCCATCCTGTAATCTGGGATGATTCCGTCCTATACTTGTAACTTACTCTTGTCATTTGGTAATTTTATTGCTCTTGAACGAAAATGAGAAATTTTGGTTAACTTAGTTAACTGAATTGTACAGGTATCTTTTGAAGGATTTACTGTGCCTTCTTTACGTATCCTGCCGTGTTTTGAAAATAAGTTGTTGGGCTAAAGGATCTTCCATAGATCACAGAATATTGCCACTTCAGATTTATCCTATGTATGGCAGAGGTAGTCAGGTCCATTGGCTTCCATTTAATTCTGCACACCCTACCCACACAATCAACTGAAGCAATTTTTCTTTCTTTAAAAAACCCTGCAAACCTCTCAGCATTTTTTTATTCTTCATAGATGTGAGCTCGGCTGTCATTTATTATGCATCTCAGGTTGATCTGAGGTTTGATACAAATGAGTGACTTGCTAGGCCACTTCAGAGCGCGTGTAAGAGTTAACCACAATGGTGTGAGCCTGGAGGAACACACAGACCAGACTGAATAAGAATGGCAGGCCTCCTTATGCAACTGAATCAGTTGGGTTTCCAACAACAATCTATTGGGCTTTCAGATTCTCAGAATAAGGAATAGACCATTTAAGACTGAGATGAGGAGGAATGTCTTCACTCAAAGGGTGGTGAATCTTTGGAATTCTCTACCTCGGAGGGCTGTGGAATTTCAATCATTGAGCGTATTCAAGATAGAAATTGATAGATTTCTTGGTACTAGTGACATCAAGAGAAGAGTGTCCTGCAGTCAGCATCACGGTGAAGCAGTCTGGGAAGAGTGTCCTGCAGTCAGCATCACGGTGAAGCAGTCTGGCAAGAGTGTCCTGCAGTCAGCATCGCGGTGAAGCAGTCTAGTAAGAGTGTCCTGCAGTCAGTTCTTGTTGAAAACAACAGGAGTGATATCACAAGAGAGCGGTGGAGAGATCAGCACGAGTGCGGGGAAGCTTCAAAAAGTGACGTCACCACAAAGGTGAGTAGTGGGTAAGTGTTATTCTCTGGTTTTTTGTCCAGTTTTTCTCCAGTTTAAATACCATTGTGGTTAACTCTTACACGCTCTCTGAAGTGGCCTAGCAAGTCACTCGTTAGTATCAAACCTCAGATCAACC
The DNA here is from genome assembly GCF_964194155.1 of Cetorhinus maximus. Lineage (NCBI taxonomy): Eukaryota > Metazoa > Chordata > Chondrichthyes > Lamniformes > Cetorhinidae > Cetorhinus > Cetorhinus maximus. Next base: position 217,830,470 of record NC_135879.1, read on the forward strand.
TGAGATGTGCAATAAATGACAGCCGAGCTCACATCCTATGAAGAATAAAAAAATGCTGAGAGATTTGCAGGGTTATTTAAAGAAAGAAAAATTACTTCAGTTGATTGTGTGGGTAGGGTGTGCAGAATTAAATGGAAGCCAATGGACCTGACTACCTCTGCCATACATAGGATAAATCTGAAGTGGCAATATTCTGTGATCTATGGAAAATCCTTTAGCCCAAGAACTTATTTTCAAAACACAGCAGGATAGAGCATAGATTCAGCTAAGGAAAGGTAAGAGTTCTAGTTTTTAGTTACGTACATAAATAATTTAATGTTTTTTTACTGTATTTAACTTAAAGTAAGGGGTTTTTTTTCAACTAGAGGCATGGCAGGGCAGCTCAGTCCAATGTTATGTACCACCTGCAACATGTGAGAAGTCCTAGACACTCCTTGCACTCTGACCGACCACGTGTGCAGAAAGTGCCACCAGCTGCAGCTACTTGAACTCTGAGTTTCGGAGCTTGAGCGGCAGCTGGAGGCACTGAGGTGCATCTACGAGGCTGAGAAATTCATGGATAGCACGTTTTTAAACGTGGTCACCCCACAGCTTACGGAAGTGCAGACAAAGAGGGAATGGGTAACCATCAGTCAGAAGAAAGCTGCCAGGCAGGTAGCCAGGAAATCCCCAGGGTGCATCTCACTCGTGAACCGTTTTTCAGTGTTGGAAAACGGTGAGAGTGACGGTTCCTCTGGGGAGTGCAGCCACGCCTATGGCACTGAGAGTGGCTGAGCTGCACAGAGGGGGAGGAAAAAGAGGGGAAGGGCAATAGTGGTAGGAGACTCAATAGTAAGGGGAACAGACAGGCGTTTCTGCGGCTGTAGATGTGACTACAGGATGGTATGTTGCCTCCCTGGTGCCAGGGTCAAGGATGTCACTGAACGGCTGCAGGGCATTCTAAAGGGGGAGGGCAAACAGGCAGAGATCATGGTACATATTGGTTCCAGTGACATAGGTAGAAAGAGGGATGAGGTCCTGCAAGCAGAATTTAGGGAGCTAGGAAGCAGATTAAAAAACAGGACCTCAAAGGTAGTAATCTCTGGATTACTTCTGGTGCCACATGCTAGTGAGTATAGAAATAGGAGGTTATTCCAGATGAATGCGTGGCTGAAGAGATGGTGCAGGAGGGAGGGCTTTAGATTTCTGGGACATTGGGATCGTTTCTGGGGGCAGTGGGACCTGTACAAGGCAGACAGGTTGCACCTGAACTGGAATGGGACCAACATCCTTGCGGGGAGGTTTGCTAGTGCTGTTGGGGAGGGTTTAAACTAACTTGGCAGGGGGATGGGATCCTGAGAGGAGGTTCAGCAGGGGGAGCTGCACAGTCAAAATTAGAAGAGAAAGCAAGTGAGTCTGGAAGGCATAGAAATTATGGGCCAGCTAAGGCACAAGGAAGTTTGGCAAGGTTGGATGGTATTTATTTTAATGCAAGGAGCCTGACGAATAAGGCAGATGAGTTGAGGGCACAAATTAACACATGGAAGTATGATGTCATTGCTGTCACATAGACATGGTTGAGAGAGGGGCAGGATTGGCAGCTCAATATTCCAGGATATAGGGTCTTCAGGCAAGACAGGGATGGAGGTAAAAAAGGAGGGGGTATCGCAATATTGATCAAGGAATCAATCACAGCAGTAAGGAGGGATGACATCTTAGAAGGCTCCTCAAATTAAGCCATATGGGTAGAACTGAAAAACAAAAAACGAGCAATCACATTGCTGCGGGTGTACTATAGGCCCCAAAACAGTCAGAGATAATAGAAGAACAGATATGTAGGCAAATTTCAGAGAATTGTAAAAATAATAGGGTAGTAATAGTGGGGGATTTCAACTTCCCCAACATTAACTGGGTTAGTCATAGTGTGATAAGTTTAGAGGGAGCGGAATTGTTAAAATGCATCCAGGAGAGCTTTTTAAGCCAGTACATAGAAGGCCCTACAAGAGAGGGGGCAGTCCTGGACTTAATTTTAGGGAATGAAGCCGGACAAGTGGTAGACGTATCAGTGGGGGAGCATTTTTCAGATAGTGATCATAACTCCGTTAGATTCAAGGTTGTTATGGAAAAGGACAAGGATGGGCCAGAAATCAGAGTTCTAAATTGAGGGAAGGCCGATTTTAATAAGATCAGATATGATTTGGCCAGAGTGGGCTGGGAGCAGCTACCTTTAGGTAAATCTGCATCAGAGCAGTGGGACTCATTCAAGAAGGAAATAGGGAGACTACAGGGCCAACATATTCCAGTAAAGACAAAGGGTGGGACCAACAAATCCAGGGAACTCTGGATTCGACGGAAATACAGGATTGGATAAAGGGAAAAAAGGAGGCTTATGGCAGATACCGAGGGCTCAAAACAACAGAAGCCCTTGAGGAGTATAGAATATGTAGGGGGAGCTTAAAAAGGAAATTAGGAGGGCAAAAAGGGGACATGAAAAAACATTGGCAGGAAAAATAAAGGAAAATCCAAAGTTATTTTACAAGTACATTAAGAGTAAGAGGATAATTAGGGAAAGGACCATAGTGGTAATTTGTGTGTGGAGCCGGAAGACGTAGGTAGGGTTCTAAATTAATACTTTATGTTGGTGTTCACAAGTGAGAGGGATGATGTGGGTATGGAAATCGGGCAGAAGGACTGTGATATAATTAAAGAAATTAGCACAGAAAGGGAGGAGGTTCTAAGTGGTCTGGCAGGCTTGAAAGTAGATAAATCTCCAGGCCCAGATGAAATGTATCCCAGGCTGTTGAGTGAGGCAAGGGAGGAGATAGCAGGGGCGCTGCCGATAATTTTCAATACCTCTCTGGCCACGGGAGAGGTGCCACATGACTGGAGGACAGCCAATGTGGTACCGTTATTCAAGAAGGGAGGAAGGGATAAACCAGGGAACTACAGGCCAGTCAGTCTAAACTCAGTGGTGGGGAAACTATTGGAAGCAATTCTGAGGGACAGAATTAATCTACACTTGAGAGGCAGGGATTAATCAAGGACAGGCAGCATGGTTTAGTTAAGGGGAGGTTATGTCTGACCAATTTGATTGAATTTTTCAAAGAGGTGACCAGGTGTGTAGATGAGGCCAATGCATTTGACGTAGTCTACTTGAACTTCAGCAAGGTTTTTGTTAAGGTCCCGCATGGGAGACTGATAACAAAGGTAAGAGCCCATGGGATCAAAGGCAAATTGGCTGAGTGGCAGGAAGCAGAGGGTGATGGTCGAGGGGTGTTTTTGTGACTGGATCCCTGTGTCCAGTGGGGCTCCACAGGGATCGGTGTTGGGTCCCTTGCTGTTTGTGGTATATATAAACGATTTAGACTTGAATTTAGGAGGGTTGATCAGTAAGTTCGCGGATGACACGAAAATTGGTAGGGTGGTAAATAGTGAGGAGGATAGCCTTAGATTACAGGAGGATAGAGACGGGCTGGTCAGATGGGCTGATCAGTGGCAAATGGAATTTAATCCAGATAAGTGTGAGATGATGCACTTGGGCAGGACAAACAAGAGTACGGGAATACACAACGAATGGTAGGATCCTGGGAAGTACTGAGGACAGAGGGACCTTGGTGTACATGTCCACCAGCCACCTAAGGTAGCGGGACAGGTAGATAAGGTGGTTAAGAAGGCATATGGGATAATTGCCTTTATTAACCGAGGCATAGAATATAAGAGCAGGAAGGTTATGCTGGAACTGTATAAAACGCTGGTTAGGCCACAGCTAGAGTATTGCGTGCAGTTCTGGAATCCGCATTTTAGGAAGCATGTGATTGCACTAGAGAGAGTATGGAAGAGATTTACCAGGATGTTAAAAGCAAAATACTGCGGATGCTGGAAATCTAGAACAAAAACATAAATACCTGGAAAAACTCAGCAGGTCTGACAGCTTCTGCGGAGAGGGATACAGTTGACGTTTCGAGTCCGTATGACCCATCATCAGTTCTGATGAAGAGTCATATGGACTCGAAACGTTAACTGTATCCCTCTCCGCAGATGCTGTCAGACCTGCTGAGTTTTTTCAGGTATTTTTGTTTTTGTTTTACCAGGATGTTGCCTGGGCTGGAGAGTTTTAGTTATGAGGAGAGATTGGATCTAACCCATCTAAATGAGTAAGTCTAGGTAATTACATCTGCTTGTAAACTCCTGAAGTCAGACGGCAATTACGGTTGCCTGTACATTTCTGGATCCAGGTCAGAATAGGTCATCATGTAATGATAACCTTTTTTTAAAGATGGTTTTGCAGGACTTTGAATGGTTTCATGTCTTAGAGAGGTGCCTAAAGCAATAGTTATGAGTCTTGATTCTACTTGCTGGCAGAATTCACACCCACTCTAGAGTTTCCTTCAATTGTATTAAGCTCTCCACTGTAAGAACAGGCTTTATTTTAGGTAGGTATGTGAGAAGACTGTGGCAGATTCTATTGGTTTAGTAAATACTGCTATTTGACCTGTGTGACATTTTAGAGCAAAATTACTGGAAGCATCATAGCCTTTGGTTGTACAGCCACACTGAATAAAACCGAATTGTGGTTACATGAAACATGACTGCAAGATTGAGTCAAAAATAGTGGGTTTCTTCAACATTAACCACTTAGGTCAGTTAAAGTATATTCTGATAATCCCATCCTCTTTCCAAGTCTAAATTATTCTGTATGTTTCTCTATTAAAATACACTGGTGTTGTACTATGAGGCTTGCTTTATGTAACTAAAGGGATGGACAATATAATTTTTTTTATTCATCCACGGGATGTGGGCTTTGCTGGCTGGGCCAATATTTATTGCCCATCCCTACTTGCCCTTGACATGGACACCTATAATCCATCACCTTGAGAAGGTGATGGTGAGCTGCCTTCTTGAACCACTGCAATCCATGTGGTGTAGGTACACCCACAGTGCTGTTAGGAAGGGGGTTCCAGGATTTTGACCCAGCGACAGTGAAGGAATAATACAATGTCTACTATCATTTTTGAGTTTAGAACAAACAAAGAACAAAGAAAAGTACAGCACAGGAACAGGCCCTTCGGCCCTCCAAGCCTGCGCCGATCATATTGCCCGTTAACTAAAACATTTTGCACTTCCGGGGTCCGTATCCCTCTATTCCCATCCTATTCATGTATTTGTCAAGCTGCTTCTTAAACACCACTATCGTACCTGTTTCCACCACCTCCTCTGGCAGCGAATTCCAGACACTCACTACCCTCTGCGTAAAAAACTTGCCCCGCACATCTCCTCTATAGTTTTCTCCTCTCACCTTAAATCTATATCCTCTAATAATTGACTCTTCCACCCTGGGAAAAAGCTTCTGACTATCTACTCTGTCCATGCCACTCATAATTTTGTGAACTTCTATCAAGCCGCCCCTCAATTTCCGACGCTGTAGTGAGAACAATCCGAGCTTCTCCAACCTCTCCTCATAGCTAATAACCTCCAGACCAGGCAGCATCCTGGTAAACCTCCTCTGCACCCTCTCCAACGCCTCCACATCCTTCTGGTAATGTGGTGACCAGAATTGCACACAATATTCCAAGTGTGGCCTAACCAAGGTTCTATACAGCTGCAGCATGACTTCCCAGCTTTTATACTCAATACCTCTGCCAATGAAGGCAAGCATGCCATATGCCTTCCTGACTACCTTATTCACCCTGCATTGCCACTTTCAGTGACCTGTGGACCTGTACACCCAGATCCCTCTGCCCGTCGATGCACTTAAGGGTTCTGTCATTTACTGTGTAATTCCTGCCTGTATTAGACCTTCCAAAATGCATTACCTCGCATTTGTCCGGATTAAACTCCATCTGCCATTTCTCCGCCCAAGTCTCCAACCGATCTATATCCCAATGTATCCTTTGACAATCCTCTTCACTAACTGCAACTCCTCCAACCTTGATGTCATCTGCAAACTTGCTCATTAGCCCAGTTACATTTTCCTCCAAATCATTTATGTATACCACAAACAGCAAAGGTCCCAGCACTGATCCCTGCGGAACTCCACTAGTCACAGCTCTCCATTCAGAAAAGCACCCTTCCACTGCTACCCTCTGTCTTCTATGACCAAGCCAATTCTGTATCCATCCTGCCAGCTCACCTCTGATCCCGTGCGACTTTACCTTCTGTACCAGTCTGCCATGAGGGACCTGTCAAAGGCCTTACTGAAATCCATGTATATAACATCCACTGCCCTTCCATCGTTGATCATCTTTGTCACTTCCTCGAAAAACTCGATCAAGTTAGTGAGACACGACCTCCCCTTCACAAAACCATGTTGCCTCTCACTAATACGCCCATTTGCTTCCAAATGGTAGTAAATCCTGTCACGAAGAATCTTCTCCAATAATTTCCCTACCACTGACGTTAGGCTCACCGGCCTGTAATTTCCTGGATTATCCCTGCTACCCTTCTTAAACAATGGAACAACATTGGCCATTCTCCAGTCCTCTGGGACCTCACCCGTAGCCAGTGAGGATACAAAGATTTCTGTCATGGCCCCAGCAATCTCCTCCCTTGCCTCCCTCAGTACTCTGGGGTAGATCCCATCTGGCCCTGGGGACTTATCCACCTTAATATTCTTCAAGACGCCTAACACCTCTTTTTTGATCTCAACATGATCCAGGCTATCTACACACTGATCCAGGCTATCTACACAAGAGTGGAACAAAGAAGGTATTGTATTCCCTCTGCTTGTTTTGTCCCAATCCTATAACTTAGTCTGCTGAAGGGTCCTTATTCAAAATGTTAAGCAATGTGGAATTTGTTCAGATGCTGCATTTTCGGCATGTTTAATGCATGTAAAATTGATGCACATGGGTTTGGGGGCAGTGTGTTGAGATGGATAGAAAACTGGTTGGCACACAGGAAACAAAGAGTAGGAATAAACAGGTCTTTTTCCAAATGGCAGGCAGTGACTTGTGGGGTACCGCAGGGATCAATGCTGGGACCCCAGCTATTCACAATATATATTAATGATTTAGATGAGGGAACTAAATGTAACATCTCCAAATTTGCAGATGACACAAAGCTGGGTGGGAGGGTGAGCTGTGAGGAGGATGCAGAGATGCTTCAGTGTGATTTGGACAAGCTGAGTGAGTGGGCAAATGCAAGGCAGATGCAGTATAATGTGAATAAATGTGAGGTTATCCACTTTGGTAGCAAAAACAGGAAGGCAGATTATTATCTGAATGGCTATAAGTTGAGAAAGGGGAATGTGCAACGAGACCTGGGTGTCCTCATACACCAGTCACTGAAGGTAAGCATGCAAGTGCAGCAGGCAGTAAAGAAGGCAAATGGTTTGTTGGCCTTCATAGCGAAAGGATTCGAGTACAGGAGCAGGGATGCCTTGATGCAATTATACAGGGCCTTGTTGAGACCACACCTGGAATATTGTGTGCAGTTTTAGTCGCCTCACCTGAGGAAAGATGCTCTTTCTATAGAGTGAGTGCAGCGAAGGTTTACCAGACTGATTCCTGGGGTGGTGGGACTGACATTTGAGGAGAGATTGAGTCAGTTAGGATTATATTTGCTGGAGTTCAGAAGAACAATGGGGGATCTCATAGAAACCTTTAAAATTCTAACAGGACTAGACAGGGTAGATGCAGGAAGGATGTTCCCGATGGTGGGGGAGTCCAGAACCAGGAGTCACAGTCTGAGAATATGGGGTAGACCATTTAGTATTGAGATGAGGAGAAATTTCTTCACCCAGAGAGTGGTGAGCCTGTGGAATTCGCTACCACAGAAAGTAGTTGAGGCCAAAACATTGTATATTTTAAAGATGGAGTTAGATATAGCTCTTGGAGCAAAAGGGATCAAAAGATATGGGGAGAAAGCAGGAGCAGGCTATTGAGTTGGATGATCAGCCATGATCATAATGAATGGCCTACTCCTGCTCCTATTTTCTATGTGTCTATGTTTAATTTTACTTCACATCTCGAGGATTTACAATTTTCCCTTTTATATCATTTGCTATACTCTGCTCAAACACCAGCGATTACATGAATAAATAGTGAGAAACCACGATACCTTGTTTTTTAACACATTTCAGTGACACCTCATTCAAATTGTAATCTCTGCAAACCATTCCTGCTGCACACAATGAGGAAATGTCCGATCAATTTATTAATGGCCTTCAGTGTAATGCCCTAAGCTGACTCCAGCACTCAGTAATTCAGTATAGAACAGAAGTATTTTCAATATCCCTCACTTTATTCATTAGAGAGAATTTTCTGCCTGTCGGGCGGGTGAGCCCGACCCAATCTCCGGCAGGCGGAGAGCCGATCCCCGCCAGAGATGGGGGCCCCACCGCCATTTTACGTGGGCGGGCCTTACGTCGGGCAGGAAGCGCTATGCGCTTCCTGTGTGGGCGGGGGGATTCCCCAAAACCAAGAGTGCGCTCTTTCACGCATGCGCACAAAAGTGCGCACATCTCCCTGAGGCTAAGTACAGCCTCAGGGAGATCGCTTCCACTTTGAAAAAGATTAAAAATAGAAAAAAACAAATCCCTAACATGTCCCCCTCATGTGACATGTTCATAATTTACTAGTGTAAACTTTACTAGTGTAACTTTATTAAACTTTTTAAAACCCTGCACGAAACCTCGTCCGGCCGCTGGATGAGGTTTCATTCTTTCGCTATTTGCCGCCGGGCTCCTGGCCTGCCCGTCAACCTTAAGGTTGGACGGGAAGGTCCTTTAATTGTTTAAATGATCCTGTCAATGGCCTCAATTGGCCATTGACAGGTCGGCGGGCCAGCAGCTGATTTTGCTGTGCCCCCGCCTTCCTGAAAATTTAAGTGGGGCGGGATGACGTTGGGGGTTCCCCCTGACGGCATCCCGCGTCATTTTACGCGTCGGTGAGCGGGGCCCGCCCCCTGCTTGCCGAAGGCAAATTCTGCCCTCTAAGTCTATCTGACCAGTATAAACCAGGTAGCACTGGAGTTAAAATTAAAATGCTCACTTCTTGCTCTTTTTCTGCCTGGTATGATTCGATAAATCTGGTGGTGCAGTCTGCCAGGAGTTAAACCTCCCCCCACCATGATGCACATTTTCAGTCAGGTTTACATGAAGCACTGGAAACTCCAAGAAGAGATTCGCATTACTGTATGATAATGGTAGAAATGATGGATTGCAGGTGTCCATTTTCTTGACCTGTTATGCCACAGTTTCCTAATTGGGCTTAGAAAAAAGAATAGGTGTCTAGGTTTCCCTTTGTATAAGAAAGTTATTTAAAGGGACAATCTGAATCAAATTTTATTCATTTTTATTTATTTATTTTTCTTTTGCCTGACTGAAGAGTATGGCATGAGTTTTGTTTGACAAATTGAGATAATGGGTGTCCCTAGGAAGTCCTTTTTCTTTTTACACAAGTCAGAGGAGGAAGAGCAGAGGAATTCTAGATACAACTAGATTCAGAAAAGGAAGATTGCGCCCACCTGCATATCAAATATACAAAGACATATTTAGCTGGACCCATGAAGGGACAGTATACACATCAATTTAGGTTCACCAGAGAGGCTGTAACTCAAATTTTCCCTATGCTGCAATCCAAATATGCAGCCATATTTTAAAATGGGTATGGTTTTCCCAAAGACTGTTAAGATCACGTCAACCCTAAATTGAAGGCCAACCCCCTCAGTCTCACTCAAGGCTGGCCCAGTGGACATTGGTTTTCAGCTGGAGGATTTTTGTGGCTGATCATGAACTAATGTCAGATGAGCAATCTAACCCTATGAAAGTGGTGATGGACTCAAGAGAATTAATGAAGAGGTAGAATTGGGTATCATCAGCATTTATGTGGAAGCTGACCCTGTGTCATGTATGATATTCAGGGCATCATATAGATGATGAAGGGAAGATAGATCTTTGGGGGACTCAGTGAGAAGAGAAGGTTTCCGGAGATGCCTGGATGTGTTCAGATATGAAGTTGGAACAGCAGTACTATGGAGTTGGACACCAGTGGAGAAGTGAAGGGCCAGAATGTGATGGCTAATGAAAGCAATGAGGGAATACAGCACTGTCATAGATTAGGTGCTCAAGTGTCTGAACTGGGCTTGAACCCATAACATTCTCACTCAAACAAAATTGCTACCATTGAGCTAAGGCTGATATTGAATGCAAGAAAATCAATCAATTGATAGCACAATTAAACAGCAATTGTTCACTCTTTGTTTTGCAGTATGTCCCTTCATTAGCCACTTCTTCACTGTCTATATATAGAGACATTAAAAATGTTACGGACAGGGGGGCAGGGCGATCAGTTCAAACAGTACTAATTTCTCCTCTCATACCATATATCACCCATCCGTAAACAGGAAGGTGTTTTTATTTGTTTCTCTCTTTATAAGCGGTAGCGTATTCCCCAGCAGCTCAGTTTTGGTGCAATCCAATTTTCTATTAATAACCCCACAGCAAACTCGAGATGGGATGAACTCAAAAGTGTTAGTTTATCTACACATACTCAAAACGTGAGAGAGAGTTCGCAACATTTCTCTTGTACTCTTGTAATCAGATGGTAAAGACAGGGATGGGGAAAAGAAAGATTTATAGTACAGAGACCACAGAGAAAAGAAATATTGTTTCACGTGGGTTCCAGGGTCCAGAATCAAAGTCCAATGAGGTATACCTTCGTGGAGGTCTGCAGGTTGAAAACCGATTCTGTTTACTTCACTTTTCCAGTGGTGTTGACTTCACATGATGAGATAAGTACGCAGAGATGAATCAGTCTTGAAGGCGATGGTACAGACTTGCAGCAGAAGCAGGGTAAATGGGGACAGATGTCCAACCTGGGTCAGAGCTCCTTGTCTGTGAGGCTGCTAGACAGATGATAAAAAAGGCAAACTAAGCTATTCAGCCCAACAAGGCAATATTACTTGTTCAACAAGCCAGATGCCTAGGTCATATGACTTTACCTCTCCACGATGTCTTCGACAAAGGATGTTTATCCAATGTTTAAAAATTGGCTTTGTGTTTCAGGCTGATAATATCTAAGCCATTATGGGTAAAAAGGAATGTTGGGAGGCCATTGTCTTTGTAGGCGTTTTGTCTCCATTGGCTAACCTGGGTTATCAAATACAAATGGCCTTCGTTTTTGGGCTGTGCAGTCCCTAGGTGATTGTATGTTTGTATAACAGAAAAGCTTGATACTTTATCAGAAATCTCAAATAGGAATATATGTGTATGTAAAAACAGTTCAAGTTTAACTTTGAATCTTTTTAAGCCTCTAACTTCGAAGCACAAATCCATAGAGGATTTAGGAAAAGTCCTGGGATTATACAAGTTCCATATAACAGATAATTAAACTTGCAAAGCCATCTGAATCTTAGTATGAGTACCTCCAGGATCATCACTAAGGGCTGCATTTTCTGGTTGGCGAGCAGGGGTGGGTCCTGCTCGCCGACGTGTAAAATGAAGCGGGGTGACATCGGGCATGCGTCCCGACATCACCCTGCGGCATTTAGATTGTCAGTTCGGCGGGCGCGCAGCCAAGTCGGCTGCGTGCCCGCCAAACTGGCAACAGCCACTTAAGGCCTTTAAGAAAGTAATTAACCCAATTAATGGACCTGCCCGTCCAACCTTAAGGTTGGCGGGCAGGCGAAGAGACCAGACAGCCTTCAGAAAAAACATGAAGCCTCATCCATGGGTGGGATGAGGTTTCATGAGGGATTTAAAATGTGTATAAAATTTTTAAATAAAAGCAATTGACATGTCCCTGCTCACGTGACAGTGTCACATGAGGGGACATGTCAGGATTTTTTTTTTTCCCTTTCATAAAGTTTTCAAACTTGAGCTGAGCTACCTGAGGCAGCACTTTGCCTCAGGGAGATCTGTGCGCCCTTTCATGTGCATGCACGAAAGAGTGCACTCCCGGCTCAGGGAATTCCCCCCCCCACACCGCCCGCACAGGGAGCACACAGCGCTTCCGGGCGGACGTCACGCTGGACGGGCCTTAATTGGCCCGCCCTTGTAAAATGGCGGCATGCCCCCAATTGGGGGCGCCGATTGGGAATCCGCCCGCCTGCACCCACACAACCTTCCCCAAATACTGGGAAAATACTGCCCTAAGTTTACCTCGTGGGTTGGTACCAATATGCTTCTTGTGACTGGTATCTCAACCTAGTGCCAAATAATTCAAAATGATGTCCAGCCACGTCCTAGTTTTGAAAGATCAAAATCTATGTTTACTGCTAGATCGTTTCCATGAGATTGTGTGAAATTTTCATACTTCTATTACCATTGACTGAAATCCTGGTGACTGTATTAGTGCATCCATACAAACTAGGAGTGGGATTTTCTGGCCCCGCCTACCACCGGGATCATCTGGTCCCGCCGAAAGTCAATGGACTTTTGGCTTGGCCGCCATATCTCCTGCGGTGGGTCCCACCACAATTGGGCTGGAAAATCCCGGCCTAGGTCTAACTGTTGTAAATTTCCCTGACACTTGGATGTCAATAAGGTGATATGTGAGAAAGGAAGAATTACGGCATTTAGATTATTTTCGCTGTTTCACAAGTACATATGAAAAAATTATAAAACAAAATAAAAAGCTGCTGTTAAATCTTTTGACAGATTACAACATCATAGGGCTCTTATTGCCACACATTTGTAGTTACAGAAATACATTTAACCAGAAAGGAAAGCACAAACTTATCTAGCATATATAGCAATGCCAAAAATCCCAAACTGTGCCACAAATGGAAAGATGAGGAAGTGGACATCTGAAATAATTAAGAGGGGTGACCAAATTTCTCAGCAGAGTGAAGTGTTTCGGAAAGGGTTTTAAATGAAGACGAGCAAAAGAAACAAGGGAACGTCTCAAACCCAAACCAGGAATCCAAGACCAATTCTTTTCTGAGCTCAACTGATGTGTCATAGACCAAAAATCAAGTCTGAGAATTTCCTCTTGTGTGTTGTTTAGTACCACACTGAGTGGTCTGGGTGCTCCATCTGAGGATTGGGTATATTTTAGATAAATCTTCACCAAATAAATAGAACATTTGCATTCAGAGGTCAAGATAAAGTTGATATTTGGAACCAAGAACTTATGTTTTCGTAAAGCTTCTCATCCTCTGCACATCCCAAAGCAATTCACAGAGAGTGAATCCTTTCTGTTGAAGTGCAATCACCGTGGGGTAAACATAGCAGCCAGTTTACACATGACAGGATCCCACAGGTAGCGCACGATACATATGGCCTGTTAATTTTATTTTTGTGGTGGAGAGGTGAATACTGGCTGGGACAGTATCAATTCCCTGCTGTTCAAGTGGTGCAGTGGGATCTTTTACATCCACAATAGCAAGCAGGCCAATGCCTCATCTGGAAGTACTGCACTGAATTGTCAACCTGGATTATATGTTTGTGATCTGAGTGGGGTTGCACCTACAGGCTCAAAGGTGAGTGCTACCACAGCCCATGAGTCACCTGATAGGCAGGACAGCGATGTTTCACTAGATTAGTCCCTGGGACGAGAGAGTTGGCCTATGATGAGAGGGTGAGATTGGGCCTATATTCTCTGGAAATTTGGAAGAATGAGAGGTAATCCCATTGAAACATACAAGATTTTGAATGGGCTTGACAGGGTAGACACTGAGATGTTGTTTCCGCCGGCTGGGAAATCCACACGGGGGCACAGACTCAGGAAAAGGGGCCGATCAGGAGAAATTTCTTCACTCAGTGGGTTGTGGATCTTTTGAATTTTCTACCCCAGGGATTTGTGAATGCTCCATCGCTGATTATATTTAAGGATGGGATAGATAATTTTTGGTCTCTCAGGGAATCAAAGGATATGGGGAGTGGGCAGGAAAGTGGAGTTGAAGCGCAAGATCAGCCATGATCATATAAAATGGCGGAGCAGGCTTGATGGACTGTATGGTCTATTCCTGTTCCTATCCCTTGTGTTCTTGTGATTGTTAGTAGCTCCTCGAAGAAAAAGAGGTGCGAGATTTCCAAAACTGCAAGGTGGCTTTGTTTGTTTTGGGGGTCACAGACAGACACAGTTTCAGCGATTTTAAGAATCTTCGTTCACTTTTTAGAATTTTAGAAATAGCCATGAGGATATCTATACATATTTTATAAACATATACAGTGTAAGGTCTTAGTCCGTCACAAAATATAAGACTTCTTTATGGTTGTTTTTTTTCCATTGCTTTATATTTGGAGACAATCTATGTCCTCCAGTTCTTGAGATAGACAAATTATCTTTTCCATTTACCATCAAACTCATAACTTGCAGGCCACCAGAACAGTTGTTTGAGTTGTGAACAGGAAGCTTGTGGCTAGTGCCAACCAGTGTCTCTCTGTTTGTCTATATTAGAGCCATTATTTAAACAGGATGTTGTACAGAGAACTTGAAGTTAAGATTTGAAACAGAAGGAGCAGCATATTTCAGTTTCTGTGAAGTTTTAGTTCTGTCAGATATGAAGATTAGAAGCACCAGTCTTTACAAAAGACTCTTGCTCAACGTTCAACAGATTCTTCTTTTGCCTCATTTGGCTAATGCAGGTAAGAATCTAACTTTTTAAGTTTTTTTAAGTCTTAAATATTATGCATTTAGTTTTTAAATATTTAGTTTCACTAAAAAAATTTGAAAGCATGGGTTAGTAGGGGCGGACCCTGCCTTGCTAACCCTTGTGACTTGCATCTCAAGTGGGCACTGGAAAGCCCTGTGATGTTAAGTACCTGGATATTCTATTTAAGACTGCAAGTTGATAAGCAACTGGCTGAAAGAAATGCAACAGGTACTAGTCAGGGGAGTGATATCAGACTGAGAAGGTCTGCAGAGTGGACTGCCCTATAATGGAAGCTTGGCTTCTACTTTTTCTGATTTTCATTCAAAAAACTTAAGTTAGTCGAGTGTGCAAATGATTTCGCATTAGGAGATAGTGGAATCTGATGAAGCAGTAAGGACATACAGAGAATCTTACTATGTTTGACCATTGCAGAGCAATAATTGACAAAGCAAGTCAAATGCTGAGCTAAGTTGCCACTTCAATAGAGTGTAAATTTGAGACAGTCATGCTACAACTGTGCTGTGCATTGGTCAGGCCACATACGCCATTTAGTTCTGAAAAGGAAACATCTGAGCCCCAGTAATCGTGTGGAAAAGGGCTGAGAGGCTAATCTTTAGAGGCAGAATTTTGAGTTATGAGGGGAAACTTGTACTTTTCATCCTTGAAAGGACGTGAATGAAACAGGACTTTTTAGAAGTTAGGTTATTAATTGAACCTTAAAATGTTAAACCGGAGTATTATTTCAGGTGTGGTAAAAAGTGGGAAAAGACAAGTTTAGGATGGCAAAGACTCTGGAATTATTCAAGAGGCAGTTATGCTCTGATAATGTAACAGTAGGTTTCTATGGTAGAAAACATTAGATAGTCCAAATTGCCTTCCTCTTTGTCTTTGCCTGTATTCTCTTTGTGAAAAAGGAACAACATGCAAGTTAACTAAAGGAAGATACAAAGACAAAGATTCATTAAAATGTAAGTCACTTTGCCTCCATATTTTGGATGTGCATATTACAATTCAGCGAGGCAAATAGTCTAACACAAATTGCGTGTTTTAGCATTTGAATTTATTGTAAGAATTTCCACATAATATTGAAATAATTGCCCCTGTTAAAATATCATAATGGCAACACATGTGAATGTTCCTTGAGGTCATAGGTACTGTATGTTTCACGCAAACATGTAATAAATTTGAAAATGACAAATAACGATAATTCAAACCATGCATGAATCGCATAATAAGCAGACTGATGCAATGGGAAATTTATACATTGAATACACTGACCCAAAGCTATTAGATTCATTGAGAGTTTTTTTTTTAAATTGTGGATGATGAAATATTGTGTTCATGGTCATTTTGTTTTCTGTTTGAACCAATGCCTTTACTGTTGGTTAGCCTGTCTATGCCACAGAATGCTTATAAGATTAAATATTTTTTTTAAAAAAAAGCATCTCCAATCAATAATAGTGAGGTACGAACCTCATGGGGAGCAGCTGAAACTTGAATAAAATTAAAGGACATGACATGAAGACACTGACTTGTTTGTCAATTTGTTTTAGTACCTGGACACCTGAAGACCCAATTTTCACAATGCATTTTTTAAATCCGTTCACGGGATTTGGACATATCGACCAAAGTCAACATTTATTGCCGATCCCTACTCGCCCTGCCTGCAAGCTGCCTTCTTGAATACAACTGAGTAGCTCACTAAAATAAAAGCAAAATACTGCGGATGCAGAAAATCTGAAATGAAAACAGAAAATGATGGAAAAACTCAGCAGGTCTGGCAGGATCTATGGAGAGAGACGCAGAGTTAATGTTTCGAGTCCATATGACTTTTCTGCGGAGCTCTGAAGAAAAGTCATATAGACTTGAAACATTAACTCTGCTTCTCTCTCCACAGATGCTGCCAGACCTGCTGAGATTTTCCAGCATTTTCTGTTTTCATTTGTGTAGCTCACCAGGCCATTTCAAAGGCAGTTAAGGGTCAAGAGCCAACCACACTGCTGTAGCCCTGTAATCACTAAAATTATGTTAGTTGGCACAGCGGTAAAATTAAAGTTAAATTTGAGTTTTTTGAAGAGGTAACAGAGAGGGTTGATGAGGGTAATGCTGTCGATGTGGTGTACGTGAACTTCCAAAAGGCATTAAATACAGTGCCGCATGACAGGCTTCTATGCAAAGTTATAGCTCATGGACTAAAAGTGATAGTAACAACATGGATATGAAATTTGCAGAGTGACAGGAGAGAGGTGGTTAATGAAGGTTTTTCAGACTGGCAATATGTTTAGTAGTGGGGTTCCCCAAGGTTGGGTATTGGGACCCTTGCTTTTCCTGATCTATATTAATGACCTAGGCTTTGGTGCACAGGGCACAATTCCAAAATGTGTGGATGATACAAGACATGGAAGCATTGTGAACTGTGAGGATAGTGTAGAACTTCAAAGGGACAGAGACAAGTTGCTGAAATGGGAGGACCGGTGACCGATGAAGTTGAATACAAAGAAGTGTGAAGCAATTCATTTCATAGGAAGAACACGAAGAGATAATATCAAATAAAGGATACAGTTTTAAATGCTGGGTGCAGGAGCAGAGGAACCTGAGTGTATAAATGCATTAGTCATTGAAGGTGGCAGGACGAGTTGAGAGAGTTATTAATAAAGCGTTCAGCATCCAAGGCTTTATTAATAGGGGCATAGAGTACAAGAGAAAGGAGGTTATGTTAAACTTGTATAAAACTCTGGTCTGGCCTCAACTGGAGTATTGCATCCAGTTCTGGGAGCCAAACTTTAGGAAGGATGTGAAGCCATTAGACAGTGCAGAAAAGATTCACGAGAATGGTTCTGGAGATGAGAAACTTTGGCTATGTTGATAGATTGGGGAAGGTGGAACTGTTTTCCTGAGAGGAGAGAAAGTTCAGAGGAGGTTTGAGAGGTATTCAAAATCATGAGTGGTCTGGACAGAGTAGATGGGAAGAACTGTTCATACTGGTGAAAGGATCAAGAAGAGGGCACAGATTTAAGGTAATTGGAAAAAGAAGCAATGGAGACATGAGAAACCTTTTCACGCAGTGAATAGTTAGGATTTGGATGTGCTGCCTAAGAGTGTGATAGAGGCAGGTTCAATTGAGGTATTCAAGAGGGAAATAGATTATTATGTGAAAAGGGAGAATGTGCAGGGTTTCAAGGAGAAAATGGGGGAGTGACACCAGGTAAATTGCTCATTCGGAGAGCTAGTACAAACACAATGAGCCAAATAGCCTACTTCTATGATGTAATAATTTTGTGATTCTGTGATTAAACAAATGCTACATTTAGCTAATACCATTCTTTGGTAAGAATACAAGAAATAGAAAGAGGAGGCCATAAGAGGTTAGTGTGTAAAATTAAAGCACATGGGATTGGGGGTAATATATTGGCATGGATTGAGAATTGGTTAGCAGATAGGAAACAGAGAGTAGGAATAAATGGGTCTTTTTCGGAGTAGCAGGCGGTGACTAGTGGGGTACCACAGGGATCAGTGTTTGGGCCCCAGCTATTCACAAAAATATCAATGATTTGGATGAGGGAACCAAATGTAATATTTCCAAGCTTGCTGACGACACGAAACTTGATGGGAATGTGAGCAGTGACGTGAGTGTTAAGAGGCTTCAAGGCAATTTAGACAAGTTGAGTAGGTAGGCAAATACATGGCGGATGCAATGTAACGTGGATAAGTGTGAAGTTATCCACTTCGGTCAAAAAAACAGAATGGCAGAGTATAATTTAAATGGTGATAGATTGGGAAATGTTGATGTACAAAGGGACCTGGATGTCCTTGTACAACAATCACTGAAAACAAGTATGCAGGTGCAGCAAGTAGTTAAAAAGGCAAATGGTATATTGGGCTTCGTTGCGAAAGAACTTGAGTACAGGAGCAAGGGCATCTTACTGCAGCTGAACAGCTGCAGCTGTTGGTGAGACCACAACTGGAGTATTATACAAAAACAAAAATAGCTGGAAAAACTCAGCAGGTCTGACAGCATCTGCGGAGAGGAACACAGTTAACATACGGACTCGAAACGTTAACTGATTCCTCTCCGCAGATGCTATCAGACCTGCTGAGTTTTTCCAGCTATTTTTGTTTTTGTTTCAGATTTCCAGCATCCGCAGTATTTTGCTTTTATCCTGGAGTATTATATGCAGTTTTGATCTCCTTACCCAAGAAAGGATATACTTGCCATAGAGGGAGTGCAGCGAAGGTTCACCAGACTGATTCCTAGGATGGCAGGATTGTCATATGAGGAGACTTTTCTTTATTCATTCATGGGATGTGGGCATCGCTAGCTGGGCCAGCATTTATTACACATCCCTAATTGCCCTTGTTCAGAGGGCATTTAAGAGTCAACCACGTTGCTGTGGGTCTGGAGTCACATGTAGGCCAGACCAGGTAAGGACAGTAGGTTTCCTTCCCTAAAGGGCATTAATGAACCAGATGGGGGTTTTTTTTTTTGACATGACAGTGGTTTCATGGTCATCATTAGACTTTTAATTCCAGATTTTTATTGAATTCAAATTCCACCATCTGCCACAGCAGGATTGAACCCGGGTCCCCAGGGCATTTCCCTGGTTCTCTGGATTACTAGTCCAGCGACAATACCACTATGCCATCGCCTCCATAGATTGGTCCAACAAAGTCTGTATTCACTGGAGTTTAGAAGAATGAGAGGAGATCTCATTGAAACATATAAAATTCTGACAGGGATGGACAGATTGGATGCAAGGATGATGTTTCCTCTGGATGGGGGGGTCTAGAACAAGGGGTCACAGTCTCAGGATATGGGGTAGGCCATTTAGGACTGAGATGAGGAGAAACTTCTTCGCTCAGAGGGTGGTGAACCTATGGAATTCTCTACCACAGAAGGCTGTGGAGGCCGAGTCACTGAATATATTTAAGAAGGAACTAGATAGATTTCTGGACTCTAAGGCGTCAATGGGTATGGGGAGAGAGCGAGAGTATGGCATTGAGATAGAGGATCATCCCTGATCATATTGAATGGCAGAGCAGGCTCGAAGGGCCGAATGATGTACTCCTGCTCCTATTTTCTATGTTTCTTCAGTATGGTCCTCTATTCAATAAGATCATTGTTGATCATCTACATCATCTTCACTTTCCCATCCTATCACTATACCTCTTGATTCGCTTAATGCTCAAAAATCTGTTGATCTCGGTCTTGAATATACTCATCAGCTGAACATCCATAGCCATAGAACATCTAGGAGAGATAATTGAAGAGTCACAAACCTCTGAGTGAAGACATTGCTCTTTGTCCCAGTTTAAATGCCCAAGACCTTATCTGAAAACTGTGACCCTAATTCTAGACTCTCCAGCCATGGGAAACAGCGTCCCAACCAATCTGTCAAGCCCTCTAAGAATCTTATATGTCTCAATGAGATCATTTCACATTCTCATGAACTCCAGAGAAAATAGGCCCCCTTCTACTCAATCTCTCCTCATAGGTCAGCCCTTTCACCCCAGGAATTAATCTTCGTTGCACCCCATCTAAAGCAGCTATATCATTCCTTCGGTAAGGAGATCAAAACTGTACGCAGTACTCCAGATGTGATCTCACCAAAGTCCAACATAATTGTAACAAAGATTTCCTTACTCTCACAGACTTCACTCTCCTTGCAATAAAGATTAAGGCACCATTTTCCTTCCCAATTGCTGGCTGTACATGCATGTTAATTTTCCCTTTAACGTTTCAAATTTTGTCATCATCTTGACTCCATCATATCAGCTATCATTACCCTGAGCCTCACTCCGATGCCTTTTGATGAAAAGTTTTGAAATTAGATATTATTTTAAGATTAGACAACACTTGTCAATAGATTTATTTTCTATTTTAAATTTTAGTTGAACCACAAACAGCATAGACAAATGCAAATTCCACTTTTGTGGACCAGAAAGTGTTAAACCATAAAACTCCTCTTTCCACCATTTTGGTTAAGGTGCTAATTCATTTAAAATGTGTGGATTAATGACTCAATTAAATTATAGCAGACAAAGAAATTTTACTCAAAAACATTAATACATTGATTACTAAATCACAAAGCACAGTATCGTGCATAGAATAATATAAAAATTACAGCAAAATAGAAGGCTATTTGGCCCGGCAAGTCCACGCTGGCAATCTGCAAGAACAATTTGGTTAGGCCCACTCCCCCACCCTTTCCCTGTGGCCCTGCAAATTTTTCCCCTTCAGGTGCTTATCCAATTCCCTTTTGGACTGCTGGAAGTGTCTGCTTCCAGCAGTGTACTCCAAATTATAACCATTGTCTGTGTAAAAAGCTTTTCCTCATATCACCTTTGGTTCTTTTGCCGTTCACCTTAAATCAGTGTCCTCTTGTTCTTGACTTTTTCAGACCATTTCTCTCTATCTACTCTGTCTAAGATCCCACACCAAATGTTCAAATGATTTTGAACATTTCTATCGGATCTCCTCTCAACTTTCTCTTCTCCAAGGAGAACAACCCCAGCCTCTTCAATCTACCCAGATAACTGATGTTCCTCATCCCTAGGACTATTCTTATAATTATTTTCTGCACCCTCTCTAAAACCTTCATATCTTCCCTAAAGTGCGGTGCCAAAATTGGACACAATACTCCAGTTGAGAATGAACCAATGTTTTATAAAGGTTCATCATGGCTTTCTTGCTTTTGTACTCTCTGCCTCTATAAAGCCCAGGGACCCGTCTGCTTTTTTAACTACTTTTTCAACCGGCTCTGCCACTTTCAATGATTTGTGCACATATATGTCCAGGTGTCTCTTCCTGCACCCCCTTCAGAATTGTGCCCTTTAGTTCATATTGCCTCTCCTTGTTCTTCCTACCAAAATGCATCACTTCACACTTCTCTGCATTAAATTTCATCTGCCATCTGCCTGCCAATTCTACCTTTGTTCATTGTCTTTGTTCTCTTGAATTCTATCTCTATCCTCCCTACCCTCCTTCACAATACTTTCAAATTTACATTGTCTGCAAATTTTGAAATTGTGCCCTGCACACAAAGATAAACAGTGGTCCAAATACTGACCCACTGGGAAATCTTACTATTTATCATCCTCCAGCCCAAAAACAACCATTCATCAATACTGTCCGTTTCCTGCCACTCAGCTAATTTTGTGCTCATGCTGCCACTGTCCCTTTTATTCCATGGGTTTCAACATTGCTGGCAAGCCTATAATGTGGCACTTTATCAAACTTTTAGAAGTCCATATAGCACCATATCAACCTTCTTACTCTCCTCAACTCTTTCTGCTACCTTATCAAAAAACTCAAACAAGCTAGGTAAGCATTGTTTGCCTTTAACAAATCCATATTGGCTTTCCTTAATTGAATGAGTGACAAATGCTACAATGAATTAAATGAGCAACAAATGCTGGTCTTGCCAGCGATGCTCACATCCCAGGAAAAAAAAATCCACATTTGTCCAAGTGACTATTAATTTTTTGCATAGGTATATACAAAAATGACTGACAGGAAAAGGTTCATTTAGCTTCCCATATATTTGTGATGCTCTATGCAGCATGATACATTCACTACCCACCTGGTGCCTAGCAATTCCTAGAATAAGCGAATAACCACATTTAAACTGAGGCCAGTTTATACTCTGGCTTACATTACAGTGTACCTACCTCTCTCTTGAAGATGTGAAGTTAACAAATCAGCATTTTAAAAAATTTCTTCATGGGATGTGGGCATCGCGGGCTAGACCAGCATTTATTGCCCATCCCTAGTTGCCCTTGCTCAGCGGGCATTTTTAAAAGTCAACCACATTGCTCCAGAATTTCATGTGGACCAGACCAGGTAAGGACAGCAGATTTCCTTCCCTAAAGGACATAAGTGTACAGCACTCTGAGGAAGGGTCACACAGACTCGAAACATTAACTCTGTTTCTCTTTTCTCAGGTGTTGTCAGACCTGCTGAGTTTTTCCAGCATTTTCTGTTTTCACGCTCTTAGCTATCATTTTTGGCAGTTATCTGTCTTTCCTAAATCACCCTCTTGCAAGTTGGCACTGCCTGTCTAGTGTGGCCTGACTAGTTTGTGACTTTTGTGGTCAAATGTTAGTTTCGCTCATCGTATTTTTGATCACCTAGCACACTCCAGCTAATTTAACCAACCCCTCAGCTACTGAGCAGAAATCAACAGGGACAGCATTTCTTTATACTCCTCCTCCTCTTGTCCTGCCCCATCTCACTTTCCTCATTCCCTTCTGTCTTCCTTTCTTTTTCTATTAATGCTCTCCCTTCACTTTCTCCTTTTCTCTCTTTCTCTATTCTTCTGGTTCTCTCTATTCAACTCCATTTCTGGTTCATTATGTTCTCTCTCTCTCCTCCCTCTCCAGACTTGCACGAAGGAACAGATCCCACATTCTATTGCTTTTTGTGTTGCTTTGCAAAGGAATCATGAGAAAAAAACTTCTCTACTCTCTTCTAGTTCCAATTTTATCCCCCATTTACTTGTTCATTTTTCTGTCTCATACATAATCTATCCTAGTGCATCACTCTCTCTCTCTCTAGCTGTTCACATTCTGTCTCCCTCTTCCTATTTCAGCTTTACAGGCACCCTCTTTCCTCCTTTTTTGGTTGTTAGTCTCTCTCCCTTTGCTGACTCTCATTGGCTGTCCCCCTCCTTTACTGGTTCACATTCACATTCTTCCCCTTTGCAATTTTTGGCTCACATTCTCTGTTCCCTTTTCTAATTCTTTCTCCAGTGTAATAGTTGTGATGAATAATATAAATGCCTTTGAGGGGAAGTTAGAAGATCTTGAGGGAGAAAGGAATAGAAGGATATGCAGATAGGGTTAGACGAAGTAGGGTGACAGCAGGCTCATGGGGAGCATAAACACTGGCATAGACCAGTTGGGCCAAATAGCCTGTTTCTGTGCTCAGAATTCTATATAACTCCATGTGATTAAAATTCACTTTATTAAATGGATGGGGGGGTGGGGGGGGGGCATTAAAATTCTCACCCACACATAGGAATACCTCAGGAGATATACATCAAGCAAAGGTGACATGGCTTTGGCGTAATGAGTCTCAATTGCTGTCCAGAAATAATCATTTGTGAGGTGCAGTGCAGAGGAAAATTGCCCACTTTATACTTAAATTCATCACCAAGTAACCTCATTACTAGACTCAAAGATTTTATCTTCTCTTCTCTTACTTGATGGTGTGGTAATCCAGTAACCCAGAGGCCCAAGCTAATGTTCTGGGGACAAGGGTTCAAATCTCACCACAGCAGCTGGTGGAATTTGAATTCAAGTAATGATCTGGAATTGAAAAGCTAGTCTCAGTAATGGTGACCTTCAAACCATTGTTGGTTGTCATGAATACTCATCTGGTTCACGAATGTCCTTTAGGGAAGGAAATCTGCCATCCTTATGCACTCTGGCCTACATGTGACTCAGCCACAGCAATGTGGTTGGCTCTTAACTGCCATCAGAAACGGTGCGGCAAGCCACTCAGTTCAAGGGTAATTAGGAATGGGCGACAAATGCTGGCCTTACCAGCGACACCCACATCCCATGAAAGAATGAAGAAAAAAAACTTGGTGGGCTGGACTTTGTGGGGGCATGTATTCCCCGCCCCGCCCCCACCACCCCCCTCCACCACGCCCCCACCCCCCAACACCCCTGCCACTGGCTGAAAAGTCAGTCGTGAGCCTGCCCACAAAGAAGCTAATGTCTGGCAGGACATTAATTGACTCAGGGCTTGACATCTGGCGAGTATGTCCTGCCTTAGAGAGCTGCCAGCCAATCTGATTGGCTGACAGCTTTGGAGTCCCAGAAGCACCAGGTTTGAGTGGTGGCCACTGCTGGGACTATATGCAGTCCCCACACAAGAGGAGCTAATGGAGGCTGGACTTAAGTGCTGGGTATAGGCAGGGTCAGGCTGGCAGCCTGAACTGAGGGTGACCTTGGGGATGATGCTTCTGATGGACACAGGAGACCCTCCAAAGGAGGTTCCCTGCCACACACACACACCCCCCCCCCACACCCCACCACCCCTCACCACCCCAATTGCCTGACACCAGCCACTCTAATATTCTTTGCATTATTTCAACAGTTATAGTAACAAAGCTATTGTCAGTGCCAGGAACCTTTCAAAGTCTTCCAAGCGAATATCTATTATAAAACTTGCCACATTTGCAATAACTCTTTGTCCTAAATATAATTAACCTATTGCAAAAGCAAAATACTGCAGATGCTGGAAATCTAAAAAAAAAATGCTGGAAAACCACAGCTGGTCAGACTGCATCTACAGTGAGAAATAGAATTACGTTTCAAGTCAATGTCCCCTGCTTTTTGTCTGTAGGACATACCAGAGCAATTTTTCACATAGCCAGGTAGATGCCAGTGTTGCAGCTGTACTGGAACAGCTTGGCTAGGGGTACAGCAAGTTCTGGAGCACAAGTCCTCAGTACTATTGCCGGAATATTGTAAGGGCCCAAAGCCTTTGCGGTATCCAGTGCCTTCAGCCGTTACTTGATATCACATGGACTGAATTGAATTGGCTGAAGACTGGCATCTGTGATGCTGGGGACCTCCGGAGGAGGCCAAGATGGGTCATCCACTTGGCACTTCTAGCTGAAGATTGTTGCAAATGCTTCAGCCTTATCTTTTGCACTAATGTGCTGGGCTCCCTCATCATTGTTCAGTTCAGTTCACATTACCTCATTTTTTCCCTTAATCTATTGCTTCGCGTTGTTTACTTCTGTTTTCTCATCCATTATTTTAAAAATTAATATGTTGTAATTGCTATTGCCTAACTGTTCCATTTACTAATCTGCCCTGAATAATTTCCCTTTACGTCCTTCTCTAGCCTTTCTAAATTTGCAATGCCATACAATATTTAACCACTAGTCCTGTTCTTTATGTATCCATGTTTCAATTATCCCTAGCACAACTGGTTCCTCGCTATGAATTATTGCCTTCAATTCCCTGTTTTATTTTTAGATGCTTTAATTTTTTTTCTTTATTATTCCTTATTTATGTTTATGTTCTATAACTGTCTCTGTTCCAGGGCCATTTATGTCACCCTTATTCCTTACCTTGGTCTGATATTTTCTCTCCTGTTCCTTTTATCTTCATGCTCATGCTATTTCAGCCTCCTTCCAGTCTATTAGCTTAAAGCATTTTACATTGCCCTATTTATCCTTTTTGCTGGGACATTGATCCTATTGTATTTCAGGTGGAGCCTGCCCTGGTGGTACAGCTCCTACCTGTGCCAATACCAGTGCCAGTGTGCCATGAAATGGAATCCCTCCTCCCCACATCATTTTTTCAACCACACATTAACCTTTGATTTCTCTATCCCTATCCCAATAAACAAGTGGTTTGGGTAGTAATCCATGATTACCATCCATGAGGTGCTACTTTTTAATTTAGTTCCTAGCTTCTGGTATGCTTTTGAAGAACTTCATTCCTGTTTTTCCCTATGTCATTGGTCCCAACATTGGCCATAATAATTGCATTTTCCCCTTCCTTTCTAAATTTCACTCCAGTTGCTCCAAGATATCCTTTACCCTTTTAGCTCCCAACTCTTTTGTGGGACATGGACATTGGTGGCAAGGACAGCATTTATTGTCCATTCATAATTGTCCTTTAGAAAGTAGTGGCGAGCTCCCTTCTTGACAACTGAGTGCCTTGCTAGGCTAGTTCAGAGGGCAAAAGAATCAAGCACATTGCATGTGGGTTTGGAGTCACATGTAGGCCAGACCAGGTAAGGACAGCAAATTTCCTTCCCTGAAGGACATTAATAAACAGGATGGATTTTTACAACAATCTGGTAGTTAAATGGTCACCACTATTGATACTAATATTTTATTCCAAATTTTGTTATTTAAGTAACTGAATTTAAATTCCCAGCTGCTGTAGTGGGATTCAAACTCTGGATGAGAAGTCCAGTAACATCAGCACATTGCTACTAATTATTAAATCCTCTTTGACTATAACTTTTCTATTCTGCTCCTTCCCACCCTCTTTGGACTGCACCCAGTGCCACGGCACAAGGTGACCATTCTGGCCATCCTTCGCGCACCATCCTCATCCTCCAGGTAGCAAGAACAGCACCAGTCCTACTGGACAGTCTGTAGGACCTCCATCTCTGCCACTCCTTGGTTCCCTTACCCTGCTGACTGACAGTCACACCCTCCGTTTCCTGCACTTTTGCTTTCCTCTGAAGCATGACTACACACTGGGAGTAAACCATTCTTCAATTCCTCCCTCTCCCCTAGGTGTCGGAGCAACTCTAACTCACACTCCAATGGTACAGAAGTAAGATCAGTATACTCCTCCTGTGTTGTCTCCCTGGCCTTCCACATGGTGGATTCTCAGACAGAACATTGCCCATTGAAACTGAGCCTTAGAGATTATAGAATCTAGAAAAGGGGCTGTGACCAACTACATCTGCCCAAGACACCAATGCAATGGTCATTGTTGCAATGTAGGAAATGCAGCAGCCAGTTTGTTTTTTCTGGGACGTTACTGTGTACAATGTGATAATGATCTGATAATTTTCTTTAGTGATGTCTTTTTGTTTTACTTCACAGGTGAAACAGGGGACCTTAAAATCACCCAGCTCCCCCAAGCAATCAATATTTCAGAGGGAGGTAGTATCACAATGACATGTTTATGGAACATCAGTCACAATGAAAGTGTTAGAGTGGACTGGTTAAAGGACAACATCAACATTGTTACAAAAGCTAACAAAGGAATATATAAATCCGATGGAAGAAAGTACATTATCGAAAGGAACTACTCAAATCTGATCATTCCTAATACAGTTCTAAATGACTCAGGATTATATCATTGTGAAGTGCTTGTGGAGATACCACCACCAGTCCGTCGAGCAATTGGAGAAGGAACATTGTTGATTGTCTTTGGTAAGTTACTAAACTTATAATAACTTCATATCCAATGACTTACCATATGTAACTGATATATAAAAGTAACAGGGGTCTACTTGCATATCTCCCATCCAGGTAAGTCCTGATTGCCATTCTAAATTTTAATGGACAGCTGATTCTAGATGGTTAAAAAAATGATTGTGACTTAGCAAAGCCATGTGAACATAATGTACTTCAGATACACCATTAACATAAGCCATTCTAATAAAATACTTTGCCCCTTTGTTTTTAACTTGTTATTTCTCTCTTGAATGTGCTGACCTATGTTGGAATATAGTTCCACACTCCCAGACCTCACACTCAGGCATGTAAACACAGATACTGAAACTCTGAGCTTCTGTAAAAGTTCTCCTGATCTCCTGCTGCAATTTTGCTGGGGGATTGGCAGAATCCCCAGAGAAATTGCCAATCCTGTCACTCAAGCCTCCTCATCCAAATCTACCAGCATAACCAACCATTCCCTTCTCCCTCATATTCATTTGTCACCCTGCACCCATATCTTTATACTCTCATCAGAGCTACTGGATTGGGATCAGAAGCAGCAACCTGGATTGACTAACTCAGTGGATACTGAGAATTGGACCTCACTTCTCTTTTAGCCTCAGCACCACTGCATATTATTGAGTCATTGGTGAAGCAATCAGATAAATGCTTTTCAAACACAGTATATCCTAAAATTTTGGTTTCTGAATTGTTCAACAAGATACATCACGATAGGGAAAGAAGGGGAGAGAAATAACTTTTTCATGTTTCTTTTCCCAGATGTACATTTATTACAAATGTCAGAAAGGTTGTCATAATTAACCCTTTTAATGTAGAAGTAAATATATGTAGTAAAATAAATACTTCTTCTTGTGGGGCAGTGTCATATCTTTAGAAAAAAAAATTATTGTGAAACTCCAGTTTTTCCATTTTATAAGCCATTTCAGTTCTATACACAACTG
This sequence comes from Cetorhinus maximus, assembly GCF_964194155.1. Lineage (NCBI taxonomy): Eukaryota > Metazoa > Chordata > Chondrichthyes > Lamniformes > Cetorhinidae > Cetorhinus > Cetorhinus maximus. The sequence goes on from NC_135879.1 coordinate 217,858,875, forward strand.
TATATTTGTAAAACCAGATCAGGATTTTGTCTGGACTTGAGAAATGCTCTTGAAACAGGCTTAATGGCTCTTAGCATCTCAGCATGTTCCATATTTTCCTATTATGGACAGAGACTTTCTATTCTGACATAAAAGATTGGATGGAAATTTTTAACAAATCGAGATTCGAATTTAAAATCCCCATCACAGCAAATCCAGTAATGCAGTTGGTTAAAAAAAATGTGCAACTGAGTCATAAAAACACATGAAACTAGACTGTGATGGGTTAGCTGATGAAGGGCCAGATATTCTTATCGGAGGCAGGAATCAGGAGATGGGATTGATCCCATATCACGTTCTTCTGCCTCTGTCTCCAGCTTGTCATACAGTGCGATTTTGGCAGGATTGGTGTCTTAGTGACTCTAGAGACTGGTCTGAGCCCAATTAGTGGCCGGCAGGGGGAGTTGAGAGAGTGGGAATGGAGGGAAAATGTTTGTAATGTTCTTTTTATTGTATTGAAGCACCTCAGAATGTAACATGACCTATGTAGAAAATGTAAATATCATTGCACTTTCCTGTTATGACAGTTTGAAATGTTTTGTAATGTTCTTTTAGATATTTTATGAATAAAGTATAATTTTGCAAAAAAAAATGGAAGGGGGGGAACAAAAGGGAGGAGGGCCATGTTCTGGCCTGTATCAGCAGCTATTAGCCATTGCTATGGCTGCCTTCTGTGCATGGTTTGAGAAAAATGAAAGGATCTTCATCCTCAAAGTGACCAGGGGTGGGACCGTGAATAGGATAGGACAAGTTCAGTTGACAAAATTTCATTGCTGCTCAGAGGTTTTTGCCCACACTTTCACTTTCTTCATCAAATAAAACTGTTTCTCTGCTACCACCCCTATTCCTGTCAGGCTGCAGCTTCAGAGAACTCCTAATGGCCACCCACCCCCATGAAAAACTCAGGTAGTCAGAAGGCGATCTCTTAATGAGCTCCCTAATGACCTCAATCCACCTCACTTAACAAGGCGGCGACTTCACTTTCCCGTTGCCCCCACCTCCCCCCTCCCCCCCACCTCCCCCCTCCCCCACTCATCCCTTTGTCCTCAGGAAAGTCAGGAGAGTCAGGAACAGAGACTGCATACATACTGGTTTGCAGGCTGCCAGAGCCTCTTTTTTTGCCATCCCACTTGCTACCTGGTGACACCTGCTGGAAAGTGTGTATATTTGCACATTGACTGAGGACAGATTCAGGCTATGCTGTGATGTTTCACAGTTATATAGCCTGCTAATATAGTACTCATTGACAAAGATCATAGGTATGGAAAATATGGAACAAAATCACAGGAGGGTGGATAGTAAACCTAGAGCCATAACCCTGCACAGTACATTGCTTTCTGTGATTGACTGTTTTAGATCTATTTGAATGTTTTAAGATATTTTTCTTTAATTCAAACTCAGATGTAAGCAACCAAATGGAGATGAGTTCAGCTTCCAATGTGTTAAGCATATAAAATGCAATTTTAATAAAATCTAAATCTGTGCTATGAAATGTGCAGAGTTTCTGAATCCAGCTGTTAGGATACAGATTCTGAAGGCTGAGTTATGGCCTTCCAACCTTCTTCAACCCATGTCTCACTGTGAATAATAGAATATCCATTCATTCCACCACCACCTGCAGTGTGCACTATCTACACTGCAGCAACATGCCATGATCTCTTCGATAGCACCTCCCAAACACACAAACTAGTCTGACAAAAGCGGCAGATGCATAGGAACGCCATCACCTCTGAATTCCCTGCAAGTCACATGATCCTAAATTGGACCTATCATTGTTTCTTCATCATTGTCGGGTCAAAATCCTGGAATTCCCTACCTAATTGTAATGTGGGAGAACCTTCATCACACATACTGCAACAGTTGTCCCTCCAATCAGGTTTCTGCCCCGGCCACAGTACCGAAATGGATCTTATAATAGTCACAAATGACATCCTGTGTGATAGTTACTGAGGTAAATTTTCCCTCCTCGTCTTTCTCAACCTGTCTGCAGCCTTTGACACAGTTAACCACACTATCTTCCTCCAACACCCCTCCATTGCCAGCCAGCTGGGTGGGACTGCTCTCACCTGGTTCCATTCTTATCCATCTAATCATAGTTGAAGAATCACTTGCAGCAGCTTCTCTTCCTTAGCCTCCATCTCTTTCTCATTTACATGTTGCCCCATCAGCATCATCCAAAAGCACAGCGTTAGTATTCATGTGACACCACCCAGGTCCACCTCACCACCACTTCTCTCAACTGCTCTATTGTTGCTAAATTATCAGACTGCTTATCCAACATCCAGAACTGGATGAGCAGAAATTTCTTCTAATTGAATATTGGGAAGACTGTAGCCATTGTTCTCAGTTGCCATTGCAAACTCCATTTCCTAGTTACTGATTCCATCTCTCTCCCTGGCATTATCTCAGACTAAACCAGTCTGTTCACGGCCTTGGTGTTATACTTGACCCTGCGCTGAGCTTCTGACCACACATTTGGCCTGTCACTAAAACCCACTTATTTTACTTCCATTACATTGCCCGACTTCAGCTCATCTGCCGCTAAAACCCTCATCCATTGCTTAGTTACCTAGAGGCTGGACTATTCCAACACACCCTTGGCTGGTGTCCTATGTTATACCCTCTTAACCCTCTGACTTAAGGTCATCCAAAACACTGCTGCTCATATCTCAACTCACATCAACTCTCATTCACCTCTCATGCTGTGCTAGCCAACCTTTATTGGCTCTTGGTCAAGCAACATCTTGATTTTAAAATTGTCATCCCCGTTTTCAAATTCCTCCATGACCTTGCCCCTCTCTATCTCTGTAATCTTCCCTTGCCCCACAACCCTTCAAGACATCTGTGCTCATTTAATTCTGAGCATCCCTGATTTGATTTGCTCGATCATTGGTGGTCATGTTTTCAGTTGCTTTGGTCCTAAGCTCTAGCAATCCCTACTTATACCTCTCTACCTCACTTTCTTCTATGAAAACACTCCTTAAAATGTAGCTCTTCGACCAAGCTTTTGGTCACCTGACCCAATATCTCCTCATATGGCTCGGTATCATATTTTGATTTTTAATGCTCTTGTAAAGCACCCTGGGACATATTATGATAAAGGTGCTATACAAATACAAGTTGTTGTTTAAGAAGAAGGCCCACTACCACTTTCTCAAAGGGAACCAAGGCTGTAAGCTGCAGGGCTATGCAGGAAGGTGGGATTAGAATGGAGCACCTGGGTGTCCTCGGGCTGGCATGGACAAGATGGGCTGAATGGCCTCCTTCTGTGCTGTAACTTTTCTATGGTTCTATGGATGTTTAATGTCAGTGTTGCTGGTGATGCCCATATCCCAAGAATGAATAAGAACAAATATTTGGTGATTAAAGTCCCCTTAACAATATGTGTCTTGTTTTTAATATAGTGGGCCAAGCTAAGAACAATCTGATTATTTGGCTTTTGGCAGCAATTAGTCCCACCATACTGATTGTGATTGTAGTTCTGTGCTGCAGCGTCAGAAAAATAAAGAACAGAAGGCAAAATGGTAAGGATTGCAAATTTCACATTTTTTTTTTCCAGAAGTAGATTATATTTAACAAAGTATTTATAGTCTTTTATTGTTTGTTTTAGGAAAGCTATCTAATTTAAGGAGGAGGCATGACTCAATTGTAGTGCAATCTATTTCTCATAACATAATTACATTAGAAGATAAAGAAAGAAAATGATATAAAAGTAATGAATGCAGCAATGAGCCAAATTGAATTCCATCTTCCAGATAAACTAGACCAGTTCAAAGTTTACTCACCTGGATCTGCCTCACTTCAGAGACCCCCTTTTAAAACAATGTCCAGAACAGCAGAATGTTTCCTACAGCCAACATTTTACCTGACCTTGCACTCTTCACCTTCAGTTGATGATCTGGTGATTATCACTTGTGAATGGAGCCTCAGCAACTGGGTTGCCATAAAGTCCATCACCTTGGTGTAAAAACTGCATTTGTAGTCTAAAAGATTGGCCTCATAACAATGCATCAATCCCCAGGTTTACAGCTCCTAAGACTTTCATTAAAGTGATGACTTCAACGTTGGATTTTCTGACAACTGCCTATGACAAATACAGAAATTTTGCATTGTTGGGTTTCTATCTAGGCTTAAAAGCTGTTGTAACCCAGATTCCACTCGCTTTCTATATTCTTATTTATCGATTTATTTTTATTAATCTAAAATGAGTATAAGCTCTTGATCTGGGATATATGTCAGCAGGTATCACTACTGTTGGGCTGCTGATCATGAAGTGTTGAAAGATGTGTCCTGCTTCATGACATTGACATTTACAATAGGGGAAGTTGAAGGATTAACTACAGTCGGGTTTCCTGTGGGATACAGTTAGTTTTGTTTTGCTTCCTGCCTAGATTGGCCATAGAAAGCCACGGAGATTTAAGCTGGGCCCAGAATTGACAGGGTGGAAGAGAAGCAGCTGTCAGACTCCAGAAATCTGACATGCCTTAGGCTGGTTGCCATTAGAGACTGTTGGTTAGGGTCTCCAGAGGGAAAGTGGGGGGTGGGGGGAGGAGGTTGGGATGCAGTGGCATTGACAGTGGGGTTGAATTGAGGACAGGAGACGCTCGAATTTCTTTGGAAGACCACTTCTGCAGCTGTTGCTTGGACAAAGGAGTGTAAAACAATTTCCTTACCTGGAGGGTCACATCGTCTTGGATATTCTCTCCAACGTCCCTGCACAAAACATGTTGAGTTAGATAGAAGCTGATTTTACCACTCCCTAGCCTTTGATCTCTGAGAGCATTTTTAGTTCCTGTCCTTCCCTGCTGTTACCTCAGCTGATCCATGCATTTGAAGCTGGGATATTTCTGATCTGTGAGAGTCAAAACTATTCCTTCACCTACTCTGCAATTAATTTGTAAAAATATCAGACATTGCACCAACTGCTATGATCAAGTGGTAAAACCTTGCCCCTTGCCTGCTCTGATACTAGGAAGCAGGCACTGCAGGGAGGTAAGGATATTGACTGTGGTCACTTCTACATGTATTTTTCCCCACATGCTAAAGAAGGGGTAAGAGCAGCAAAGAACAAGTTTGGGGAGAGATGATACAGGAAGTTGAAGAGGAGCACATGTTGTTAAAATGGGTCCCAAGCCAGATGGTGAGATACAAATCTAGACACAAATCATTTTCATGATGGTCAGTTTATTTACAGAATGCAGTATTACATATACAACAACAAAAATACCTGGAAAAACTCAGCAGGTCTGGCAGCATTTGCGGAGAGGAACACAGTTGACGTTTTGAGTCTGTCTGACTCTTCATCAGAACTAAGGAAATGGAGAAATGAGGTGAAATATGAGCTGGTAGAGGGGGGTGGAACAGGTAGAGCTGGATAGGGGGCCAATGATAGGTGGAGGCAAAGAAGAGATGTCATAGACAAAAGGACAAAGGGGTGTTGACGGTGGTGATATTATCTAAGGAATGTGCTGATGGGGACATTAAGGGTAGCAAGCAGGACAAGCTAGTGGCAGATGGCCCTAGTGGGGGTGGGGTAGGGGAAGGGATCGAAATGGACTAAAAGGTGGAGATAAAACAATAGATTGAAATAAATTTTAAAATAGGTGGGAAAAGAAAGATATATATATTTTTTTTAATTATAAATTATTTGAAAAAGGGGGATCGGAAAGGGGGTGGGGATGGAGGAGAGAGTGCATTAACCTGGGTCTCTGGAGTACCAGTCCAGTGACAATACCACTATTGTCTCTCCATGTCAGCAAGAACAGAGATTTTTTTTTATTATTCATTCATTGGATGTGGGCTTCGCTGGTTGGGCCCATCCCTAGATGCCCTTGAGAAGGTGGTGGTGAGCTGCCTTCTTGAACCGCTGCAGTCCATGTGGTGTAGGTACACCCACAGTGCTGTTAGGAAAGGGGTTCCAGGATTTTGACCCAGCGACAGTGAAGGAACTGCGATATATTTCCAAGTCAGTATGGTGAGTGACTTGGAGGGGAACTTCTAGGTGGTGGTGTTCCCATCTATCTGCTGCCCTTGTCCTTCTAGATGGTAGTGGTCGTGGGTTTGGAAGGTGCTGTCTGAGAAGCCTTGGTGAATTCCTGAAGTGCATCTTGTAGATGGTACACACTGCTACTGCTATCCTACCCCCAATAACCTAGCACCTTCTTGCTAGCAAAAATCTATCCACCTCTGCCTTAAAAATATTCAAAGACTCTTCTTCCACTCCCCTTTCAGGAAGCGTTCCAAAGACTTACGACCCTCTGAGAGAGAAAAAATTGCCTCATCCCTGTATTAAATGGGTGACCCCTTATTTTTAAACAGTGACCCCTAGTTCTAGGTTCTCCCATAAGAGGAAACATCCTTTCCACGTTCACTTGTCAAGACCCCTAGAGATCTTGTATGTTTCAATCAAGTCGCCTTTTACTCTTCTAAACTCAGAGGATTCAAGACTAGCCAGTCCAACCTTTCCTCATAAGATAACCTGCCCATTCCAGCTATTATTCTAGTAAACCTTCTCTGAACTGCTTCCAATGCATTTACATCCTTCCTTAAGTACTGTCCACAGTACACCAGATGTAGTCTCACCAATGCCCTGTATAACGGGAGCACAACCTCCCTACTTTTGTCTTCAATTCCTTGTTCGCAATAAACAATAATGTCCTATTAGCTTTCCTAATTACTTGCTGTACATGCACATTAGCCTTTTGCAATTCATGCTGTAGGACACCCAGATCCCTCTGCATCTCAGAGCTCTGCAATCTCTCACCATTTAATATGCTTTTTTTCATTCTTCCTGCCAAAATGAACAATTCACATTTTCCCACATTATACTGCATTTGCCAGATCTTTACCCACTTACTTAACCTATCCATATCCCTTTATAGCCTCCTTATGTCCACTTTACAACTTACTTTCCTACCTGTTTGTGTGTCATCAGTCCCTTCAAGTAATTTATATAAATTATAAAAAGTTGAGGCCCCAGTACTGATCCATGTGGCATACCACTTGTTACATGCCAACTAGAAAATGACCCATTTATGCCTACTGTTTGTTTCCTTTGAGCTAGCCAATCTTGTGTCCATGCCAATATGTTACCTCATACAGCATGAGCCTTTATTTCTGCAATAACTTTTGATGTGGCACCTTATCAAATGCCTCCTGGAAATCTAAATACAGTACAGCCACTGGTTCCCCTTTATCCATACACATGTTACTTCTTCACAGAATTCTAATAAGTTGGTTAAACATGATTTCCCTCTCACAAAACCATGTTGATTCTGCCTGATTACCTTGAATTTATCTAAGTGACCTTCTATAACATCTTTAATAATAGCTTCTTACATTTTCCCTATGACAGATGTTAAGCTAACTAGCCTGTAGTTTCCTGTTTTCTGTTTCCCTCCCTTTTTGCATAAAGGAGTTGCATTCTCAATCTTCCTCTCCAATGGAACCTTCCCTGAATCTAGAGAATTTTGGAAAATTAAAACCAATGCATCAGCTATCTCACTTGCCACTTCCTTTCAGAGGGAGGCAGTGGCATAATGGTATTGTCACTGGGTTAGTATTCCAGAGACCCAGGGTAATTCTCCGGAGACCCAAGTTCAAATCCCACCATGACAGATGGTGAAATTTAAATTCAGTAAAAATCTGGAATTAAAAGTCTAATGATGACCATGAAACCATTGCCCATTGTTGTCAAAACCCATCTGGTTCACTAATGTCCTTTAGGGAAGGAAAATCTGGCCTACATGTGACTCCAGACCCAAGGGCAATTAGGGGTGGCAGTGATGCTCACATCTAATGAATAAATGAAAAAGAATGAAGTCTGTCAGGACCTGGGGACTTGTCAGCCAACAATTTGCTCAGTATCAGTTCCCCATTGGTTGTAATTTTCTTGAGTTCCTCCGTCCATTCCATTTGCTGATTTGCAGATATTTCTGGGATGTTCCGTGTCCTCTATAATGAAGGCCGATGCAAAATACCTGTTTAATTCATCTGTCATCTCCTCATTTTCTATTATTAATTCCCCAGACTCACGTTCTATAGGTCCAAAGCCCACTTTGTTAACGCTTTTCTTTTTTAAAAATATCTATAGGAACTCTTAATGTCTGTCTTTATATTTCTAGACAGTTTTCTCTCATACTCCAATTTTTTCCTCCTTATTAATCTATTAGTCATTCTTTGCTGTTTTTTATATTCTGTCCAATCTTCTGACTTGCCGTCCATTCTGGCACATTTATATGCTTATTCTTTAAGTTTGATACTGTCTTTAACTTTTTTAGTTAACCACGGATGATGGGTCCTCCCCTTGGAGTTTTTCTTTCTCCTTGGAATGCAACTGTTCTGTGTATTCTGAAATATCCCCTTAAATGTCCACCACTGCATCGCTATTGACCTATCCCTTAACCTTAATTTGCCAGTTCACTTTAGCTAGCTCTGCTTTCATGCCCTCATATTGCATTTATTAAAGTTTAAAATACTAATCCTGTACCCACTCTTCTCTTCCTCAAACTGAATGTGAAATTCAATCATATTATGATCGATACTACTTAGGGGCTCATCGCTTGGTATATTTCATTCAAACTCATGAATAGGCCTGAGGCCTCCCCTTTCAGTCCTGAAAAGTACCCAGTCGACCTCAGATCACCCTGGAAGGGCAAGGTGTCTCACAAATTTGGGCAACAGGTAAAGCTAGCTTTTTCATGTTGTTACTGTGCAGCAGCAAAATGAGTGATATTCTCCACTAACGGGATGCTGCCATCAAGCCAAAAAAATGTTCTGTCTATCACACAAATAAACAATGTGGTGTATGAATTTCAGTGCTGGTGTGATGTCCGGTATGCAGGACGCTTTTTTTTGTTCATTCACGAGATGTGGGCTTTGCTGGCTGGGCCAGCATTTATTACTCATCCCTAGTTGCCCTTGAGAAGGTGGTGGTGAACTGCCTTCCTGAACTGCTGCAGTGTAGGTACACCAAAGTGCTGATAGGAAGGGAGTTCCATGATTTTGACCCAATGACAGTGGAGGAACGGCGATATATTTCCAAGTCAGGACGGTGAGTGACTTGGAAGGGAAGTCCCAGGTGGTCATGTTCCCATCCATCTGCTGCCCTTGTCCTTCTAGATGGTAGTGTTTGTGGGTTTGGAAGGCTCTGCCTTGGTCAATTACTGCAGTGAGCCTTGTAGATGGTATACACTGCTGCTGCTGTACGTTGGTGGTGGAGGGAGTGAATGTTTGTGGATGTGGTGCCAAAGTGACTGCTTTGTCCTGGATGATGTCAAACTTCTTGAGTGTTATGGGAGCTGCACTCACACAGGCAAGTAGGGAGTATTCCATCACACTCCTGACTTGTGTCTTGTAGATGGTGGGCATGCTTTGGGGAATCGTGATTGGCGGATTGTATTAAATAGCATGTCCCTTCATCTGTTTGCAACTTGAAAAGTACTGACTATACCCAACCAGTCCATGCTTGCAAAACTCAAAACATAGTGTCCAACCTTAGATGTGATTCCATGATTGGACAACACCTGCTAAGCAATCCTAATTGACACTGAAAAAAAACCAATTTACAATTATCAGTCAGACTTGCAATGTGGCTCACTTACACATGCTAGAAGCCATATACATACATACACAGAGTCCTGTCCTTTGCAGACAAAAGCAGCATGTCCATATGTTTTGCCTTTTTCAACTAAACAAAAGCTATTCCCTAATCCCTTCTGCAGGGCAATGCCTTGACCAATCAGAGTTGACCTGCCTGGTTTGAATTTGAACAAAGCTTGGCAGTTAACTGTTCCATGCTGTATTCTCCATGGCAATGCCTCCACCAATCAGAGTCCACTTGTCAACCAATCAGCACTCTTTTGTTATGCAGTATAAATTGTTGTTCCTCCGTTACAATTGGAAATTTCTTGTGAGCTATCCTGATGAGTGCAAAATAAAAAGCTTTGATAGCATGTCTTTTATTTCAGCAATAAATCAGACAGTTTTGTCACAGAACAGTAGTGAATTAAATTATCACTATGAACAGTAAATTCAAAATGGATCTGTCTGGAAAATTTGCAACATGTCACCCTACTGTCTCTTCTCTTCTTATTTCATCTTCTCCACAATGGGGTTGGGGTCACCACAATTCTGGTTAATCCCTCTTCTCCATCTCCTCCTGTCAGTCACCCATTCCTCTTCCAATCCCACTATGTTTAAGTCTCTCTCCACCGCATCTTTCCGTTTGGTTTTAAGCCTTCCTCTTCTCCTTCTTCCTGACAGTCCCATCTCCATCGCTCACCTCACCACATTTCCTTTCTCTGTGCAGAACAGATGACAATACCATTTCAATCTGTTCTCAGCTATTTCCTTTGCACTAGCTTGTCACTGCCGTCTGTTCCCAGAATTATTCTTTCTCCTCTGGTCCACACTCACTCTGTAATGCATTACAACTAACCATGTTCCCCATTTTGCCCCTGGTTTCTAGCTTTATTTTTATGATTCTGTCACTGATCCTGTCCACTGCCAGCATCTTGTCCTTCATTTACACACTTAGTACTATTCAAACACCATTTTTTCTCCTATCATATCCATGGTAGTAAAGTTAATATCTGCTTCTCTTGCTTTGCTGCCCTTCCACTTTGTTTGCTGGAGACCCATGATGTGTATCCTTTTCTCACCATCATTTCACTGCTTCTCCCTGTCAGGCTACTGATATTTAGACTTGTTATTTTTGAGTTTGGTCATCCTTTCATTTCTCCTTCAAGCTTTCTTCTTTAGCCATCCTTGTTCATTGGGTGGTAACTCTTGCTCATTCCTCAGAGGGTTCAGGCTGGGATCCTGCACATCGTTTGCAGGTGCCAATTCCATTCACATTAACCATCATGTGGATTTAGCAGGTGGTCTTCCAGCTAGATGTCCTTCCTGCCACTAACCCTCCATATTTATCCAGGCTGGGGACCCGCACCAATACACGCTGACATGCCTGCAGTCGTCCCAGGGTTATAGATCACCCTACTGCTGTCGTTGACAAAACGCACTTGAGCTACACAACTGTAATGTTAGAGATAAAAACAGAAAATGCTGTAAATACTCAGCAGCTCTGGCAGCATCTGTGGAGAGAGAAATAGAGTTTAACTTTTCAAGTCTGTGACCTATCATCAAATCATTCATCGTTTGGTAACGAAGAGGACAGTTTGCTGGGTCTGTACACAACCACCTGGCTTTCAAGCACCCTCTTGAGCCAAGGTGACCCAGTGGACCTAGGCATAGACCCAGGAACATCTAACAGGAAAATCTAATAGAACTATATGTAGCAAAGTACTGGTATCCAAAACTTTTATCCATAGAACCTGGCTGAACTCAAGCCCAGGATAAAGCCAGTTTTTCCTGATGCTGCAGAGGTTCAATGTCTTTTATTCATTCACAGCTTGTCAGCGTTGTTAGCATAGCCCTGAAAGTTGGTATTTATTGCCAAGCACTAGATGCCGAGAGAAGATGGTGGTTGTCTGCCTTCTTAGCAGTTTTGTATAACTAAGTTATACAATTACGTAGCTTGTTAGGCCACTTCAGACAACAGTTAAGATTCAAGTTCCATACAGGACATGAGTCCCTCAAAGCCTGTTTAATGACAAGCTTCATGGATACTCTTATTAATATCAGCTCTTTATTTGCAAATTTGTTGAATTGGATTCAAATTCTCAAAATGCCAGGGTAGGATTTGAACTTAAATTGTGTGGATTATAAATCTAGGGCTCTGGATTAATAGTGCAGTAACAGAACGACTACCCATGTAATGCGTTAGGCAATTACAATCCAATTCCTGATTTGTGTAGCTTGCAGCGCAAAACTTGGCCATATTGGTAATCCCAGTCAAAGATACCATAGCAGCTTGTGTGGGATACAAAATTGTTACACTTATGAAGTAACATTCCTGTTTTATTCTTGTATGGTTCGAGTTAAGCTTGAAAAACTGATGGTTGAAAGTTCTGGGGACAGGGTGGCACCTTGGCAGCCTCTTAAACACGCAATTTTCAGGTGGGCCTGCCCCTGTCTGAAACAGGTGTGGGAGGCTCATTAGATGTGCAAATTCACAGTTTGTCAAAAACGTTATATATACTGAGAAATCCAGGCCAAAGATTTTCTAAAGCACCACTAATGGAACATATTTGAGGCACTTTATTCTGTTTGTATTATTTTCGGTTGAAGATGAACATCACAATACCTTATCAATTGACTGGAGCCTGATATTTATTAATACTAGTGTCATTTGATATTTCCTGTGCAGCCAATTCTGTGTATGAAAACTCTTCTGTAATAAGGAAAGATGCTGTTAAACAGAAGATAGAGAAAAGGTGAATATTTTTTTGCTATGCATTGAAGAAAAGAGTCCAGTCAGCATGGCTGATTCTGTGGCTAATGCTCTGTCGAACGGTTGCTGTCAGTTTGTATGAATTCATTTTTTTTTTGAAGCTGGGACAAAAATAAACTTTCCCTCCTCATCCTTCTCAGCCTTTGACATGGCTGACCGCACCATCCTCCTCCAACGCCTCGCCAGTGTCATCCAGCTGGGCGGGACTGCTCTCATGTGGTTCCATTCTTATCTATCTAATCATAGCCAGAAAATCATTTGCAATGGCTTCTCTTCCTGCTCCAGCACCAATATCTCTGGTATCCCCCAAGGATCTGTCCTTCGCCTTCTCCTATTTCTCACCTACATGCTGCCCTTCAGTGACATTATCCAAAGGCACAGTGTTAGTTTTCACATGTACGCTGATGACACTCAATTCTACTTTGCCACCACCTCTCTTAACTCCTCCGCTTTTGCTAAATTATCAGACTGCTTATTCGACATCCAGTGCTGGATGAGCAGAAATTTATTCCAATTAAATATTGGGAAAACTGAAGCCATTGTTTTTGGTCCCCACTCCAACTACATTCCCTAACTACAAGACTCCATCTGTTCACAACCTTGGTGTCACATTTGATCCCCAGTTGAGTTTCTGACCTCATATTCATGCTATAACTAACACTGCCTCTTTCTATCTCCATAACATCGCTCGACTTTGCCTATCTCAGCTCATCAGCTGCAGAAACCCTCATTCATGCCTTTGTTACCTCCACACTCAACTATTCCAATGAGCTCCTAAGTGGTCTCCTGTATTCTACTCTCCGTAAACTTGATATCATCCGAAATTCTGCTGCCCATTTCTTAACTCACAGCAAGCCCTGTTCTTCTATCACCCTTGTTCTTGCTGAACTAAATTAGCTCCCAGCCATGCAAGCAACATCTTGATTGTAAAATTTTCTTCCTTGTTTTCAAATCTCTGCATGGCCTCACCCTTCCCTATCCCTGTAACCTCCTTCAGCCCCACAACTCTCTGAAATATCTATGTTTATCTAATCCTGATCTCTTGATCACCCCCAATTTTAATCACTCCACCATTAGTTGCTTCCAGTTGCCGAGACCCCCTGCCTCCCTCCCTACACCTCTCTGCCTCTCTATCCTCCATTAATACCCTCCTTAAAACCGCTCTCCTTGACCAAGTTTTTGGTAATATGCCGTTCCTCCACTGTCACTGGGTCAAAATCCAGGAACTCCCTTCCTACCAGCACTGTGGGTGTAGCTATGCCATATGGACCACAGTGGTCCAAGAACATAGCTCACCACCACATTCTCAAGGGCAACTAGGGATGGGCAATAAATGCTGGCCTAGCCAGTGACACCCCACACCCTGTAAATGAAAACAAAAAAATACAGATTATAGTGAATCCAGGAGAGATTAAATCTGATTTTGTTGACATGGGCAAGTGAATTTGCTATGTTGGCGACAAACACCATACATTAAGAGCATTGTGCTCCCTGAAAAATTCCCTTGTGCTCCATGGAAAATCTATACCAGAATTTACTGGAAAAATAATTAGAATATGATGGCACAGCAAAGCTGTGCAGTCAAGGATTAGCCAAGAATTAATGTTGCTTTTTCATTTTTGCGTGAACATACAAACATATGAATTAAGACCAGGAGAAGGCTACTCAGCCCTTCGAGCCTACTGTGCCATTAAATGAGATCATGGCTGATGTGATTGTAACCTCAACTCCACATTTCCACCTACCCCCGATAACCTTTCACCCCCTTGCCTATCAATAAACTAGCTACCTCTGCTTTAGAAATATTAAAACTCTCTGCTTTCACCACCTTTTGAGGAAGAGAGTTCCAAAGTCTCACAACCCTCTGAGAAAAAAAAATTCTTCATCTCTGTCCTAAAATTTGAAACAATGGTCCTTAGTTCAAGTTTCTCCTACAAGAGGAAACATCCTCTCCACAACCACCCTTTAAAGATCCCTCAGGACCTTAAAAGTTTCAATAAATTCACTTCTTACTCTTTTTTAAAAAAACCCCATGGATACAAGCCTAGTCTGTCCAACCTTTTCTCATAAGACAACACCAGCATTAGTCTAGTAAACCTTCCCTGAACTGCTTCTACTGCATTTACATCCTTTCTTACATAAGGAAACTAACACTGTACACAGTACTCCAAGGGCAGGATTTTGAGTTCGGCCTGCGGGCACAGTCGGCGTACTTGGGAGCGGCTGGGAAACGGGCCGCCGCCCACAATCAACACCCCAACCACGATTTCACTTTAAATTAACGGCCAGCCAGTGTGAAAGACGCACTGACAGCTCCTTGAAGGCAGAGCGCTGTCTCAGGGAGCTGAAGAATTCAAAGGCCATAAATAAAGATTTTCAAATGCCGAAGAAAATGTCCTGCATCAGGATCAGTCACCTTAACATATGGCTGATGTAAATTCTGCCCAAACATTTTAATTTTTTATTTAATTAACATCGGAAACCTCATCCTGCCTTGGATGAGATTTCCTCAAAAAGGCAAAGGCCTGACTGATTCGCCTGCCCGCCAGCCGTAATGTTGGATGGTCAATGAAAAATCACTGTTGACATTAATGGCCTTAATAGGCCTCTTAATTGTCGGTGGGCGTGCTGCCGAATTTCATGCATGCCCGCCAACTGAAATATCACGCGAGTGGGCAATGACGTCAGGACGCTCGCTGACATCATCACGCACTACTTCACACTCGAGCAGGTCGGGCACGCGCCCACTGAGCGAAAAATTCTGCCCCAAATTTGGTCTCACCAATGCCTTGTTTAACTGAAGCATAACCTCCCTACTTTTGTATTCAATTCCTCTTGCAATAAATGAAAACATTCTATTAGCTTTCCTAATTATTTGCTGTACCCCCTTACTAGCCATTTGCAAATCATACACTAGGACACCTAGATCCCTCCGCATCTCAGAGTTCTGCAATCTCACCATTTAGATAATATGCTTCTTTTTTATTTTTCTTGCCAAAATGGACAATTTCAAACGTTCCCACATTCTACTCCATTTGCCAGGTCTTCTCCCACTCAATTAACCAACCTATATCCCTTTGTAGCCTCCTTATGTCCTCTTTACAACTTACTTTCCCACCTATCTTTATGTCATCTGCAAATTTAGCAACCAACCCTTCGGTCACTTCATCCAAGTCATTTATATAAATTGTAAAAGGTTGGGGCCCCAGCACTGATGCTTGTGGCACACCAATCGCCACATCCTGCCAACACATATGCCTACCATCTGCTTCCTGTTAGCTAACCAATCTTCTATCCATGCCTTTGATGTGGCACTTTTGATGAAGGCAAATGCCTTCTGGAAATTTAAATACAGCACATCCGCCTGTCCTCCTTTATCCATGGCATAAGTTACTTTGTTAAAGAATTCCAATAAATTGATTATACATGATTTCCCTTGCACAAAAACAAGTTGACTCTGCCTGATTCCAAGTGCCCTGCTATAATGTCATTAATAATAGCTTCTAATATTTTCCCTATGACAATGTTTAGCTAACTGGCCTTAGTTTCCTGCTTTCTGTCTCCTTCCCTTTTTGAATAGAGGAGTTACATTCACTATTTTCCAATCTAATGGAATCTACGGAATTTTGGAAAATTAAAACCAATGCATCAATTATCTCACTAGCCACTTCTTTTAAGACCCCAGGATGAAATCCATCAGGACTAGGGGACTTGTCAGCCTGCAGCCCCAACAATTTGCTCAGTATCACTTCTCCGGTGATTGTAATTTTTCCGAGTTCCTCCCTCCTTTCCATTTCCTGATTTATAACTATTTCTGGTATGTTATTTGTATCCTCTAAAGTGAAGACTGATGAAAAATGCTTGTTCAATTCATATGCTTATTTTCCATCATTCATTCCCCAGACTCACTTTCAATAGGACCAATGCTCAATTTGTTAACTCTTGCCTTTTTTAAATATCTATAAAACCTCTTACTCTCTGTCTTTATATTTCTAGCTAGCTTTGTCTCATGCTCTAATTTTCCCCCCTTGTTAAACTTTCAGTCATTCTTTGCTGTTTTTCATATTCTGTCCAATCTTCTGCCCTGCCACCCATCTTTTACAATTATATGCTTTTTCTTTAAGCTTGATACTATCTTTAATTTTTTTGTTAACCACGGATGATGGGTCCTCTCCTTGGAATTTTTCTTTCTTGTTGGAATGTATCTATTCTATGTATTCTGAAATATCCCCTTAAATGTCCACCAGTGCATCTCTATTGACCTATCCCTTAACCTAATTTGCCAGTTCATTTTTGCTAGCTATGCTTTCATGCCCGCATAATTGCCCTTATTTAAGTTTAAAATACTAGTCTTGGACCCACTCTTCTTTCCCTCAAAGTGAATGAAAAATTCAATCATATTATGACTTCTGCTACTCAGGAGCACTTTCACCATGCGGTCATTAATTAATCTTATCTCAATGCACAATACTTGGTATAATATAGCCTGCTCTCTGGTTGATAGCAGAATGTGCTAATCTAAGAAACTATCCCGATAACATTCTATGAATTTCCCATCTAGGCTACCTTTGCCCATCTGATTTTCCCAGTCTATATGTGGATTAAAGTCACCCATGATTATTGCTGTAACTTTTTGACAAACTCCTATTATTTCTCCCTTTATACCCTGTCCTACTGTATGTTTACTGTTAGGGGGCCTGTACACCACTCCCACAAGTGAATTCTTGCCTTCATAATTTCTGATCTCTACCTGAACCATTTCTACATCCTGATTTCCTGAACTTAGGTCATCCCTCTCTAATGTGCTAATACCATCATTAATTAACAGACCCACTCCTCCACTTTTCCTAGCTTCCTTTCCTTCCTAAATGTCATATACCCATCAATATTCAAGTCGCACTCTATGTCATCCTGCAGCCATGTCTCTGTAATGGCTCTCAGATCATACTTATTTATTTCTATTTGTGTTCTTAGTCCATCTGTTTTGTTTTGAATGCTATGCGCATTCAGATACAGAGCCTTTAGTTTTGTCCTTTTATTATTTTTGTAACCTCTAGCCTTATCTGCTGACTTACTCTTAGATTTTGTACTCCCTGTGCTCTCTGTCTCTTCCTATTACAATCTGTTCATCATTTCCCACATTAATACCTTTCTCTCTTGTCTTTTCTCTACTCTTTGATTTACCACATCTTCCCAAATTTGGTCCCTTACTCCCACTATTTAGTTTTAAATGTTCCCTACTTCCCTAGTTATGCGGCTTGTTAGAACACTGGTCCCAGCACAGTTCGGGTGTAGACCATCCCAACGGTACAGATCCCACTTTTCCCATTATTGGTGCCAGTGGCCCACGAACTTCTCCCATACCAGCCCTTGAGCCACGTATTCATCTCTCTAATTTTATGTATCCTATGCCAATTTGCACATGGCTCAGGTAAGATTATTACCTTTGAAATTATGCTTTATAATTTAGCACCTAGCTCCTCGTACTCTCCATGCAGAACGTCATTCTCAGTTCTATCTGTGCTGCTGGTACCTATATGGATCATGACAACTGGATTCTCCTCCTCCCACTCCTCTCCAGCCCTGAGCAGATGTCCTGAACCCTGGCACTGGGCAGGCAACACAGCCATCTGGACTAAAAGCAAAAAACTGCGGATGCGGATGCTGGAAATCCAAAACAAAAATAAAAATACCTGGGAAAACTCAGCAGGTCTGACAGCATCTGCGGAGAGGAACACAGTTAACATTTCGAGTCCGTATGACTCTTCAACAGAACTCTATCCTCCATCCCCACCCCCTTTCCGTTTCTTCCCCCTCCTTTTTGTTTTTATCAATAATTTATATAGATTTTTCTTTTCCCACCTATTTCCATTATTTTTAAATGTATTTCCACCCATTGTTTATCTCTACCTTTTAGCCTTTTCAGTATTCCTTCACCCCGCCCCCACTAGAGCTATCTGTACCTTGTTTGTCCTGCTTTCTACTCTTAATTAGCACATTCCTTTAGATAATATCACCACCTTCAACACCTCTTTGTCCTTTTGTCTGTGACATCTTTTGGTTATCTCCACCTATTACTGGCTTCTTGTCCCAACAACCACCCCCACCCCCCCTTAAACCAGCTTATATTTCACCCCTTTCCTAGTTTTACTTAGTTCTGTTGAAGGGTCATGAGGACTCGAAACGTCAAATGTGCTCTTCTCCGCCGATGCTGCCAGACCTGCTGAGTTTTTCCAGGTATTTCTGTTTCTGTTTTTGTTTTGGATTTCCAGCATCCGCAGTTCTTTGCTTTTATCCCTCATTATACTGTCCGCTACTATCACTACATTCGCTTTTGCTCCTCACACTTGACTGGCTTCCTGTGCCACAGTGCCATGATCAGTCAGCTCATTCACCCTGCAGCCCCACTCTCATCCAAAAAATGCTGAGAAAACTTTAAACCTGTTGGACAATTACAAGGGCTGAGACTCCTGTACTCCTGCCCTCTGGGTCCCTTGCCTGCTTCACTCGCAGTCCCACCTCCCTGACCACTGACCAAATCAGAAGACCCTATCCTAAGTGGAGTGACTGCCTCCTGGTACAAAGCATTCAGGTGACTTTCCTTTCCCTGATATGTCGCAGTGTCTGCAGCTCAAGCCTCCAGCTAAATGACTCTGAACCAAACCTCTTCAAGCTGCAAACACATACTACAGACATGTTTGCCCTGGCTGACACTGGCATCCAGGAGCTCCCACATGCTGCAGCTTTGACACATCACCTGTTCTGCCATCCTTAATGTGTTTTAATTAATTACTTAATTCTTTTATTCACTTATTTATTTTCCTTTTAATATATTTTATTAGCCTTATCACCAGTTCCTGTACTATTTTAAACCTTAGGATTAGAACAGACCTTAACCACTTAACAGATATTCACCAAACAGCTAGCTCCTTTCCCTGTAGTAGAGTAAGAACCAATCCCCACAGGGTGAAAAAGGTAGAAAAAGCGAAAGGAAAGGAACACCTCCTTCCCCTCCTCACCTGACTGCCCCACTCAACAAACTCCCAGGTATACACTCAGTTCTAAAACTGCCCTCTTTTGCCTTAGATGCATTAAGGAACCCTAAATTTGTAATAAACTGAGCTGGAGCTAGAGAAACCAGATTCAACCAGTTAGCTGATTAACTACTCAGCTCTCTGAGCACAGTGTGTTTACACTGCCTAAGGCTGAAAGAAAGAAAGAACCTTAGTCTACTTACTACATTCCAGTTACACCTAATTACAGACTAGACTAGATTTGTCAAGAACAAGTTTAACATCTTAAACTATGCCCCCCCCAGCAACTCACCAAACTCCCAGGTATGCACTCAGTTCCAAAGCTGTACTCATTTTCCCATGAATTTCAACTGAATTTGTTCATTTATTTGTTTAAACCCAACACCAAATTACTGACAGACATGGTGGGAGAATGTTACAATTCACTCAGGGAGTCTGAATTGCTGTGGCAACTTGCACTTTTACATGTCTGTTGTGCCTGGAGCTATGGATAGTGAAAGAGAACAAAGATATTGGGCTGGATTTTCATTCTCGTTGTGGGAAGCGAGAGTTAAGAAAATTCCTGGCTCATCCCACCCACCTTGAGAGAAAGTGCCCACAAGGATAGGATTTTCATTGTTAGGGGGTGGGTGCAGGCTGCGGTCAAGCTGGCCGAACCAGGAAAAAGTCTGGAGACATCTGAAGGAGTGTAGGTTCTTGCCAGTTCAATGATTTCCAACTGATAGCAGAATGGGGGGAGACTTTAACACTGCACCCTAGGGAGTAGCATAGACTCACTGACAGTAACTTGGATTTCTGTTTTATTCTGCACATGTGTAGACTCCTGAAGTTGCTGTCAGTTTCAGTGGAGTAATGACGGCGAACGCTGACAGCTTCACCATCTTGACACAGTGCTAAATTCAACTCAGTGACTCAAATTCAGCAAACTCTGCCTCAAAGTTGATTTTATTGGGCTGGTGGATGGGGGCGGGAGGAGAGTGCTGGTGGGGAGGGTGTGACCTACAGCAGTGAAGTGTGTAATTGTTTCAGGGAGGGAAACCATGAAGCAGTACACCTGGAGTACTGCGAGTAGTTCTGGACACTATATCTTAGGAAGAATATATTGGCCTTGGAGGGAGTGCAGTGAAGATTTAGTACAATGATATCTGGACACTAAGGATTAAACTACAAACTAGGGTTGTATTCTCTTGAATTTAGAGGGTTAAAAAATGATCTAATTAAAGATTTGAAGATATTAAAAGGATCAGACAGGATAGATAGATTGGGAGAAATTATTTCTGCCAGTTATGGAATCTAGGACTGGGGCATAGTCTAAAAGATGGAGACTAATCTTTCAGGAACAAAAACAAAAATTGCTGGAAAAACTCAGCAGGTCTGACAGCATCTGTGGAGAGGAAGACAGAGTTAATGTTTCAAGTCCGTATGACACTTCATCAGGACTAAAGAGAAATAGAAATGTGATGAAATAATTAAGGGGGGTGGGACAGGTGGAGCTGGATAGAGGGCCAGTGAAAGGTGGAGGCAAAGGAGAGATAGCCAAAGATGTCATAAACAAAAGGCCAAAGGGGCGTTAACGGTGGTGATATTAGCTGAAGGATGTGCTAATGGTGACATTAAGAGTAGAAAGCTGGATAAGTAAGTGGCAGGTGGCCCGAGTTGGGGCGGGGTGGGGGGAAGGGATCGAAATAGGCTAAAAGGTGAAGATAAAACCATGAATGGAAATAAATTTTAAAATAATAATAGAAATAGGTGGGAAAAGAAAAATATATAATAATTAGAAAAAAGGGGATCAAAAAGGGGAGTGAGGATGGAGGACAGAGTTCATGATCTGAAGTTGTTGAACTCAATATTCAGTCCGGAAGGCTGTAAAGTGCCTAGTCGGAAGATGAGGTGCTGTTCCTCCAGGTTGCGTTGAGCTTCACTGGAACAATGCAGCAGGCCAAGGGTGGACATGTGGGCATGAGAGCAGGGTGGGGTGTTAAAATGGCAAGCGACAGGGAGGTCTGGGTTATGCTTGCGGACAGACCGAAGGTATTTCAGGAACAGGCTAAATGGGCCGAAAGCCCCTTTCTGATTCCACGGCTTGTGTTGTTGTAATATTGTTGAGAAGCAGCAGAGGTAAATAGCAGATAAATTTAGTGACAACAGATAGCTGCTTGAATGTTTTTGTATCACTGCTTATATTCAGTTAAAATGTGTTGATTAGTCCATTTATTAAATTTCTGTTATGTAATGTCTGTTGCAGCTCTCGACTTTACATAAATAGTGCAGAACTCAGCCTTTCTCATCAGAATATTGTGAAATCAGGTAAGAATGTCATGTGCTCACTCAAATATTTGTCTTCCACAAAGTTTGGGCATCATTTTAGGATTTAGCACTCCCAGCACAAAACTTCATTTGATGGGAGAATGTAGTAGTGACGACCGGAGCACCTGACTAATCATTGGTGAATCATGTGGGTGTATTGAACTCCATGTCAGAATAACTCATATTTGTTCTTGTCCACTTACCTCTGAACTGGATGTGTTAAATTGTAACATTTATCTCTTCATTTGATAAAATCCTTATAAAAATAAAATTAGAACATGATTAGATGTGATACACACAGGTGCGTAATGTCAACCTGCCTGCCGCAGATGCATCTGTCCATGACAAAATTGATAGGAGTGATCACCACACCGTCCTTGTGGAGACAAAGTCCCATTACAGCCTTGGTTCAAACACGGACAAAAGAGCTGAACTCCCGAAATGAGGTGAGAGTGACTGCCCTTGACATCGAGGCCACATTTCACCTAGCAAAACTGGAGTCAATGGGAATCAAGGGGAAAACTCTCCACTGGTTGGAGTCATAGCTAGCACAAAGGAAGATGGCTGTGGTGGTTGGAGGTCAATCATCTCAGCTCCAGGACATCACTACAGGAGTTCCTCAGGGTAGTGTCCTAGGCCCAACCATCTTCAGCTGCTTCATCAATGACCTTCCTTCCATCATAAGGTCAGAAGTGGGGATGTTCACTGATGCTTGCGCTATGTTCAGCACCATTCTTGACTTCTCAGATTCTGAAGCAGTCCATGTCCAAATTCTGCAAGACCCAGGCAATACCCATGTTTGGACTGACACGTGACAAATAACATTCATGCTACACAAGTGTCAGGCAATGACCATCTCCAACGAGAGAGAATATAACCATCGCTCCTTGATATTCAATGGCATTACCATCACTGAATGCCCCGCTATCAACATCCTGGGGGTTACCATTGACCAGCAACTGAACTAGACTAGCCATATGAATACTGTGGCTACAAGAGCAGGTCAGAGTCTCGGAATCCTGTGGTGAGTAACTCACCTCCTCACTCCCCAAAACCTGTCCACCATCTACAAGGCAATGTCAGGAGTGTGATGGAATACTCTCCACTTGCCTGGTTGAGTGCAGCTCCAACAGCACTCAAGAAGCTTGACATCATCCAAGACAAAGCAGCCGGCTTGATTGGCACCCCTTTGACAAACATTCACTCCCTCCACCACCGATGAACAGTGGCAGCAGTATGTACCATCTACAAGATACAATGCAGAAACTCACCAAGGTTCCTTCCAAACCCCTGACTGCTACCATCTAGAAGGACAAGGGCAGCAGATAGATGGGAACACCACCACCTGGAAGTTCCCTCCAAGCCACTCACCATCTTTGGAAATATATCACTGTTCCTTCACTGTCACTGGGTCAATATCCTAGAATTCCCTCCCTAACAGCACTGTGGGTATACCTACACCACAGGGATTGTAGCAGTTCAAGAAAGCAGCTCACCATCACCTTCTTCAAGGGCTGTTAGGGATGGGTAATAAATGCTGGCCTAGCCAGCAACGCCCACATCCTGTAAATTAATTAAAGAAAGTAAATTTTGCCAGAATCTGGGTATATTCCACCCTATTTGCTGAAGTTTGTCATTTTCTGCGAGACCCAAAGGTGATCTTTCCATTCCCTCCACCAATGTAATCGTCTGGTACAATTCCTCCAAGTATTTCTGCATTCTTAGTGACTACTAATATAATGTGTGTGTATTATTTATAGTTGTACAGTTGCCTTCAGCGGTAAATTGTTCTGCTTAAAATAGGCTATGTCGATTATGCTCCCTCTCCTCACTCTCCACATTGGCTAGGTACTTACAAAACCAATTGAGGAAGGTAGCTTAAGGTGCCAGATGAGCTTGAAAATCATCTTCTAATCGATGGCCTATACATTAGGTGCTATTGATCTACCTTTGATGCAAATAGAATTATTTTATTTTTGCCTTTTTGCTTTCTAGCTAACATCTACAAATTGCGTACACAACAGAAGAAACATCAATCAACGAACAAGGTGATAGAAGAGAACTCCCCGTCTGAAATATATCAGAATACATAAATATTTCAAAATGCGCAGGGTTTAAATAACTGTAATTTACAGATGTTGTTCAATCATGTGTGTTGTGTATTTTCCAGTCCAATTAAATAGCACTTGGAAGTAGAATGGATAAAGCTGCGAGAGGGGCCAACCCCACAGATACCAACAAGGTTAAATAAAATCAAGACAGATCAACCAAATCAACTAGTGGGAGTTGATGAGACCGAGCTTGGGCTTTGGTGCAGTATAGGCCTTGAAATTTTGAAAGAGTTCATTCTATCACTGAAAGCACAGCAGGGTGGGACTTCAACTTACCTGTTTGCCTTCAACCTGACCCCACCCATAAGGGTGGGCACCCATGCCAGATACAGGACCAGCAAGATGTTAGAGCAAGCAGGGGTTCTGGTAGGGCAGAGGGTTTGGGGACTGCAGGCTGGTTTGACCCAAGAGCTGTCATGGAAAAAATCCGTTTGATCTTTTCTCCCTTGTACAGCTTCATGCAGGCAGACTTGCAGGAAGCTGTGGCATAGTGGTATTTTCATTGGATTGGCATTCCAGAGACCCGGGGTAATGGTCCAGGAACCTGGGGGAGAATTTTCTTCCCATCGGGCGGGGGTTGGGCGGGAGCAGGCGCAGGCGCAGGCGTGTGCACAGCTGATCGCCGCCCGCGATCAGCTGGGCACCACCATTTTATGTGGGCCGGCCAATTAAGGCCTGCCGGGTGTGATGCACGCCCGGAAAGGCTGAGTACTCCATGTGCGGGGGGTGGATGGGGGTGTTGCCTGAGTTGGGGCCTGCGCTCTTTCAAGCATGCGCACGCAAGAGCACAGAAATCTCCCTGAGGCACAGAGCTGCCTCAAGGAGATTAGTTTAAGTTCAGAAAAACGTAATAAAGGAAAAAAAAAATTTAAGACATGTCCCCGCATGTGAAACTGTCACATGAGCTGGGACATGTCTATTAATTTTATTAAAAGCTTTTACAGGACTTTAAAGACCTTCATGAAACCTCATGTTTTTTATAATTAATTTAAAGTTATTCTTAGTTTTATGTTCATACACAAAACATAAATAAAATGTTCTTCACATCCTGATGAAAATATCAAAGCCATTTCAATAAGATATTTGGTTTTTTGTAGCTTGCTAATCTTTTTAATTGTTCAAAAGTTAAAATACACAAATTAGGAGTCCGTATTGGAATCTCAGATATCATATGGAAGACGTTTCTCATTTGCATTCAGTGTTTGTTCATGAAACCATTGATTGATGAGTACCTTTCTGATGATGGATATCATACAAGTATCACAACAATTGTACAAGTTATTACTTTGAGCCCGAGAGCACAAATTTCTGCAGCATGTGAGCCTAATTTTGGGTGGATCTGGGAGTATGAAATGTGACAATTCTACTGGTTACATGGGTCCCTCTGCTACTTCCTGGATTTTCCAGGATATAATGCAGACTTTGGATACATATTTGGGTTGCCATAGTCAAATGACAAGAATATGTCAGCCATTCTGTCATTGGCAGAGTGATGCCGGGCTTCAGGAAAACTGAGATACTGGTGCATTGTATTTCTGAGGCAGTGGGTCACTTGTATTGGCTGAGGATCTATAGCCTGTTTCTAATGCAACTGATTGTATTTGGGTAGAAAGGTACTTGCCAAATGATATAACTTGTTTTTGGTATCTCAAATTCTGATGTGGCAGAGATACCTTCTCCGGTTCAGTGAACTCAGTTACTGTCAGAGAACTCCCTCAGGGGAGGTGGTGGCAGAGTGATATTATCACTGGATTGGTAATGCAGAAACTCAGGGTAATGCTCTGGGGACCTGGGTTTGAAACGCATCACAGCAGATGGTGGAATTTGAATTCAATAAATATCTGGAATTAAAAGTCTAATGATGACTGTGAAACAATTGTCATAAAAACCCATCTGATTCACTAATGCCCTTTGGGGAAGGAAATCTGCTGTCCTTGCCTGGTCTGGCCTACATGTGACTCCAAACCCACAGCAATGTGGTTGACTCTTAAAAATGCCCTCTGAACAAGGGCAATTAGGGATGGGCAATGAATGCTGGCCTAGCCAGTGACACCCACATCCCATGAATAAAAAATACTTACTTTTATGGGAGATGACATGTGCTGGCATGCTAGCATTTGTTTATTAGGTTAACTGAGGCCGAGTTGTATCATTAGCATCCCTTTGTAATTTGAACTAGATATTTGTGTTTTCACATTAAAGCTCTTCAGTCTCTCTGAATGAAGGCCAAATAAACATTTGGTGATACAAAGCCTGCACAAATCAATAAATTATTTTATCTCGCAGTAAATCATGTTCAGAGCTGATCCCTGAACAAGAAGGTAGAAAATACAGAACAGCAGTTGTAACTGAATTTGCTTAATTTGAGCAGTACAATTTCTTTCTGTTTGATACAAAAAATGAATGAGTCTCTACCCCACATCAGTGATTACTTGACTTAAACAAGATAAACTCTAATCATTCCTACAGTTCTATGACCTCTTAGTCTGGGAGAGAAGTCTCACAATTTTCTTTCTAAAAACTGGACTCCCCTTACTTAGCTCCTGTTCAAAAAGTGTTGGAAGCAGCAAACATTCAACCATGAAGTTTGATGGCCAAAGGTGAGAAGGGCAGTTCATGCTGTTCATGAGAATTGTAGTTGAGCATGGGTCATAGAAACATAGAAACATACAAAATAGAAGCAGGAGTAGGTTATTCAGCCATTCGAGCCTGCTCCGCAATTCAATATAATCATGGCTGATCCTCTATCTCAATACCGTACTCCTGCGCTCTCCCCATACCTCTTAACGCCCTTATAGTCCAGAAATCTATTTCCTTCTTAAATATATTCAGTGACTTGGCCTCCACAGCCTTCTGTGGTAGAGAATTCCAGATGAGTGAAGAAGTTTCTCCTCATCTCATTCCTAAATGGTCTACCCCGTATCCTGAGATTGTGACCCCTTGTTCTCGAACCCACAGCCAGAGGAAACACCAGCCTTGCATCCAGTCTGTCCATCCCTGTCAGAATTCTATATGTTTCAACGAGATCGCCTCTCATTCTTCTAAATACCAGTGAATACAGGCCCAGTCGGCCCAATCTCTCCTCATACGACAATCCTGCCATCCCAGGAATCAGTCTGGTGAACCTTTGCTGCACTCCCTCTATGGCAAGTATATCCTTTCTTAGGTAAGGAGGCCAAAGCTGCACACAATACTCCAGGTGTGGTCTCACCAAGGCCCTGTACAACTGCATTAAGACATCCTTGCTCCTGTACTCAAGTCTTCTCACAATGAAGGCCAACATACAATTTGCTTTCTTAACTGTACTTGCATGCTTGCTTTCAGTGATTGGTGTGCATGGACACCCAAGTCCCTTTGTGCATCAATATTTCCCAATTTATCACCATTTAAATAATACACTGTCATTCTGTTTTTTCTACTGAAGTGGATAACTTCACACTTATCCAGTACGTCCTAAAAGATAGGCTTGACTGTCTTAGAATATGGTTGGCCAAATCATCAACAGATCCACAACCATACCTCCCCTGCCAGTTTATGTCCCTGTCTCTATCTGGTATCCTTCTGTTCACAGCCAAAAAAAGTTTCAAAGAGTTTTTGGTTGCCAAGGCAAGTTATCAAATTACTCATTTACAAATTATGGGAAACGCCATTAGAGCTAGTTGATTAGTATTTCAAATACCTCTCACTCATTTTTACAGTTTTAAAAAATTTGAAGACTTTTTTTTCAAAATACTTTCTGTGGAAAAAGCGTTTTAAAAAGTCACAAAATATGGCGCTGGACACTCAGAACATTTTGTCATTAATCTATCATTTGAAAATGAAAAATATTTAAAACCCTGGAAATGGTAGAGGACAACGGCAGATTGGTTTGCTGCCACATTTCCCAATCCTGACCACTTCAAATCAACTGAAATTCAGGTGGACACAGAGCTGAAAATGTTGCCTGTACAGTCAGAGCATACAGGCAGAATGTTAACAAACATTCAATTTTGATGAAGTACGATGTTCTTCTAAACAAAATGAAGCTATGAATATCCAATCAGCTCTCTTTGATGATTTAGGTTCATTTTCAACCAATGAGACTCAGCAAGCAAAAAACAGGCAACGAGAATTGTCAGGATAATTAGTTACTGATATTGGTGCCTCTCAAGCACCAAACTTGCTTCACTTCTTTTTTGAAACTAAATAATCCCATTTCAGGAACGACAACAGTGGATAACACAATACAGCAGTAACCTTGAATATGTAAACATTGTTGGCTTACCTGAAGCATGTTGAGAGCTGGTCCCTACCCAATAATGTAGAAGTCAATACCAAAAGGAAAAAAATTATGTGAGATTTTCCTGGGTCTGAACCTAGAGGCAGTGAATATAGAAGATCAGATAAATTCACTAAAGGTATTTTATTTGACTGCCCAATTTCCTGATATTTGTTGCATGCATAAATCTCTCCTTTTATTGTACATCTCCTGTGGTGAAATAATCTCTTACAATTTAAAACCTAGGTTTCCAATATCCCAAGGTAAATAATACAAAAACTGTGAGGGTTTTTAATGCAATGCAACATCACAGATAATTTGATGTCCAGTTGTATTTAAACAATGAAACAAGCCAAAGACCAAACCAATTTTCATGTCAATTCTAAATACTTCTGTCAAATACGCATCGGAATCCATTGGACCAAAGCATAATTTAAGCCATGAAACTCCATTATATTGTGATGAGACCAGGAGATCTAAGTCAGTCCATTTGTATTATTTTATATTAGTTTTAGTCCAGTAGTGTAGTCAGATGTGGCAAACTAACTGAACTGTTCAAGATTGTGTCAAGATTGAGTTCATCCAAAAATGACTATTACCCATAGTTAGAATGCAAAATATTCAGCATGGTAAGAATGTGTAGTTTTACGGTGTTAGTGGTAGCAAAAATGTCATGTGTGTATTTTGTTTCTGTCTTCACTATAGATGATACAAAAAACATTACAGTAATAGCTGTAAATCAGGAGGTGGAAGGGAGGGGGTAACTTGGTGAAATTACAATCACTGGGGAAGCAGTACTGAGCAAACTGACGGAGCTGCAGATTGACAAGTCTCCGGGTCCTGATGGACTTCATCCTAAAGTCTTAAAAGAGGTGGCTAATGAGGTAGCAGAAGCATCGCTGTTAATTTTCCAAAATTCGGTAGATTCTGGAAAGGTTCCATCAGACTGCAAATATAACCCCTCTATTCAAGATTGCAGGGAGGCAGAAAACAGGAAACTATAGGCCAGTTAGCCTGACGTCTGTTGTGGGGAAGATTTTAGAACCGATCATTAAGGAGATTATAGCTGGGAACTTAGAGAAACGCAAGGTAATCGGGGAGAGTCAGCATGGTTTTGTGAAAGGGAAATTATGTTTAACCAATTTATTGGAGCTCTTTGAAGGAGAAATATGCGCTGTGGATAAAGGGGAGCTTGTAGACGTACTATACTTGGATTTCCAGAAGGCATTTGATAAGGTGCCACAGCAAAGGTTATTGCAGAAATAAAAGCTCATAGTATTAGGGGGTAATATATTAGCATGGATAGAAGATTGCCTGGCTGGCAGAAAACAGGGAGTTTGCATAAACGGGTCTTTTTCTGATAGGTAGGATGTGACAAGTGGAGTCTTGCAGGGGGTCTGTGCTGGGGCCTCAACTTTTTACAATTTATATCAATGATTCAGATGAGAGGAGTAAAGGCATGGTAGTTAAATTTGCAGATGACACTGTTATGATCACAGCCAGTGTTAATTGCTGTGCAAACCAAATCCCAGAGTGAAACTTGTCGTACGGGCCATATCCTTTTTTTTTGTATTCTGAAATACTACCAATCTCATTAATAAGAGGTCCAGTAACACTTTTGGAATTTTAAAAATTAAAAGTGAAAGTTTTATTAACAAGAATAAAGGAAAACTTAAGCACACAAGATTATAGTTACACAATCAAGGTTAGTCTTACAAAGCATTTCCCAAAAGCGACTCTCTACTTGGTCACACTCACAAGTAACCACCTTCCAGGCAACACCCCCTTATAGATGTGTAACTATAAGAAATCCAATAATATTACACAAGACAAACAGCTGTAGCTTCAATAAAGGCATACCACATGACCTCTACAATGTTCCACTCTGTGGTGGAATCCACTTCAGATTAAAACTGCTTGTTGCAGCGCAAGACTTTTCTGGCTTTACAGGTTGGTTGATTCAAACTGCACCTCCTCTTGGACCAGAGCTAACAGTTCCCATCTCAGCTCCAGCTATCTCCAGCTAAGCTCTCTACAGTAACTCTAAAATACCATTTTTCCACCACCTGGAAGTTCCCCTCCAAGTCACTCACCATCCTGATTTGGAAATATATCGCTGTTCTTTGTCTGTCGCTGGGTCAAAATCCTGGAACTCCCTTCCTAACAGCATTGTGGATATACCTACACCATATGGACTGCAGCAGTTCAAGAAGGCAGCTCCCAAAACCTTCTCAAGGGCAACTAGGGATGGGCAACCAATGTTGTGAATGAATAAAAAAAATCTCTGGTTCCATTGTTCTCACACCTCTTTGAAACTCAAATCCTTCCAAATATAAAATCTTGTATGTTTCATTCTTGTCTTTGCTTTCAGGTCAATAAAATACAATATCCCCACTACTATTTACCTATGGAACTGCTGCAAACATGTTTTTTGGAACTGCTGGTTTTCCTTTAATATTCAAACAAATGCTCAACTTATCTAAAATGCAAATGATAGTTCTAACTTATTTACTTGTACCTCAAACTTAACACCTCTATCTTTTTCATGTTTCAAATCCCCAGACAAGCTGACTCCTATTAATCTCTGCCCAGTTTAATTAAATCACACACAACACACACTCACACACAGAGACTCACAGCTTTCTTTACAGAATAACACAATATTTCCCAAATATATTTTAAAAAACACCCATTCTCACAACACAAAGATAGGTAGGAAAATATGTTGTGAAGAGGACATAAGGAGGTTGCAGACAGGTATAGATAGGTTGAGTGAATGGGTAAAAATCTGGCAGATGGTGTCTAATGTAGGGAAATGTGAAATTGTTCACTTTGGCAGGAAGAATAAAAAAACAAAATTTACTTAAACAGAGAACGGCTGCAAAATTCCGAGATGCAGAGGGATCTAGATGTTCTAGTGCATGACTCACAAAAAAGTTAGTTTGCAGGTACAGCAAGTAATCAGGAAGACTAATGGAATGCTATCCTTTATTATGAGAGGAATTGAACACAAAAGTAAAGATGTTATGCTTCAGTTATATAGGGCATTGGTGAGACCACACCTCGAATGTTGCGTGCAGTTTTTGTCTCCTTATTTAGGGAAGGATGTAAATGCATTGGAGGAGGTTCAGAGGAGGTTTACCAGATTGATATCTGGAATGAGCGGGTTATCTTTTGAGAAAAGGTTAGATAGACTGGGCTTATTTCCATTGGAGTTTAGAAGAGAGGGGTGACTTGATTGAAGATCCTGAACGCTATTGACAAGGTGGATGTGGAAAGGGTGTTTCGTCTGGTGGTTGAGTCCATAACAAGGGGGGCATTGTTTTAAAATTAGGGGTTGCCCTTTTAGGACAGAGATGAGGAGATTTTTTTCTTTCAGAAGGCAGTGCAACTTTGGAACTCTCTGCCTCCAATGGGGATGGAGGTGGGGTCATTGAATATTTTTAAGGCAGACGTAGATAGGTTCTTGTTAGGCAAGGGAATCAAAGGTTCTCAGGGGTAGATGGGAATGTGGAATTTGAAACACAAACAGATCAGCCATGATCTGATTGAATGATGGAGCAGGCTCGAGGGGACGAATAGCCTACTTTTGCTCTATTTTGGATGTTTGTATGTATGGTGAAATCAACTTTACAATACCTGTATTACCTGCATCCTTCTAAATGCAATATTGTGTATAATACCAGGCTTAGTGCAGGGTGAAATACGAGAGGGAATATGAAAAGATTCTGGAAAATGTCATTTTCCTAGCTATTGATGCTGATATTAGCCCTAGGTTCAATGGAATGTCAAACAAAATCCTGCATCGATATAATATTCATCGTGTGCACTTAACATTAAGGGACCAAACCATACAGTGGAATGTAAGCATAAGAATTGACCAAAGAGCTGAACTCCAGAGGTGAGGTGAGAGTGACTGCCCTTGACAGCAAGGCCGTATTTGACTGAGTGTGACATCAAGGAGCCCTAGCAAAACTGGAGTCAATTGGAATCAGAGGGAAAACACTCCGCTGGTTGGAGCCATACCTAGCACAAAGGAAAATGGTTGTGGTTGTTGGAGGTCAATCATCTCAGTTGCAGGACATCATTGCAGGAATTCCTCAGCGTAGTGTCCTCAGCTCAACCATCTTCAGCTGCTTCATTAACCTTACTTCCGTCATAAGGTCAGAAATGGGGACGTTTATTGAAGATTGTGCAATGGTCAGTACCATTCACGTCTCCTCACAGATTGAAGCAGTCCATGTCTAAATGCAGCAAGACCTGGACAATATCCAGGCTTGGGCTGACAAGTGGCAGGAAACATTCGTGCCACACAAGGCAATGACCACCTCCAACAAAAGAGAATCTAACCATCGCCCCTTGACATTCAATGGCATTACCATCGCTGAATCCCCTACTATCAACATCCGGGGGGTTACTGTTGACCAGCAACTGAACTGTACCAGCCATATAAATACTGTGGCTACAAGAGCAGCTCAGAGGCTAGGAATCCTGCAGCCAGTAACTCACCTCCTGACTCTCCAAGTCTGTCCACCATCTAAAAGGCACAGGTCAGCAGTGTGATAGAATACTCTCCGCTTGCCTGGATGGGTGCAGCTCCAACAACACTCAAGAAGCTCAACACCATCCAGGACAAAACAGCCGTTTGATTGGCACCCCTTCTACAAACATTCACTCCCTCCCTCACCGATATGCAGTGGCAGCAATGTGTACTATCTACAAGAGGCACTGCCCAAACTTACCAAGGCTCCTTAGATAGCACCTTCCAAACCCACAGCCACTACCATCTAGAAGGACAAGGGAAACAAATTCATGGAAACTCCCCTCCAAGCCACACACCTTCCTGACTTGGAAATATATCACTGTTCCTTCATTGTCGCTGGGTCAAATCCTGATACTCCTTCCCTACACCACATGGACTGCAGCAGTTCAAGAAGGCAGCTCACCACCACCTTCTCAAAGGCAATTAGGGATGGGCAATAAATGCTGGCCTAGCCAGCAAAGTCCACATCCCATGAATGAATAAAAATCAAAAGGAGGGGGGAGTGAGAAATAGAGAGGTTAGAATGTGGAATCTAAGAAATGGTAGAAGGGGAAGGTTTTGAATGGGTTTTTGAAAGCAGGGATGGTGGTGACAGGGCAGAGCAGGCTGAGTAGGCATTTCCAAAAAGCAGAAGCACGGTACAAACCAATAATGAGGCAGAGCAGAAAGGGTGAAGAGGAATCCAATGATCGAGGAGAAGTGGATATATAAGGAACAAACAGAAAGGAGAAAATCACTGATGCAGGATGAGACAAGGCCACGAAAACAGGCATGAAAATGTTGAAATTGACACGTTTGGGTATGGGAAAGCAATGAAGTTTAGAAAGAAAAGGGGTGCTATGTGTAGATCAGTACACAGCACAGGCTGTGGCATTTGGAGTGGTTACAGCTTATTGGGGGTTTTACAGGAAAAACAATGAACAGAATATTGGACTAATGATTCACTTAACAGAAGGGAGGTGGAGGGGGGAACACTATTGCAAAGGTTGAAGAAGGCACTTTTGATGATGAGTAGATGTGGGTGAGGAAGCTAAGCTTGCAGCTGAGAAGGGAACTTCCTGTCGAAACTTAATGTAGTAACATTGATGGATGTAAAACCAATGGTTTTGAGGTTCTGATGAGAGCTGTGGAGGTTGGTCGTCGCCAACTCAAACTGTTGAGGGTTTGACTGCAGATTTGGTTATTTCCCAAGGACTGTGCATTCTTTTGAAGAGTTTATCTCTAGGAGATTTTGAACTCACACTGAAGGAATCTCAGACTTTCCTTGCCCTAGCATCCCAATATCACTTGTAGCAAAAATGCAGTGAAGAGGAAATATGGACAGAGACCTATTGCGTCAGGCTTCCGTTACAAACTTCCTTACCTGTCCCCTTGAAGGTCCCTGTAGCCTTGTGCCTTAGGAAAGTGTTTCCATGGAAATTAGCTAATTAGGCTCTGGGATCTCAAAATGGCTTTTCACCACTGTGAGTTGGCACACCAGTCAGGCCAATTTCAGGCTGCAGATTCAACAGTGCTGTACTGCAGACCAGCACTGTGTATTATCAGGCTGCTTTAGGGTTACGATTGAGAGGCTAACAACTGTGCAAGTGAAGTCATCTTGAGGGAGATAGGACAAAATTGTAAAAACAAAAAACTACTGCGGATAGGACAAAATTGTGTCTTTTCCAACCTGCCCCTTCTGCCAACCTCTGTTGCAGGCACTGGACTAGCATTGTAGATTAAAATATTGCAAATGGTGGATACTAGTTCTCCCTTTGAGCTACCACTTCCCATGAACCAGTCCATTAAAGCCTTTTATTGCAGTTGGCTCAATATCCATGAGAGAATCTAAGGCTAGCAACAAGGCCTCAGCTGTCAAAGGTTGTGCAGAAGATAGCCCTGGAACTGCCACCCATCCCAAGAATACCTGCATGTATTCAATTATGGCTTTAGAGACTATGGTTTACCTAAGGTGTCATCCTATCACCAAGATTACTCCACAGTTCTCCACCTTACAATCAATCTGTTTCCTATCATCACACTATCCTCTTGGTCAAAATCCTGAATTAAAAGTCCCAAACAAAAACCTTTCGATAGCATCCTTATCCAACAACACATTCAATGATAAAAACAAAACTGAACTATTTGCCCTTGTGCATTACTCTAGTGACTGTTTTTGCTCCTATACAGAGCTATTCCAGTATCTGCAGCACGGCTGGTGGAAGGCTGTTGACTTTCACTAGGAGAGACAGCAGATGACCTTGAACAATGATTTTGAGCAGCTCTGAGCCTTCAGGGCCCAGCTTGGAACTGCACCAGCTCGGCATAGTCAGTCTGGGCTTGCTGACTGTGAGGCACTGGCAAAGTGCCAGTGGTGGAAACATGAGGACAGCAGATTCATGCTCTACAGAACCAGTGGCCTTCCCTGGGGATGGCACCTCAGCAATCCTCGTAATCTGCTGACTCCTGTTACAGCCTGCATACCCCTTTAAGCACTGGCATCCACAGCCATGATGGCAGCAGTCTGAGTCTGCATGGCATTAAGCATGGATCCCATGATCTCATTCCGAGCTTCCACTGCAGCACTGAGACGTTGGGTGACTGCCACATAAACATAAAAGTTGCGGCATCAGATGCTGCATCACGGGTGGACCCGCAAGTGCTGTCACAGAGCCGGCCACTACTTCCACACTGAAAAGTATCGGCTCTAAGTTCTGTGTGATGCTCTATGCCATGTTAGAAACATACTTGTCCAGACTCCTTGGCAGCAACAGTAGGTTGTCTGGCAGGCCAGCCAATATATCAAGAATTTCAGTGTGGATGCTCTTCAGTGCTCTCCTGTATGCCATCCCATTGAAATCCCAAGCCGAGTCCCCTGAAGCAGAACTTATTTGTGACCTCGGCTTCCGGGAAGATGACACACAAACTGTCCTTTTCCCCTGCACTGCCGATAGCCCACTCGTGCTCGCCGACTCGCATTGTGTGGATTCTGACTAATCTGAGCTGGTGGCTACAAGTATCAATTTAAGTGATAAAAGGATAGAACATGGGATAGAAGGGGGGGGGGGGGGAGGTTGTAAAACAAAGGGGATAAAATCATGGATAAATGAATAAAAATAAAAATAAGTGGATAAAAAATAAAAATGAATGTAGAAAAAAGAGGATAAAAATGAGGCGAGGATAGAGGAGAAAGTTCATGGTCGGAAGTTGTTGAACTAAATGTTAAGTCCGGAAAAGTCTCTTCAACTCTGAAGAAGGGTCATACGATCTCGAAAAGTTAACTCTGTTTCTCTCTCCACAGATGCTGCTGGACCTGCTGAGTTTTTCCAGCATTTTCTGTTTTTGTTTCAAGTTTCCAGCATCCGCAACATTTCGATTTTATTTTAGTGTATAATGAGTGCAATTCCCTTTCAAGAGGAGCAGGTTGTCTTTCAAAGCTGAAATCGGTGCTTGGCCCCTTGTTGCCAGTGCAGCCACCCTGCAGCAAATCAGCACTGGGCTTCACTCTAAGATCACTGGAGGCAACGTATGCTTCCATGGAACAGGGTGTGGGATAATCCCAAATCCTGACCCCTACTTCTGAAAATAGGAGAACTTGAATATATCCCCCGTTATCTCTTAACCTAAATTTTAATGATCATTGGCCCACAGCCTAAATCTGCTCTTCATTTACCATGAACTGACACTTCCATGGTGTAAAAACTGGAACAAGGATACAATGGGAGTTCTTTCCTTAGGCTGAGATGGAAATAGAAAAAATGAACTTGCAACAATACAGAACCTTCCATCAGATATTAAATTTTTTTTTATTCATTCGCGGGATGTGGGCTTCGCTGGCTGGGCCAGCATTTATTGCCCATCCCTAGTTGCCCTTGAGAAGGTGGTGGTGAGCTGCCTTCTTGAACCACTGCAGTCCATGTGGTTTGGTACATCCACAGTGATGTTAGGAAGGGAGTTCCAGGATTTTGACCCAGCAACAGTAAAGGAACGGCGATATATTTCCAAGTCAGGATGGTGAGTGGCTTCGAGAAGAACTTCCAGGCGGTTGTGTTCCCATGTGTCCGCTGGAAATCCAAAACAAAAACAAAAATTCCTGGAAAAACTCAGCAGGTCTGACAGCATCTGAGTAGAGGAACACAGTTAACGTTACGAGTCTGTATGACTCTTCAACAGAACTAAGGAAAAATAGATAAGAAGTGAAATATAAGCTGGTTTAAGAGGGCGGGGGGGGGGGGGGGGGGGGGGGGGGTGGTGGGACAGGTAGAGCTGGATACAGGGCCAGTGATAGGTGGAGTTAACCAAAAGATGTCACAGACAAAAGAACAAAGAGCTGTTGAAGGTGGTGATATTATCTAAGGAATGTGATAATAGGTGACATTAAGGGTAGAAAGCAGGACGAGCAAAGTACGGATAGCCCTAGTGGGGGTGGGGTAGGGGGAAGGGATCAAAATAGGCTAAAAGGTAGAGATAAAACAATGGATGGAAATACATTTAAAAATAATGGAAATAGGTGGGAAAAGAAAAAATATATAAATTATTGGAAAAAAGGGGGATCGGAAAGGGGGTGGGGATGGAGGAGAGAGTTCATGATCTAAAATTGTTGAACTCAATATTCAGTCCGGAAGGCTGTAAAGGCCTAGTCGGAAGATGAGGTGCTGTTCCTCCAGTTTGCATTGAGCTTTACTGGAACATTGCAGCAGGCCAAGGACGGACATGTGGGCATAAGAGCAGGGTGGAGTGTTGAAATGGCAAGCCACAGGGAGGGCTGGGTCATGCTGGGTACCTCGGCGTCCCTTCAGGTGCTCATTTTCTTCAAAGAGTTAGGCCGGGGCCCTCGGGCACCTGAAGTGAGGAGCGGCAGCTGGACACCCCTGTGTCATCCTCTCAAGAATCTCAGAGGCTATCTGCTCTCTCTGAGTCCCCTTTGCCTGTGACCCCCCTTCAACCTTGTCCTCTGACTCTGCAGAGGAAGCAGCTGGTCCACAGGAGAACAGCCAAAGCAAGCCATGCCCTCAAGTCCTCGGCTCTCCAGAGGACGTACATCGAAGTGATCAGAGGCAACAGGGCCAACTATTACACAGGTCGTCTCCACCCCTGTTGCATATGTCAGGGCAGCACCTAGAAGAAGTGGAAGGCATAAAAAAGTTACGAAATTCTGATCACAAGTGGTTGCATGGGTGAACACATTTTGTCATTTTTAATCTGAAAGTATATTCACTTTCACTGAATAATGTGTAATGTTGTCTTTCAGCTTCATTTACAGGCTTCGCAAGTCCTACCCCTGCATCCTCCCCACCTCCCCCAGCAGTTCAGCTGCACACAGCCAGACCAGAAGTGAACCTGGAGGGAGAAGTGTGTGTGCAACGGGACCCTTTGGAGCCTCATGCAAGCACTCTCCGACACACGCAGAGCCTTCATCCATCATGCTCATCTCACTGTCACGTGCATTTTCAGTGCTGCCTGTTGGGATTCTCTTTCAGTTGTCCATCTGAGCTGACCCACCCACTGATCACACTCCCATGCTGCACCTGTGCCTGTCCAACATGAGGCTCCTCTCACTTTCGATTTCTGCAAAATGGTTGTTGTCAAGTTTGAGATAACCTCCCCCATCCTTTCCCCTCCCCCATCCTTTCCCCTCCCCCATCCTTTCCCCTCCCCCATCCTTTCCCCTCCCCCATCCTTTCCCCTCCCCCAGTCACTCTGACTTCTTGAACTGCTGCAGCCCATGTGGCGTAGGTACACCCGCAGTGCTGTTTGTTATGACCGATGCATTTGGTAAAGATGAGTTATTTAAAAGTCCCAGGGGGAAACTTAAAATTATTGATTATGACAGTTGTTTAAAGTGTTATGTTTGAGATGCAACTCCAAACTCAGGAATCAGACCACTAGTTCTCGAGGCTTTACATTAAACTAAATGAAACATTTTATTAATTACACAGGTTAAGATATATACACATGGCTACAAATTACTACTATCATAACTTTTAACAAATTCCCAAACTAATCTCCATTAAGGCAATAACAACCCATAGACTTAACCAAAACACCAGGCAAAGAATTTTCACCTTACGAATTCAAAATGGGTTATTTCCACTCTGGAGCCAGTTGGACCAATTGGAGGCTTACAGCTGCCTTTTGATCTTACATTGCCTCTGCCTGCATGCCTGAAAACTACTGAAGTTATACCTACCACCACTGATTGAATTCAAATTCTCACTGTATCACCAGTCTCTTTGAACTTTACCATTTAACAATGAAACCCCTTTCATAGTACCAATTTTATTAGCAGTATAAACATATGGCTTGGTATCTGTTAGAAAAGCGTCAAGTTTTCAACCCACTTCTTGAATGCTCTGTTCAAAAAATGCAAATGCACGCTATCTCTCTGTTTACATCTCAAACTAGTACATCAAAGCACCCAGACTAGCTGGCTTTAATCCAATCGCAAACTAAGCCTCTACTTTAAAAGAAAAATATTTTCCAAAATATTATGTACATTAATAGCTGCATGACATGTTAGGGAGGGAGTTCTAGGATTTTGACACAGTGACCAGTGAAGGAACGGCGATATATTTCCAAGTCAGGATGGTGAGTGACTTGGAGGGGAACTTGCAGGTGGTGGTGCTCCCATGTATTTGCTGCCCTTGTCCTTCTAAATGGTAGTGGTCAGGGGATTGGAAATTGCTAAAAACAAAAAACTACTGCGGATGCTGGAAATCCAAAACAAAAACAGAATTACCTGGAAAAACTCAGCAGGACTGGCAGCATCGGCGGAGAAGAAAAGAGTTGACGTTTCGAGTCCTCATGACCCTTCAACAGAACTGAGTAATATAAAGTGCTGCCTAGGGAGCAGGTCATAATACTATCATTACTACTCCCCTTATCTTGCTTTCCATGACATATTTGTTATTTAATCTCTCCTGCCCTCTATCCTATCCCTGACCTTCTATTTTGCTCCACCTGCCCCACCCTTCAACAGCATAAAACCCAATACATTTCTATTTCTCTGAAGAAAGGTTATACGGACTTGCTGCTGTCAGACCCTATGAGTTTTTCCGGCATTTTCTGTTTTTATTTCAGATTTCCAGCATCCGCAGTATTTTACTAATAGTTTACTGAAAACAAAGTGCGATTTCCAGCCTGTCAATCACTCCAGTTAACCAATCAGAGTAACGCGACCAATGGACCAATCAAGATGAAGGAAGGAAATTAAAACATTGAAAAAAATTTTTTAAAAATAAAACCGCACAAAATTGAAATCTGTCATTAAAAACAGAAAAACAGTCAGTTTTCCTAAAGTAATTAAGAGGAAAAAATAAATTTCAGCAGGTTTGTGAGCAGAAGGGAAGAAACTATTTTTCAATGTAGGGAGGAGCATAATATCACTTGAGGGATGAAAACGACTTTATATCGAATATACAGACACAAAATAGTTTAAACTGAAATAAAACACAATTTAACATTTTGAAGCTACATTTACTCACAGTTTTTTATAGGTGGTTTATTTATCTTCTTTCTGCCCTTTCACTATCACCTCCCCTTTTCCTAAGGTAGGTGGTATGGTCTGGCCTGGCCTGGTCGGGCGGGCGCGGGGTTTAAGCTCGGAGCCGGAGTGGGAGCGGCTTTAAGTCTGTGGGAGAGGAGAGTGGGGGGGGAAAAAAAAATGGCTCATCATAGTCCAGTGTCAGCCTGTCAGGGGAACGAGCGCTTTAGGTACATTTTTTCCATATTATTTATTGAAGAAAAAGAAAAGGGTTAAGAGTAATCTGCAGCAGTGTAAGAGAGTTTCTTACAATAGAGATAAGAAGCGGAGTCTCTGACCCTGTCGGCCGGCCGGCCGCCCGCCCGCAACTGAGAGAG
This sequence comes from Cetorhinus maximus, assembly GCF_964194155.1. Taxonomy (NCBI): domain Eukaryota; kingdom Metazoa; phylum Chordata; class Chondrichthyes; order Lamniformes; family Cetorhinidae; genus Cetorhinus; species Cetorhinus maximus. Next base: position 217,899,358 of record NC_135879.1, read on the forward strand.
AGAGCGCGAGGAGGCGGCGGTTACCCTGGACGGGTTTGAATGTGTCGCGCGGAATGGCTGTGGCGGGAAAAGGAGCAGCGGCCCGGAGTTTCCCCGCTCCCCATCCCCAACCCCCCACTTCTCCTTTAATCCTGACCCCTGAGTTTCCCTCACTCCCCATCCCCCCCACCCCCACCTCATCCCTCAATCCCGGCCCCGAGTCGCCCCACTTTCCCCCATTCCCCCGGCTGATGTTAACTCCGCTGCTGCATATTTCTCAAACTACACTTTATAAAATTTCCCTCGATCGAAGCTATATATGTATGTATAGTTATATAAAACAGAAAAGATGTATATTTATATGCATGTCTTTATGTGTAAATAAATATCGATAACTATCTGATTTAAATCCCCCCCCCCCCCCCCATTGCTCGGGGAGGGAGGGAAAGCGAATCCGGAGCCTTTAGCGGATGGAGGCGTTGGGACTCCCGCCTGTCCCCCCTCTCCTCGGCTTTCTCCCTCACTGCTCCTGGTGTATTTTTTTTTGTGCCGTGGTGTCTGTTTCCCTGACGCTGTTGTTTCGTTGTCTTTTTTTCATTGTGTTTCCCCTCCCCGGCAGGAGGAAGCCGCCGCCATGTCGCTGGTCCATGGGCAGGAAGCGAGGAGCCGATGGCAAACTGAGGCGGATGGGCGATTCGGACTCCACCGTGTTTGAGGATGAGATCAAGGATTGGGATGATCATGCTCCTTCTTGGTCAGATGGCAGGGTCTCCAGGTTAGCGGGAATGAGATTTAATCCTCTAGGCGCATGGGAGCGGGGCGGGGGTGGACTGTTCAATTGCCCTGAGGAATTGGCTTCTTGAAGCGTATATCCCAAAAAGGCTTATATTTATATATATATATAAAAAAAAAACCCTTGTATCTTGCATCGAAACGTCAACAAACTTGGGTGCACATTCGAAGGTATTCTTCCCCTTGGATACCCCTGGATCCTATTTCTACTTCCAGTCTGTCTTGTAAAGCTTGAAGCCATTCGCATTATTTTTGCCTCTTGATAGAGTTTGCTGTGTGCAAAATGACTGATGTAGTTGCCAATATAAGTCAAATTGCTTGGCATGTTTTGAGCCCCTCGTCTTTTGAGACCTCTTCAGGATTGTCAGGCTGCGATGTGCTCAGTGACTTCATTGATTTCAAGGTGAGCTTTCTCCTTCAACTCAAGTGTGGGGAAGGATACTGAGCTACTAATCAATCCACTAAGGAAACTTCACTTTAGTGGTGAGAATATGGAACTTGTTTTTGGGGAAGTGTAGTGGTATTGTCACTGGACGAGTAATCCAGAGACCCAGGTAATGCTCTGGGAACGTGGGTTGGAATCCACCATGGCAGATGGTGAAATTCGAGTTCAATAAAAATCTGGAGTTAAAAGTTCAATGGTGATCATGAAACATTGTCGATGTGGTTGACTTTTAACTGACCTCTGAAATGGCCCAGCAAGCCACTTGGTTTTTTCAATCCACTAAAAAGCCTAAAAGGAATGAAACCGTACAGATCATCCAGCATCGACCTATGCCCTGGAACCTTCACTCGCTGGGTCAAATTCCTAGAATTCCCTCCCTAACAGTACTGTGGGTGTACCTACACAACATGGACTACAGTGGTTCAGGAAGGCTGTTCACCACCACCTTCGAGGGCAATTAGTGATGGTCAATAAATGTTGACCTACCCAGCGATGCCCACATCTCATGAATGAATCACCTTTTTTTAAATTCAGAGATGCATTTAAAGTGAAGCTAGATATGATAGGGGGAAAGGAATAGCAAGATATTTTGATATGTGAGACATAATCACATGGGAGTGTGCTTGGCTGGTCTGTTTCTGTGCAGTAAAGTCCTATGTAAAGAAGGGGCTGAGGCTGGCTCAAGGTACTGCCATATGTGAAGCCATAGGGGAGTTGCACAGAAGTATGAGAATTTTGTTTGGGAGATGAGGGTGGTAACAATGGTATGAAGCAGCAGATCCCCTGAGGTGGGGATGGAAGTAGGCAGCCTCTGATGTAGGGAACCTTTTGTTTCATGGGATGTGGGTGCTGCTGACAAGGCTAGCATTTGTTGCCCATTCCTAATTGTCCTTGAACTGAATGACTTGCTAGGACATTTCAGAGGACAATTAAGAGTCATCCACATTGATATGGGTCTGCAGGCACATGTAGGCTAGATCAGGTAAGGGTGGCAGATTTCTTTTCCAGAATCTGAAGCTCACCTTGGGACAAATAGGTTGCCAAGGTTGTGAGCCATCTGTTTTGGCCTGAGACAATGCCAGGAAATTGGAAGGAGTTTGTGACCAGGATTGACTACGTTGACTTTTGTCCTGCTGTTGGGATTTGTGGCTTATTCATGATGACCGTTCACCCATTGGTTAATTAAGAATCTATCTGGCTCTGCCTTAAAAATATTCAAATATTCTCTGCTTCCACTGCTTTTTGAGGAAGACTCACGACCCTCTTAAGAGAGAAAATTTTTCCTCATCTGTCTTATATGAGCGATCCCTGATTTTTAGACAGTGACCCCTAGTTCTGGATTCTTCCACAAGAGGAAACATTCTCTCCACATCCACCCTGCCAAGACCCCTCAGGATCTCAATCAAGCTTTCAGTTAAGTTGCCTCTTACTCTTCTAAACTCCAGTGGATACAAGCCTAACCTGTCTAGTCTTTCCTCATAAGACAACTCGCCCATTCCTGGTATTAATCTAGTAAACCTTCTCTGACCTTCTAATAGATTTCTTTAAATGAGGAGACCAGTACTGTACACAGTACTCCAGGTGTGGTCTCATCAATGCCCTTACAACTGAAGCATAACCTCCCTACTTTTGTAATCATTTCCCCTCACAAATGATTGCATTCTATTAGCTTTCCTAATTACCTGCTGTACCTTGATAATAAGCTTTTATATTCTTCCTGCCAAAATGAACGATTTCACATTTGCCCACATTATACTCCATTTGCCAGATCTTTGCCCACTCACTTAATCTAACTATCACTTTGTAGCCTGCATACTTCCTGTTCACAATTTACTCTCCTACCTATCTTTGTGTCGTCAGTAAGTTTAGCAACCATTCCCTTAGTCCTTTCATCCAAGTCATTTATATAAATTGTAAAAAGTTGAGGCCCCAGCACTGATCCCTGTGGCACCCCACTCATCACATCCTGCCAGCCAGAAAAAGACCCATTTATGCCAACTCTGCTTCCTGATAGCTAGCCAATCTTCTATCCATGACAATGTTACCCCCTACACCATGAGCCTTTATTTTCTGCAATAACCTTTGATGTGGCACTTTTATCAAATGTCTTCTGGAAATCTAAGTACAAGACATCCACTGGTTCCCGTTTATCCACAGCACATGTGACTCCTTCAAAAAACTCCAATGAATTGGTTAAACAGGATTTCCCTTTTACAAAACCATGTTGACTCTGCCTGATTGCCTTGAATTTTTTGAACTGCCCTAATATAACATCTCTAATAATAGCTTCTAACATTTTCCTTATGACAGACAGACTAGTTTCCTGCTTTCTGTCTCCCTCCCTTTTGGAATAAAGGGGTAACATTTGCTATTTTCCAATCTAATGGAACCTTCCCCAAATCTAGGGAATTTTGGAAGATTAAAACCAGTGCATCAACTATCTCACTAGTGACTTATTTCAAGACCTTGGGGTGAAGCCCAGCCAGACCTGAGGATTTGTCAGCAAACAGCCCCAACAAGTTTGATACTGTCTTTTAACTTTTTTTAGTCAACAAAATCACAAAATCTTAACAGCACAGAAGGAGGCCATTCGGCCCATCATGCCTGCACTGGCTCTCCAAATGAACATTATGACCTAGTGCCATTGCCCTGCCTTTCCCCATGCCCTTGCTCATTATTCGAATAGAAACAATCATTTAATGCTTTCTTGAATGCCTCGATTGAGCCTGCCTCCTCCATACTTCCAGGCAGTGCATTCCAGACCTGAACCACTCGTTGTGTGAAAAGGTTTTTTCACGTCACACTTCTTTTCTATAAATCTGTGCCCTCTTGTTCTTGATCCTTTTACCAGTGGGAACAGCTATTCTGTCCAGCCCCCTCATGATTTTGAACGTCTCTACCAAATCTCCTCACAGTCGCCTTCTCTCCAAGGAGAACAGTCCCAACCTTTCCAATCTATCCTCATAGTTGAAGTTTCTCATCCCTGGAACCATTCTCGTAAACCTCTTCTGCACTCTCTCCAAGGTGTTCACATCCTTCCTATAATATGGTGCCCAGAACTGTGTACACTATTCCAGCTGAGATCTAATGAGTGTCATATATAAATTCAGCATAACCTCTTTGCTCTTGTACTCTATGCCCAGAATACTATATGCTTTAAAATACAGCCCAGAATACTATATGCTTTAAAAGCTGCTCTGTCTGCCTGTCCTGCTACCTTCAATGATCTATGCACAAATACACCCAAGTCTTTCTGTTCCTGCACCCCCTTCAAAATTTCTCCCCTTATTTTATATTGTCTTTGTTCTTCCTACCAAAATGCGTCACCTCACACTTCTCCGCATTGAACTTCTTCTGTCCCCTATCTGCCCACTCCACCAACTTGTCTGTGTCCTCGAAGTTCCACACCATCCTCCTTGCAGTTCACGATACTCTAAAGCTTCGTATCATCCACAAACTTTGAAATTGTCCCCTGCACACCAAGATCTTGATCATTTATATATCAGGAACAACAAGGGTCCCAATGCCGACCCCTGGGGAACTCCACTACAAACCTTCCTCCAGCCTGAAAAATATCCATCGACCATTACTCTCTGCTTCCTATTTTTCGGCCAATCTTGTATCCATGTTGCTACCGTCCCTTTTATCCCATGAGAAATAACTTTCCTGGCAAGTCTGTTGTGTGGCACTGTGACAAAAGTTAGTTAAACACGATTTCCCCTTTAGAAACCCATGTTGGCTCTTCCTTATCAACCCGTAGAAAAATATGTGACTTAATTTTATCCTGAATAATTGTTTCTAGAATCTTGCCCACCACTGAAGTTAAACTGACTGGTCTGTAATTGCTGGACTTATCCTTAGAACCTTTTTTGAACAAGGGCATAATGTTTGCAATTGTCCTGTCCTCTGGCACCACCCGAGTCGAGGGAAGACTGAAAGATTATGGCCAGTGCCCCTGCGATTTCTACTCACTTCCTTCAATTGGATTCCTTGGATGCATCTCATCCGATCCCGGTGCCTTGTCAACTTTAAGTACGGTTCAGGTGTAGACCGTCCCAACAGTACAGATGCCACTTTCTGCAATACTGGTGCCAGTGTCCCACAAACCGGAACCCACTACTCCCACACTAGTCTTTGAGCCACGCATTAATTCCTCTAATCTTATTTGTCCTTTGTCAATTTGCATGTGGCTCAGGTAATAATCCAGAAATTACCTTTGAGGTTCTGTTGCTTAATTTGGTGCCTTGCTTGTCATACTGACTGTGCAGAGCCCCCTTCCTCATTGCGCCTATGTCGTTGGTACCTACATGGACCACAACCATTAGATCCTCCCCAGGACTCCTCTCCAGCCCTGAGCTGATTTCCCAAACCCTGGCACCAGGCAGGCAACAAAGCTGTTTGGACTCTCACTCTTTGCTTCAGAGAACACTGTCAATCCCCCTCACGATATTGTCCCCTACTACCACTACATTCCTTTTTGCTCCCTCCCGCCATTTGGATGGCTTCCTGTACCATAGTTCCATGGTCAGTTTGCTCATCCACCCTACAGCCCCCACTCTCATCCAAACAGGTGAAGAGAATCTTAAACAAAAGCAGAATTACCTGGAGAAACTCAGCAAGTCTGGCAGCATCGGCACTGAAAATCAAGATCAGTTGTCCCAGAGCTCCGCTTCCACCTGATTCACTGCCCTTGGTTGCGGTTTCCTCACTGCCCTTGGTTGCGGTTTCCTCACTGCCCTTGGATGTGATTTCCTGGAGTTAAGACACAACGTGGACGAGCCACGTAAATACTTGGATTGGTGTAAAAAGTAATTAATAAAGGTAACACACATTCAGATGATGTGAAGCGTCCAATCCGAGTATTTACGTGGCTCATCCACGTTGTGTCTTAACTCCAGGAAACCACATCCAAGGGCAGTGAGGAAACCGCAACCAAGGGCAGTGAATCAGGTGGAAGCGGAGCTCTGGGACGACTGATCTTGATTTTCAGTAGGAAACAAACAAAATTTGAGTAAGCGTGGAAGTTCGTCACTTAGGTATTGATGAAACTAGGTAGCCGATCACATGGTTAGTGGTCCGAAGACCTACCCTGAATCACATCATCTGAATGTGTGTTACCTTTATTAATTACTTTTTACATTAACCCAGGAAAAGGCCGCATTAGTTAACATAGTTATAATTAACACCGTGTAACCACTACCCAAACAATTAAACAAGGTAAAAACCACCACCATTATGCCAGACTATACAAGTTCATTTAACCCTTGTGTACAAATTATCTACCATACCCTCCCACCGGGGATCAGGCGTTAGACTTCCCACCCTGGAGACATACAATACCCATCTCGTAGAGCCTTTCCGTCCTTCATCTTGGGTCTTGTGACATCTCTTCAGGTGGTCTCTTTGAAACGATCCTCTGACTACTGGTCTCCAAAGATTTGTAAAAGTTCCAATGTCAGGGAGATCGTCAGTCTTGAAGTAAGCTGGGCGAAGGATTTGTACTTGTCGATCTTCAGGAAACGCGTGAGGCTGTCATTCTTGTCGAACCACTTCCCTCTCGCACCCATGACGAATCCGAAGTATTTTACTGACTCGCCGCCTGTCAGTTCCAGTATCTCCTTCTCAAGATGTTGGTATTTGTGCTCTTTTTCGGCCCAAGCTTTCTCCAGCGATTTGTTATTATCTTCGAAACGTACTGTCACATCCACCACCCGACTACTCTGTCCTTGACGAGGACTAGATCTGGCTTCCAAAGGGACCCGTCCTTTCCGAAGAGCCTCGGTTCTAGGTGAGATGTCCAGCCATATTTGGCGATGAACTGCTGCCTTAAACCTATTGCACAATTGCAGAGGCGCTCACTCCTGCCTTCTGGGTTCCCTTGCCTGCCTCACTTGTGGTCACACCCTCCTCTCCCTGACCACTGATCAAATCAGAAGACCCTATCCTAAATGGTGTGATTGCCTCCTGGTATAAAGCATCCATGTAACTTTCCCCCTCCCTGATGTGTTGCGGAGTCTGCAGCTCAGTCTCCAGCTCAATGACTCTGAGCCAAAGCTCCTCAAGCTGCGCAAACTTACTGCTGACATGTTTGCCCTGGATCACAATGTTATCCAGGAGCTCCCAAATCCTGCAGTCTTGACACATCACCTGTCCTGCCACTCTTAATTATATTAATCACTTACTTAATGTTGTATTAACTTTACCACTAAATTATGTACTATTTTAAACTTAGAGCAAGAACCAATTTCTATGGGGTGAGAAAGATAGAAAGAGGAATCAAACAACCCCTAACCCCTTCTCACTAAACTCCAAGTCTTCACTCAGTTAGTCAGCTGCACTAAAGAACCCTAAATTTATAGTAAACTGAACTGGGGCTACAATAACCAGATTCAACCAGTTAGCTAATTAACTACTTGGCTCCTACAACTGAGTGAGTTTACCCTGTCTAAACTGTAAGAAAGAAAGAACTTAGCCTGCTTACACAGTATTTTCCAGTTACTGCTAATTACGGACTAGAATGTGCTCAGGGTGGGGGGGCTTCAATGTCCATCACCAAGAGTGGTTCAGTAGCCCCACTACTGACCGAACTGGCTGTTTCCTAAAGAATATAGCTGCTTGACTGGGTCTGCGGCAGGTGGTGAGGGAACCAACAAGAGAGAAAAACCTACTCGACCTCATCTTCACCAATCTTACTTGTCACAGATGCATCTGTCCATGGCAGTATTGGTAGGAGTGACCACCCCACAGTGCTTGTGGAGACGAAGTCCCACCTTCACATTGAGGATACCCTCCATCATGTTGTGTGGCACTACCACTGTGCTAAATGGGATAGATTTCAAACAGATCTAATAACTCAGGGCTGAGCATCCATGAGGTGCTTTGGGCCATCAGCAGTAGAACTGTACTCAGCCACAATCTGTAACCTCATGGCCTGGCACATCCCACATTCTACCATTACCACCAACCTGGTTCAATGACGAGTGCAGGAGGGCATGCCAGGAGCAACAGTAGGTATACCTAAAAATGAGGCGTCAACCTGGTGTAGCTACAACACAGGATTAGCTGCATTCCAAACAAAGGAAGCAGTATGCATTAGACAGCTAAGCAGTGCTGCCACATCCAGTTGTAAATGGTGGCAGAAAAATTAAACAACGAACAGTAGGAGGAGGCTCCACAAATATCCGTGTATATCTTCAATGATGGAGCGCAGCATGCCAGTGCAAAAGATAAGGTTGAAGCATTTGCAGCTATCATCAGCCAGAAGTGTTGAGTGGGTGATCGATCTCTGCTTCCTGTGAAAGTCCCCAGCGTCGCAGGTGCCAGTCTTCAGCCAATCAGATTCATTCCACATGATATCAGGAAACGGCTGAAGGCACTAGATACTGCAAAGGCTATGGGCCCTAACAATCTGTCAATAGTACTAAAGGCTTGTCCTACATAACTAGCAGCACCCCTAGCCAAACTGTTCCAGTAGAGCTACAACACTGATATCTACCAGCAATGTGGAAAATTGCCACGGTCTGTCCTGTCCACAGAAAGCAGGACAAATCCAACTTGGCCAATAACCACCCCATCCATCTACTCTTGATCATCAGCGAAGTGACTAAAGTGTCGTTGATGGTGCTGTCAGGCAGCATTTGTTTAGCAATAACCTGCTCACTGACACTCATTTTGGGTTCCGCCAAGGCCACTCAGCTCCTGACCTTATTACAGTCTTGGTTCAAACATGGACAAAAGAGCTGAATTCCAGAGGTGTGGTGAGAATGACATTGAATATCATGGGGAGATAGTTGGATTCTTTCTTGTTGAAGATGGTCATTTCCTGACACTTAAGTGGCAGTAACATTCATGCCACGCATCAGCCCAAAACTGAATATTATCCAGGTCTTGCTGCATGTGGGCATGGACTGCTTCAGTATCTGAGGAGTTGCGAATGAAGCTGTGACTTGAAGCAGCAGAAGATGGTTGGGCCTAGGACAAGACCCCGAAGAATGCCTGCAGCAATGTCGTTGGGCTGAGATGATTAGCCTCTACAACCTTCACCATTTTCCTTTGTGCTCAGTATTACTCCATTGAGTGGAGGATTTTCCTCCTGATTCCCATTGACTTCAATTTGCTAGGGCTTCTTGATACCACACACTGTCAAATGCTACCTTGAAATTAAGGACAGTCACTCTTACCACACCTCGAGTTTAGCTCTTTTGTTCATGTTTGGAACAAGGCTGTAATGAGGTCAGAAGCTGAGGGGTTCTGACAGGGCCAGAAATGAGCATTGGTGAGCAGGCTATTGCTGTGTAAGTTCTGCTTGATAGCACGGTCACCCATACCTTCCATCACTTTGCTGATAATCGAGAGTAAACTGGTGGGGTGAAATTGGATTTTTTTGCAAGACTTAACTGGGCAATTTTCTACATTGGTAGATGCTAGCATTCACTGTACTGGAACAGTGTGACTTAAGCTGTGGCTAGTGGAGCACAAGTTTTAGTATTTATAGTCAGGATGATGTTGGGGCCCATAGCCTTTTCTTCTGTATCCTATGCATTCAGCCTTTTCTTGATTTGTCATCTTCAGTGAAGTGGGGGAGGTGCTCATGGGAGCATAAACACTAGCAGAGCCAGTTACACTGGCCTGTTTCTGTGCTACAGATTCAGTATAAATGGGGCAGGCAGTTTCATATGCCAGGGTCTGATGGGCAGTAAATGAGAAGTGTTTTTGAGGTTAGAGTCAGAAATGTTGGCCGGGACGCTCCTGTCCTTAGTGCCATCAGGCAAAAAAGGCCTTGGTTTGATACCCCATCTGAAAGATGATACCTTTAGTAATATAGTACATGTTACTGTACTGTTAACATCAGCCTAAATTCTTTGCTTCATATCTTGGAACGGGGCATGAATCCACAGCACTCTGCCTTGACCAATGGTGCTACCAGTGGGCAAATCTGATTCTCAAATTATCACAATGAAGCCAAGCAGAGTTGGGAAAATGTAATGGAGATTGTGTACAAGCAGGATTGGCAGTTCGGATGCAGTACAGTGAAACCTGTACAGACACTTGCTAACTGTCCCAAATAACTTGCATAATAGACACAAACTGTCCCTGGATACCAGACATTCTCAAATAAAAAAGCAGAGCCTTCAACATTCTGTTTACAATATAAAAACACTGGCAGCTGAGTTGGCATTGGGTGGAAAGAAACTTTTTGTGTAACGATTTTTTTTTTCCAGTGTGCCTAGTAGCAGAAAAACCCCTCTGTCTACACAGCTCTACCACAAGGAAGGAGGGGTTCTCTCCAGTTATGGGTGCTGGGTATAAAAGATCTCCATTACACAGGTGTGAATGTCCTTAAAATTGATTGGCTGAGTATAGTGTCAAGGCTTACAGGTGGGTGGGGAGGAAGGTGGGGAGGTGTGTAGAATGGGTGCAGGGGAACAGATATGGAAGAAAAGCTTCCCTTTCACCTGCAGTGAAGTGGGTTTCAGGTTCTTGGAATTTTGCAACAGATGCTGGTGCAAAATTACAAAACAATTCTCAAAAACAGGCACCACAACCTTTATGGTAAACCCCATAACATTTGGGGAAGCCATTTGGCCCACCATCATTTGTTCGAACCTGAAATATCTCCAGAATTTGGCAGCCCCACTCTAACAGTGAGCTACTAACAGATCCATACCACCCCTCTGACACTTCAAAATATTAGCAGCAGCACATTATTGCATGTCAGTTTGGGATTTCCAGGCACTGATCCTCTTCCTAATTTCCCCTGTGTAGGTTTCCAACATATTAGATGTCAAGATCAAGACATCACTCCCTCAATAAAAAATGACTGGGATGCAGTGTACTCAAACTGATCACATCTTTCTGGTGGAGCTCCAGAATTAGAAGTGATCTGGAATGATAGTAAAAATGAGCAATGCTACAGGAGATGCAAGCAACCTCAGAATATTTGGCTTATCTGGTTTACTGTAAATTAACTATTATGAAAATAAGGACATTTACCTGATGCATGTCCCTTACGTGTCAATGTTAGGTGAAAGTTTACAGCTTTCACCTAACATTGTAGAAGGAGGTGGTGGTTGGAAAGAATACACCTTCAAATGGTAAATTTTAAATGGAAGTAGAGGAACAGGATCTGCATAAATCATTTAAAGAGCAGAACAAGTATGTGCCATAAAGGCAAACTGAATACCTACTTTATAAAGCAAGGAGTAATTTTGAACTCGTCAAAGGCCTTGGAGGATTGCTGTTACAGATACAACCTAAATGGAAGGATATAAAAACACAAATGGTGCACTTTGGATTTGAAAATGTTGGAGGAGTTGGGATCACAATTATGAAGATTTGAGAAATTGGGGCTTTGTTAGAGCTGATAAGTATAAGGACTAACTCGGGGTATGAGGTAAAGAGTGATTATTTAACTGAAACAACTTGTACATTAAAAGGACATGAGTTGAATACAAAAATATCCAAAGTATTGTGAAATGGATTGAAATGTAACATCACCAAGAATTAAAGGGAGGTTGGAAAATAAAATGGGCATTCTTCTGCAGAACAAAACTTGTTTTTTTGTTTTGAAATTATAATTGCTTGAAATAGAAGAATATTACAGGAGAGTGGGATTTAAGTGGCTTGTGGGGGTGAAAAACAGTGAAATGGACTCGTCGGATTGTTTCTGTGCTATAACATGCCATAATACTAAATCTCACTTTCTTGGTTTGGATGTTTTGCTATGTGAAAATTGGTTGTAAATCAGTAAGGATTGAGGTGAATGTGACAAAAATATCAATTTTCTGTCTTTTATATAGGTTTGTTTTCATGGTTGTCCCTTGAGGCGCAACTGCAAGTGTTTTAAGGCAGTTGCAGTTCTTTTCATACAATAAAAGCACAAATAACCCACTTGACTTGGGTTGCAATGCCATAGTGAATGGCATACCCATGAAAGGGTATACGTGTAGCTGGATCTGTTTAAGCTGCTTTCGAAAATAGTTGAAATGGTTGGAATTTTGCTGGAAAAAGATAGACTAGCAAACTTTCACTGAAAAGAATTAGATATGAAATTAATGACTCTATAGATGTTTCGAGAGCAACGCTATGTGTACTTGTGCTGGATCTGCTAGAATGATCAAAACTAATCCAACTGTTGCCTCCTCCCCATCCCCACAACCCTGTATCCTGTTTCAAAAAATATCCAATTTTGTTGTAAAAGATGCCATGGTGTGCCTTAACCACTCCCTTCTGCAAAATATTTTGTGCTGCAAGAAATGTGCCTTGCCCTCATGGTAATTTTAAGTTGATACTTGCTATTGACTCCCAAGGCTTGAGGAAATAGGCTTTCCATATTCACTAAAATTTGGCATTTGCAATTTAAAAGAAATAACTTTAGTGTCCTCTGCTTCCGTGGCATCAATAACATTATCTCCTGTCTCCTTTATAATTAAAGAGCCAATCTGGTATCATCCAGGTGAATCTGAAGTGTAATACATTTTTTGCTTTAATGTGCTTTTGAGAATTGCACTTGGTACTATGATCTAACTGTTTTGCACAACTATTGTTGAGTAATGACCTTTTTGCAGTGAATATATTGAGATTATTTACTTCAGTTAAACTAATTTTTAAAAATTTTAAATGTGAAGCTGTACTGCTTTTGCAACTGAAACAAGATCTTATGGAGATGCAAAGTAAATATCAGTGCCTTTAAAAACAGTGCGCAACCAGATTTCCTAATGAATGCTTGCTATTCGCTATCTCTGGCGTACCATAATTAGATCTTCAGGTTGGGATAAATGCTTGAATCTATAGGGAGTTGGAACTTGCAGATGTGTAATCTAAGATTACCTTTAGATTATTTTGGCAGCACTCATGAGTGTAAAGAATAAATAGCTGTGCTGTAGTGATGAGGTCAAGTGTGCCTATTGTATTCATTCACAACGTTTACTGCTGTAAATTAGTCATTAATTTTATTTACAGCCAAAGTTGTATACAGTAAAATCCTGATTGTCGAATCCCAGGGGATCTGCCCACAAGTTCATGTTAAGCGGAGCTTTGATAGATGAGGCCCCCATTCCCACGTGAACTCATCTCTGTTTAACACGATATGCCTGCAAATGTGGTTTATGTCAAAAACAACCATAGCTGTACTCTAGTTTAGCCATACTTTCAGGCTTCGCATGTCCTTTTGCAGGGAGACCTCTCTGCTAAATGATGGCTTGTCTAGCATGCCATGATTTCGGCTCTTGTGTGGTCTAACTCCACTCTGGTCATATGATAAGTTTAGGCAAGTTTGGCAATTCCACAGTTACCATTGTGGCTTGTGGCTTATCATTGGCATCATTCTATGGGATTTGCTATTTTGACAGTGGGATTGGTTAACGACTTCAACATAAACGTCATGTCATCCAAGTTTGACGTGATTTCACTGGTTACTTCAAACTTTTGTAGTTGTTTGCTATGCTTGCACACGCTCTGCATAAACAGGTTGAAGTAATTTTGTCTTGGAATTTATTTTTGTGATGGGGAAATGGAACATCTTCCATCTTAAAAATCTTGACATTGCTGGATCAGATATAGCGCAGTTAGATGCAGAGGCAATGTTTTCCTTTATCAGCTCATTCCTTTATTGATCTATTACCCTCTAAAATTGGCAATTGCTACTAAATTGGAGATTGGCCCATGTCCTAGAGGAATGGGATTAGCGGCTCTTGGAATTAAGTTGAGGCATAGTATGATCAATTTCCTCAACTTGGAAAGTGTCCCATATTAATGTTAGGTGTAAAGTCCATTCTTGGCATAAAATGCATTTCTTGGGCCAATTTGAAATTGAACTGATGATCAGTAGTTTTTTCAACTAAAATTTTCCCTGTTTTCCCCAGTTGCTGCAATTGGATATTGTGCTGGATTATTGATTTGCAGTCAGGTCAATGTTTTAAAAAAAAAAATAGGGTTGGTTAAGTTTAAATGACGATGTTAAAATGAATCTCTTCCAGTTTCACAACACCAGAAAGTGATGGAGTGGTCCCCAGACATGGTTCTGCAGACTGGGGCACTGCAGTAGAAGTTGAAGAAACAAGACAGATTGTTTATCGAGATTTGAAGAGGTTTGTATGCTTCGGCTTTGCAGATTGCATTTTTGTCAGGAATATCAAATACTGCAATCAACTTTATAAAGTGAGGTTCTATGCTTTATTAATCTTTGCTATTGTGAAACCTTGTATGGCAGTTGTGCACTCGCATGTATACAACAGCCAAGAATGTTAAATTATGCATTTTTTATGAAGGGGGGTGTTGTATCTCTCTCTCTCTCTTGCATTCCATTATTGCTTGGAGGGATTCCATTGTTGCTCAATCTGCACTGTTTATACAATGGAGCAGATTCAGCCACAAAAGGTATTGTGGCCTAAAAGAGCTCACCTGACCTTGGTGCAGCTAGTGGCTGGCATTTAAGGAATTTTTGAGATATCTTTTCTCCGATAGTATTGGCATCATTGTTTTCTTTGCCAGTATGCTTCTAGATGTAACCTACAGGAATAAATGGGTGTTTGAAATATTCAATGGAATCTTGTGTGTTTTGTTGAATTCTTGATGAAATTGTCCTTTTCTTTTAAAGGCTATATCTTTTTGGTGAACTTGCACTAATTAATGTTGCTGGGAAGAAGGAGAACAAGTTCTCAAGGAAGCAAATTTTGAGGAAATGTTACATAGATATTGGTTTGTGAGAAATATGCAGCTAAGGGATCTTTGGGTTCTCGTAACTGACTTTTTGGTTAGATTTTGCTTCTTACAGTAATGGAGGCCCCATGGCATGTCCTTGTCCACAGACGCATTTCTTCTCGGATCCTGTATCTTAACATATAAATTTCTTAAATGTTTCATTCGTTTCAAGGATTTCCACAGCCTGAAAGTCCATTATAAAATGCTTCTGCAATAATGGTCTGGCATCCTGGATTGCTATAGTGAGGAAATGCATGATCTGTGTTTTAATCTGGTTCTTGCAATCTTTAGATAAGCGTGGACAAAAGAGCTGAACTCTAGGTGAGTCGAGAGTGACTGCCCTTTACATCAAGGCAGCATTTGTCAGAATGTGGCATCAAGGAACCCTCGCAAAACTGGAGTCAATAGGAATCAGGGAACCACTCTGCTGGTTGAAGTCATAATTAGCACAAAAGAAGGTGGTTGTGGTTGTTGGGATCAATCATCTCAGTTCCAGGACATCACTGCAGGGGTTTGTCAAGGTAGTGTCCTACGTCCAACCATTTTCAGCTGCTTCATCAGTGATCTTCCCTCCATTATAAGATCAGAAGTGGGGATTTTTGCTGATGATTGCACAATGTTCACCATTCGCGACTCCTCAGATACTGAAACAATCCGTGTCCATACGCTGCAAGACTGGGAGCAGTGGCATGTAACGTTTGCCAGGCAGTGACCATCTCCAACGAGAGAGAATCCAACCATCTCCCCTTTGGCACTCATTGGCATTACCATTGCTGAATCCCCCACTATCAATATCCTGGGGGGTTACCATTCACCAGAAACTGAACTGAACTAGGCTAGGAGTCCTGTGGCGAGTAATTCCCCTCCTGACTCCCCAAACACACACTGCCATCTACAAGGCACAAATCAGGAGTGTGATGGAATTCTCTCCACTTGCCTGAATGAGTGCAGCTCCAACAACACTCAAGAAGCTTGACACTATCCAGGGCAAAGCAATCTGCTTGACTGGCACACCATCCACCACCTTCAACATTCACTCCCTGCACCATTGACACACACTGGCAGCAATGTGTACCATCTACAAGAAGCACTGCAGCAACTCACCAAGGATCCTTTGATAGCACCTCCCAAACCAGTGACCTCTACCACCTAGAAGGACAGGGGGAACAGATGCATGGGAATGCCATCACATTCAAGTCCCCCTCCAAGCCCCCAGCATCCTGACTTACATATACATGGACTGACTTTAGTGGCTCAAGAAGGTGGCTCAGTGGCTCACCACTTCTGTAGGGCAATTAGGAACGGGCAATAAATGCTGATCTAGCCAGTGATGTCTGCATCTCATGAATAAATAAAAGTAAGTGCAATTACATAGATTGTATTCCATGTTTCACTAGCTATAGATTGGTCCATTGGTTTTCATAGGAAAAAATGGGAAACTTGTGAAAAGTAACCTAAAATTTTGGAAAAGTCTCACAACTAACTAAGTTTGACTAATCGTTATGATAAGGCAATAGTTGTGCTCATAGGCAATGCAGGGCAAAAACTAATAGTTCACGATTTACAAAATTACTGATCGCAACATCATGAGGTCATGTCCATGGTGGCTCTTTGCAATAATAACTCAGCTAGTTCCATTCTCCTTCATTTTCCCTGTAGCCCTGCAATTTTTTTCCCTTCAGGTGCTTATCCAATTACCTTTTGAAAACCACGATTGAATCTGCTTCAACCACACTCGGTGTATTTTTGATCGTATCCACTTAGTCTGTTTATCTAAAAGAAAAATGCTTTCCTCACATTGTCATTTTTTGTCACTCACCTTAAATTGGTGTCCTCTGGTTCTTGATGTTCCCTCAAAGGGAGTAGTTTCTATCTACTCTGTCTCGATCACTCATGATTTTGAATGCATTATTAAATCTCTCCTCAACCTTCTCTACTGAAAGGAGAACAACACCAGCTTCTCCAGTCTATCCCAGTAATTGAAGTCGCTCAACACTGGAACAGTACTCCTAAATCTTTCCTGCACCCTCTGTAATGTCTTCACAGTCTTCCTAAAGTGTGGTGCCCAGAATTTGACTCTGTCCAGTTGAGGCTGAATCAATGTTTTATAAAAATTCACTATAATTTCCTTGCTTTTGTACTCTATGTCCTATTCATCTGGAAGGATCTGATATGGTTTTTTAGCCACTCAACCTGCTCTGCCACCGTCAACATTTTGCGTACTTATGCCCCAAGTCTCTTTATTCCTTTCCCCTACCTTATTTTGCCCTCATTTGTTCTTCCTACCAAAATGTATCACTTTCACTTCTCTCTGCATTAAGTTTTATCTACCATGTGCCCACCCATTCCAGCAGTCTGTGTCCTCTTGAAACCTTTCAATATCCTCCTCCGTTCAATATTTCCAGGTCCTGTTTTCTTTAAATTTTGAAACTGTGCCCTGTACAAACAAGTCATTACTTTTTGCACCCAGAAAAGCAGTGCATCTCTGGGGAAATCATATTGGCTAGTTGTTTTTTGTCTGGATGAAGGTTAACAATATTCTATTTCCTGTCACTTGGCCAACTTTGTATCTATGCTGCCACTGTGTCCCTTTGTTCCATGGGCTTCAAATTTTTGGGAAAGTTTATGTGCTACTTTACCAACCACCTTTTGGAAGTCTATGTATGCCATTATCAAGTGCATTAACCTAATCAACCCTCCTGCCTCATCAAAAAACTCTAATGCAAGTTAAACATGATTTGCCTTTAACAAATCTATGCTAGTTTTCCTTAATCCATGAGTTACTGTTATTTTTTTCCCCCCAGGTTATTGTTTCTAAAAGTTTATATTTGCATCCTTTTTTGTTTGAACAAGAGTGTACCACCCACCTCTAAGAAAGGAAAATTATGGCCAGTGCCTCTGCAATTTCCACCTTTACTCCCCTCAGCACCCCTTGAATACATCAATTTTGTACAGCCAACCTTTCCAATACCTCCTAACCAGTTTTAGCCCATCCAGTCTTGACTGCCTCCTACCTCCTCTTTCACTATGACTTGGGCAATATCATCATCCTTGGCAAAGACAGATGGAAAGTACTCATTTAGTACCTCCAGCCATACCCTCTGACTCCATGCGTAGATCTCCTTTTGGTCCCTAATCGGCTCCACTCCTCACACTAGCCTTTGCTATTTATATACCGGTTAAAGACTTAGATTCCCTCTTAGGTTAGCTGTGAGGCTCTAGGCTTTGTTTGTCCTTTCTTTTCTCCATCCCTGACCCCAATCCCCTCCACCACTCCACTTTTAGAAATGCACCTCAACTGCATCTGAATTATTTCGTCTTTAAAGGCTGCTCGTTGTTCCATTACAGTTTTGCCTACCAATCATTTGGTTCTGATTTACCTGGGTCAGTTCTTTGTTCATACCACTAAAATTGGCCCTCCTTCAATTGAGTATTGTTACTGTGTTTCTCTTAATCTTTTTCCATAGCTAATCTAAACATTGTACTATGGTCACTTGGCTAAAATGTTTCCCTTCTTTTCCAGAAGCAGATCTAACGTGCCTCCTTCCTCATTGGGCTGAAAACATACTGATGTAGAAATTTTTCCTGAACACGCCTCAGACACACTCTCTGCCTCTCTGTCTGTATGTTATGTCTGTCCAATCTGTTAGGATAATTAAATACTCTCCCCTTCATTGCACCTCTCTAATTTTCCTGAAATTCTGCTGCTCAATGCACTTCTGACTAGTTGGTAGCCTATTAGAATACGCCCAGCAATGTAGTGGTACCTCTATTGTTTTGTAGCTCTAAACAAATAGATTCTGTCCCTGACCCCTCTAGGGCTCTCATGCGCTCTGACTGTAATACTCCCTTTACTCAATACTACCACCCCATGTTTCCTTCCTTCCTTAAGCACTATAAACCTAATTTGGACCTTATTGCATTCCCTCTTACTCCGATACCATCTGATATCTTACTATTTTTTATTCTAGTGCTGTCTCTTATCCTTTTTTTGTGCCTTGTTACTCCTTTCTAATGCTACAACTTTGTTCCCATCCCCTGCTGTTTGAACCCTCCCCAGCAGTTCTGGCAATTCGCCCCACCAGAATGTTGGTTTTGACTCTGTGTTACCTGTCCAAACTTTACATGTCATACTTTTCCCAAGTCCCAATGTCCCTGGAATCTTAATGCCTCACCATGTCTCCAGCCAAGCAATCAGCTGCTGTATCCCTCATTAGTCTAAGTGCCATGTTTTATTTTTATTCTTTCATGGGATGTAGGCCAGCATTTATTGCCATCCCTAGTTGCCCTTGAGAAGATGGTGGTCCGCTGCAGTCCATGTGCTGCAGGTACACCCATGGTGCTGTTAGGGAGGGAGTTCCAGGACTTTGACCCAGTGACAGTGAAGGAACGGTGATATATTTATGAGTCATAATGGTGAATGACTTGGAGGGGAACTTCTAGGTGGCAGTTTTCCCATCTGTAGCCCTTGTCCTTCTTGATGGTAAAAAGCAAAATACTGCGGATGCTGGAAATCTGAAACAAAAACAGAAAATGCTGGAAAACTCAGCAGGTCTGGCAGCATCTGTGGAGAGAGAAACAGAGTTAATTTTTCGATTCTGTATGACCCTTCAGAGCTGAAGAGAAGTGGAAATGTAATAAAATTTATACTGTTTAAGGGAGTGGAGCTGGATAGAAGGCCAGTGATAGGTGGGGACAAAGAAGGGATTGACAAAGATGTCATGAACTAAAGGACAAAGGGAGTGTTAATGGTAGTGGTTAGTGCTAAAAAAGGTGCTGATAATGGCATAAAGATAAGTAAGCAGAATGTGATAATAGCAGAACAAGGGTAGCATTGTGTGAAAGAACAACATGGAACAAGTAACAGATGGCCCGGTGGGGGGGGAGGGGGTGGTGGTGGGGAAAAAGTGGATAGAAAATGGATAGCAGCGGGGAATAAAACCACAGACAAATGAATAAAAGTAAGTGGATAAAAGATAAAAAATAAAAATTTGATGTAGAAAAAAGGGTATGAGGATGGAGGAGAGAGTTCATGGCCTGAAGTTGTTGAACTCAATGTTAAGTCCAGAACGCTGCAAAGTGCCTAATCGGAAGATGAGGTGCTGTTCTTCCAGTTTGCATCGGGCTTCACTAGAACATTGCAGCAGGCCAAGGATGGACATGTGGGTATGAGAACAGGATGGTGTGTTGAAATGGCAAGCAACCGAAAGGTCTGGGTCATGCTTGCGGACAGACTGGAGGTGTTCTGCAAAGCAGTCATCCAATTTGCGTTTGGTCTTCCCGATGTAGAGGAGACCACATTGGGAGCAGCGGATGCAGTAGACCAAATTGAAGGAGGTGCAAGTGAAGCACTGCTTCACCTGAAAGCAGTATTTGAGCCCTTGGATGGAGAGGAGGGAGGAGGTAAAGGGACAGGTGTTGCACCTTCTGTGATTGCATGGGAAGGGGATGAGGTGTTGGGGTGATGGAGGAGTGGGCCAGGGTGTCCTGGAGGGAACGGTCCCTACAGAATGCTGACAGGTGGGGTGAGGGGAAGATGTGTTTGGTGGTGGCATCATGCTGAAGTTGGCAGAAATGGTGGAGGATGATCCTTTCGAATGCAAAGCCTGATGGGGTGAAAAGTGAGGACAAGGGGGACCCTATCATGGTTCAGGGAGGGAGGGGAAGGGAAGGTGTGAGGGCAGAGGTGCAGGAGATGGGTCGGACCCAGCTGAGGGCCCTGTCAATCACAGTTGGGGGGGAAACTTCAGTTAAGGAAGAAAGAAGACATGTCAGAAGTGCCGTTTTGGAAAGTGGCATCATCGGGACAGAGGTGAAAGAACTGAGAGAATGGGATGGTGTCCTTATAGGAAGCAGAGTGTGAGGAGCTGTAGTCGAGGTAGCTGTGGGAGTTGGTGGGCTTATAATGAATATTGATAGACAGCATCACCGGAAATGGAGACAGAGGTGAAGGAAGGGAAGGGAAGTGTTGGAGATGGACCATGTGAAGGTGATAGACGGGTGGAAATTGGAAGCAAAATTGATCATTTTTTCCAGGTCCAAACGAGAGCGTGAAGCAGCACCAAAACAATCATCAATGTACTGAAAGAGCTGTGGGAGGAGGCCTGAGTAGGACTGGAAAACCAAGTCCCCTCCCCCCCCAACTGTGGTTGAAAGGTCCCTCAGCTCCCTTGCCTCTTCCCTCCCTCCCTCCCTCCCTCCCTCCCTCCCTCCCTCCCTCATGACATGGTCCCGTTTGTCCTCACTTTTCACCCCATCAGCCTTCACATTCAAAGGATCATCCTCTGCCTATTCCGCCAACTTCAGCATGATGCCACCACCAAACAGATCTTATACCTACCCCCGCACTCTATAGGGACCGTTCCCTCTGGGAAACCATGGTACCCTCATCCTCTTCCCACAGCACCTTCCATTGCAATTGCAGAAGGTGCAACACCTGCCCCTTTATCTCCTTCCTCCTCACCGTCCAAGGGCCCAAACACTCCTTTCAGGTGAAGCAGCGTTTCACTTGCACCTCCTTCAATTGCCCTTGAACTGTGTGACTTGCTGGCAGTTTGCTAGTGCCCTATTTCAGAGGGCAGTTAAGTGTCACCACATTGCTGTGGGTCTGGAGTCACATGTAGGCCAGACCAGGTAAGGATGGCAGATTTCCTTCCCTAAAGGGCATTAGTGAGCCAGATGGGTTTTTAACAATCAATGATAGCAATGGTGACCATGAAACTGAGACTAGCTTTCCATTGCAGATGCGTTAATTAATTGAATTTAAATTCCATCAGCTGTGGTAGGATTTGAACTCAGGGCCCCAGAGAAATAACCTGGATCTCTTGATAACAAGTCCAGTGACATTACCGCTACACCATCTCCTCTCCAGAGTAGTACTTCTGTTTAAAATCCTCCAAGTTTTCACACTCAAATTTTTTTTCTTTCAGATACAAAAGACGACTTTTGCTAAATGACTTTAACGAACATGAAAAGGATTACTCTTCTGAAAGGTATAGCTAAAGTGTTTATATAAATCATGAATAAGTGTTCGCTAACAGAGTACTGCACAGTTAACCTCTGCATTTTGCAAAGCCTTTCCTTTATATAGTCAAACAATTACATCAGATTATTCCAAAGGTCTTCATGAGAATGTGTGATGGTGGGAAGAGATGAGGATGGAGAGTTTGAGACTGATTTGGGTAGTCATCAACTATTCTGGTTCTTTTTTGGCACAGATCCCTCACTTTACCTCGTCGTAATCTCTGACTGCAGGCAAGACTGGTGGACATCTGGGACCACCCAGCTGGGGCAGAGGGCTTACAGGGTAGCTTGATAACTTTTCTTTGGTTTTTACCATTTCTCCTGCAATGCAGTTGGGGTTGGGATTTATACACTAAGGATTTATATCTGTTCATTCGTACAATGTTGTGCTGTGGCACTTGCAAATGGTGGATACTTTATTCTGGTGGGAGCTTGAATCTGCAACAGTCCCTCATAGCATATTGTAGCATATTGATGTACTAAAGAATGTGTAGTTTGTGTCTAATTCTTTCCTCATCCCTAAACTAGGAAGTTTCTGAGGATTAGAGAAATCTTTTAAGCATCTAATTATTAAATTTCAGTTCGAGTGGCTCCAGAGAATCATTAGCACCCTCAGAACTTGAAACTGATGAAGTGGTATTGATGAGAAGACAGAAGCAGATCAACTATGGAAAGAATACCATTGCATATGATCGATTCATTCAGGAAGTTCCCAAGTAAGACCACGATACATTTTATTCTTGCCCTGATACCCTTGGGGCTTTTTGCCAGGTTTATTGTGGGGATGATTGTCTATATTGGATAACATGACATTCGTCATACTTGAAAGCAGAAAATATTTTTGGCTTTGTGCATGAAAGCTTTTTACTTTCAGGAGGTGGCTGGGTTACGCTCTGACTGAGATCACCAAGCAAACAAATCTGTCTGTCCTTGTATCCTGAAGAATATTGTCCTTGCTCAAGTTATAATTTGTTATAACTGATTCAGTGCAAAATATGGTACTTGATATTTGGATAATATTCCCCACTCTTCCCCTTCCTTTTAGTTTATTTATGAGATGACATGTGTTAGGAACGAGAGAGTTTTGAGTAATTTATATTTGTATTTGTGGGTGTTAGGAACAAGATACAGCTTAAGTTTAACTTTTTATTTGTGTTAAGAAATACCTGGGTATGGTTTCATTTTACAGGTTCTGTGTAATGGAGCCAAGAGGCCTAAGCCCTCTTTGTATTTTTGCATTTTTCATGAAGTTTTACAAATCTTGAAGTGAAGAGCTGTTACCAATGCTTAGGGAAGCTGGAATATTGCCAGGGTCCATAACCTTTGCAGAATCCATCTTATGCAGTTGAAGGCACAATGGTTAAACAAGGGAGTAGTGAGGGAGAGAATCCATGAGGTTCCAATCCAAAGAATAGAGTTTGGAGAGGGGTTGTATACCTGAAAAGCCTGCAGATGCAGAGGATGTTATGACCACGTGAGGAAGGGTAAAAAATGACACACTCATTCCCCGCCTTCAGGTCTGACCGTAACAGAGCGCTTCTGAATTTAGAGGATGTGCTTTGCCAATGCTGCAGGAGTCCCACTATCTACGTTTTCAGATTGCGAAGAATTAGTCAAGACGGGTTTTCTTGGGTTAAACCAAGATGATTAGTTTATTGAAACTATTTCCTGAATTAAAAAATAAGACTAAGTAGATTGCAACCACCAGTCATATGTCATACACACTCGACTGGGCCCCCACACGCCAGTACAGATGACAGAACAAGAGGATAGACTTGAGACTTTTTTTTTACAGCTTGTGTAGAAATAAAACAAGGAATATACAGTTAACTTCTTTGGCTGGTCTCGAATGCACATTGCGGCCTGTGTATGGATAATCTTTTCAGGATGATTACTTCGCAAATCAGAGAGAGTTTTTTAAAAATTCCTTGTAACAATGAATACAGCCCTGCTGGTAGGCAATAGTGGGTAAGCAGAACTGATGCAAATTCAGGTATTGATTGACCTGCCTCCATTTTGGATGAGCTGAAGTTTAAAGCACAGAGGATGGGAGATCAGCCAGCATGGATTGGAATAGTCAAGATTGGAGGTGATAAAATACAAAATGATTTTCAGTGTTAATAGCTGCGATGGGAGGGTACACAGTTAATTCCCGCCCCATTTCTCCACAGGTTGTAACAATAGATTAAATGTTTAATTTACCCACAAAACTGGCCAATTATTTATCTTTTGATACTGTTATTCCCAGCATAAAAAGACTCTAGCCAGGCTTCTTTCAGTAAACATTTTTAAAAAATTATAAAACAAACTTCCTTTTTAAAACAAGTTATAAAACTGGTTAACATGCAAGTTGTAGTTTAGAAATGCAACTATTTTTCCCCCTTTTTTTTGGGAAAAAAAGATATTTGAAACCCCGTACACAGGACAAAACAAACACAGTACCCTGCAGAGGCTGGAAGATGGGAACATTTCATTAGTAGGATAAAATTTGAAGAGATCTCAACGCTGTTGATCTAACAACATGTTGGTCATAATAGGCCTGGATGTTCTTTCAGACGGGTTTGTTGGTGAAACTATCCTTGACTCTTTCTTATCACAACTTTGCAGACTTTCAAAAAAAGTGATTTACTCTGATGAGATATTTCTGAGGAAGGTTTAACACGAAGCTGGGGCAGAGAAGAGGGAAAGAGTCTTTTCCTTGCAGCTTGCTTCTAAGGCACCCACACACTGAGTTTTAAAGACTAAGATGTTCAAAGAATACTTCCCTTAGGCCAGGTGTCTTTAACCAATCAGCAAGAGTCTAGCCTGGCAGCAGCAGTTCTTTGTTACCTTTGGTATACAAAGTATCTCTTACCACTGTAGGTGCTCCCTGCTGAACATCTATCTTCAGCGTGGTTTATTGGTTTCATACGCACATCCTGAATTAATATTGCAAACTTGTTTAAAAACTCAAAATTTTGGACATTCCTTCAGATTTTTCCAAAAACTGGTTCCCCACATCAGCAACAGATGGACTGATTTGGGTGATGTTAGAATCATAGCATAGTTATAGTACAGAAGGAGGCAATTTGGTCTGTTGTGAGATGTAATTCAGCAGCTTCTGTGATGGAGAGAATATGAGGTAGAAACTATGTTGGAATTAAACCCGACACTGTGGCCAGAGAAGAGGAAATCTGTGGCAAGGGTACAGAGTTTTTAGTGAGAGCTGAAGATGATGGGCTTCAGTCTTGGGCCAAATATGTTACTAATGGAAATTTCTCTTCGTCCAAGACAGCATGTTGAGCAAGTAGTCTTGACTGCACGTAGTGCAAGGGTTGAGAGAGGTGATGTAGCTGGGTATGTCCTCAGCAAGCATATGAAATGAAGTTTTCTGCCAAGGGGCAGCATTTAAGTAAGCAAGAGGGTCAAGGACTTAACCCACAATTTTCCGATATGACGAGATTGCTACTAAATATGTGGAGCTGGGCAAAAGGATGTAAAATTGCTTCTGTGTATAAACAGTTTGAAGTTAACTAGTGTACTATTTATTGAGTACCATGAACAATTTACAAAGCGTTGTTCTGCTTGGTTGTTTGACTCTGATTAATTTCAGCTGGATAGGTGCAGAACATGTTATTGATACCGGATGATATACTTTAAAGCAAATTAACTCTGTGCACACATGCATTGAATTCTTTCTTTCAGACATCTTCGGAAGCCAGGCGTTCATCCAAGGACTCCAAACAAGTTCAAGAAGTTTAGTCGTAGATCCTGGGACCAGCAGATTAGATTGTGGAGAATTGCGCTGCATGCTTGGGATCCACCAGCAGAAGAAGGAAGTGATTTACAGGCAGTGTATGTTCAAATTAACTGGGTTATCAGTGTGATGAGAGTGGAAAACAATTGGGGTGAGGGTACAGTTAAATTGTGCGGTTCTGAGTTGAATTCCAGTTAGTGTGGATGGTATGAATTATTTTGTGTGAAATAAGGAATAAAATTTTATCTCCGTAGTTGTCTGCCTTTTGTTAGAATGGTGATTGAGCATTAAAGGAATGTTCCACTCCAGTTCTGTACTACCAAATGACTTAGTTCAACTAGTTCTAAACAAATACTTCGATAACAAAAAAACTTCGAGACTTGCTATGTTTTTCAGCACGGAGTTTGATTTTGATATGGAAACAGAATCTGTGAACAGCTCAAGTGGAAGTCGAACAAGTCTCCATGATGAGAGAGGATGCACTCCCAGCAACACACGTGCACCATCTCCTCAGGTATACAACTTGAACTTTAAAAATATGGATTATATAATAATGAACAGTTCATTTCCCAGGTATATACAATTGAAAAAGCTCTCTGGCAAGTATGGAATAGATTAATTCCTCTTCTGTAAGCTGTAAGTGGAATGATTGATTGACTTCTCTGCATTTTTGTTGATTACTTGATGAATTTGTATCTTGTGCTCCTTTGCAAGCACTACTGATCAAATATCCAGAAAACAGGTTCCAGAATTAGTTTTTCTGCTGTCTTTCAGCATTGTAGCCAAAGCAGTGTTCCTAACTGGACTGTCAGAGGCTGCTCCCCAAAACTGCCCAAGTAAAGTTTTTAGTTGTAGGCCCAGGAGAAACAAGTGTACTCTTTGGCTCATATTTTTAAAAAAAATTAGGCATATTGTTCGCCCATTCGCGTCTTCCTGGTACCATTGACATGATCTGCCAGCTGGCCTTGTGTAGGAACTGAGATTTCTGACCTTTCTACAACTGGTGAGCTGCAGTAGCTTAAGGCCCTAATACCCTTATTTGGTTTGGGCCTCGTTCCAGTGAAAACTGGCAGGCAGCAGTTACTCCGTTGACTTGCATCCATTTGAAGAGAAGTCAAATTTCTTGGCCACAGACTAGCTGTGGTAATGTGTGTTTACTAATCTGATATATCCATCTTGGATAATCCCTTTTTTAAAAAAGTATGGGAGATAGGGTGTGCAACATTGGTTATCTGGAATTTGGTTCTTTGTAATATTAGTGAGAAATGCTGTTTTGTCCTATGAAGTTACTATAACAGAATTTACAATTTCATCTAATGTCTTAATATTTCAATTCTCTTTAGATATCTTGCTCCACTCCAACCAGAGAATTTGTCTACCCTCATGTGGGCAAGGAGTTCGATTTGCAAGCTTGTTTGGCTGAAACCAATGAAGTTAGCTCTTGGTTAAACTAAAGGAGGCTGCTTGGTGTTGAGAATCTTGCATTGAGAAAACAGGTCTACAGTTGCTGTGGTGATCTCATGAACCTAAAGGGGCTTAGTGTTTTTGTTTTTTTTTTACATTGTATGCCATGTTGTGTAGATTTGTCTGTAATGTGCAGTGCAGCAAATCCATTAATGTAATTGCTTTTTGGTTACCTCTGAAATACACTTTTGCAACTAATTATAGTGGATAAGAGTGTCCAAAATCCAATGTTAAACCTTGTCCCTATGTAGGGTTGGGTTGACTTACCCCCCCCCCTCCCCCACACCCGCTGCAACAATTTTTTAAGATAAGGATAGTACATATCTTTGGGGAAATTATGGCACCAGAATGTCATGAATCCCACTTTCAAACATTGATGTTTCTTTGGCTTTAATGATGCTTTGCAACAAAACTTGGTTTCTTTCTGAACATCTCTGGGGCCTGGGGGAGAATTTGAGCCTTTTCGTCATTGGGTTGGGTCAACATGCAGGTGGAAATGTCAGAACTAACATGGACTATTTCTATCCTGTAGTTGCTAGATTACTCTTGTTATGTTTTCAGTGTTTTATTCTTGGAGGAGTGTCAATTATCTTGTTCAAAATCAGATGCAATATCTGTTGTTAAAGCAGTGCTAATTGCTGCTGTCTCCCATTTGAGATTGAATAAAGTTAACACTTTTTGTATCTTGGTAATGTTTGACCTGTGAATTTTAGAAATGCTGTCATGTGTTTTTGATTTAACAGATCTGCATAAATGTAATCCATTGGTGTAAAGTTTAATTTCCTAATGGAAAACTGTAATAAATTCAATTTTGTATTGTTTTTATTTTGTATTTAAAGCAACTTGTCTTGCATGTGGCCAGACTCCAGTTTGATATTGTAGACATCTGAAATTATTTGCTATTGAAATATAAATTGTTGAACTCAGCATTTTTAATATTTCTAGTTTTTTTTGTAAATCTGCAGCTGTACAATAAAACTTGGATTGCCTATTTATTGGCCTGTGGCTGTTCTAATTACATTTTGAAATATTGACTCATGGCTTCAAATTGCATACATATTTATCATGATTTCACCGGGCAATCATGTATATATAAAATCTGATCAGTTTGAAATGGAGAAACATCCAGTAAAACAAGCTGAATATGTAATATTATGAATGTAGAGGTAATACTAGAAAAATCTCTCATTGACCATGTCTGATTTGATTTGATGCATCTGTTTCTAGGTGAGGTAGGACACAGAAAAGTTGTAAATTGCTTCACTTAATGAAACTCTTAATTGGATAACTTCAGATTATTGTACCACGGTCAATATTCAGCATACAAATATACCATAGAGAAATGTGTAGGGTATTAAATA
This sequence comes from Cetorhinus maximus, assembly GCF_964194155.1. NCBI lineage: Eukaryota > Metazoa > Chordata > Chondrichthyes > Lamniformes > Cetorhinidae > Cetorhinus > Cetorhinus maximus. Next base: position 217,927,859 of record NC_135879.1, read on the forward strand.
TATTGAAACATTTTCTAGAAATCTTGCATATAGGTGGTTATTCATATCCATTGTACATGAAGCACCAAGAAACAATGAATTAGTTTATAGGTAAATACAAAATCAGGTGTACAGAAAAATCGTGTATCTTGACACGATGGACAAGAGGAAGTCATTGACAGAACTTCCATTATGGATGGTACTGTGTTTCTTTTAATGCCCACTGGAACAGGTGGAATATTAATTCATGACTCATGAAGAACATCTTCAATACAGAACTTCCTTTGAAACTGCATTGGGGTATAAACCTGGCTATTTGCTCCAGTGCTGAAAAGGGCCCTGTGGCACGATGCAGAACTGATGAAAAGGCCATTTGGCCCAAGTAAATTGTCCATCCTGCCTTCCATCAATATTTTCAGGTGTTTTTATTTCAGCGCTCTTACCTAGTCACTGTCCAGCTTGCCCTCTGTACTCTTGCATTAATTAGAAAATTCAAGTAGTTTTTCAATATATCCTACTTTTCAAAAACATTGGCTCAATTTGCATTAATTTTGGTTTGAGAGTACAAATGTTCGTACTTCTACAATATCTGATCCTTGTCGTATCCCACTAGTCATAGCCTGCCAATGCGTGAATGACCCATTTATTCCTATTCTCTGTTTTCTACCTGTTAGCCAATCCTTAATCCGTGGCAGTATATTGCCACCTATACCACGTGCTTTTATTTTGCTAATCAGCCTCCTGTGGGGAACTTTATCAAAAGCCTTCTGAAAATCCAAGTATACGATGTTCATCAACTCTTAGCAATTTTGTTCATAGTATTCTCAAAATATTTGGTGAAACATGATTTCCCATTCGCAAATCCGTGCTGACTATGCCCAATTAGATCATGATTATCCAAGTATCCATTTATCACATCCTTTATAATGGATTCTAGCATTTTCCCTACTACTGATGTAAGGCTAACAGGTTTGTTGTTCCCTGTTTTTTCTCTCCATCCCTTCTTAAATAGCCACCAAAAGCCTTCTGAAAATCCAAGTATACTACGTCCATCGACTCTCCTTTATCAATTTGTTAGTGACATCCTCAAGAAACTCCAACAAGTTGTAAGGCTAACAGGTCTGTAGTTTCCTGTTTTCTCTCTCCCTCCCTTCCTAAATAGTGGGTGACATTTGCTACTTTCCAAGCTTCAGGAACCATTCCAGAATCTACAGAATTTTCAGTGAAAACACAAAGAAATCATTTAGCTTTCTGCCATTTCTCTATTCCCCATTGAGTTCTCCTGACTCTGCCTGCAATGGACCCACACTTGTCTTAGCCAAATACTTACTTTTTACATACCTATAGAAGCTTTTACAGTCCATTTTTAAGTTTTTTGCTTGATTGCATACATATTCTATTCCTTTCTTTACCAGTTTCTTGGTCTTCCTTTGCTGTATTCTAAAATCTTTCCAATCCTCAGGTTACTACTATTTCTGACAACTACCTGCATTTATATGGTGCCTTTAATATGCCAATATGTTTCCCCACAGTATTTTTGAATTTAACATGTAGCCACAAGGAGATAAGAGGACAGATGACCAAAAGCTTGGTCAAAGGGATAGGTTTGAGGAGTGGGAAGTAGAGGGGTTTATGGTGAGATTCCAGAACATGGGGGCTTTGTGGCTGAAGGCACAACCACTGATAGTGGTGCAAAAAAATGGCGTGTGATGACCCTTATACTTTTATTTTCCTCCTGTGAAATATCCTTTTAATTCCAAAGTGAAACTGGGGAATATTTTGAAAAGGGTGTAATTGGACTTCCTAGCAAACATTTGGACTAGCAGTGTGACAAATCAGAGGAAGTGGAGGAATTCATTATGGAAAGAGGAAGAAATAGGTGTAAAAGGGAAGGTTTTCAGTGAGGGAGAAGAAAGATTTAAACTATATTGTGCCTTATGCTGACATTACATACTGACTGAACAATAAAAGTTATAGAGGAAGGAATAAATGGCCTACTTATTTTCCTAGATTCTTAGACAAGTATTGTAAATTGGTGTAGAATCAGAATGATAGACCCTGTGTTGTATCAGCCCATAATGCTTGTGAGATGGCTCTTAGGTGGAGCTATCAAATTTGTCCCACTCTACTGCTTTCCCCAGAGACGTGTAAATTTTCTCCCTTTAAGTATTTGTCCAATTCAATTTTAAAATTTACTCTTCAATCTATTTCACCTATTCTGTTAAGACAGTGCATTCCAGTTCATCACAACTCAGGGCCGAATTTTCTGCCCATCGGGCGCAGATCCGATCGCTGCTTGTGGTCGGGTCCGCACCACCATTTAACACGGGCGGGCCAATTAAGGCCTACCCAGCATGAATTACAGCTCCTGAGGACAGTGGGAGTGGGCAGGCGGTGGCGGGACTGCAATGACCGCTGGGTCCAAAGGCGACCCGGCAGCCTGTTTTAAAATTTTGCTGCAGCCTTTCAAAGGCTGAGAATCATGGCCAGTGGAAGGGCTCCCCAGAGTGCTGCTGGTAAGCAAGCCAGGCAGGAGGGTAGGGCATGGGGGCACTGTGCCTCTCGCTTTTCTGATGATTGCCTTGCTGCCCTCCTGGAGGACGTGGCAGCACAGCAGGAGGTCCTCGTACCCCAGGGTGGGAGGAGGAGGCCCCCCCACATGACCAAACGGGCCTGGGAAAAGGTGGTGGAGGTAGTGAGCTCCCGCGATGTGGTGCGGCGCACCTGGATCCAGGCTTCAACGACCTGTTGTGTGGTGGCCTAGGCAACTGCAGAGAGCCCATTTGGTGCTGGAAGGGTTAATGAGAAGTTGAATTGTATGCCTAGGCCTAAGAGAAAAATACTACAGCCTTGAGAAGAATACAATCCTGTCTGACCACAGTTGTAGGATGAGCCCTGAGACATTCCATTTTGTTCTTTTTCAGGCCGAATGTAATCAGGGTTGTGATAAGCAACTGTGTAACCAAACATCTGTTGTGAGGGAAATGGAAATTTACTGGAACATGGACTGGTCAGTTAACTTATGCAAATAAATGGATAGGTTTGTTGCAAAACTTACTGATTGGCTGTAAAAATGCTTTTAACAAGTCTGCGTGTATTCTGCTACGAGACTGTACAGCAGCTCTCATTGTGCTGTCTCCCTTGTACACAAGTAATAATGGGGTTTCTACTACGAAATGATTCCTCGGTGTGATTAATCTCCGACAGTTGCGTTCAGGGTGAGTACCATGTTGGCATTGGTCACTTAACGCAGCAGGTAGGCTTTCTCCCCTGCGCCCCCCACCCCCCCCCCCCCCCCCCCCCCCCACCAACCCCATGGTATCACAAGTGCACATCCAAATACTTCTTATATGTTATGAGGGTTTCTGCCTCTACCACCCTTTCAGGCAGTGTTCCAAATTCCCACCACCATCTGGGTGGAAAAATTCTTGCACACATCCCCTCTAAATCTCCTGCCTCTTACCTTAAATCTATGCCCCCTGGTTATTGATCCCTCCACCAAAGGGAAAAGTTCCTTCCTATGCCCCTCATAATTTTATACACCTCAATCATGTCCCCCCTCAATCTCCTCTGCTCCAGGGAAAATAACTCCAGTCTATCCAATCTCTCCTCATAACTAAAACTCTCCAGCCCAGGCAACATCCTGATAAATCTGGTTACTATCCTCATTGTTTATGCCATTATGCCCTGTATATCGAAGTATGTCAAAGGTCATTAACATATATCAAAAATAGCAGTGGTCTTCATTCTGACAACTGGGAAAACCACTGAAGACTTCCCTCCAGTCTGAAAAACAGATGGGCAACTTCAGTTACGTAGATCGATTGGAAAAGCTGGGGCTGTTTCCTTGGAGGTGGAGAGGAGATTTAATAGAAGCATTCAAAATCATGACGGGTCTGGAAAAGAGTAGACAGGGAGAACCAGAGGGCACCGATTTAAGTTGATTGGTAAAAGAAGCAATGGTGACATGAGGAAAAGCTTTTCCCACACAAGGAGTAGTTAGGAACTGGAATGCACTGTTCAATCGAAGCATTCAAGAGGGAATTAGATCATTATCTTGGGAGGAAAAGGTGGCGTTAGGTGAATTGCTCCTTCAGAAGACCAGCACAGACACGAAAGGCCGAATGGCCTCCTTCTGTGCTGTAACCATTCTCTGATTCCATACTTAGAGAAGGTGAGTTCAAAGCTCACCCAGGGCAGTTTGTGAATTTAGTCTTTGCCTAGTTAGGTTGGCATTGACGAGTCTACTGACCAAACCAGTGTGATTTCCAATCGAAAGCAGCACCATAAATTAGCTGAATAATGCACCAACATTAATATAAAAACAAAAAGCTAAAAGCTACTGCGGATGCTGGAAATCCAAAACAAAAACAGAATTACCTGGAAAAACTCAGCAGGTCTGGCAGCATCGGCGGAGAAGAAATCAGTTAACGTTTCGAGCCTTCATGGCCCTTCGGCAGAACTGAAGCATAGTTAGAAGAAGAGAGAAATATAAATTGGTTTAAGGTGGGGGGGTGGGGGGGGGTGGCGGGGAGAGAGAGACATTGAGGGTGTGGTGATTGTGGAGATGAGCAGATAATCAAAAGATGTCACAGACAAAAGGGTCAAAGAGGTGTTTTGTCTGAGAAAAGTGCTAATTACGTCACATCAACAATTTCCAGTTCCCTGGCCCCAACCGCTTCCTCTTCGCCATGGATGTCCAATCCCTCTACACCTCCATCCCCCACCAGGATGGTCTGAGGGCCCTTAGCTTCTTCCTTGAACAGAGGCCCCAACAATCCCCATCCACCACTACTCTCCTCCGTCTGGCTGAACTTGTTCTCACACTGAACAATTTCTCCTTTAACTCCTCTCACTTCCTCCAAATAAAAGGTGTGGCTATGGGTACCCGCATGGGCCCCAGCTATGCCTGTCTCTTTATGGGATATGTGGAACATTCCTTGTTCCAGTCCTACTCCGGCCCCCTCCCACAACTCTTTCTCCGGTACATCGATGATTACTTCGGTGCTGCTTCATGCTCTCCTCGGGACCTGGAAAAATTTATTAATTTTGCTTCCAATCTCCACCCCTCCATCATTTTCACATGGTCCATCTCTGACACTTCTCTTCCCTTCCTTGACCTCTCTGTCTCAATTTCTGATGATAGACTGTCCACCAATATCCATTACAAGCCTACCGACTCCCACAGCTACCTCGACTACAGCTCCTCACACCCCGCTTCCTGTAAGGACTCCATCCCATTCTCTCAGTTCCTTCGCCTCCATCGCATCTGTTCTGATGACGCTACCTTCAAAAACAGCTCCTCTGACATGTCCTCCTTCTTCCTTAACTGAGGTTTTCCACCCACGGTCGATGACAGGGCCCTCAACCGTGTCCGGCCCATATCCCGCGCATCCACCTTCTCCTCCTTCCCAGAAACATGATAGGGTCCCCCTTGTCCTCACTTATCACCCCACCAGCCTCCGCATTCAAAGGATCATCCTCCGCCATCTCCAGCATGATGCCACCACCAAACACATCTTCCCTTCACCCCCCCTGGCGGCATTCCGTAGGGATCATTCCCTCCGGGATACCCTGGTCCACTCCTCCATCACCCCCTACTCCTCAACCCCCACTTATGGCACCTCCCCATGCCCACGCAGAAGATGCAACACCTGCCCCTTCACTTCCTCTCTCCTCACCGTCCAAGGGCCCAAACACTCCTTTCAAGTGAAGCAGCATTTCACTTGCATTTCCCCTAACTTAGTCTACTGCATTCGTTGCTCCCAATGCGGTCTCCTCTACATTGGAGAGACCAAACGCAAACTGGGTGACCGTTTTGCAGAACACCTGCGGTCTGTCCGCAAGAAAGACCCAAACCTCCCTGTCGCTTGCCATTTTAACACTCCACCCTGTTCTCTTGCCCACATGTCTGTCCTTGGCTTGCTGCATTGTTCCAGTGAAGCCCAACGCAAACTGGAGGAACAGCACCTCATCTTCCGACTAGGCACTTTACAGCCTTCCGGGCTGAATATTGAATTCAACAACTTTAGATCTTAAACTCCCCCTCCCCCCATCCCCACCCCGTTTCTCCACCCCCCCCCGCTTTTTTTTTCAATAATTTATATAGATTCTTCTTTCCCCACCTATTTCCATTATTTTTAAATCTAAAACTAAAACCTTGTTAACCTTTCCACCCCACCCCCACTAGAGCTGTACTTTGAATATCCTGCCTTCCATTCTTAATTAGCACTTATCTCAGACAAAACACCTCTTTGACCCTTTTGTCTGTGACATCTTTTGATTAACTGCTCATCTCCACAATCACCACACCCTCAATGTCTCTCTCTCCCCCCCCACCACCGCCCTCAATGTCTCTCTCTCCCCCCCCACCACCGCCCTCCCCCACCCCTAAACCAATTTATATTTCTCTCTTCTTCTAACTATGCTTCAGTTCTGCCGAAGGGCCATGAAGGCTCGAAACGTTAACTGATTTCTTCTCCGCCGATGCTGCCAGACCTGCTGAGTTTTTCCAGGTAATTCTGTTTTTGTAATGCACCAACATTGCCATCCGGGTACCCCCGCCAGTGACTGCGCCCCGCAGCCTGAGCAGCGGCTCCTCCCACCAAGCCCTTACCCTGCCACCGCTGCTGTCCAATCGCAGCCTCGCTCTGGCCGAGCGGCGACGCTTCGGTTGCTATGGGCCGCTGTGGCCAATGGGATTTCGCTTTGCTGCGCCGTGCGGCCTATGGGAGGTTCCGCCAGCCGTTGGTGGCTGGCGTGCGGCTGTGGGGGCGGTTTGAAGAGATTCCGGGAGGCGGCCCGATGGCGGTGGCCGGTTACTGACTGACTGCCCATGGGGTCGGCACCAGGACCCGGGGCCCAGGCCTCTCGTGTTTATCCGTAGGTAAGCGATGTCTGCCCTGGTCCTTGGCAGTTGAAAGGAAGCCGGCGAGTCATGTGATGTAAACACAGGCTGTGATCCCGGGGTTGCTGGGTTGGGGCTATGTGAGCTCGGCCACGCCCAGCAACCTCTGACCTGGAACGCGGGGGGGGGGGGGGGGGGTGGCTGCGGTCACCCTCGGATATCTGGGGTGCTCCTGACTGCTCTGCTCCCCCACCCCCTTCCTATTCGACTGTGAAATAGGGGGTCTCCAATAGGCCTCGAAACTGAGAGCTTGAGGAGCAAATCTACAGGGAAATTACAGAGATGCGCAGGAACTATAAAGTGCGATATCGGGGGTCTTTAAATACCCCAATCAAGTATCAATTTAGATAATGTTAGAGCAGAGGGAAAGGAGGGGGAGGAATTTCTGTAAAGTGTTCAGGAGAACTGCCTGGACCAGTATGTTCTTTGTCCAAGTAGAAGGAGGCATAACAAAAACAGAATTACCTGGAAAAACTCAGCAGGTCTGGCAGCATCGGTGGAGGGGAAATCAGTTGACGTTTTGAGTACTCATGACCCTTCGGCAGAACTGAGTATAGTTAGGAGAGAGGTGAAATATAAGCTGGTCTAAGGTGGCCGGGGGGGGGGGGGGCGGGGAGAGAAGTTGAGGGTGGGGTGATTGTGGGGATAAACAAGCAGTGATAGGAGCAGATAATCAAAAGATGTCACAGACAAAATGATCAGAGGTGTTGAAGGTGGTGATATTGTCTAAGAAAAGTGCTAATTAAGAATGGAAGGCAGGATACTCAAGGTACAGCTCTAGTGGGGGTGCGGTGGAAAGACTAACAACGTTTTAGTTTTAGATTTAAAAATAATGGAAATAGGTGGGAAAAGAAGAATCTATATAAATTATTGGAAAAAAAAGGGGGAGGGGGGAGAAACGGGGTGGGGAGGGGGAGTTTAAGATCTAAAGTTGTTGAATTCAATATTCAGCCCGGAAGGCTGTAAAGTGCCTAGTCGGAAGATGAGGTGCTGTTCCTCCAGTTTGCGTTGGGCTTCACTGGAACAATGCAGCAAGCCAAGGACAGATATGTGGGCAAGAAAACAGGGTGGAGTGTTAAAATGGCAAGCGACAGGGAGGTTTGGGTCTTTCTTGCGGACAGACCGCAGGTGTTCTGCAAAACGGTCGCCCAGTTTGCGTTTGGTCTCTCCAATGTAGAGGAGACCGCATTGGGAGCAACGAATGCAGTAGACTAAGTTAGGGGAAATGCAAGTGAAATGCTGCTTCACTTGAAAGGAGCGTTTGGGCCCTTGGACGGTGAGGAGAGAGGAAGTGAAGGGGCAGGTGTTGCATCTTCTGCGTGGGCATGGGGAGGTGCCATAGGTGGGGGTTGAGGAGTAGGAGGTGATGGAGGAGTGGACCAGGGTATCCCGGAGGGAATGATCCCTACGGAATGCCGCCGGGGGGGGTGAAGGGAAGATGTGTTTGGTGGTGGCATCATGCTGGAGATGGCGGAGGATGATCCTTTGAATGCGGAGGCTGGTGGGGTGATAAGTGAGGACAAGGGGGACCCCATCATGTTTCTGGGAAGGAGGAGAAGGTGGATGCACGGGATATGGGCCGGACACGGTTGAGGGCCCTGTCATCGACCGTGGGTGGAAAACCTCAGTTAAGGAAGAAGGAGGACATGTCAGAGGAGCTGTTTTTGAAGGTAGCGTCATCAGAACAGATGCGATGGAGGCGAAGGAACTGAGAGAATGGGATGGAGTCCTTACAGGAAGCGGGGTGTGAGGAGCTGTAGTCGAGGTAGCTGTGGGAGTCGGTAGGCTTGTAATGGATATTGGTGGACAGTCTATCATCAGAAATTGAGACAGAGAGGTCAAGGAAGGGAAGAGAAGTGTCAGAGATGGACCATGTGAAAATGATGGAGGGGTGGAGATTGGAAGCAAAATTAATAAATTTTTCCAGGTCCCGAGGAGAGCATGAAGCAGCACCGAAGTAATCATCGATGTACCGGAGAAAGAGTTGTGGGAGGGGGCCGGAGTAGGACTGGAACAAGGAATGTTCCACATACCCCATAAAGAGACAGGCATAGCTGGGGCCCATGCGGGTACCCATAGCCACACCTTTTATTTGGAGGAAGTGAGAGGAGTTAAAGGAGAAATTGTTCAGTGTGAGAACAAGTTCAGCCAGACGGAGGAGAGTAGTGGTGGATGGGGATTGTTGGGGCCTCTGTTCAAGGAAGAAGCTAAGGGCCCTCAGACCATCCTGGTGGGGGATGGAGGTGTAGAGGGATTGGACATCCATGGCGAAGAGGAAGCGGTTGGGGCCAGGGAACTGGAAATTGTTGATGTGACGTAAGGTGTCAGAGGAATCACGGATGTAGGTGGGAAGGGACTGGACAAGGGGAGAGAGAAGGGAGTCAAGATAACGAGAAATGAGTTCCGTGGGGCAGGAACAGGCTGACACAATCGGTCTGCCAGGACAGTTCTGTTTGTGGATTTTGGCATTGCTGGATCTGATGCAGGAGAATGAAGTGGTCCAAGTGGAGTGTCTGTGAAGGAACAGTTGTGTAAGATTGACCAAAGCTATGTGCAATACTCCAGGTGTGGTCTCACCAATGCTCTACACAGTTGTAACAAGACCCCCCTACTTGCAACCTGCCTTCACAATCTGTCTTCAGAGCCTTTTGTCTTGTGAGATGATTGTTTGTGCCATGGTGGTCAACTGTGTGTTGAACATCACTTTGTGTGGCTCAGGAGCCCCACTTTGGCATGACAATGTGGAAAACTGCAATGTGCTGTCTACAAAAAAACAAAACTCCAATCTGGCCAATTACTACCCCAAATAAAAACAGAAAATGCTGGAAAAACTCAGCAGGTTTGACAGCATCAATGGAGAGAGGAACAGAATTAATGTTTTGAGTCTGCATGACCCTTCTTCAGAGCTACAGAGAAGTAGAAATTTGATGAAGTTTATACTGTTTAAGGGGGCTGGAACAAGTGAAGCTGGATGGAAGGCCAGTCATAGGTGGGGGCTAAGGAGAGTGACAAAAATGTCATGGACCCCATCTATCTACTCAGAATCATTAACAAAGTAATAAGAAGTGTTATTAACAGTGCTATCAAGCAGCACTTACGCAGCAATACCTTAATCTCTGCTCAGTTTGGGTTCTGCAAAGTAACTCAGCCGCTGACCTCATTAGTCTTGGTCCAAACATGGATAAAAGAGCAAACTCTAGAGGGGAGCTGAGAGTGACTGCCTTTGACATCAAGGCAGCATATGACTTGAGTGTGGCATCAAGGAAACCAAACAAAACTGAAGTCACTGGGAATCAGGGAGGAAAACTCTCCATTAGTTGGAGCCATACTTAGCGCAAAGGAAGATGATTGTGGTTGTTGGAGGTCAATAATCTCAATCCCAGGACATCACTGCAGGAGTTCCTCAAAGTAGTACCCTAGTTCCAGCCATCTTCAGCTGCTTCATCAATGACCTTCCCTCCAACACAAGGACAGAAGTAGGGATGTTTGCTGACAGTTGTGCAGTGTTTAGTACCCTTTGGAACTCCTCAGTTACTTAAGCAATAAGTGCCTACATGCAGTACATGTGGACAACATTCTGACATGGGCTGGTAAATGGCAAGTAACTGTCATGCCTCAAGTACGAGGCAATGAACAGTGGAGAATCTAATCATCTTCCCTTGACATTGAATGGCATTACTGTCACTGAATCCCCCACCATCAACATCCTGAGGGTTAGTGTTGAACAGTATCCATTAGTGTGATGTAAACCACCTGTAATTTAAAAAAATATCTATATACTAGTAAAGACCAGCAAAACATTTGCAGTAAAATTAAAGTACTGTTGCAATAAAGATATTGTTAAATCCCCATCCCATGCCATTTCCATCCTTCACGTGGCATCCACTCTTGTGCCATACCCATCCTATTCCTTTTGTCCTTCTCACATCATTCCTATTTCATCTCCCAAACTTCTCCTTCCTGTGCCATTCCCATCCCTCCATGTCATTGCATCTCATCACCCATTCTGTAAGCTCCATGCTATTCCTCCCATGCCATTCCCCCCATGCAACGCCACCCTCACTCCCATGCAACACCACCCTCACTCCCATGCTGTCCAACTGCTCCTTGCCATTCACATCCTTCCTGCCAGGGTAACATTATTGCTGGGCTTCTCTTATCTTCCCACTAACCCCCCCTCCCCCTGCCACCTCCACCCCACCCTGCTACTGCAGCTACCCATAGATCTCAGATTTTCCACTTAAAATTAGTGAATTTTATTCCTCCCTCATTGGAGCAAAGTGATATGCTTTAGATCAAAGCTTCAGCCCTGATGTGAACTTTATCACTAATTGGATATGGATTACAGACACAATGTCCTACAGTTCGTGCATCCAATTAAATCTGTTTATAAATAGCCTATAAGTATTTCTGCTAGTTTACACTGGCAGTTTGTGGTGCATCATGGCAGGAATAAACATTCTGCATAGGACTGAGGGAAAACAGAGCACAGGGGTAAGAGACCAATAAGTTAAATTCAGTGTCTGAATTTAGAAAGGAGTATATGTAAAAATAGTTAAATATAGATCTTCTGTTTGTATTGACTCTGTGTCATTTCTTACTACTTACTGCTTTGGAAATTGGGCTGCTTCAACAAAGTTTAATCATGTATTTTTCAAATGCTTAGCAATTTGAGGAACCATAGAATCACAGAATTGTTAAAGCACAGAAAAAGGCCATTTGGCCCATTGTGCCTGCACCAGCTCTCCAAATGAGCAATTCACCTAGTGCCATTCTCCTGCCTTCTCCTCGTAACCCTGCACATTGTTTCTTTTCAAATAATCACTTAATTCCCTCTTGAATGCCTCGATTGAACTGCCGCTGTGGTGTAGTGTGGTACTCTCAGGCAGTGCATTCTAAACCCTAATCATTCACTGTGAAAAGTTTTTTCTCATATCGCTTTTGCTTCTCTTGCCAAGTACTTTAAATCTGCGCCCTCTCATTCTTGATCTTTTCACGAATGGTAACAATTTCTCCCTATCTGCTCTGTCCAGACCCCTCATGATTCTGTCAAATCTTCTCTCAACCTTCTTTTCTCCAAGGAAAACAGTCCTAACTTCTCCAACCTATTTTCATAACTGAAGTTCCTCATCCCTGGAACCATTCTTGTAGACCTTGTCTGCAGTCTCTCCAGTGCCTTCACATCCTTCCTAAAATGCAACGCCCAGAACTATACGCAATACCGCAGCTGAGATCTAACTAGTGTCTTATACAAGCTCAACATAACCTCCTGGTCCATGTACCCTATGCCCTATTAATAAAGCCCAATATACTGTATGCTTTTCTTCCCCACTGATGCTGCCAGACGTGCTGAGTTTTTCCAGGCAATTCTGTTTTTATACTGTATGCTTTGTTAACTGCTGTCTCAACCTGTCCTGCCATTTTTATGCACATGTACACCCAAGTCCTAAAAGGACTGCTGCATCCCCTTTAGAGTAGTACCCTTTATTTTATACTGTCTGACCATGTTCTTCCTACCAAAATGTACCACCTCACATTTCTTCACGTTGAACTACATCTGCCACCTATCCTCCCATTTCACCAACTTGTCTGTGTCCTTTTGAAGTTCTAAACTGTCTGCCTCACAGTTTACAATGCTTCCAAGTTCTGTATCAAACACAAATTTTGAAGTTGTTCCCTGCACACCAAGGCCTAGATCATTAATATATATCAGGCAAAGCAAGGGCCCCAATACCAACTCCTGGGGAACTCCACTACAAACCTTCCTCCAGCATGAAGAACATCCATGAACCATTACTCTCTTGTTTCCTGTGACTCACCCGATTTTGTATCCATGTTGCTAGTATCCCTTTTATTCTGTGAGCTATAATCTTTGTTCAAAAGTCTGTTGTGTGGCACTGTATCAAGTCTTTTGCAAGTCCATGTACACCACATCAACAGCATTGCCCTCATCAACCCTCTGTTACCTCTTCAAAAAACTCCAAAAAGTTAGTTAAACACGATTTCCCTTAAGGGAAATTTGTCCATGTGACTAGTAATTCTGTCCCGAATTTTTAGTTTCTAGAAATTTCCCCACCACCTAAATACCAATTAGTATTGCAGACATTAACGAATGAACTTTTGATGGATTTAAATGACCTTTCCGTACAAATCCAATGTAATGTTCTATTTGAAGTGAGCATGTTAACACTTGAATTTAAATGTTGGACAAAGGAATATTAGACAAATACATAAATGGCTGTCAATTAAAATCAGTAACAATTTCTAGGTTTGAAATGATTACTATAGTAAGAAACCATAGATCATGGTGTATAAGTCGACCTTTGAAGTCTTGAAAAATCCTTCAAAAATGCGGGTCGACTTATACGCCGAGTATAAAATGTGAACCACTGGTGTTGGTGTAGGTGGTTGCCATTTTAAAATGCGAAAAAAACCCCACTGGTAATTCAGATTAAATCAATGCAATAGGTTTTATTGAACAAATTAATTCTACAAGCATATCAAATTTTTGCATCAAAGTCTTTTGGTAGTCCCTGAGAAATCTGTCTTCTGCCTCAACACTAGACACTTTCAACAGTAGACAACTAGCTGTTGCTTGAAATCTTTGCTGGATTCAGGGTTTGACTTGGCCCACTTGAGTACGTATATATGCATTGCAATTCTGGTGACCATGTAACCCATTCTGATGATTTGAGGACCCATTCGGATACAGCCTTAAGATCAGGCCAGTGGCTGGTCTTTGTTCTCGTGGCGCATTTGGTTTTGGGTATCATCTTCAGGGCAGATTCCTCCTTCTATTCCCACACCAGTTTTTCACTAACACTGAATTTCCCCTCTGCAGCATAGTTATTTGATGAGTTAGCAAATGTTACAACTTTTAGCTTGAAACCAGCTTTGCCCTTCATTCTTTTTGCCAGAGGATCAATTTTTGTTCGTTGTTCGATGTGCGTGGTCTGCTCTATGTGGGAATGTCTTAAGCTCGCGCGCATCACCTTGGCAACAGGGCCCATATCGCCTGCTTGATCCCATTGCTGAATTATATAGTGAGTAAACATGCATTTTTGAGGTGAAACATTGAGGCCAGCTCCTAATGCTAGCATAGCATTTCTTAGCAGAAAAGTGAGGGTTGACTTCTATGCTGAATGTAGGCCTAAACATGTTTTATATGTTGCAATCTACGGCATGCTGTGAACTTAATTATTGACAGGGTTAGGAAGCATGCAGTGTTACCAAATTGGGAAGAGAATTATTCCACATTCCGGCTAGTAGAAATCCCCATCTACCCACCTGTCCATTGGATAGCCTTGGGGCATTTCGAATCCCAATTATGGAGATTAAGCAAATTCTGTTTTTGAAACCCATTGGGGTTCATTTCAGTACATTATTTGCATAGCATGATGAGAAGAATAATTTTGGGCAGGAGAAGTCTGAGATTTATAAATTTTTGTTAACAGAAGGTATTAAAGGATATAGGACAAATGTGAGTATATAGAATTAGATCGCAGATCAGCAATGAAGCTGGAACAGGCTTGAGGGACTAAATGGCCTACTCCTGTTCCTGTGTTCGTAAGCTGCCAAGGCTTACTCTCTGGGCTTATCTCTGTGAGCCTCTTTCCCTCTCTACCTCTCTTTTCTTTAAGATGCTTCTTACAATCTACATATGCTTTGGCATGTTTTACTACATTAGAGCTACAATAACAAGTTACTGTTGTTGAATATGTTGGTTTGATAGAAAATAAGGCAGCTTCATGATTCATAGCAAGTTTTGACTTGCCAAGTGTTTGTTTGGTGCTGCTTCAGAGAGAGATTGAAGAAATAAATATTCAGAAGACATGAGTATCTGGTCTAGACTGTAAAGGGATGCAAACAGTACAAGTAGATATAGAGCAATGAGTCAAAAGGAGTGATGATGTCACTGAACCCAGCAAGGCAACTACAGCAGATCTGAATTTGTAACGCAAAGAGTTGTGACAATTTATAGAAAGTGGCTCCAAACAGAGGGAGGCAAAAATTACTCTAGACTTTAGAAATATGGAAAATGGATTTTTAACTGTCCGAAAGCTTTGTAGAGAATAGCCTTGGGGCTGTTTGGGAGTAGGCTATTCAGCTCCTTAAGCCTGTTCTGCCATTCAGTTAGATCATGGTGGATCTGTAACTCAACTCTAGTTACCTGCCGTTAAAAGCAAAAAACTGCGGATGCTGGAAATCTAAAACAAAAACAAAATTATCTGGAAAAACTCAGCAGGTCTGGCAGCATCTGCGGAGAGGAGCACAGTTAACGTTTCGAGTCCGAATGACCCTTCAACAGAATTAAGTAAAAATAGAAGAGAGGCGAAATATAAGCTGCTTTAGGGGGGGTTGGGACAAGGAGAGCTGGATAGAGGGCCACAAGGAGTTGATTTGAAACTGTCCAAACTCATTTATACATAGCTCTGTTACAGCCAGCACAGAGTAGAGTATTTTGCTTTGTCAGTTTCTGCTGCATTTTGGCTAAATGGATAATGTGCTAGCCTGTATTATCCAAAAAAGAGAGAGATTTGTATCTATATAGCAACTTTCACAAGTTCGTGATGTCCCAAAGTGCCTTACAGGCAATAAAGTACTTTTTGAAATGTGTAACTGATATAATGTAGGAAATGTGGCAGTCAATTTGCACACAGCAAAATTCTATGAACAGTAATGCAATAAATGACCATATCATAAGCTTGTTATGGACAAAGAAATAGATAAGTTGCAAAAAAATGTTTTGGATTGGGGGAGAGCGGATTTTAGTAAAATAAGGCAAGATCTGGCCAAGGTAGATTGGGAACCGCTACTTGTGGGAAATCTACAGAGGAGCAGTGGCGGGCTTTTAAAAAGGAAATGGGGAGGGTACAGGCTCAACATGTTCCCTCTAGGGTGATAGGAAAGAGTAACAAGCCCAGAGAACCATGGATGACCAGAGATATTCAGGATACGATGAGAAGGAAAAGAGAGGTTTTTGTCAGGTACAAAGGAAGCAAATCAGCAGAGGCATTGGTGGAGTACAGAAAGTGCAGGGTGGAGCTTAAGAAAGCAGTTAGGAGAGCAAAGAGGGGATCACAGAATCACAATGCAGAAGAGGCCCTTCGGCCCATCGAGTCTGCACCGACACGTGAGAAACACCTGACCTACCTACCTAATCCCATTAACCAGCATTTGGCCCATAGCCTTGAATGTTATGACGTGCCAAGTGCTCATCCAGATGCTTTTGGTAAATGGGATTAGGTAGGTAGGTCAGGTGTTTCTCAAGTGCCTGTGCAGACTCGATGGGCCAAAGGGCCTCTCTGCACTGTGTGATTCTGTGATCGTGCAGTTTAATGGTGTTGAGGGATGAATATTGGCCAGAGGAAGAGCTCCCTTGCTCTTATTTGAATTTTCTTTGGGATATTCTAGTACATTAATGGAATTGCAAATGGAATGTTGGTCTTTATTCCAAGAGGAATGGAATATAAAAGTAGGGAATTTATACTGCAGCTGTACAGGGTGTTGGTGAGGCCACACCAAGAGTACAGCTTTTTTGCCTTATTTGAAAAAGGATATAATTGCATTGGAAACATTCAAAGAAGGTTCACTTGACTCATTCCTGGGATGAATGGCTTATCCTATGTAGAAAGGTTGAACAGGTTTAGGTTAATCGTGGAAAAGGACAGACAACAATCCAGAGCAGGGGTAATTAATTGGGGGAAAGCCAACTTCGATGGGATGAAAATGCATCTGAGTTGAGTGAGTTGGAATCAAATGTTGGCAACAAAGATGGTAGCTGAACAATGGGCCACCTTCAAAGAAAAAGTATTGCGGGCAATGTCAAGGTATATTCCCTTGAAGGGAAAAAGTAGGAGAAATAAATCCAGAGCACCCTGGATGATGAAAGAGATAGAGGTAAAGATGAAAAGGTTAATGCGCATATACACCCTTGTTCAATAAGGGGTGCAAGGATAAAGCTGACAACTACAGGCCAGTCAGTTTGACCTCAGTGGTGGGGAAACTTCTGGAAGTTTGGGACAAAATCAATAGTCACTTAGACAAGTGCAGCATAATTAAGAAAAGCCAGCATGGATTCATCAACAGAAAATCATATTTAACTGAGCTGCTGGAGTTTTTTGAGGAGGTACCAGAGAAGGTTGATAAGGGAAACGCTGTTGATGTGGTGTATATGGATTTTCAAAAGGCATTTGATACAGTGCCACACAACAGACTTGTGAGCAAAATTCTAGGTCATGGAATGAAAAGGAAAGTAGGCACTCGAATAAGAAATTGGCTGAGTAACAGGAAGCGGAATAGTGATAAATGCTTGTTTCTCAGATTGGAGGAAGGTTTGTAGTGGACTTCCTCAGGGGACAGTGTTGGGACCCTTGCTCTTCCTGATATATATTAATGACCTAGACTATGGTGTTCAGGGCATGATTTCAAAATTTGCAGATGACACGAAGATTGAAAATATTGGGGATGGCCTTGAACTTCAAAAGGACATAGACATGTTGGTCGATTGGGCAGACAAGTGGCAGATGAAGTTCAATGCAGGGAAGTGTGAGGTGATTTATTTTGGCAGGAAAGAGATGGCGAGAGAGTACAAAATAAAGAGAGCCTCTAAAGGATGTGCAGGAACAGAGGGACCTCAGTGTATATGTATAGGTCATTGAAGATGGCAGGGCATGTTGAGAGAGCAGTTAATAAAGCACATAGTATGTTAGACTTTATTAATAGGGGTGTTGAGTACAAGAGTAAGGAGGTCATGTTGAACTTGTATAAGACTAGTTAGGCTTCATCTGGAGTACTGCGTCCAGTTCTGGGCACCATACTTGAGGAAGGATGTGAAGGCATTGGAGAGAGTACAGAGGAGATTCACAAGAATAATTCCCAGGATGAAGAACTATGTGGATAGATTGGCGAGGTTGGGACTGTTTTCCTTGGAGAAAAGAAGGCTGGGAGGAGACTTGATAGAGGCATTCAAGATCCTGAGGGGTTTGGACAGGGTAAATAGTGATAAACTGTTTACAAAGAACAAGAACAAAGAAAAGTACAGCACAGGAACAGGCCCTTCGGCCCTCCAAGCCTGCGCCGATCATATTGCCCGTCAACTAAAACATTTTGCACTTCCGGGGTCTGTATCCCTCTATTCCCATCCTATTCATGTATTGTCAAGCTGCCTCTTAAACACCACTATTGTACCTGCTTCCACCACCTCTGGCACCGAATTCCAGACACTCACTACCCTCTGCGTAAAAAACTTGCCCTGCACATCTCTTCTATAGTTTTATCCTCTCACCTTAAATCTATGACCCCTAGTAATTGACTCTTCCATCCTGGGAAAAAGCTTCTGACTATCTATTACGCTCAAGAGAACATCAAGAACTAGAGGGCAAAAGGAGCAAATGTGATGTGAGGAAAATTTTTTCACACAGGGGGTGGTTGGAGTCTGGAACAAACTTCCTGAGAGGGTGGTGGAGGCAGGCTTGATCGAGGTATTCAAAAGGGAATTGGATTGCTACCTGAAAAGAGGAAATGTGCAAGGTTACAGGGATAATACAGGGGAGTGGGACTAGGTGGATTGCTCCTTCAGAGAGCCAGTGCATACTTGATGGGCTGAATGGCCTCTTGCACTGTAAAGATACTGTGACACTACTGTGAGTTGGGCCTTTACCCATCGGAGTTTAGAAGAATGACATGTAAGATCCTGAGGGGACTTGATAGGGTGGACACCAGGAGGATGTTTCCTCTTGTGGGGACACAGTTTAAAAATAAAAGGTCTCCTTTTTAAGATGGATATGAGAATTTTTTTTTCCCTCAGTGGTTGTTAGTCTGTGGAATTCTCTTCCCCAGAAAACAGTGGAGGCTGGGCCATTGGCTGAGTTAGATAGATTATTGATAGACGAGGGAGTTGAGGATTGTGGTGGACAGATAGGAAAATGGAGTTGAGACCACAGTCATATCAACCATGACCTTGTTGAATGGCGGACAAGCTCAAAGGGCCAAATGGCCTATTCCTATTCCTAAGCCTTATTTTCCTATGTTAAAAATACTATGTAAATGTAGGTTTTGTTGAATAGTGCCATGTGATCTTTTACATCTATCTGAAAGGGCAGATGGGACATTGGTTTAACGTCCTGTCTGAAGATGCACCTTCAACAGTGTACTACATTATTGCACCTCCCCTTTGACCTTGATGGCATTAAGGTATTGATTTCCTTTTTCTGTACTATGGTACAAGAGGTTTAACAATTATGGTGTTACTGACGGCCTGCAAACCTAATTTGAAACTTTATGTGCAACGTATAAAATTTTCAACATACCTAAAAATGCAATTGTTAGATCTAACCTATTTACTTGTACCTTAAACTTAACACCTCTATCCTTTTCATGTTTTAAACCCCTCAGACAACCGGACTCCTATTAAACTCTGCCTGGCTTAATTAAATTGCACGTGCGCACATGCACACACGGACACTCAGTCTTCTTTACAGAATATCACAATATTCCCCAAAAATATTTTTTTTTAAATCCATTCTCACACTTTTAGACTTAGCTTTTTTTTTAACCTTCCCATGCAGTGAAAACTGACACAACAGTATAACACTCTACTCTTTGCTGGCTCTAACAGGGTGATGTGAAATGAGTTTGAGTATTCTCAACTCGGTTAAGTGAAGCCCTTGGATATTTTACTACATTAAAGGCACTAATATACATTCAAGTTGTTGTTATTTTACTTGTAATGTTGAAATATCCTCCATTTTCTTTCTATTTTGCATTTTCAGGGAGCTGGTAAAGAACGTTTATGGTTGAATTCTGGCATCTTCACAATTGGGAGAATGTCTCAAGCTTCTGGAGGTTTCCTGCTTCCATTGGGCCCTTTGATGGGACAAAAAAGGGTTTCTCCAGCTGAAACAGAGAGCAAAGAAATCAAAGGCTTCTCAGAGTCAAGTAAGGAACCACAGTACAAAGTTTTTGCCTTATTGATTGCCCTTCAGAAGAGCTTGAGAATTTTGACTGAATTTCTCAAAAGTCATTTATACTGTTTTTATTTTTTTATTCTTCCATGGGATGTGGGCATCACTAGCAAAGCCAGAATTTGTTCCCCATCCCTAATTGCCCTTGAGCTGAGTGGCTTGCTCGGCCATTTTTGGAAGGCAGTTAAGAGTCAACCAAAGTGCTGTTGGTCTGGAGTCATAGGCCAGACCAGTTAAGGATGGCAGATTTCCTAACCTAAAGGATATTAGTGAACCAGTTGGGTTTTTACAACATTCAATAATGGTTTCATGGTCACTATTATTGGGACTACCTTTTAATTACAGATTTATTAATTGAATTTAAATTCCACCAACTGCTGTGGAGGGATTTGAACCCGTGTCCCCAGAGCATTAGCCTGGACCTCTGGATCACTAGCCTAGCGACATTACCACTATGCCACCACCTCCCCAATTCAGTTTACTCACCTAGCTAATGTTTTCTCTCTCTCAAAATTTCACACACCGCTACAGGTCAAGCACCTTTTATCCGAAACCCACAGGGCTGATTGCACTTTGGATTTCAGGTAATTTTGGTTTTCGGATACCGCATATAAACTTGCGTTGCAATAGCCTAAGCTTAGGCTAGCTATATTATAAAGTAAATTAAATGGCTGGAAAATTAAGATATATCACTGAATAATAAATACACAGTACCTGTAATTTTCTTTTTAACATGTTCACAAGAATCGCAAGGTAAACAATGCAGACGAACAACTAGATTTCCCATGCTGAAAGTTGATGAGGTTCAAAAAAAGTGCGATTTTTGGATGTTTTCATTTTTCGGATTTACGGATAAAGGATATTCTACTTGTAGAAGTAAACCGAGGCAGAAATTATACAGTGCGCTGTGCAGGTTCCAACTCAAGCACTCTGTTCACTTCTGGTTTTTAACATAATAAGCAAGTAGAAAAACTTTGTACCCCAGCTGAGTATCCTTATACCCTTTTAGATCATGCCTTCATCAACTTGCCTTTAAAAATCCATCTAACTGGCTGAGTCTCCTCAATAAGCTCACATTCCTCCTCGCGTTCAGTAATTTCATCCAATACTTACACACTCAAGCAGTTTACAAATAACTGAAGTAAGGCATTCAGCCCTATAATTTGCTGCTTTATCGCTGTCTCTTTTTCTTTTTGAAGATGATCTCACATTTGCCACCCTCCAAACCTCTACAATTTTCCTTGCCAAGAATTTTAGAAAATTATAGCCAGGCTTCTTCTGTAGCTTCCCTTAACATAATCAAGACTTGTTGGCATTCATCTGATTATCTTAAGTTTCAATAGACTTCACTTTCTGTTCTACACCTATTTCTCCTATGTAAAAATTGAAAGTACATAGTTTGTATTCTATCATGCTTTATTCTACCATGCTTTCGCCTCAATACAATGGCAACTCTCACACAAATGCAACCTTGCAACGTGCATCTTTCAGATGAGATGTTAAACCCAGGCTTTATTTCCATCCCACAACAAATCCCACACCACTATTTCAAGAAGAGCAGGAGTGTTCTTCCTGGTGTCCTGGCTAATATGTTACCCTGAACCAATACCAATAAAACAATGAGATGGTAATTTATTAGGGGGAGGGTGATAAGGCAGAGGTCATGGTACATGTTGGTACCAATGACATAGGTAGAAAGAGGGATGAGGTCTTGCATCAAGAATTCAGGGAGTTAGGCAGTAGACTAAAAAGCGAGACCTCATGGGTTGTAATCTCTGGATTACTCCCAGTGCCACTTGCTAGCGAGCTCAGAAATAGGAGAATAGCACAGATGAATATGTGGCTTAAGAGTTGGTGCAGGAGGGAGAGTTTTAGATTCCTGGATCACTGGGACCGTTTCTGGGGATGATGGGACCTGTACAAGCGGGATGGTCTACATCTAAATGAGAGCGGGACTAACATCCTTGCGGGTGGGTTTGCTAGTGCTGTTGGGAAGAATTTAAACTAATTCGGCAGGGGGAGGGGACACAGAATGTTAGCAGAATAGGGACACGTCATAATACAGTAAAACAATCAAGTCAGAGGGAGTACAGCTGCAATAAGCTTCAACAGAGTAAGGCAAGGCTGTATGTCCTCTACTTTAATGCCAGGAGTATTACAGGTAAAACGGATGAGTTAAGGGTGAGGATTGACATGTGGAATTGTGATATAGTAGCCATCACTGAGACGTGGTTGAGAGAAGGACAGGATTGGCAGCTCAACATTCCGGGATATAGAATCTTCAGGCGAGACTGGGGAGGGGGTAAAAGAGGAGGAGGCATTGCATTATTAGTTAAGGAGTCCGTTACTGCAGTAAGGAGAGATGATATCTTGGAGGGGGCATCGAATGATGCTTTGTGGGTAGAGCTTAGGAATAAAAAAGGAGCAACCACATTATTAGGTGTTTATTATAGACCCCCAGATAGTCAGCGGGAAATTGAGGAGCAAATATGTGCACAATTTGTGGAGGTGTGTAAAAACAATAACAATAGGGTAATTATATTAGGTGATTTCAACTTTCCCAACATTAATTGGGATAGACAGTGTTAAGGGCTTGGATGGAGTGGATTTCTTGAAATGTGTACAGGAGAACTTTTTAGGTCGATGTGTAGAGGGTCCAACAAGGGACGGTGCAATGCTGGACCTAATTCTGGGGAATGAAGTCGGACAGGTGGCTGAGGTGGTGGTGGGCGAGCATTTTAGTGATAGCGACCACAACATGGTACAGTTTAAGTTTGTTATGGACAAAGAAATTGACAAGTTGCAAAAAAATGTTTTGGATTGTGGGAAAGTGGATTTTAGTAAAATAAGGCAGGATCTGGCCAAGGGAGACTGGGAACAGTTACTTGTGGGAAAATCTACAGAGGAACAGTGGGGGTGTTCGAAAAGGAAATGGGGAGGGTACAGGCTCAACATGTTCCCTCTAGGGTGATAGGAAGGAGTAACAAGCCCAGAGAACCATGGATGACCAGAGATATTCAGGTTACGATGAGAAGGAAAAGAGAGGCTTTTAGCAGGTACAAGGAAAGCAAATCAGCAGAGGCATTAGTGGATTACAGACAGTGCAGGGTGGAGCTTAAGAAAGCAATTAGGAGAGCAAACAGGGGATATGAGAAAGCTCTGGCTGATAAAAGTAGGGAAAATCCCGAGATATTCCATAAGTATATCAATGGGAAGAGGATAACCAGGGAAAGAGTATGGCCCATAAGGGACCAAGGGGGCAATCTGTGGGTGGAGCCAGAAGACATCGCTAGAGTGTTGAATGAATACTTCACGTCCGTCTTCACCCAAGAGTATGAGGATGAAGGTATCGAACTTGGGGAGAGAGACCGCAAGGTTCTTAAGCAAATTGATATAGAGAGTGACAAGGTGTTGGCAGGCTTAAAACTGGACAAATCTCCAGATCCGAATGATTTGTGTCCCAGACTGCTGAGGGAGGCAAGGGAGGAAATCGCGGGGGCTCTGACCCAAACTTTTAATTCCTCTCTGGCCATGGGGGAGGTGCCAGAGGACTGGAGAACAGCTAATGTGGTTCCGCTATTTAAGAAGGGTTGGAGAGATAAGCCAGGGAACTACAGGCCAGTGAGTCTCACGTCAGTGGTAGGGAAACTATTGGAGAAATTTCTGAAGGAGAGTATCTGTCTCCACTTGGAGAGGCAAGATTTGATCAGGGATAGTCAGCATGGCTTTGTCAGAGGGAGGCCATGCCTAACAAATTTGATTGAATTTTTTGAGGAGGTGACCAGGTGTGTAGATGAGGGTAGTGCAGTTGATGTAGTTTATATGGATTTCAGCAAAGCCTTTGACAAAGTCCCACATGGGAGACTTATAAAGAAGGCAAAGGCACATGGGATACAGGGTAATTTGATAAGGTGGATTCAAAATTGGCTTAGTTGTAGGAGGCAGAGTGTGATGACAGAAGGATGCTTTAGTGACTGGAAGCCAGTGTCCAGTGGCGTACCACCGGGATCTGTGCTGGGTCGCCTATTATTTGTCATTTATATAAACGACATAGGTGACTATGTAGGAGGTGCGATTAGCAAGTTTGCGGATGACACAAAGAATGGCCGAGTGGTTAACAGTGAGGTTGAGTATCTTGGGCTACAGGAAGATATAGATGAGATGGTCAAATGGGCAGATAAGTGGCAGATGGAATTTAACCCTGAAAAGTGAGAGGTGATGCACTTTGGAATGAGTAATTTAACAAGGAAGTACTCAATGAACGGCATGACACTAGGAAGTTCTGAGGAACAAAGGGACCTTGGCGTGTGTGTCCATAGATCTCTGAAGGTGGAGGGGCATGTTAGTGGTGTGGTGGAAAAGGCATATGGGACACTTGCCTTTATCAATCGAGGCATAGATTACAAAAGTAGAGAGGTCATGTTGGAGTTGGTGAGGCCACAGTGTACAGTCCTGGTCGCCACATTATAGAAAGGATGTGATTGCACTGGAGGGAGTGCAGAGGAGATTCACCAGGATGTTGCCTGGGATGAAACATTTAAGTTGTGAAGAGAGGTTGGATAGACTTGGGTTGTTTTCATTGGAGCAGAGAAGACTGAGGGGTGACCTGATCGAGGTGTACAAGATTATGAGGGGCATGGATAGGGTGGATAGGGAGCAGCTGTTCCCCTTAGTTGAAGGGTCAGTCACAAGGGGGCATAAGTTCAAGGTGAGGGGCAAGAGGTTTAGGGGGGATGTGAAGAAAAACTTTTTTACCCAGAGGGTGGTGACGGTCTGGAATGCACTGCCTGGGAGGGTGGTGAAGGCGGGTTGCCTCACATCCTTTAAAAAGTACCTGGATGAGCACTTGGCACCTCATAACATTCAAGGCTATGGGCCAAATGCTGGTAAATGAGATTAGGTAGGTAGGTCAGGTGTTTCTTACGTGTCGGTGCAGACTCGATGGGCCGAAGGGCCTCTTCTGCACTGTGATCTCACAGATGTTTATGCAGCGTTGTTTTCCTATATATTACAGCAGTAACTCCGATTCATAAAACACTCAACTGGCTGTAAAACGCTTTGCAATGGCCTATGGTCACGAAAGGCACTACCTAAATGCAAGTTCTTTCTTTCATTCTTATTCAACAGGGTGCAGACGAGGAGCTTTCTGGTATTTACTGAAGTAAAGGATAAAGATAATTTTAAGTTTCTTTTTCCTTAGGTAAGGAAGAACCATTTCAAAGGACACTTGAATTGGCAGTGACTTCCTCAGCTGAAGATAAAGTAAGCTTGATGAAAAGAATTTAATTTAAACAATGTGTTGAAGGTGAGCACTTTGCTTGCCTCCATTGCACGTAAGGGCACGTTTTGTGAGACCCTGTTCCATCGGTGGAGGAGTGCCTTACAAAATTTGCCCCACTAAGCAATGCTCTATTCAGTTACTTTAGTAGTTTCCTTCCCCTTTTCCTCTTCTGGTCACCCTAGTTTGTCAGTATTGTGTAGATGAGTGGTTTGGTTACTTTTGTCCATGGTACTTGACTCGCTCTTATTCCTTATCTAAATGCCGTTCTTCTACAGCATCATCCGAAAACGCAATATCAGGTTCCACATGTACCCTCTCGACAACAAACTGTACTTCATCACCATCTCTTTTGATTTCTCCATTGCCTCTGATTTTATTGCTGCTTGTCCAACATTCAGCACTGAAAATTTCCTCCAGCTAAATATTAAGAAGACCAAAGCCATTTTCTTCAGGCTCCACCATAAACTCCATTCCCTAGCCACAACTCCATCCCTCTCCCTCAGCAGTTTCTGAGGCTGAACCTCACTGTTTGCAACCTTGGCATCCTTTTTGAACCTCATGCGCTCCCATCACCAAGGCTGCCTTCTTTCATCTCTGCAATATCACGCACCTCTACGCCTGCCTCAACCCATCTGCTGCTGAAACCCTCAGCTGCGCCTTTTTTACCATGAGTATTCCAATGGTCTCCTGTCCAGCCTCCCATCTTTCATCTTCCACAAACATGAGCTGATCCTTTTTTTTGAAATCCCTCCATGGCCTTGCCCCTCCCTATATCTATCACCTCCTCGAGCTCTACAACCTCTGTGATTTCTGTGCTGCCCCAATTCCAGTCTCTTCACCAATTTTAATTGTTCTACCATTGGCATCATGCCTTCAGCTGCTTAGGTCCCAAGATCTTGAGTAAACCTTTCTGCCTCTCCACCTCTCCTTTCTCCTTCAAGATGCTCTTTAAAATCTATCTCTTTGACAAAGCTTTTGGTGATGTCTCCTAATATGGTCCTAATATCTCCTTATGTTGTTTGATAAATTTTGTTTCATAGTGTAACACCTTGAGACATTTTACTATAAATGCAAGTTGTTGTTCACGAAGTGCCAATCAGGAGGTGTAAAGTAGGCTTATGGACCCATGGCTCTAACAATGAAAAAGTGCATATATTGCATGGGTATATGTATTTAACATTTTGTGTCTAGGATCAATTTTTCCCCTTCTGTTTGATGAAGTGTTGGCTAATCACATTTCTATTACTTGTTTTTATTGATCTAGTCCTGACTGACTGTACTTGCCCCTATTCCTCACATTGGCTACAAAAAACAGAACATTATTTATGGCTCTGCTAAGATTGTAAAGGAGGTTTGCTGCTGGGACTTTAAAGGCCAACTCCAAAGCTGGCTATTCCAAGACTCACCATGAGCAATGGCCTAGGTGATTGGTAGTATAATAGTATTTTTACATAGGTTTCAAGTATTGTGTAGTGATATTCCACAGAGTTTCATTTCTTGTCCCTTTTCTAGTAATATTCCTGGATTTGCTAAATTAGATAAAACTGAATTAAATAGCATTGAGCAATTTATTCAACATATTGATATACTAATGTACCGCATTGTGGAATGCTGATGCATAGGTTCAGCACTGTGATTTTTCCTCATGTGCTGAGTTCCTGATCTCAACAATTTCAGTGGAGACATGCTGAGCAAAAGCTAGGAGTTGAAAGATCAGTTGCATGTTCAGAAATGCAATGAATATCTGAGCTGTGCAGCATAGTTTTGATCATTGGACAATGTTAGGTGTACTCTACAGGGAATAGAGATGCTACTATTGACTTAAGTGCTTCTGTACTAAGCAGGAAAAGTAGACAGGGTTCTCATCCTGATAATCATGTAGCTATCCCTACTAGAAGCATGTAATTTGGACATTGCATGAGGACAGGATCAGGATTCAGCTCTCTTGTAGAGTGTCTCCTGGGCTGAAGCAGTTTTCTGACACTCAAAAACTAGAATAAAATATGAATAATGTCTACCTGGCCAGTATTGGAATAAGGCTGCTGACACCCATAACATCATACAAATTATTGCATTCATGAAAGTAAATGGAAAGGGAAGAAAACTGAAGGTGACTTGTCCATCCTGTTTTCCTGTGCCTTCCAGTTACTCAAACAGGCATTATCTGTGGCTTGGGAACAGGAAATGGAGTGCATCTTAAACGTGCATGGAATGAAATCATACAAACTGCTTGTTTAAAAATTCTCCTGTAAACCCCTGATCAGTTTCAGTATTTTAACCATGCATCATTAGAACTGAGAAGGCTAAGAGAAGATTTGGCAGGGGTGATTAAAATCATGAAGAGTTTACATGGAGTAAATAGAGATGAACTGTTTCCAGTAAATGAAGAGTTGATCTCCAGAGGCACTGATTTAAGGTGATTATAAAGGAAGTAGAGGTGACATGAGGATAAGCTTTTTTATGCAGTGAGTGGTTAGGATTTGAAATGTACTGCCTGATTGGGTAGTGGAACCAGATTCGTTAGTAGCTTTCAAACAGAATTGGGTAAAAATTGCAGGGATATGGGGAAAGAGCCAGGGAATAGGGCTAGCTGGATTGCTCATCAAAATAGCCAGTGCAGACTTAATGGGTGAATGGCTGCCTTCTATAATAAAAGCAAAATACTATGCATACTGGAGATCTGAAATAAAAACAGAAGGTGCTGGAAAATCTCAACCGTTCTGGCAGCATCTGTGGGAGAGAAGTAGAGTTAACATTTTGAGTCCAATATGACTTCTTTAGAACCCAGGAATATGGCTGTCTTCTATGTTCTGAACTGTACTATTCTGTGATTCACCCAACACCCAACCTTTGGCACCCTTTTGGGTATAAGAACCTTGAGCAATTTTTCCCTGCTCAATCCAGGAACCCAGAAACCAATGCTAACACTCCAATTGCCTCAGCACCAGTTGAGATCAACTAACTGTGAGAAGACAGGAGAGTTGAACCTGGGACTTCCCAATTTCA
This sequence comes from Cetorhinus maximus, assembly GCF_964194155.1. NCBI lineage: Eukaryota > Metazoa > Chordata > Chondrichthyes > Lamniformes > Cetorhinidae > Cetorhinus > Cetorhinus maximus. The sequence goes on from NC_135879.1 coordinate 217,955,997, forward strand.
TATGGCTTAGCACCTCTTTGGGTAAACTTGTACCTTGGAGGTTCTCAATTGTATCAGTTGCTATCAGCCTGTTACTTGGCTGTAAACTGGTGCAAGAACCTTGCAGTCAAAAGAGTTGAAGGGCTCCGAAGGGGACAAATGGCTTTTGCAAGAAGGAAATATTTTTGACATTCTCCTCTTTCCCCCTTCTTTGTATTTGTATTTTTTCTGAAAGTTATACCTTATCTTGTACATTAACCATTTAATCTATTTCTTTTAGAATGCTGCAGACATGGAGGACAACAGATCACAGACATCGTTTAAACCTGTAACATCCATACCATCAAAGGAATCTATGCAAAAAGAAAAACTTGATTCTTTAACTGGATCAGGTAACTTAGCTGAGTGAAACATATTCGCTTTAATGGGGTATTGAGAAATATGAGCACATTTTCTTGAAGTAAATCAACATAACTTATCTCAAACTTTAAAAAGAAATGAGAAAGATCTACAAAATGTATCTTCTATTTTCGTGATAATTTTTGTTGCTGCCTTTCCCAGTGATTGCCCAGTTGACTTCATTTGCTTAATCTGAACCCAGTTTGCATGAAGTGCAATTTTGGCAGATAAACATATCCCCACGCCTCTATTCTAAATTGTCTCACTAAGACCACAAAGATGATTTTTGTCAGAAACGAAAATGTTATGTTAATGTTGTGGAGGAAAGGTGTATTACTGGGGAGGTTGGGGACAGGCGTGGGAACTCTCATTTTGAAATTAACCAATGCTGTATCAAGTATGTGACTTGAGTGTTTGATGTTGCTAAGTTTTTTTTAAAAAAAGGTCATATTACCCAACAAGTTCTAACTTTATTAGCACAACAGGAAAGAAAATGTGTGCCATTTGTTTAAAATCTTCTTCAGTACAGGTCCTCAGTGATTGTCAGCAGTTTTAATAAGTATTTTACACCTCCAACTATTTAAATTCCACTTTTTAAAATGACCCCTCATTTAAAAGCAGTTTTACATGCAAACTTCTCTGCTATTAGAATCCTATGTATGATTGGGCAGTGATTCTGTACAACGCTATTTGCTATTGTACTGGTTTCAGATATCAGCCTGTATAGATAACACTTTTTTTGTATCCAGTATCAACCTCAAGAACACTTGGGTACAGTACTGGTTAGATTCAAAATAAAGGTAATTTTATATGGTGATATTAGTTAAAAGTGAATTGAAAATACTACAAATTTATTTTGGATATTAAAAGCTGTAATCTATTAAATACCGTCCTAGATTTTTGATCGTTTTTCTGTTTTCCAAAACAAACTTCTGTGAACTGGATATCAGAATTCTTCAATCATTGTGTTTGCTTATGGTTTGATTTGCAAATGCAGCTTAATGGTTTTTCTGGCTTATATATTAATGACTTGGATGTACAGGCATTGTTTCAAAGTTTGCGAATGTTGCAAAGCTCAGAAATGTAGTAAACAGTGAGGAGGGCAGTGACAAACTTCAGGAGAGCATACAGACACACAGTCATAGAATAGTTACAGCACAGAGGAAGGCCATTTGATCCATTGTGTTAGTGCCAATTCTCTGCAAGAGCAACCTGGAAGATAAAATTTAACACAGAGAAGTGTGAAGTGATCAATTTTAGTGCAGGAAGAATGAGGAGAGGCATTGAGCAAGATGTTAGGCATCCAGGATATTTGGTTTTATAAATGATTTATAAATCAAGTCATAGAGCACAAAAATTAAGTCATGCTAAACATTTATATTCACAATATATATCAATGATTTGGATGAGGGAACCAAATGTAATATTTCTGTGAACTGAATAATGTTGGCCTTCATTGCGAGAGGACTTGAGTACAGGAGCAAGGATGAATACTGCATCTCCAGGGCCTTGGTGAGATCACACCTGGAGTATTGTGTGCAGTTTTGGTCTCCTTTCCTAAGAATGGATATACTTGCCATAGAGGGGAGGAGCAAAGGTTCATCAGACTGATTGCTGGGAGGGCAGGATTGTTGTATGAGGAGAGATGGGGCCAACTAGGCCTGTATTCACTGGAATTTAGAAGAATGAGGGGATCTCGTTGAAATGTATAACATTCTGATCGGGCTGGACAGACTGGATGCAGGGATGATGTTTCCTCTGGCTGGGGGAGTCTAGAACAGGGACTCAGTCTCAGGATACGGAGTAGACCATTTAGGACTGAGATGAGGAGAAACTTCTTCACTCAGAGGGTGAATTCTCTACCACAGAAGACTGTGGAGGCCAAGCCACTGAATATATTTAAGAAGGAAATAGATAGATTCTGGACTCTAAAGGCGTCAAGGGATATGGGGAGGGTGCAGGAATATGGCATTGAGATAGAAGATCAGCCAAAATCATATTGAATGGCAGAAGAGGCTCCTAATTTCTATGTTTCTGTAAAACACAAGTTAGGCCCTTACTGCAGTACTGTGGTCAGTTCTAATGATCTACATTTTAGGAGGACATTAGAGAGGATGCAGAGGAGATTTACCAGAATTGCATCAGTGATGATAGACTTCAGTTATGTGCAGAGAGTGGATAAGCTGGGATTGTTCTTCTTAGAGTAAAAAGTTGAGAGAGGTGTTCAAAATTCTGAAGGATTTTGACAGAGTGAATCAGGAAAAATTATTTCCAGTGTCAGAAGGGCCAGTAACCAAAGTACACAGATTGAAGGCAATTAGCAAATGAATCTCATGAGTAGCCACAACATGGTAGCCTTGGGATTCGTATTACTCAGAGCACTATAAGATTGGCTTATCAACAATCTTGTAAATAGGGCCCTAGCCATTTGCTCCCCTTGCAAGCTTGATGAAGAAATAAATAGAAACTAGGAGCAAGAGTAGGCTATTCGGCCCTTCGAGCCTGCTCCATCATTCAACATAATCATGGCTGATCCTCCATCTCAACGCCATATTCCCGCTTTCTCTCCATACCCCTTGATGCCCCTAAAACCCAAAAACATATCAATTTCTTTCTTGATTATACTCAGTGACCTGGCCTCCACAGCCTTCTGTGGTAGAGAATTCCACAGGTTGACCACCCACTGAGGGAAGAAACTTTTCCTCATCTCAGCCCTAAATGGCCTGGCCCGTATCCTGATACTATGGCCCCTGGTTCTAGACTCCCCAACCAGGGGAAACATCCTCCCTGCACCCAATCTGTCCAGCCCTGTTAGAATTTTATATGTTTCAATCAGATCCCCTCTCATTCTTCTAAACTTCAGTGAATAAGGCCCAGTCGAACCAATCTCTCCTCACAACACTCCTGCCATTCCCGATATCAGCCTAGTGAACCTTTGCTGCACTCCCTCTAAGGCAAGTATATCCTTTCTTAGGTAGGGAGTCCAAAACTGCACACACTACTCCAGATGTGGTCTCACGCCGTGTATAACTGTAGTAAGACATCCCTACTCCTGAACTCAAATCCTCTTGGAATGAAGGCCAACGTATCATTTGCCTTCCTAATTGCTTGCTGCACCTGCCTGTTTACTGTCATTGGTGTACAAGGACACCCAGGTTCCTTTGTACATCCACATTTCCCAATATATCACTATTATATAATACTCTGCTTTTCACAACAAAGTGTATAACTTCACATTTATCCATGTTATACTGCATCTGCCATGTGTTTGCCTACACACACAACTTGTCTAAATCACCCCTTGCATCCTCCTCTCAGCTCACAACCCTGCCCAGTTTTGTGTCATCAGCAGGCTTGGAAATATTGCATTTGGTTCCCTCATCTAAGTCATTTATATATACTGTGAATAGCTGGGGCCAAAGCACTGATCCCTGCGATACGCCACTAGTCACCGCCTGCCACCCAGAAAAAGATCCATTTATTCCCACTCTGTTTCCGGTCTGTCAACCAATTCTCAATCCACGGCAGTATATTACCCCCAATCCCTTGTGCTTTAATTTTGCTCACTAGCCTCTTATGTGGGACCTTATCAAAAGCCTTCTTGAAATCCAAATACACCAAATCCACTGGTTCTCCCTTATCTATTCTACTAGTTAGATGCTCAAAAAGCTCCAGTAGATTAGTCAAGCATGATTTTCCTTTCATAAACCCATGCTGACTTTGTCTAATCCCGTCAATGCTTTCCAAATGCTCTGTTACCATGTCTTTTATAATAGACTCTAGCATTTTCCCCACGACTGATGTTAGGCGAACTGGTGTGTAATTCTCGGTTTTTTCTGCCCCCCCCCACCCCTTTTCAAATAGTGGGGCTACATCCAATCTGTAGGAATTGCTCCAGAGTCTATAGAATTTTGGAAGATGACCACCAATGCATCCAGTATTTCCAGGGCCACTTCCTTTAGTTATCTGGGATGTAGATTATCAGGCCCTGGGGATTTTTCAGCCTTTAACCCCATTAATTTCTCTAGCACCGTTTTTTTTTTAACTAATACTGAGTTTCTTCAATTCCTCCCTCTCATTAGACTCTTGGTTCCGTAACATTTCTGGGAAATTATTGGTGCCCTCTTTTGTGAAGACAGAACCAAAATGTGTGTTCAATTCTTCTGCCATTTCTTTGTTCCCCATTATAATTTCCCCCGTTTCTGACTGTAAGGGACCTACATTTATCTTTGTTAATCTTTTCTCTTCACATATTTATAGAACCTTTTACAGTCAGTTTTTATGCTCCCTGCAAGTTTACTCTCATACTCGATTTTCCCCTTCTTGATCAATCTTTTTGTCCACTTCTTCTGAATTCTACACTCTTCCCAATCCTCAGGCCTGCTGCTTTTCCTGGCAATTTTATATGCCTCCTCTTTGGATCTAATACTATCCCTAATTTCTTTTGTAAGCCATGGTTGAGCCACTTTTCCTGTTTTACTTTTGTGCTGGACAGGAATGAATAATTGTTGTATTTCATGCATACGTTCCTCAAATATTAGCCATTGCCTATCCACCATCAACCCTTTTAGTAAAGTTCCCCAATCCATCATTGCCAACTCACGCCTCATACTCTCGTAGTTCCCTTTAATTAGATTCATGACCCTAGTTTCGGATTCAACTTTTTCAATCTCCACCTTAATGAATAATTCTGTCATTTTATGGTCGCTCTTCCCGAAGGGACTCCGCACAATAAGATTGTTAATTAATCCTTTCTCATTGCACAATATCCAGTCTAGGATAGCCTGCTCTCTAGTTGGTCCGTCAACGTATTGGTCTAAAAAACCATCATGTACACGTTCCAGGAAATCTTCCTCCACAGTATTATTGCTAGTTTCTCCTTCACAGTATTATTGTTAGTTTGTTTTGTCTAATCTATATGTAGATTAAAGTCACCCATGATTACAATTGTACCCTTATTGCATGCGTCTCTAATTTCCTGTTTAATGCCTTCCTTTGCATCTCCACTGTTTGGGGGCCCATAGACAACCCCCTCCAACGTTTTCTGCCCTTTGTTGTTTCTTATCTCCACCCAAACAGATTCCACATAATGATTTTCCGAATCAGTATCCTTCCACACTATTGCATTGATTTCCTCCTTTACTAACAGTACTAATAAAGCACATCAAAGCTATCCTATGGGGCAATGACAATTCTGATCAGATCATTGTTTGCAGTTTATCGTGCAAACACACAAATGGGCCAAGACAGCCACTTCGGACCTGAAAAGTGCCCAGTCTATCTCAAATTACCCTGGAAAGTATCCCAAAAATTTGAACAACAGGTTAAGCAAACAAGTTTCACGCTGCTACGCAGTAGTTATACAAGTGGCATGTTCCACTAACAGAATGTTGCCTTCAGTCTAAAGAGATGTTCTACCTTCTAGGGGAGATGATTGTGTAGTGATTATTTGTCACTAGACTAGTAATCTAGAGGCCCAGGCTAATGTTCTGATGACACTGGTGGTTGGTAGAATTTAAATTCAATTAATAAAATCTGGAATTGAACCATAGTATCAGTAGTGATGACTGTGTAACTATCATCGATTGTTGTAAAAACCTACCCGGTTCACTAATGTCCTTTAGGGAAGGAAATCTGCCATCCTTATCTGGTCTGGCCTATATGTGACTCCAGATCCACATCAATGTGGTTGACTCTTAATTACCCTCTGAAATGACCTAGCCAGCCACTAGTTTAAGGGTAATTAGGGATGGGCAACAAATGCTGGCCATGCCGCGACACACTCATCCCATGAAAGAATAAAGAAAAAAAACACACAATTGAGCAATCCAATGTATGAATTTCAGTGCCCATTGTGATGTAGGCTGTACGTCTCAATGATTGGCTGATCGAATCAAACAACGTGTTCCTTTGTTTGTAAAAGGCAGAGTACACACTGTACATAACCGCGCTTGCAAAACCCAAACCAAAATTTTTCCTGTTAGATGTGATTCTGCAATTGGGCAACACTTGCTGAACAACCCTGAGTGTGCTAATAGCTACACTGACAACCAATTTAATGTACTCAGTAGAGTTCGCAAGGTGGCTCAATTATGCTTCTAGAAGCGGTATACCTTCAAATACAGGGACCCACTCTCTGCAAACAAAAGGAATATGTTCAAGCCTTGTGCATTTTTTGAATTATCTGGGAGCATGGGGAGCCTATAGTTCCCCATTGCTTTCACCATGGCAATGCCTTAGCCAATAAGAGTTGACTTGCCAACCAACAGCAACCTTTTCTCCTTCAGTATAAATTGTTGTGATCATTTGAAATTTGGCATTCTTGAGTTTGTCCTGACGAGTGCAAGACAAAAAGCTTCGGCAACATGTCTCTCTTTTCAGCAATATTGAAAAAAAATTTTCCACCCATCTAATCCTTGTTTTCCCTTTGTCCGCTTGCGCGCCAGCATCCCCCCCCCCCCACCCCCCCGCCTCCCAGCCTCATCTCTGAAACGACAACCCGTTTTTCAGGATGTGATGTTAAACTTGAGATCCCAGTCAGCCCTATCAGATAGATATAAAAGATCCCATGGCCACTTTTGGAAGAAGAGGTGCAAAGGGGGGAGGGTGGGGCAGTGCTGAGTTTTCTGGATCCAGCATTTATGTCTCGACCAAACTGAGCCCCACACTTCCCATTACCACTGTCTCGATATATTTATTAAAACATTGCTATTTGTATTGGTATCCCTTGCAGCTCATTTTTCTATTCCTTTTTGCCCCTCATTCCTTCCTTTTTATTTTTTTTTATAGCTCTTATAGATTGTTGAATTTGCACATTTGCTGGGAAAGGGCAATTTTACAGTTGAGTTGGCCTCATCATAAAGTGGACAAATTCATTTTTAAATGATTTTTCAGTGCAAATCAAAAGTACTACTGCTGGATGAATTCTCTTGACATTCTTTCATCAGAGAACTCTGGTGCGGTTAATTGTGTACAGGTTCATTTTAATTTTAAAAAATTCATTCATGGGATGTGGGTGTCGCTGGCTAGGCCAGCATTTATTGCTCATCCCTAATTGCACTTGTTCAGAGGGCACTTAAGAGTCAACCACATTGCTGAGGGTCTGGAGTCACATGTAGGCCAGACCAGATAAGGTAAGATTTCCTTCCCTAAAGGGCATAAGTGAACCAGATGAGTTTTTACAACAATTGGCAATGGTTTTGTGGTCACCATCAGACTATTAATTCCAGATTTTTATTGAATTCAAATTTCACCATATGTCATGGTGGGATTTGAACCCAGGTCCCCAGAGTATTACCATGGGCCTTGGAAATACTGGTCCAGTAACAATACCACTATGCCACAGCCTCCTCTTTTATCTACACCGTGCATCTAATGTTATCTTACTAAAAATATGTCTGCCACTTGTCTTACATTATATGAATTATTCTATATTTCCATGTTTAGGACCACCAAACAGTTTTGCAAAATCTCTGCAGCATGCTGAAACTCTACTGTGGAATCAGCTTCAACCTGGGTGGAGATGGCTAATGACTAAGCACCAAATAGAAGACAGTTGTTCAGACACAGATAGTGATGATTCATTGCTGTGCCCTGATCTGGATAATCCTTCAGGAAGACTGGCTGAGGCTGAACGGATTGCCTTTGACCTAGGTAAATGTTGCCAGCTGCAACGAAGTCTAAAAGGAGGTTTATTTCATGGTCATGTAAAATCATTGCCCTCAGATATTCTGGGCACCACTGATTTCCATTATCATCGGACCATCTCAAGTTTAGCAAACAATTATGCAAAACTTCAGATACTGTTGGAACGTAGATCTTGTATTCTTCTAAATAAAGCATATGCCATGAGTATAAGTGGAGCATCTAAATTTGTAAGAAAACTGACAGAATTGCTGACTCAAGAGCAAGAAATGTCCAAAAAAGTAAACTTGGGCATGGATCATTCAAGTGGCATATCTGTTAAGAGACTTGGACGTCTGTGTGAAGAACTGAGATACCATACAAGCCACTGGAAATGCCTTAGTGAAAAAATTAAGAATGATCCTTGGTTAAATTGTCAGCTGATACATATGAAGGAAACCTTTAACCGTATGAAGCAGGCTTTGACATTGTTGGGCATATATGCTGTTTTTTTCATGGAGCAATATATTTTCACAGTACTTTGTACCTTAGCATATGCTAAACCTTATATTCTTCCCTCAGAATCGCTTTGGGAATTTTTTCGTGGTCTGGAAATATTCAATAGCATTGTATCAGAATCTAATATGCATCAGTCATACCTTGAATTGAAGAAAGGTATTGAAGAAATTAATATAAATGAATCTGATTTACTGTCTCAAAGGTTGAAAATAACTTTGTGTAGAAAGAGTTGGACCTCAAAAATTGAACCATTCCTAGTAGAAAGAGTATTGGGCGTTTTGGCCAATGAAAGAGGAAGAATAGCATCCCAATGTTTCTATGAAGTCATTATGACAAACAAAACATTTCTTTCAACTGTGAGTAATAATAACCTCACAGCTTTGGATTGGGAAAATATAAAAATGTCTTTTTTTCAGAGTTTTACAAGTAGTCATAATATATTTTGTGGTGAAGATATAAGAATTAGCCTGTGTCGACCAAAATTAGAGGACAATCAGCAAGAATTAGAACCTTGTACCTGTAAGACATCTATTCAAGAATTCTGCATGGAAGATGAAGTGCTTCTGAACCGTATTGTTGATGGTCTTACTACATCCAACATGCTGTGGCAACATGTTATGAATAGACCCAAGTCTGATAAACCACAGGAAGCTAAAGCTCAAGATTTGCAACTGCAGCACACCATCTTCTCAACAGAAAATAACCCTCAACAAGATTTAGGTGCCAAACAAAGTGCTGAAATGAGTCGACATCCTTTAGTCCTCCCTATTAGGAGAAAGTCTGTACACTGGCAGGACTCATCGCACTGTGAAGGAAAAGTTGTGCTATATTGTAAATACAAAACCATGATGTGGAAAGCCTTTGCAACTCACCTGAGTGATCGATTCTACTTCCAACCATGGCTTTCTTATGGAACTTCTAAACATTCTGTTGGAAAGCTGGATCAGTGCAAAGCTCAAATTACTGCACTACTTATTCAAGTACTGCATGAAGCATGTTACAAAGGTAAGCTTGTCTGCAGGATGTTGAAAAAAAGAAAGACTTGGATCTAATATAGTGCCTTTCGTAAGTACTTTGCACCCCAAAGCTCTTTACAGCCACTGAAGTACTTTTGAAGTGTATTCACTGTTTTAATGCAGGAAACGGCAACGACATCTGGAATATTAGCAACGGCAGCTCATTCAATGGTAACAGCACAGATGGAGGCCATTCTGTCTGTGTCTGGCTGTCAGAGGAGTCAGAGGGCCATACAGCACAGAAACAGGCCCTTCGGCCCATTGTGTCTGTGCCAGCCATCAAGCACCTATCTATCCTAATCCCATTTTCCAGCACTTGGCCCGTAGCGCTGTGTGCTATGGCGTTTCAAGTGCTCATCTAAATACTTCTAAAATGTTGTGAGGGTTCCTGCCTCTACCAGCCCCTCAGACAATGTCTGTTCCAGATTCCAACCACCCTCAAATCCCCTCTAAACCTCCTGCCTCTTACCTTAAATCAGTGCCCCCTGGTTATTGACATCTCTGCTAAGGGGAAAAGTTTCCATATATGCCCCTCATAATTTTGTATACCTCTATCAGGTCCCCCCTCAGCCTTCTCTGCTCTAAGGAAAACAACCCTAGCCTATCCAGTCTCTCTTCATAGCTGAAATGTTCCAGCCTAGGCGACATCCTGAATCTCCTCTGCACCCTCTCCAGTGCAATCACATCCTTCCTATAGTGTGGCAACCAGAACTGCACACAGTACTCCAGCTGTGGCCTAACTAACGTTTTATACAGCTCCAACGTAACCTCCCTGCTCTTATATTCTATGCCTTGGCTAATAAAGACAAGTATTCCATATGTCTTCTTAACCACCTTATCTACTTGTGCTGCTACCTTCAGGGATCTCTGGACATGTACACCAAGGTCCCTCTGATCCTCTCTACTTCCTAGAGTCCTACCATTCATTGTGTATTCCCTTGCCTTGTTCGCCCTCCCAAAATGCATCACCTCACATTTCTCAGGATTAAATTACATTTGCTGCTGCTCTGCCCATCTTACCAGCCCATCTATATCGTCCTGTAATATAAGGCTTTCCTCCTCACTATTTACGACATCACCAATTTTCGTGTCACCTCGAAACTTACTGATCATACCTCCCATATTCACGTCTAAATCGTTAATGTACACTATAGGTATAGCAAGGGTCCCAGCACCGATCCTTGTGGTACACCACTCACCACAGACTTCCAATCGCAAAAACAACCTTCGACCATCACCCTCTGCTTCCTGCCACTAAGCCAATTTTGGATCTAATTTGCCAAATTGCCCTGGAGTCCATGGGCTCTTACCACCTTGACCATTCGCCCATGTGGGACCTTGTGAAAAGCCTTACTGAAGTCCATGTAGACTACATCAACTGCACTACCCTCATCTACACAACTAGTCACCTCCTTGAAAAATTCAATCAAATTTGTTAGACATGATCTCCCCCTGACAAAGCCATACTGACTATCCCTGATTAATCTCTGCTTCTCCAAGTGGAGATTAATCCTGTCCCTCAGAATTTTTTTCCAATAGTTTCCCTACCACTGATGTTAGACTCACTGGCCTGTAATTACCTGGTTTATCCCTATGACCCTTCTTGAATAATGGTACCGCATTCGCTGTCCTCCAGTCCTCTGGCACCTCCTGTGGCCAGAGAGGATTTGAAAATTAGTGTCAGAGCCCCTGCAATCTCCTCCCTTGCCTCACATAGCCTGGGATACATCTCATCTGGGCCTGGGGATTTATTCACTTTTAAGCCTGCTAAAACCGCTAATACCTCCTCCATTTCAATGCTAATTTGTTCAAGGATATCACAGTCCCCTTCCCTGATCTCTACACCTACATCGTCCTTCTGCATAGTGAACACAATGAAAAGTAATCATTCAAAACCTCACCTATGTCCTCCGGCTCCACGCACAGATTGCCACTTTGGTCCCTAACGGGCCCTACTCTTTCCCTGGTTATCCTCTTGCCCTTAATATATTTATAAAATGCCTTGGGGTTTTCCTTTATCTTGCCCGCCTATGTTTTTTCATGCCCCCTCTTCGCGCTCCTAATTACTTTTTTAAGTACCCCGCTACACTTTCTATACTCCTTTAGGGCTCCCGCAGTTTTCAGCGCTCTATATCTGCCATAAGCCTTTTTTCCCCTTATCCAATCCTCCATATCCCTTGACATCCAGGGTTTCCTGGACTTGTTGGTGCTACACTTCATGTTGGCCCTGAACTCTCATTATTTTCCTTTTTGAATGACCCGCCACTGATCTAATGTAGACTTTCCTACAAGTGGACTGGGAGCAGTCCACTTTGGCCAGATCCTGTCTTATCATATTGAAATTGGCCTCCCCCCGGGTTCAGGACCTTTATTTCTGGTCCATCTTTGTCCTTTTTCATAACTACCTTAAACCTTACAGAGTTAAGGTCACCATCCCAGAAATGCTCCCCCACTGACACTTCTACCACTTGCCTGGCTTCACCCCCTAAGATTAGGTCCAGTACCACCCCTTCTCTTGTAGGATTTTCTATGTGCTGGCTCAAAAAGCTTTCCTGGATGCACTTTAAGAATTCTGCCCCCTCTAAGCCTTTCACACTAAGACTATCCCAGTTAATATTGGGGAAGTTGAAATCCGCTATTATTATTATGCTATTATTTTTACACTTGTGAGATTTGCTTACATACCTGCTCCTCTGCCTCCCCCTGGCTGTTTGGGAGGCTTAGAGTACACTCCCTGCAAAATGATTGTCTCCTTTTTGTTTTTAAGTTCTATCCATATGGCCTCATTTAAGGAACCTTCTAAGATACCATCCCTCCATACTCCAGTAATTGACTACTTGATCAATAGTGTAATTCCACCTCCTCTTTTGCACCCCCCTCTGTCATGCCTGAAGACTCTATACCCTGGAATATTGAGCTGCCAGTCCTGCCCTTCCCTCGACCATGTCTCTGTGATAGCAACAATATCATACTCCCATGTGTTAATCAACACCCTCAATTCATCTGCCTTACTTGTAAGACTCCTTGTGTTAAAATAAATGCAATCCAGCCTTGCATTATTTCCTTGAGCCTGAACAGGTCTATATTGTTTTATTCATTCACGGGATGTGGGCTTCGCTGGCTGGACCAGCATTTGTTGCCCATCCCTAGCTGCTCTTGAGAAGGTGGTGGTGAGCTGTCTTCTTGAACCGCTGCCATCCATGTGGCGTAGGTACACCCACAGTGCTGTTAGGAAGGGAATTCCATGATATTGACCCAGTGACAGTGAAGGAACGACGATTATATTTCCAAGTCAGGATGGTGAGTGACTTGGAGGGGAACTTCCAGGTGGTGGTGTTCCCATTTATCTGCTGCCCTTGTCCTTCTAGGTGGTAGTGGCTGTGGGTTTGGAAGGTGCTGTCTAAGGATCATTGGCAAATTCCAGTGCATTTTGTAGATGGTACACATCGCTGTTACTGTGTCGGTGGTGGAGGGAGTGAATGTTTGTGGATGTGGTGCCAATCAAGCGGACTGCTTTGTCCTGGACGGTGTCCAGCTTCTTGAGTGTTGTGGGAGCTGCACTCATCCAGGCAAGTGGGGAGTATTCCATCACATTTGTGACTTGTGCCTTGTAGACGGTGGACAGGCTTTGGGGAGTCAGGAGGTGAGCTACTCGTCGCAGGATTCCTGGCCTCTGACCTGCTCTTGTAGCCATAGTATTTATATGGCTAGTCCATTCAGTTTCTGGTCAATGGTAACCCCCAGGATGTTGATAGTGGGCAATTCAGTGATGGTAATCCAGTGCCTAGGTCAATGCCGTGTGGCCCGTCTGGTTTCATTCCATTTTTTGTGTATTTTTCATTCCTTTCTTCTATATTTGCTCTGCCTTCCAGACTGACTTAGTTTCTCTTCTATGTTTGGTTGTGCATCACCCCCTTCTGTACCTCCACTCTATCCCATCTCCCTGCACTAGCAAACCTCCCCGCAAGGATGTTGGTCCCGTTCCGGTTCAGGCGGAACCCGTCTGACTTGTGCAGGTCCCACCTTCGCCAGAAACGGACCCAGTGAACTCGGAAACTAAAGCCCTCCCTGCTGCACCATCTCTTCAGCCACGCATTCATCCTGTCTATCCTCCCATTCGTACACTCAGCACATGGTACAGGGAGTAATCCAGAGATTACAACCTTTGAGGTCCTGCTTTTAAATCTGCTACCTAGCTCCCTAAATTCTTGTTGCAGGACCTCATTCCTCTTTCTACTTTTTTCGTTGGTACCAATATGAACCAGGACCTCTGACTGTTTGCCCTCCCCCTTCAGAACGCCCTGCAGCTGTTCTGTGACATCTTTGACCTTAGCACTAGGGGGGCAACGCACCATTCTGGAGCAACACCTACGACCTCAGAAGCGCCTGTCTGCACCCTTCACTATTGAGTCTCCTACCACTATTGCTCTTGAACTCTTACTCCTCCCTCCTTGTACAGCTGAGCCACCCACAGCGCCGTGAACTTGGCTCTGGCTGCACTCTCCAGAGGAACCTTCACCCTCATCATTTTCCAATACAGAAAAATGGTTCTTTAGTGAGATGTACTCTCGGGCTTACCTGACTACCTGCCTGCCTCCCTTCTTCTGACTGGTGCTCACCCTCTCTGACTGCACTTCTTTAAGCTGCAGAGTGACCACATCTAAAAACATGCTCCACTGTGTCTCCAGCCGATGCTCAATTTCTAAAACCTGTTGCTCAAGCTGGCCAAGCCGGTGGCACTTCCTGCACATGTGGTCATCCTGATTGCAAGGAGTGTCTAAGAATTCCCACATGCTGCAGGCCGTACAACACACGGGACTGAGCTCCCTTGCCATACTTTGTTTTTAATTAAAAGACTATTTCCTTAAATTTAAGCCAAGTAGAAAGCTATTTAGTTTTTCTTTTAAAAAAACAAACAAATGCTGAGACTTTTAACTTCTGTACTGTCACTTTAAAGTGGATAAAAACACTTACCCACTACCTACCAATCAGCTCTCTCCCTTGCCCTGACACCACTTCTTTCAAATTCCAGTGCCGCCCAGTATCTGGGTGAGAACCGGCTCACCTACAGGTAAACACAGCTCCGCTCTTTATTCAGCCGCTCCGCTCCCTCACAGGTAAACTCCCGCTCTTTATACAGCCGCACTGCTCCCCCTCCCACTCTGGTAAACTCCTGCTCTGTCATATTTGCCTGCACCATATTCTCAGGCAGTACATTGCCAATCCTAACCACGTGCCGCATAAAGATATTTTTCATCGTGTCACCTTTGGTTCCTTTGCCATTGACTTGAAATCCACATCCTCTGGTTCTCAACCTTTTTGCCAATGGGAATAGTTTCTGCCCATTTACTATGCCTAGTCTCTTCATGGTATTGAACACTTCTATCAAATCTCCTCTCAACCTTCTCTTCTCTAAGGAGAATAGCCCTACCTTCTCTAATCTATCCTGTAAAACCATGCTTGGAACCATTCTCCCACTCTGTCTCCACCCCTGACTCCACACAACTCCGTCCTTGGTCTCCTCCACCTCCCCCCCCACCCCCTCCTCTCTGCCTCCACCCCATGAAGCTATGAGCCAGAGTTTTCCCCTTTAAAGGAAATTCAGAAGTCAGGCCTTTCCTGAATTTGGGGTCCCACCTCCTGAGTGCCCATCTTTCATTTGCCTTAAAGGTTTTAATGTTTTCATTAATGGGCTCCATATCACCCATGCCACCAGACTCCTTTGCCCCGTGCCCCCATGTCCAGTCACCCAGTGTCCGCTATGTACAGAACTCTTGAGCACTACCTTGACATTGGGAAGTTGGCGCGATGGCCATAAACTGTCGAAATAAATAGTCATTCAGACACCACTTAAATTTATTTTTTCTCTATTATGTGGTTATAAAACTGTCAAATAAACTCAATCTCTTTGACAGCTGTATCAACAGCTTCATGCTGAGCTGGACCCATTGGTGGGGTTTGGCGCTCAGCCAAGTATGCATTATGTGCTTCCATTGCACAGCTATGTAAATATAGCCTTCAGAACTAGACTCACCCACAAGAGGAAACACTCTTCCGACATCCACCTTGTCAAGGCTGTTCAGGATCTAGTATACTTCAATCAAATCACCCTTCACTCTTCTAAACTCCAGTGGAAACAAGCCTAGTCTGTCCAACCTTTCCTCATAAGACAACCCACTCATTCCAGGCATCAATCTAGTAAAGCTTCTATGAACCACCTCCAATGCATTTACATCCTTCCCTAAATAAGGAGACCAAAACTGCACACAGTATTTGAGGTGCGGTCTCACCAATGCCCTGTATAGGCATAACATCCTTACTTTTATGTTCAATCCCTCTCGTAATAAAGGATAGCATTCCATTAGCCTTAATTGCTTGCAGCATCTGCATACTGACTTTTTGTGACTCGTATACTAGAACACCTAGATCCCTCAGACTTATGCAGCTGTTCTCCATTTATGTCGTACTCTGCTTTTTTCATTCTTCCTGCCAAAGTGAACAACTTCACATTTTCCCACATTAAACTCCATTTGCCAGATCTTTGCCCACTCACTCAACCTATCTCATTCGACAATCAGTCTGAGGCCATTGCTTACCAAAACTCTGTGGGAGAGTGTCCATTTGAGCAAGGTACCAGAGAGTTGACTTTGTAGATGAAACTGAATTCAACACTATTCACTGCCTTCAAGAGGAGCAGGGTGGGCAGAGGGGAAGATTATGTATTTTGAATAATTGTTGTAGCCTAAAATACTTTAAAGGAGCCATTGAACTTGACCCTGGTTAACCAAAAAAAGGACGCTTGAGATTTATTTTAAAAACCTTGCCCTTTATTAACAAGAGAAGGGCATTTGTGTGGATTAATAGTTGTAATCATTCATCTGGTTCTGTAGTAAATTCTAGGCCTTGTATAACAGATTTCACTAGTTTCTACATGTTTTTTGAAAATTTTGTTTGAGTAGGAGGAGAAATTGGGAGCATTCCTGAGGTTTTAATGCTGTTGTATGGCCAAAAACTGCATCCCACAGAGTAATGCTGAGAAAATGTTTTATTTTCGATGTGAAATTTGAGAGTTTTTTAAAGTCTTCTTTTTGAGCAGAAGGACATGTGCTCATGTTCCTATTTGAGAACTTTTCTCTCCATATATCTGTGAAAACATCCGTCATACCTGACAACAAAATGACAAAGGAAAGCTGCCCTTTGGTAGGAAGAGAATTTAATTTATGTGGACTGATAGCTACAATCATCCATCTGACTCTAGTAAATTCCAGTCTTTGTTTAATGAATAGCTTTCTCTTGCAACCTTAAATTGGCTTCAGTAATCCGCAAAGTTTTAGTGATGTGAATTATTCTCCCTTGTCTCTTAATCTTCTAACTGAAATCCCCTCAGAAATATGCACTTTTTTTCCTCTCAGTGTGTATAATTTTTTTTATAGAGGTTTGTTTCAATATTCAAGAACATCGTTAAACTAAATTAAAGCAGGAGTGCAGAAAAAATGACAGCAAATTTTAAATTTGAAAGGAAGACTTGCAATTTATATAGTACCTTTCACAACCTTAGGACATTCCAAAGCGCTTTGCAGCCAACAAAGTACTTTTGAAGTGTAGTGGTCACTGTTATAATGTCGGGAATGTGACAGTCAATTTGCACACAGCCAGTTCCCACAAACAACAATATAGTACAGACCAGATAATCTGTTTTTTGTAATGTTGGTTGAGCTATAAGTATTGACCAGCACATTTGGCAAAATTCTCATGCTAATCTTCAAATTTCTGCATGGCCTTATTCCACCCGACCTCAGCAACTTCTTTCAGACTTTCTTTCCCTTTGCACCCTTTGTCCTTACATATCTGGTCTATTGTTCACTTTCCCAACCCTTTCTTTGCCCCACCCCACCATTTGTGGTAGAACTTGAACTTGTCTACATATTGAGCTCTCTGAAATTGCATTGACTCCTCTGCCTCTTCCCCTTTTCTCCTCCTCAAAACCCAGCTTTTCACCCACATCTTAAGCCACTTTTCATAAACTCTCTCCAATGGCTTGGCATTTTTTTCCCCTCACTTCTAATGCTTTTTGACCTTATTTTCAATATGCTGTATAAGATTTAGTCATTTGGCAATAAGAACTTGAGTAGTGCTGAAAAAGAGACATGCAGTCGAAGTTTTGCACTCCAGGCAGAAATGCAAGAACAACACTTGTAAAGGGAACAACAATTTATACTGCATGAAAAGAAAGTGCGGATTGGTTCGCAAGTGGACTCTGATTGGTAGAGATGTTACCATGGATAATTTACCAGGGAGGCGATTGCGTAGTGGCAGTGTTGCTGGACTAGTAATCCAGAGACACAGGGTAATACTCTGGGGACTTGGCACAGCAGATGGTGGAATTTGAATTCAATAAAAAATCTGGAATTAAAAGTTTAATGATGATCATGAAACCAATGTCGATTATTGTAAAAACCCATCTGGTTCACTAATGTCCTTTAGAGAAGGAAATCTGTTGTCCTTATCTGGCCAGGCCTACGTGTGACTGCAGACCCACAGCAATGTGGTTGACTCTTAAATGCCCTCTGAAATGGCCTAGCAAGCCGCTCAGTTGTATCAAACCGCTACAAGTCACAAAAAAGGAATGAAACCGGATGGACCACCCAGCGTTGACCTAGGCACCGGAAACGACAACGACAATCTCAGCCCCATCCACCTTGCAAAGTCCTCCTTACTAACATCTGGGGGCTAGTGCCAAAATTGGGAGAGCTGCCCCTCAGATTAGTCAAGCAACAGCGTGACATATTCATCTTCACACAATCATATCTTACAGATAATGTCCCAGACCCCGCCATCAGCATCCCTGGGTATGTCCTGTCCCACCGGCAAGACAGACCCAGCAGAGGAGGTGGCACAGTGGCATACAGTGGGGAGGGAGTTGCCCTGGGAGTCCTCAATACCGACTCTGGCCCCCATGAGGTCTCATGGCATTAGGACAAACAGGGGCAAGGAAATCTTCTGATGATACCATATCCACCCTTCCTCAGCCGATGAATCAGTTCTCCATGTTGAACACCACTTGGAGGAAGCACAGAGGGTGGCAAGGCCGCAGAATGCACTCTGGGTGAGGGACTTCAATGTCCATCACCAAGAGTGGCTTGGTAGCACCATTACTGACTGAACTGGCCGAGTCCTAAATGACATAACTGCTAGACTGGGTCGGCGGCAGGTGGTGAGGAAACCAACAAGAGGGAAAAACAGACTTGACCTCATCCTCACCAACCTGCGTGCCACAGATGTATCTGCCAATGAAAGTATTGGTCGGAGTAACCACTGCATAGTCATCGTGGAGACGAAGTTCTGCCTGCACATTTAGGATACCCTCCACCATGTGGAATGGCACTACCACCATGCTAAATAGGATAGATTTCAAATAGATCTAGCAGCTCGAGACTGGGCATCCATGAGGCACTGTGGGCCATGAGCAGAGGCAGAATTGTACTCGAACATAATCTGTAACCTAATGGCCTGGCATATCCCCCATTCTACCGTTATCATCTAGCCACGGGATCAACCCTGGTTCAATGAAGAGTGCAGGAGAGCATGCCAGGAGCAGCACCAGCCAAACCTAAAAATGAGGTGTCAACCTGGTGAAGCTAAAACACAGGACTACTTGCATGCCAAACAGCATAAGCAGCTAGTGATAGTGCTAAGTGATCCCACAACCAATCTCTGCCGCATCCAGTCGTGAATGGTGGTGGACAATTAAACAACCCACTGGAGGAGGAGGGTCCACAAATATCCCTATCCTCAATGATGGAGGAGCCGAGCACATCAGTACAATAGATGAGGCTACTAAAAAAGCATATGCTACTATCTTCAGCCAGAAGATCCATCTCTGTCTCCTGCAGAGGTTCTCCGCATCACAGATGCCAGTCTTCAGCCAATTCGATTCACTCCACTTGATATCAAGAAACAGCTGAAAGTAAGGATACTGCAAAGGCTATGGGCCCTGACAACATTCCGGCAATAGTACTGAAGATATGTACTCCAGAACTTGCCGCGCTCCTAGCCAAGCTGTTCCAGTACAGCTACAACACTGGCATCTACCCGGCTATGTGAAAAATTGCCCAGGTATGTCCTGAACACAAAAAGCAGGACAAATCCAACACGGCAAATTATCGCCCCATCAATCTACTCTCAATCATCAGTAAAGAAAGGAAAGGGGTCGTCATCAGTGCTGTCAAGCAGCACTTGCTTAGCAATAACCTGCTTACTGATGCCAAGTTTGGGTTCCGCCAGTGCCACTCAGCTCTTCACCTCATATCAAACATGGACAAAAGAGCTGAGCTCCTGAGGTGAGGTGAGAGTGACTGCCCTTGACATCGAGGCCACATTTGACCGAGTGTGGCATCAAGGAGCCCTCGCAAAACTGGAGTCAATGGGAATCAGGGAAAACTCTTTGCAGGTTGGAGTCATACCTAGCACAAAGGAAGATGGTTGTGGTTGTTGGAGGTCAGTCATCTGAGTCATCCATCATAAGGTCAGAAGTGGGGATGTTCGCTGATGATTGCACAATGTTCAGCACCATTCTCGACGACTCAGATACGGAAGCAGTCCATGTCCAAATGCAGCAAGACCTGGACAATGTCTAGGCTTGGGCTGACAAGTGGCAAGTAACATTCATACCACACAAATGTCAGGCAATGACCATCTCCAACAAGAGAGAATCTAACCATCGCACCTTGACGTTCAATGGTATTACAATAACTGAATCCACCACTATCAATATCCTGGGGGTTACCAGAAACTGAACGGGACTAGCCATATAAATACTGTGGCTACAAGAGCAGGGTAGAAGCTAGGAATCCTGTGACGAGTAACTCACCTTCTGACTCCCCAAAGCCTGTTCATCATCTACAAGGCACAAGTCGGGAGTGTGATGGAATACTCCCCACTTGCCTGGATGAGTGCAGCTCCCACAACACTCAAGAAACTTGACACCATCCAGGACAAAGCAGTCCGCTTGATTGGCACCACATCCACGAACATTCACTCCCTCCACCACCGACACTCAGTAGCAGCAGTGTGTACCATCTACTCGATAAACTGCAGGAATTCACCAAGGTTCCTTCGAGAGCACCTTCCGTACTCACGACCTCTCCCATCTAGTAGGACGAGGGCAGCAGATAAATGGGAACACCACCACCTGGAAGGTCCCCTCCAAGCCACTCACCATACTGACTTGGAAATATATTGCTGTTCATTCACTGTCGCTGGGTGAAAATCCAGGAACTCCCTTCCTAACAGCACTGTGGGTGTACCCACACCACATGGACTGCAGCGGTTCAACAAGGCAGCTCACCACCACCTTCTCAAGGGCAGCTAGGGATGGGCAATAAATGCTTGCCCAGCCAGCGAAGCCCAAACCCCGTGAATGAATAAAAATAAAACGGTTAACTGCCAAGCTGTTGTTCAAATTCAAACCAGGTATGTCGACTCTGGTCAAGGCATAAACCAGGGAATGGCTGTCCCCAAGCTTTTGTTTAGTTGATAAAGTGCAATGCGTGGACGTGGTCCTCCTGTCTGCAAAGGACAGGGCCCTGTCACACATTGAAAATGAGCAGAGCTGTATGCTGATTTGATACCAGTGTTGCCATTTTGAAGCTCAATGTTCCAGCTAATGCCCTGTCTTAACCTTGCATATGTAAGCATATGTTCAGCAGCAGGAAGACTCCGGCCATGCTCCCGCCCCCACTCACATCCACCAAAGCTCTTTAAAGGATTCATCACCTAATTGCTGGATGATTCTTTTTTCTGGGTGTTGCTATGACTTTACAAGTGTTTGGTGCTTTCCATATTTGCTTCATTTGCAAACGTCAGCAGGAATGATGTGGCAGATGCTGAACGAGTTTTTGCTGCCTTCGAGGCTTCTGCACAACCCACTTATTCCCAGTCATAGGCTTACCAGTAGGCATTTCCCTTGGAATACAGCATAACTTGGAGAATGAACAAAGGCCACACAGAGCAGGACCAGCAGCTGGAAGAGGGAGGACGACGAGGGGGAAGAAGATCTCTCAGTAGAGGGCCATATGTGCTTAAGGTGCCCTGAGAGCCGTTCTCCTACTTGATGGTTAGCGAGGAGCAATGTGTGAGACATCTGTGCTTAAGTAAGTCCTCATTTAATTCTGCCATCTGCTGCAACCACAGCTGCACAAGATCCACAAGGCTGAGAAAGTAACCATGGCGATGAACCTTTATACATCTGGCTACGTCTTGGCAGGAACTTGAGATATTTGCAGCATCTTGAACTTTGCCTCCACTTTTTTAAGGAAGTTCACTGAGACTCTGTCTTCAATGAGAACTACCTATATTACCCTTTCTCTTAGAGTCATAGAGGTCTACAGCACAGAAAAAGGCCCTTCAGCCCATCGTGTCTGCGCTGGTCAAACAAGTACTTAACTATTCTAAGATAAAAGCAAAAAACTGCGGATGCTGGAAATCCAAAACAAAAACAAAAATAAAAATACCTGGAAAAACTCAGCAAGTCTGACAGCATCTGCGGAGAGGAACACTGTGTTCCTCTTAACTATTCTAATCCCATTTTCCAGCACTAGGCCCGTAGCCTTGCACGCCATGGCAGATGGAGCAATCATATGGTTTCGATAGGATTGCAGGCTTTTCCATGGTACAGGGTGCCATTAATTGCACCCGCATTGTTTTGTGAGCTTCTCATGCCAACCCTGCATATAATGGAATTGAAAGGGCTTCCACTCCTGAAATGCCTCTAAGCAGCGAATCATGTATGTCAAAGCCTGGTATCCTCACAGCAATCATGATCTGTTTGTGTTGCATTTGAGCCACCACAACAAACCAAGGGCCACTGGGCAGGACTGGCTGTCCACTGAAGACATGGGTGATGACTATAGTGTGCAACCTGCACTCGCTCACGTGTAGCAGCATGCATACAATGAAATTTATGTAGTCACACAAAATGTGATAGAACCCGACCATTGGCGTCAATTGCCACTCTGGAGGAACCCTGCACCATTCACTTGGCAGAGCGGGTATCAAGATTTGCGGTGGACTGTACAATTTTGTCATTTTGAGGGAGCAGCCCTTACCAACAGTTATAGTGAGCAGAAAGGAAGAAGTACCCCCTTTCTGTCTGTTGCTGCCTGCAAAGAACTCGTCAGAGTGTGATTCAGCAAGTTGCCTTTTACCAACACCCTTACTTTCCCTCCATCACTGACTATCGCAACGTCTGCTTGCAGACAATGCAAAAATAAAAGCCACCATTAAATGAAACCCCTTGTATAAATTAATCATGCTATGTTGCATACATCGCCCTTGTGTATTCCCTTAGTGCCTGTTTTTTGCATGCCTTTGCCTGAACCCACTGCTACCCTAATAGTCGCAGCCTGACTGGTGGAAATTTTCTTACTTGCAATTGAGGAGATTGCAGGTGGCCTTGGAGGACATTTAATGCAGCTCTGGGCCTTGAAGTCCCAGCTGCGGATTGTGCCATCTAGGTTGGTTGGCTCACAGGCAGCAGCAAGGACATTGAGAAAGTAGCAAAGCACAAATGCTGTCTTTCTGAGAAATAAAAGTAGGTTTGTGCTCCATGGATCTACTGTGACTCCCCCAACAGAGGGCAGGGGGTGCCTCAGATTGGGTGGCGGACAGATTGCTGCTCTGTTTTGGCACCATGGAAGCCCTTATGCATACACTAATCCACAGTCATGATGGCAGCAATCAGCTTGCATGGCAGTAAGTTGATGTTGCATGGTAGCATTCTAAGCATCCACCGCAGCAATTGGACTTGGACTTTTGGTGGAAACTACTTATGCTGCAGTGGGGTTCACAAGTGTGCAAGCAGAGTTGGCCACCACTTCCTCAGTGGAAAGGATGGGTTTCAACCTCTGGGCAGAGATTTGGGCCAAATTGATGCCGGATTTCTCCATGCTACTTGACATTGACCACAGACTTCCCAATGCACCAAGCATTTTGTTGAGCAGATCCATCAGTATTCTTCTGTAGGCTGCTCTATCAAAGTGCTCACGTGTCCTTTGCAGTGGAACCCATGTGCGACCTTGTCCTCTGGCCCTTGCCCCCTTCCCTGACTGCAAGGCACTCATGCTCGATATCAAGTGATGGTGCTGTCCCTTAATTACCACATTCTTGTTGGTGTTTCTGCACTCCACTTCAGGTCCAATTTGGCCTGGTTTTTTTATTGGCATCGCTGGCTAGGCCAGCATTTATTGCCCATCCCTAACTGCCCTTGTTCAGAGGGCATTTAAGAGCCAATCACATTGCTGTGGGTCTGGAGTCACATGTAAGCCAGACCAGATAAGGGCAGCAGATTTCCTTCCCTAAAGGGGCATTAGTGAACCAGATGGGTTTTTAGAACAATTGACATTGGCTTCATGGTCATCATTAGACTTTTAATTCCAGATTTTTTTTATTGAATTCAAATTCCACCATCTGCTATGGTGGGATTCAAACCCAGCATTACCCGGGGTCTCTGGATTACTAATTCAGCAACAATACCACTATGCCATCGTTTCCCCATGGTAACGAAAAATGGATAAGGGTAGGGTTGTGGTACAGGGAGGGGAAAAAAGAGTATTACCACTTACAGCCATTAAAATAGAAGAGAGAGTAGAATGAAGGGGAAATGGAATGTGAGAAGGAGGATTAGATATGAGGATACCCCATCTTTGATGGTTTCAACTCTGCCACTGGCCATTGCCTCAGCAATGGGTATCCCCAATAATGGCCAGATCCATCACTTCCATGTGTGCCAGTTATGATTCCTGATTGATAGAAATTGTTGATAGATGAGTGCTGTTGTGATATCAGCAGTGTCTGAGGCTAGTGGTGCAGTTGGTAGGAAATTATAGAATAAGAACATAAGAAATAGGAGCAAGAGTATGCCGTTCAGTCCTTTGAGCCTATTCCAGTATTGAATGAGATAATGGCTGACCTTCTACTTTGAACATACAAACTTATGAATTAGGAGAAGGAGTAGGCCACGCGAGCCTGCTTTGCCATTCAGTAAGATCATGGCTGATCTGAATGTAATCTCAACCCCACATTCCTACTCCTGATAACCTTTCACCCCCTTGTTAATCAAGAATCTATCTAGCTCTGCCTTAAAAATATTCAAAGACTCTGGTTCCACTGCCTTTTGAGGAAGACAGTTCCAAAGACTTTCAACCCTCTGAGAGAAAAAAATTCTCCTCATTTCTGTCTTATGAGCGACCTCTTACTTTTAAACAGTGACCCCTAGTTCTATATTCTCCCTTGAGGAAACATTTTCTCCACATCCACCCTGTCAAGACCCTTCAGGATCTTAACGGTTTCAATTAAGTCACCTCTTACTCTTTTAAAAAACAGTGGATACAAGCCTAACCTGTCTAGCCTTTCCTCATAAGACTACCTACCCATTGCTTTCATTAGCCTAGTAAATCTTCTCGGAACTGCTTCTAACACATTTACACCTTTCTTTAAATAAAGAGACCAGTACTGTACACAATACTCCAGACATGGTCTCACCAATGCCCTGTACAACTGAAGCATAACCTCCCTACTTTTGTAATCAATTCCCCTCACAATAAATGACAACATCCTATTAGCTTTCCTAATTACCTGCTATTCCTGCATATTAACCTTTTGTGATTTATGAACTAGGACATCCAGATCCCTCTGCACCTCAGAGCTCCTCAATATCTCACCATTTAGACAATAGGCTGCTTTTTTATTGTTCCTGCCAAAATGAACTATTTCACATTTGCCCACGTTATACTCCATTTGCCAGATCTTAGCCCACTCACTTAACCTATCTATGTCACTTTGTAGCCTCCTTATGTCCTCTTCACAATTTATTTTCCTACCTACCTTTGTTTCGTCAGCAAACCTAGCTTACATTCCTTCGGTCCCTTCATCCAAGTCATTTATATAAATTTTAAAAAGTTGAAGCTCCAGCACTGATCCCTGTGACACACCATTCGTCACATCCTTCCAACCAAAAAAAGACCTATTTATGCCAATGCTCTGCTTCCTGTTAGTTAGCCAATCTTCTATTCTTGCCAATATGTTACCCCCTAAACCATGATCTTTTATTTTCTGCAGTAACCTTTGATGTGGCACTTTTGATACCTTCTGGAAATCTAAGTACAGTTCATCCCCTTTATCCACAGCACATGTGACTCCTTCAAAGAACTCCAATAAATCGGTTAAACCTGATTTCCCTTTTACAAAACCAGGTTGACTGTGCCTGATTGCCTTTATTTTTCTAAGGGTCCTGCTATAACATCTTTAATAATAGCTTCTAACATTTTCTCTATGACAGACGTTAGGCTAACTGGCCTATAGTTTCCTGCTTTCTGTCTCCCTCAGTTTTTGAGTAGTTACATTTGCTATTTTCCGATCTAATGGAACCTTCCCCGAATCAATAGAATTTTGGAAAATTAAAATCAGTACATCAACTATCTCACTAGCCACTTCTTTCAAGACCTTAGGGTGAAGTCCATCCGGACCTGGAGATTTGTCAGCCAGCGGCCCCAACAATTTGCTCAGTACCACTTCCCAAGTTCCTACCTCCCATTTCCTGATTTACACCTATTTCTGGGATGTTATTTGTGCCCTCTATGGTGAAGACTGAAGCAAAATACCTGTTTAATTCACCCATCATCTCCTTGCTTTCCACTATCAATTCCCCAGATGCACTCTCTATAGGACCAACGCTCACTTTGTGAACTCTTTTCTTATTCTTACTATCCATCTTTATATTACTAGCTAGCTTTCTCTCATACTCTAATTTTTCCCTGCCTATTAATCTCTTTGTCATTCCATGCAGTTCTTTATATTCTTTCCAATCTTCTGACCTGTCACCTGTCTTTGTATATTCATATGCTTTTTCTTTAAGTTTGATACTGTCTTTAACTTTTTTATTTAACCACGAATGGTGGGCCCTCCATTTGGGATTTTGCTTTCTCATTGGAATGTATATATTCTGTGTATTCAGAATTATCCCTTTAAATGCCTGTCACTCAACTTCTATTGGCATATCCTTTAACCTCATTTGCCAGTTCACTTTAGCTAGCTCTGCTTTCATGCCCTCATAATTGCCCTTATTAAAGTTTTACTAGTCTTGGACGCACTTGTTTCTCCCTCAAAATGAATGTAAATTTCAATCATATTATGATCGCTGCCACCTCGAGGTACCTTCACAAGGAGGTTGTCAATTAACCCTAACTCGTTGCTCAATACCAAGTCTAGTACAACCTGTTCTCTGGTTGGCTCCAGAACGTGCTGTTCTAAGAAACTATCCTGAAAATGTTCTATGAACTCCTCATCTATCTTACCTTTGCCCGTCTGATTTTTCCAGTCTATATGTAGATTAAAATCCTCCAAGATTATTGCTGTACTTTTCTGACAAGCTTCCATTCTCTCTTCTTTTATACTTATCCTACTGTATAGTTCCAATTAGGGGGCCTGTACACCACTCCCACATGTGACTTCTCTCCTTTATCATTCCTCATCTCAACTCAAACCACTTCTACATCTTGGTTTCCTGAACTTAGGTCATTCCCCTCTAATGTGCTAATACCATCATTAATTAACAGAGCCACCCCTCCACATTTTCCTAACTTCCTGTTCTTTCTAAATATCACATACCCTTTAATATTCAGGTCCCAACTTATGTCATCCTGTAGCCATTTCTCTGCATTTGCTATCAGTTTGTACTTATTTATTTCTATTTGCGCTATCAGTTCATCTCTTTAGTTTATAATGCCACGTGCATTTAAATAGAACCTTTAGTTTTGCCCTTTTATTGTTTTTGTAGCGTTCAGCCTTATCTGCTGATTTACTCTTAGATTTGTACTCTGCGTCCCTTCCTGTCACAGTCTGTTTATCATTTTCCATATTAATACCTGTCTCTTTTGCCTTGTCTCTACTTTTTGGTTTACCACATCTTCCCAAATTTGATCCCTTGCCCCCATTATTCAGTTTAAAACCTTCTCTACTTCCCTAGTTAGGCGGCTCGTGAGGACACCAGCCCCAGCATGGTTCAGGTGTAGACCATCCCAATGGTACAGATGCCACTTTCCGCAATACTGGTGCCAGTGCCCCACAAACTGGAACCCACTTCTTTCCACACTAGTCTTTCAGTCACGCATAATTTCTCTAATCTTATTTACATAGAAACATAGAAAATAGGAGCAGGAGTAGGCCATTCGGCCTTTTGAGCCTGCTCCGCCATTCATTATGATCATGGCTGATCATCCAACTCAATAGCCTGCTCCTGCTTTCTCCCCATGTCCTTTGATCCCTTTCGCCCCAAGAGCTATATCTAACTCCTTCTTGAAAACTACAACAATCAACAATGGTTTCATGGTCATCATCAGACTTTTAATTCCAGATTTTATTGAATTAAAATTCCACATTCTGCCATGACAGGATTCAAACCCAGCCCTCAGAGACCCAGCCCTGGGTCTCTTGATTACTGGTCCAGCGACAATACCACTATGCCATTGCTTTCCCAATTTGTCCTATGTCAATTTGCATGTGGCTCAGGTAATAATCCAGAAATTATCTTTGAGTTTCTGCCTCTTAATTTGGTGCCTTGCTTGTCATACTGATTATGCAGAGCCTCTTCCTCTTTGCGCCTATGTCATTGGTGACACTGGATCCTCCCCCTCCCACTGCAAGTTCCTCTCCAGCCTTGAGCAGATGCCCTGAACCCTAGCATCAGGCAGGCAACATGGCCGTCTGGACTCTCATTCTTTGCTACAGAGAGCAGTGTCAATCCCCCTCACTATACTGTCCCCTACCACCACTACATTCCTTTTTGCTGCCCCCCACTTGGATGGCTTCCTGTACCATGGTGCCATGGTCAGTTTGCTCATCCACACTGCAGCCCCCACTCTCATCCAAACAAGTTGAGAGAACCTCAAACCTATTGGACAATTGCAGAGGCTCACACTCCTGCACTCCTGCCCTCTGGGTCCCCTTACCTGCCTCACTCGCAGTCACACCCTCCTTTCCCTGGCCGCTGACCACTAAGTGGTGTGACTGCCTCCTGGTATAAAGCATCCAGGTAACCTTCCCCCTCCCTGATGTGTCGCAGAGTCTGCAGCTCAGCCTCCAGCTCAGTGACTCTGAGCCGAAGTTCCTCAAGCCACAAACACTTACTGCAGACACGTTTGCCCTGGATTACAATGTTACCCAGGAGCGCCTACATGCTGCAGCCTTGACACATCACCTGTGCTGCCATCCTTAATGTGTTTTAAATAATTACTTAATTATATTAATCACTTATTTACGTTGCTTTCTTATATATGTTATTAACTTTACCACCAAATTATCCACTATTTTAAACGTTAGGGATAGAATAGAACTTACCAACTTGCTAGATACTCACCAAACAGCTAGCTCCCTTCCCTTCCCTTCCCTTCCCTTCCCTTCCCTTCCCTTCCCTTCCCTTCCAAGACCCAATTTCTATGAGGTGAGAAAGATAGAAAGAGGAAACGAAAAAGTCCTTCTTCCCTTCATTGAACTCCCAACTCACCAAACTCCAAGTCTTCACTCAGTTGGTCAGCTGCATTGAACACCATTTTCCTGCAAGATCCCCGTATCCCTTGATGTGTTTAATATGTAGAAATCTATCAATCTCAGTGTTTAATATGTTCAATGACTAAGCCTCCAAAGCCCTCTGGGGCATAGAATTCCAAAGATTCACCAGTGAAGAAATCCCTTCTCATCTCAGTCCTAAATGGCCTGCCCCTGATTCTGAGACTGTCCATGGCTCTGGACACCCCAGCAAGGGGAAAGAAACATCCTTCATGCATCTACCTGTTGAGCCCTGTAAGCATTTTGTATGTTGAATGCGATCACCTCTCATTCTTCTAAACTCCAGAGCATAAAGGCCCAGTCTATTTAATTTTTCCTCATAAGACAAGCCCCTCATCCCAGGGATTAGTTTGGTGAACCTTCATTGCACTCCCTCTATGGCAAGTCTGTCTTTGCTTGGGTAAGGAGACCAAACCTGCACACAAACTCCAGGTACGCTGTAACCGATGCTCTATATAATTGCAGTAAGACATCTTTACTCCTATACTCAAACCCTCTTGTAATAAAGGCCAACATGCCATTTGCCGTCGTAATTGCTTGCTGCACCTGCATGTTGGCTTTCAGTGACTCATGAACAAGGACACCCAAGCCCCTTTGAAGTTCAACACTTCCCAGCCTCTAACCATTTAAGAAATACTCTGTATTTCTGTTTTTCTTACCAAAGTGGATAACCTCACATTTCTCCACATTGTG
Organism: Cetorhinus maximus; assembly: GCF_964194155.1. Taxonomy (NCBI): domain Eukaryota; kingdom Metazoa; phylum Chordata; class Chondrichthyes; order Lamniformes; family Cetorhinidae; genus Cetorhinus; species Cetorhinus maximus. The sequence continues at coordinate 217,985,846 of NC_135879.1, forward strand.
TTCCACCTGCCAATTTTTTGCCCACTACCTTAGCTTCTCCAAATCCCCTTGAGGTAACTTTGCATCCTCCTCACAATTGACATTTCCTCCAAGTTTTGTGTCATCTGCAAACTTGGAAATATTACATTTAATCCCCACATCCAAATCATTCATATAGATTGTGAATTGCTGGGGCCCAAGCCTTGCGGTACCCCAATAGTCACAGCCTGCCAACCCGAAAATGACCCATTTATTCTTACTCTCTGTTTTCTGTCTGTTAACCAGTTCTCAATCCATGCCAGTATATTCCCCCCAATCCCATGTGCTCTGATTTTGTTTATTAACCTCTTGTGTGGGATCTTATCAAAAGCTTTCTAAAAATCTGAATATATCACATCCACTGGGTTCCCCTTATCTAATCTGCTAGTTACATCCTCGAAGAACTCCAACAGGTTTGCTAAACATATTTCCCCTTTCATAAATCCATGCTGATTCTGTCCAATCCTATCATTATTTTCTAAATGTCCTGTTATCACATCCTTTATTATAAATTATAGCATTTTCCTACTATTGATATCTGGCTAACAGGCCTGTGGTTCCCTATTTTCTCTGTCCATCCTTTCTTAAATAGTGGGGTGATATTTGCCACCGTCCAATCTGCAGGAACATTCCAGAGTCCCATCTATTGTCTTTGTAGCCATCTCTTTCAACACTCCGGCATGTAGATGAATGGTTACAGCAGACAAAGAGGCCATTCAGCCTGTTGTGTCCATGCTAGCTCTTTGCAAGGGCAACTCTGCCAGTCCCAGCCACCTGCCCTTTTCCCCATAGCCCATGGCATTTGCAGATGCATTCAATGAATGACCATGACCCTTGAAGGAAGGCATTGAACTTCTTGTTGGGCTACATCAAAGCTCAAAGCTTAACCCTTGGCATTGATCTCCATGGGAATCTGTTGCCACTGCCTTTTGGACAAGAATCTGGAGGGCCCCTTATGGATACAAGACATAGCTCCTGCTTTCCACCTCCTCCACCAAGAACTCCAGCATAGCATCCAAAAGCCTTGGAACCCACTCTTTCCCATGTTGTGCTATTCTTCACTGTTTCCCAATTCAGATTCACAGCTTACATGACTGCCAGCACCTGCTCTAGTCACAGTGCACCTCCTGTTTAAGAGGTACAGATGAGCTTTAAGCATTGCAGGTTAGCTTTAAGAGGTTCTAGGATGTTATAATTTTGTCCCTTCTGGTGCATGCAGCCCCTGAACAGTGTGGTTAGCACTGGTTACACACAGCAGTATTCAAATGTCCAGGCGTCTTGGAGTTGGTGTTCTGCCTATATTACATTAAATGGAAATGGATTAATTATGTATCACAATCCTTGCAGCCATTTTTAGGGCTATATAACTTGGCCCCCTTGATCTCTTTTTTTGTTGTTCCCCTTTGTGTTTCTGTTTCAATTTTATCATTTCTCCAATCCGGAAGGCAAGAGTGTTTTCTATACTCCTAATTCATTGTGAGCCAGAATAGTGATCTATTTGGTGGTGGGAGGTGGTTAGAGGCTTCACCCAAAAGTCTGACTCTCTGTTCTCTTCGGGTCTGATATCTTGTATTTTCCACCAGGGGTCACTAGATTCCACGGTGTTCAATGGCATAAACAAATCCTTTAGTAATTGACACCAGCCTATAGCAGGACATTGATAATATGTTTGGGCTGATAAGCAGCAAGAAACATTCACGCCAACTGGCAAGTAGTGTCTATCTTAAAATACCTGGCCACCTTCCAATGGTGTGTCAACCTTAGCTCAATGGTCATGCAACCATTTGCTGAATGCAGCAAATGCAAAACATCAGGACAATTTTAACCTGTAATTCAAACTGTGGGTCCCATTTTAGAGATTTGACCATATAATATTAGCTGACACTCACTGAGGGAGTACTGCACTGTCAGAGGTGCTGACTTTCAGTTGAAATGTTAAACAGAGGCTCTTTTCACACACTCAGGTAAAAGATCCAATGGCAACTTTTCAGGGGAGTTTTCCCAATGTTCTAGCAACATTTATCCTTCAATAAACACCTGTAAACAGATAATTTGTTCATTTATTGCATTACTATTTGTTTGTACAAAAATTTGCTGCCATCTTTTTGACATTACTCACAGTGATGCGACTTCAAGAACTTCATTGGCTCTAAAGCACTTTAGGACATTCTGAGATTAAGAAAGATGCTATGTAGCTGCAAGTCTTACATTTCTTTCTTTGAAGCTCAATGACACTATCATTGCTTAGTCTTCCACTGCCAACATTCTGAAGGTCACAAATGCCCAGAAGCTTCACTAGTCTCGCTATGTTAATGCTGTGGCTACAAGAGTAGGGTAGAAATTGCGAACTTTCTGCAAATAATCTCTTGTGTCTTGATCCTTCAAAGCTTATCCACCATCTAGAGGAATCAAGTCAGGAGGATGTGTAATGTCTCATGGTACAGTTTGAAGAAGAGTAGGGGAATTTTTCTGATGCCCTGGCCAATATTTTTCCATCAACCAACATCACCCCAAATGGATTTTCTGGTTATTGCTGTTTGCGGGATTTGCTAGTCACAGATTGGCTACTGGATTACCATACATTATAGTGGTGATGACACTTGAAAAGACTTCACTAGCTGTAAGGTACTTTGGGACATCCTTTCAAGTCCTTTCCTTTCCAAAAACTTTTTAAAGTGCAGTGGAGATCCTTTAATGTGTTCAATATGTGTAATGCTTTTGAATAAATATGCAAACAATGATATTGACAAAGGTTGGACTTGCAGTTTCAGGTATTCATTCTGCAGTTCTTTAATTTAGACTAATATTGAATTTCAGTGAATTGCCTTGAATTAATTGGCATTTTCATAGCGTTTTTGCAGCTATGTAGTGATAGTTCCGAGACACTTTATAGATTTCTGTACATGATTAATGGTGAGATGCTATACAGCTCCTTCCAGAAACAGAAAATCAGATGCTGTGCCTGCTTACCATCTAGCAGCTAATTCAGGAGTGATACTAGGGGGGACCTGTTTACCATCTTAATTTGGATATGGTGCATTACACAAAGGGAAGTACATTAAAGAATAGGAGGATATTGATTGGTGAAATTCAAATATACAGAGCTCTCTGAAACTGTTTGCATTATTTCACCATTGGGTGCTAAAATATTTCATGTGAAATAGTAATTAGGTACTGCAAGGATGAGTGCTTGGGCCTCAGCAAACAATCTTCATCAATGACTTATATGAGGGGACTGGCTTTACTGTGCTCAAGTTTGCTGACAATACAAAGTTAGGTGGGAAAGTATGCTGAGGAGGATGCAAAGAGGTTGTGAAAGAATTTAGACAGTTTAGGTGATCAAACAAGTAGGTGACAGATGGAATATACTGTGAAAGATTGTGAAGTTGCGCAGTTTGATAAGAAAATAGCAAAGCAGACTATTTTTTGAAAGTGAGAGACTGGGAAATTTTGGTATATGGAGGGATCTGTCCTTGTACAGGAATCATGGAATGATTGGACTGCAAGCAATTGGGACAAAACAAAATACTGCGGATGCTGGAAATCTGAAACAAAAACAAAAATTGCTGGAAAAACTCAGCAGGTCTGACAGCATCTGTGGAGAGGAAGACAGAGTTAACGTTTCGAGCCCATATGACTCTTCATCAGAACTAAAGAGAAATAGAAATGTAGTGAAATATAAGCTGTTTAAGGCAGGTGGGACAGGTGGAGCTGGATCGAGGGCCAGTGATAGCTAGAGGCAAAGTCTCCTTTGCCAAAGATGTCATAGACAAAAGGACAAAGGGGTGTTGACGGTAGTGATATTAGCTAAAGGATGTGCTAATGGTGACATTAAGGGTAGAAAGCAGGATGAGCAAGTGACAGATGGCCTTAGTGGGGATGGGGTTGGGGGGGAGGGATTGAAATAGGCTAAAAGGTGGGGTTAAAACAAGGGATGTAAATAAATTTTTAAAATAATAATGGAAATAGGTGGGAAAAGAAAAATATATATATTAAAAAAATATACTAATTATTAGAATTGGGACATGCAGGTACATCAAGCAATTGGGAAAGCAAAATGTATGTTAGTCTTTATTACAATGGGATTAGAATAAATAAAAAAAAAAATCTTTACTGCAGTTATCTAGGGCCTTTGTGAGACCACATCTGAAATACTGTGTACAGAATTGGTGGCCTTACCTAAGGAATGATATACTTGCCTTAGAAGGAATGCAACATATGTTTATTAGACTGTTTCCTTGGATGAGAGAATTGTCCCATGAGGAGATTGAATAGACTAGGCTGGAAAAACTCAGCAGGTCTGGCAGCATCAATGGAGAGAGAAACAGAATTAATGTTTCAAGCCCAATATGACTCTTCTTCAGAACTCGGTTTCTCTTTCCACAGATGCTGCCAGACCTGCTGAGCTATTCCAGCAGCTTTTGTTTTTATTTCAGATCTCCAACATCCACTTTTATATTAGATTAGGGTTATATTCTCTGGTTTATAGAAAAATGAAAGGTAATCTCAGTGAAACATGTTAACTTCTTTTGGGGATGCTGGGAACATGGGCAGCTTAGACCTGGGGGTCACAGTCTCAGAATAAGGGGCTGGCCATTTAGGACTGAAATGAGGAGACATTTCTGAATCTTCAGAATTCTTACCCCAGAGTGCTGTGGATGCTCGTCATTAAGCAAATCCAAGAGAGAGATTAATATATTTTTGAATATGGGGGAATCATGGGATATCAAGATAGTGCTGGAAGGTAGAGTTGAGGTTGAAAATCTACCATGAGCTTATTGAATGGCAGGGATGGCTTGCTGCCCCTATTTCTTTGAATTTTGCATCGATCTTTTTTCCTGCATCTAAATGCTTTTGATTTTTTTTTCTTTTCAGGATTACTGCCAAATGATTCTGAGCCATTTGTAAAGGATGTTTGCCTTTTCATGTTGTCACGGATTGCTCTCGTTTATTGGGATCAAGGTATCTAACTAAAAAGGACAAATCATCTATTAACAAAGTTTGTCAGCAGAGGGCAGCAGTTCAACACAGCTTGTTTGGCATTCTGAAATGATGACAGTTCAGTAAAACTGTTGGTTAGAATACAGTATTTCAAGGGCTTGTTTTTAACCAAAGCTACAGACTTTATGTGAAACCATTGCCTGATAGGTTTCACCCAAAAGAGCAGGAAAGCCAACATTTTGTCTAGTTTTAACACTAGGAATAATAATTCAGAGCACTGCAATGTAATTGGGCTTAAGTGTGTAAAATAAGTCTTATTAGGATCCTCAATTCTTTTTCAGTATTTTTTTTTTGCTATTACACAATTGGTCTTAACAATGGGGGACTGTTTGGGAAATTTGAAGCAGTTATTGCTGCATTGATTTACTTAATCTTTTCCTGTAGTTAAATTGTCAATGCCTTTTATTTCTACTCTTAGCTTGAGTGAGATTATGGTGCACAGTTAGATTTTTTTCCAGGTTTTGTTCCCTCTCGTCATTCCCTCAGTCTCTTCCAAAGGCAGTGACTCAATTTAAGGTATGGTTCCACGGGTGTCGAAAGCCCTCTCTATTTCTCCTAACTGGCCATTTTACATAGGTGAGTTAGTTAAGAAACATTGGATGGTCTTTTGGCTGTTGGCCTTATCCTGTTGTCACTTGACACATGTAAGGTCATGGGCAGAGATCAGAACCCTGATTGACTTCTTTTTCCTTTCCCTTATCTGGAGACACTGAGGTAAATTGTAGCATTTCCACTGTTATCGTGGCCGAGATTAGGTAATTTAATATGCATCAAAAGTTAAACACGAGGTCTATATTCCTTTCATTTATGACAGTAGAATGCAGCACGTTCACTCCTGAAGCATTGGGGAAGCTGAACTAATAACAAATTAAAAAGCATTGAATATCTTAATGACCATGTAAGTAGGTGATTTCCACATATTTTAAGAATATATATATTTCATTTTCAGGCAGTTTTCACATGAAATGTGACAAATTGGGAAATTATATTTGTTATGTTACACAGCTTCAAATAGCTTGTATATTTTTCTACTTCAATATGGAGAGAAGAAAGAGAAGAGAACTGTGTGTGTTGGGGGTGGGGTGTAGAGAAGTGTAGTAGGAGAAAAACAAAAAGCGGGTTGCTGACATGACCTATCTGTAATTTGAGCAGGTGAAAAAGAGATTTAAACTTACAACTCTAATTTGTACAAACTGAAGAAAGATTTTTTAGAAGCCCACTAAAATAGCTCAAATAGCTCTTGCTTGTAAGCCAATAAGACATGAAAGTTGTTCTCAAATCTGTAGTGACATATTTCTTTATATGCATCTTGTGAATTTGAATGATATCCACAACATTCTCTAAAATACTTTCATGTAGGTGGTGGTGGTAGCAGAGGTGGAATATAGCTTGTGAATGTTTCTAGTTTTTGTATTTTTGTTCTATTATATTAATACTTATTTTGTGACCCTTAGATTTCCCTGTGGTGTTCTTTGACAAATTTATTTTTTGAACAGATTGCTTCCAAATCATGCAGTACTTTTTAAAGTTCTTCCTCTCTGACCAAGCCTTTAGTCACCTCCTAATATCTTTTTCTTTGAGACAGCGTTCATTTTTGTCTGATTATGGTTCTCTGCAGCACTTTTGGACATTTTTCAATGTTGAAGACATTATAAAAATGCAAGTTGCTATTGTTTTTTGCCCTTCTTTAGAAAGTCTTTTTCCCCACAAACTGACTCTGACACTGTCTGAATAATAGAGCATGTTGCTTTATTCATGTCATGTTAAAAATACCTGACATAATTCTTTCAAGAAATATAATTTGCAAATAATTGAAACAAAAAAACTAAGAATTCATCAGATGAAAAGAAATGAAAGAAACCACAAAATTGCCATTACATTTTTTTTATGCTTGCTTTAGTTTTCTGCAGTGCCTTGGGATCAACGTTGAAGGATAAATGTTTTCCTGATCCTGAGAGGAAGGGAGGTACAGTGAGAAGCAGGACAACTGGGCTTTTCCTGGAGCTCTTTCACCCACTCTGTGTGATGCTGTCCTGGTTGAACACGGAGGAAGCTCAAAATGACGGTCAGCAAATAAATTTTGAATTGAAGAGTTGCTGTCTCTTATAAGACCTTGTTAATGTTTTAATGAAATTTCTATGTTCTAGCTTGAAATATATTTTCTGACGTGTATGTGTTACAAAACTTTTAAGCCTGGATCGTTTCAGTCAGGAAGTGCTGTATTACAACTGATCAATGACTGAAACCATTAGAATGAAAGTCAAACAGAATCTGCTCCATCAGATTACTTCCCAGATGGTGAAAATGAAAATTTACCACACTGCCTGTCCAGCAAATGTATGCCAAGAAAGTAGGTGCTGCAAGTTAACACTGTTATATTTAATGTTCCTCCCTTGTAAGAAATTACCAAGGTGAACCATGGGAGCACCCCCAAGGATTTAAACCGAGAATTGCTGAAAAGAGAGGCATGTTGTCGAAGCTTTTTGACTTGCACTCATCAGGACAAACTCAAAAGTGCCAAATTTCAAATGAGCACAGCAATTTATACCACAGGAGAACATTCTGGAGATTGGTTGGCAAGTTGACTGGCTGAGGTGTTGCCATGGAGAAAGTAACAAGGAACTATAGGCTCCCCATGTTTCCTGATATTTCAAAAACGGGTGCAAGGGAATGGGTCCCTACATATGAATGTATGTTGCTTCCAACAAGCTTAAATGAGCCACAATATGAGCTTTACTGAAAAAAATTAACAACATGTTAATCAAGCTGTTTCACCTTGCTACTATGCGGTGGCGATGTGAGTGGTATTTTCCAGCTAAAGGATGCTATCAGCCAATGTCTCAGCTAATCAGAGTCAATTTGCCAATCAATCAGCACTCTTTTTCTCCTGTGGTATAAATAGTTGTGATTGTTTGAAATTTGGCATACTTGTCCTGATGAGTGCAAGATGAAAAGCTTCAACAACATGTCTCTCTTTTCAGCAATATTCAAGTTCCGTCGTAGCAAGCGACAAAACAGGAGTGTAATATAGCAGCACCAGAGAGTCAGGAGAGCAAGCAGAACCATGAGACCAATCCTGAGGATTAGAACAGAAGCAGCACAGCTGTAGAACGTCAGGAATGCGAGGAACACTGCCAGAGCAGCCCCAAGGATGTAAACAGAAGCACAGCAAACTAGCAACAGAGAGAGAGATAAACAGCTCAGCAGGAAACAAATCACAGTGTTGTCACACCCCAAGGATGAACGGAGAAGGTAAATGTAGAGGGAAACATTTAAGTTAACCTACCTATAACTTAATCTAGGTCAAGTAATTAGCTTAAAACTTAGCTTTTTTAAGTTGAATTGGAAGTCTGGAGGTAAGGGAGCCCAAGCATTAGTGAGATGCGTGAAAAAACACAGGTAAATTGATATCAGCAGAAAGGAAGAAGCTCATTGGCAAGTAGCTGGTGAGATTTTTGTCCAGACCAGGCACAAGTCCTACAATTCTTTATGGTAAATTTAGATAGTAGCCTAACGAATAGTGGGAAGGCAGTCTTCTCAGTTCCGTCAAATGCAAATTCTGTGCCATGTGGAAACTCCAGGGTGCCTCTCGTGTTCTGGACAACCACAAGTGTAGGAAGTGTCATCAGCTGGAAGAGCTTGAGCTCTGGGTTTTGGAGCTTGAACAGCAGCTGGTGTCACTGCAGTCCATCCATGAGGCTGAGAGCTACATGGGTAAGATGGTCACTTTGCAGTTTAAGAATTTCCAGCCAGAAAGGTGACCGTCAGTTTGTGGCGCATTATAATTCTAGTCCCTTTTTGTGGCAACCCCAGATCAGGCATGCCCCTCTCAGATGACTCCTTTCAACTTTAGGTTTGGATCCTAAAGATGCTAAATGGGTCTGAAAGACTGATTTATTTCTCTCCAATGGAAAGGAGCTTGCTGAGAGTATCACTGTCCTTCAGGTAACAATACTGGCTGAGGTCTTTAACAAGCTTCAGCCAGATTATAATATCAAGGATAGCATTAGTGTCTAGGTATAACTCATCAGTAATGTACCCCCCACCAAAGAGGGTATGGAGTTGGGTTCGCAAGGGGCGTGCGAGGAGACTACGCCTGAGTGAGACGGAGGCTGAGTAGGTAGTGAATTAGATTCATGTGGTAAGTTCTGCTGAGTCCTTTTCTGGCTTAACTATAGATTAAAAATCAAGATCAGACATACCACCAACCTTCAAGTAAGTTAGGCTAGCCTGTTAAGTAGAGAACTGCCTGGAGTGGCAGATTTTTTTTACTTATTCATTTATGGGATGTGGGCATTTATTGCCCATCCCTGATTGCCCTTGAGAAGGTAGTGGTGAGCTGCCTTCTTGAACCGCTGCAGTCTCTGTGGTGTATGCACACCGCAGTGCTGTTAGGGAGGGAGTTCCAGGATTTTGACCCAGTGACAGTGAAGGAACGGCGATATATTTCGAAGTCAAGATGGTGAGTGGCTTGGAGGGGAACTTCCAGGTGGTGGTATTCCCATGTATCTGCTGCCCTGTCCTTCTAGATGTGGGTTTGGAAAGTGCTGCCTAAAGACCCTTGGTGAGTTTCTGCAGTGCATCTTGTAGATGGCACTAACCGATGCTACTGTGCGTCGGTGATGGAGGGAGTGAATGTTTGTGGATGTGGTGCCAATCATGCGGGCTGCTTTGTCCTGGATGGTGTCAAGCTTCTTGTGTTTGGGAGCTGCACTCATCCAGGCAAATGGGGAGTATTCCATCACAGCCCTGACTTGTGCCTTGTAGATGGAGGACAGGCTTTGGGGAGTCAGGAGGTGAGTTACTCGTCGCAGGATTCCTGGCCTCTGACCTGATCTTGTAGCCATAGTATTTATATGGCTAATCCAATTCAGTTTCTGGTCAATGGTAACCCCCAGAATGTTGATAGTGGGGGATTCAGCGATAGTAATGCCATTGAGCGTCAAGTGGTAATGGTTAGATTCTCTCTTGTTGGAGATGGTCATTGTCTGGCACTTGCGTGGCATGAATGTTACTTGCCACTTGTCAGAGCAAGCTTGGATATTGTTCAGGCTTTGCTGCATTTTGACATGGACTACTTCGGTATTTGAGGAGTTGCGATTGGTGCTGAACATTGTGCAATTGTCAGCGAACACCCCAACTTCTGACCTTATGCAACATCATTGATGAAGCAGCCGAAGATGATTGTACCTAGGACACTCCTGCAGTGATGTCCTGGAACTGAGGCGATTGACCTCCAACAACCACAACCATCTTCCTTTGTGCTTCCTTTATGACCAACCAGTGGAGAATTTTCCCCCGATTCCCATTGACTCCAGTTGATGTCGAGGGCAGTCACTCTCACCAAACCTCTGGAGTTCAGCTCTTTTGTCCATGTTTGAACCAAGGCTGTAATGAGGTCAGAAGCTGAGTGACCCTGGCGGAACCCAAACTGAGTGTCAGTGAACAGGTTATTGCTAAGCAAGTGCCGCTTGATAGCACTGTTGATGAACTCTTCCATCACTTTACTGATGATTGAGAGTAGACTGATAGGGCGGTAATTGGCTGGCTTGGATCTGCCCTGCTTTTTGTCTACAGGACATACCTGGCAATTTCCCCACTTTGCCGGGTAGATGCCAGTGTTGTAGCTGTACTGGAACAGCTTGGTTAGGGGTATGGCCAGTTCTGGAGCATAAGTCTTCAGTACTATTGCCAGAATATTGTCAGGGCCATAGCCTTTGCACTATCCAGTGCCTTCAGCCGTTTCTGGCTATCATGTGGAGTGAATCGCATTGACGAAAGACTGGCATCAGTGATGTTGGGGACCTCTGGAGGACGCTGAGATGGAGCATCCACTCGGCACTTCTGTCTGAAGATTGTTGCGAATGCTTCAGCCTTATCTTTTGCACTGATGTGCTGGGCTCCTCCATCATTGAGGATGGCAATATTTGTGGAGCCTTCTCCAGTGAGTTGTTTAATTGTCCACCGCCATTCGCGGCTGGATGTGGCAGGACTGCAGAGCTTAGATCTGAACCGTTGGTTGTGGGATCGCTTAGCTCTTGTATCACTTGTTGTTTATGCTGTTTGGCACGCAAGTAGTCCTGTGTTGTAGCTTCACCACTTTGAATTATGATTTTTAGGTATGCCTGGTGCTACTCCTGGCATGCCCTCCTGCACTCTTCATTGAACCAGAGTTGATCTTCTTGGCTTGATGTTAATGGTAGAGTGGGGGATCTGCCAGGCCATGAGGTTACAGATTGTGTTCGAGTACAATTCTGCTGCTGCTGATGGCCCACAGTGCCTCATGGATGCCCAGTCTTGAGTTGCTAGATCTGTTTGAAATCTATCCCATTTAGCACGGTGGTAGTGCCACACAACACGATGGAGGGCATCCTCGATGTGAAGGCGGGACTTTGTCTCCACAAGGACTGTGCGGTGATCACTCCTGCCGATACTGTGATGATGCATCTGTGGCAGGCAGGTTGGTGAGGATGAGGGCAAGTATGTTTTTCCTTCTTGTTTGTTCCCTTACCACCTGCCGCAGACCCAGTCTAGCAGCTATGTCATTTAAGGCTTGGCCTTCTCGGTCAGTGGTGGTACTACCGAGCTACTCTTGGTGATGGACATTGAAGTGCCCCAACCAGAGTACATTCTGCACCCTTGCCACCCTCAGTGCTTCCTCCAAGTGTTGTTCAACATGGAGGAGCACTGATTCATCAGCTGAGGAAGGGCGGTATGTGGTAATCAGCAGGAGGTTTCCTTGCCCCTGTTTGACCTGATGCCATGAGACTTCATGGGATCCAGAATCGATGTTGAGGACTCCCAGGGCAACTCCCTCCCGACTGTATACCGCTGTGCCGCTACCTCTGCTGGGCCTGTGGGCAGGACATACCCAGGGATGGTGATGGTGGTACCTGGGACATGATCTGTAAGGCATAGTTCCATGAGTATGGCGAGGTCAGGTTGTTGCTTCATTAGTCTGTGAGATAGCTCTCCCAATTTTGGCACTAGCCCCCAGTTGTGAGTAAGGAGGACTTTGCAGTGTCGACAGGGCTGAGTTTGCCGTAGTTGTTTCCGTTGCCTAGGTCGATGCTGGGTGGTCCATCTGGTTTCACTCCTTTTTTGAGACTTTGTAGCATTTTGATAAAACTGAGTGGCTTGCTAGGCCATTTTTGAAGGCATTACATTGGGTGGGTCTCAATTCACATGTAGGCCAGACCAGGTAAGGATGGCAGATTTCCTTCCCTAAAGTGCAATAGTGAACCAGATGGGTTTTCACGCCAATCGACAATCGTTTCATGTCCATCGTTAGACTTTATTGAATTCAAATTCCACCATCTGCCGTGGCGGGATTTGAACCTGGGCCCTGGAGCATTACCCTGGGTCTCTGGATTACTAGTCGAGCCACAATACTACTACCCCCATGCTGCAGGACGTACCCAAGATGTTGATGGTGGTGTTTGGGACATGATCTGTAAGGTATGATTTCCTGAGTATGACTATGTTAGGCTGTTCCGTGACTATTCTGTGAGACAGCTCTCCTAATTTTGGCACAAGCGCCCAGATGTTAGTCAATTACCTGGAAGCAGTTGGTTCAAGTGGTGTTCATTACTTTAGCAGGAAGGTCACCTAGCTAGTGACTCATCAGAGGGTCAATATAAGAGACAGACTTTTCAAACTACACAATCAGTAAGGGGCATGTGAGGAGACAGGGAACTACGCTGGAGTGAGATGGAGACTGAGTGAGTAGAGAATTTGGTTCACGTGGGAATTCGGTGCACTGGGGAAAGAGGCGTAGTGTACTTAGGAAGTATTCTAAGTTAATTAAGTGAGTAATTAAATTAATTAAATAGCATAAGTAACAGAGGCAGAACAGGTGTTATGTTGCAGCTGTGGAATGTGGGAGCTTTCGGATGCCAAGGTGATCCATGATAAACACGCCTGCAGAAAGTGTAAGCAGCTAGAGGAATTCCGGATCAGGATTGTTGACCTGGAAGCCAAACTGCAGACACTGCACAACATAAGGGAGGGGGAGAAATATCGGGACACTTCGTTCCAGAAGATGGCCGCACCTCTTAGAATAGGGTCATCTGTTTTGATCAGCAGTGATGGACAGGAGGATGTGACCGTGAGTGAGGCAGATAAAGGGACCGAGCAGACAGTAGAGGAGCAGCCTCAGACTTTGCAATTGTCAAACAGGTTTGAGATGCTCACAGCCTTTGTGGACGAAAGCGAGGTCCGCAAGATGGATGAGCATGCTGGCTGTGGCACCATGCTACAGGAAGCCATTCAAGCTGGGGGAGCAAACAGGAATGTGGTGGTAGTGGGGGACAGTATAGTGAGGGAGATTGACACTGTTCTCTGCAGCAAAGAGGGAGAGTCCAGAAGGTTGTGTTGCCTGCCCGGTGCCAGGATCCGGGACATCTGCCTATGACTGGAGAGGAGCTTTGCAGTGGGAGGGGGAGGATCCATTTGTCGCGGTCCATGTAGGTACCAATAACATAGGCAGGACAAGGAAAGAGGTTCTGCACAGTGAGTATGAGAAGCTAGCTACCAAATTGAGAAGCAGAACCTCAAAAGTAATAATCTCTGGATTATTACTTGAGCCACGTGCAAATTGGCATAAAGCAAGTAAGATTAGAGAGATGAATGCGTGGCTCAAGGACCGGTGGCTTTCGGTTTGTGGGGAACTGGCACCATTAATGGGGAAAGTGAGAGCTGTACCGTTGGGTAGTCTACATCTGAGCTATGCTGGGACAAGTGTTCTTGTGAATCGCTTAACTAGAAAAGTAGAGAGGGCATTAAACTTTAAAAGGCATGAGGGATCACACTTGGGTAGATGTAGCAAATCAAACGGTAGATTCAAGGCAGGAGACCATAATAGTAATATGGAAAATGAGGGCCATAAAATAGCAGGAAGGGACAGAGAGAGAAGACCTAACAGTACACCAATAGCGAAGACTAGATGTTATAAAGATAACAAAAAGACAAAACTAAAGGCTCTGTATCTGAATGTGCATAGCATTCATGACAAAAGTAAATCAATTGATAGCGCACATTGAAGTAAATTAGTATGATCTGATAGTGATTACGGCGATGCTGTAGGATGACAAGGATTGAGTCCTGAATATTGTGGGATATATGACATTTGAGGAATAGGAAGCTAGGTAAAGGTGGAGGGGTGTAACACTGTTGATCAAGGATGGCATTGGTGTAATAGTTAGAGATGACCTTGGTTCAGGAGATTGGGATGTAGATGAAGATGTAGACTCTTTGGGTGAAGATGAGAAATAGTAAGGGAAAGAAGTCACTCGTAGGACAAAGTTATACAAGATGAAATATTGGGTGCATGTGATAAGGGGATGACAATAATCATGGATGGCTTTAATCTACATATGAACTGGAAAAATCAGATTGGCAGTGGTAGCCTGGATAAGGAGTTTATAGAATGCTTTTGAGAGAGTTTTTTTAGAACAGCACATCCTGGAACCAACCAGAGAGCAAGTTATATTAGACTTTGTATTGTGAAATGTGACAGAATTAATTAATGACCTCAGATTGAAGGCATCCCCGAGGTGGCAGCGACCACAACATGGCTGAGTTTTACACCCAGTTTGAAAGGGAGAAGAGTGGGTCTAAGACTAGGATTTTAAACTTAAATAAGGGCAACTATGTGAGCATGAAAGCTGAGCTAGCTGAAGTGAATTGGGTTACTTGGCCGGGGGATAGATCAATAGAGAAGCAGTAGCAGACTTTTAAGGGGATGTTTCAGAATACTCAAAATAACTATATTCCTACTATAAAGAAAAATTTTAAGGGGAGGATCCATCATCCGTGGTTCACTGTAGAAATTAAGGAAAGCATCAGACTTAAGGAAAAAACATATAACTGTGCAAAGGTGAGTGGCAGGTCCGATGATTGGTCAGAATACAAATAACAGCAGAGAATGACGAAAAGTTAATCAGGAGAGAAAAATTAGAGCGTGAGAGGAAGCCAGCTAGAAATGTAAAAACGGATTGCAAGAATTTCGGCAGGTATTTAGAAAGGAAAAGAATAAGTAAAATGAGCGTTGGTCCTCCAGAGAGTGAGAAATGGGGAGTTAATAATAGGTATAAAGGAATTGGCGGATATACTCTATAGCACTAGAACACCTAGGACATGAGGTTGCAGACAGAGGTTGAGTAAATGGATAAAAATCTGGCAGATAGAGTATAATGTGGGTAAATGTGAAGTTGTTCACTTTGGCAGGAAGATTAAAAAAGCAGAGTATCACTTAAATGCAGAATGCCTGGAGAATTCCGAGGTGCAAAGGGATCTAGGTGTTCTAGTGCATGAATCACACAAAGTTAGTATGCAGGTACAGCAAGTAATTTAAGAAGATTAATGGAATGCTGTCCTTTATTATGAGAGGAATTGAACATAAAAATAAAGATGTTATGCTTCAGTTATACAGGGCATTGGTGAGACCACATCCCGAATATTATGTGCAGTTTTGGTTTCCTTATTTAAGGAAGGATGTAAATGTGTTGAAGGTGGTTCAGAGGAGGTTTACTAGATTGATACCTGGAATAAGTGGGTTGTCTTATGAGGAAAGGTTGGACAGACTGGGCTTGTTTCCACTGGAGTTTAGAAGAGTGAGGGGTGACTTGATTGACGTATATAAGATCCTGAACTGTGTTGACAGGGTGGATGTGGAAAGGATGTTTCCTCTTGTGGGTGAGTCCAGAATTAGGGGACACTGTTTTAAAATTAGGGATTGCCCTTTTAGGACAGAGGTGAGGAAAAATGTTTTCTCCCAGAAGGTTGCGTGACTTTGAAACACTTTTTTTAGAAGGCGGTGGAGGTGGGGCCATTGAATTTTTCTAAGGCGGAAGTAGATAGGTTCTTGTTAGGCAAGGGAATCAAAGATTATAAGGGGTAGATGGGAATGTGGAATTCAAAACAAGCAGATCAGCCATGATCTTATTGAATGGTGCAGCGGGCTTGAGGGGCCAAATGGCCTACTTCTGCTGTTTTGTATGTTCATATTTGCAATACAGAAGACTATGTGAGGCAATATAAATTCTAAACTGTATGGATGTTTATCAAAGAACTGAACATGAAATTCACAGTCGTGAAAATAGTGAATTGCAACGTTAAAAAGATTTCTAATAGAGAATCCAGTTTTTAAATTCAATTATTGTTACTGTAAGATATTTTAAGTTGGATATCCATCACTTATTAAAGTAGCATTACTTTAATTCCCTGAGTGAAGACTACAGAGTTAGTGAGATGACTCTGTCCCAGTTAAGCAGGGAATTATTTTCGCTGAGCTCTAGCAACTGTACCTTTACTGTGAGAGATGCTGGAGTGAATTTAGCGAAGCTGAAAATCCAGTGTATGCTCTCAATACTTATAGTATGTCTTGGGCTGCATAACTAATTTCTTATATATAGGGGTGATATCTTAATTGTAATTAGTGCCAGCTTTTTTATGTTCCAAATATGGCTTTGATCCCTGCTAATTTCTGAGTAGGCCTAGACCCTCCTTGATTCTGAGAAACTTTATGTAATTATTAACTTCCACTTAAGGCCGAGCCCTTATTGTTTCCAGGAAAGCAAACTTGGCAGATGGTCAATTTGTTCATTAGTCATGAGTCTGTTTTAAAATTATAATGTAGCTCAAGGGTTGCAAAATTCTAGTTGACTGGTCTAGGGTTATCAGAATAAACTCATTTTATCAAATCCTACCTGGTTTTTCTGACAGTTTGTGACTTAAATGTGTTACCCTGCAATTTTTGGTGTTTGTCTTATTATGGATTTTTCTGACTGTTGCAAGAAGACACAAGTCTCTGCATGCAGAGTGCTGTGGTCAGGCATTGTGAACTTTATTTACCCTTTTTTAAAAAATGAATTCTTTTAAGTTGTTACCTATAGGAAAATAACTCTTTTAACCGTAACCCCTTATTATGACCTGATTTCTTTACAGAGATTGCTTCACAAGACAGGCATGAAGCACCAGGCAGGTAATGCAGGAGGGCACCCCCCTAAGTGCATCTTGCTCTTGATAACCAGTATTTAGTTTGAAATACTGGTGAGGACAATGAGCCAATCCATGGCACCATGAATGGTTCAACTGGACGAGGTTGAAGGGATGGGGAGAAGGAGGTCAGAAAAACAATAGCGATCGGAGATTCAATAGCTTGGACACGGGGCTGTAACCTTAATAACAAGAGCTATTTAGTTAAAAATATCATAGCTTAAGAGCTGCAATGCTGTTACTTAAATACCAACAATAATGTAAAACAAGGCAGAGACACATTTCAACAAATTTTAAAGGTTTTTACAAAAAAGCTGTTAATTGAATGATACTTCCTCACAAGCATAAAGTTAATAAAGTTTTAAAAAAAACCAAACAATTTGATTACCATCAAAATGGGTTTGATCAATCAAGGTAAGGGGTTTGTACAGGAGGCCTTATTGAGCCACATCTGACTCCGGAGATGTAGGTTGTAGACCCCTGAGCTATGGGAACATACTGGTATTTTTGCAGCTGCATACATGACTCCAGGATGGTATGTTGCTTCCCTGATGCCAAGGCGAAGGATGTCACTGAGCGACTTCAGGGCATTCTGAGTTTGGGGGGGGGGGTGGCGGTGGGGAGGTGGGCAGAAGGGGGTGGTGATGGTTGGTGAACTGCCAGAAATCGTGGCTCATATCCTAATGACACAGCAAGAAAGAGGGATTGAGGCCCTGCAGGCAAATTTTATGGAGCTAGGAGATCACAGAATCACAGAATTTTAACGGCACAGAAGGAGGCCATTCAGCCCATCGTGTCTGCACCGGCTCTCCAACTTAGCATTATGACTTACTGCCATTATCCTGTCTTTTCCCCATACCCCTGTTCTATTCAAATAATCAATTAATGCCTTCTTGAATGCCTTGATTGAACCTGCCTCCACCACGCTTCCAGGCAGTGCATTCCAGACCTGAACCACTTGTGCAAAAAAGTTTTTTCTCACATTGCATTTGCTTCTTTTTCAGATCACTTTAAGTCTGTGCCCTCTCATTCTTGATCCTGGGGAACAGTTTCTCCCTATCTGCTCTGTCCAGCCCCCTCATGATTTTGAACATCTCTATCAAATCTCCTCTTAGCCTTCTTCTCTCCAAGAAGAACAGTCCCAACCTCTCCAATCTACCTTCGCAACTGAAGTTTCTCATCCCTGGAACCATTCCTGTAAACATCTTCTGCACTCTCTCCAAAGTGTTCACATCATTCCTATAAAGTGGCACCCAGAACTGTACACAATACTTCAGCTGAGCTGTAATGAGTGTCATGTATAAATTCAGCATAGACTCCTTGCTCTTGTACTCTATACCCCTATTAATAAAGCCCAGGATACTTTATGCTTTATTAACTGCTCTCTCCACCTGCCCTGCCACCTTCAATGATCTATGCACATATTCACCCAGGTCTTTCTGCTCCTGCGCCTCCTTCAAATGTTCACCCCTTATTTTATATTGCCTGTCCATGTTCTTCCTACCAAAATGCATCATCTCATACTTCTCCACATTGAACTTCATCTGCCACCTATCTGCCCACTCCACCAACTTGTCTCTGTCCTTTTGAAGTTCTGCACTGCCCTCCTCACAGTTTACAACATTCCCAAGCTTCGAAATAAATTAATTAGTGGGATTCTCAAGGCTATAAGAACATAGATCATAAGAAATAGGAACAGGAATATGTCATATGTGCTCCTAAGCCTGCTCCACCATTCAGTAAGATCAAGGCAGAACTGATCGTGGCCTCAACTCACTTCCGTGCCTTCCCCCCATGACTCTTGACTCCCTTCAAGAGAGATCAAAATTTCTCTAACTCAGCCTTGAATATATTAAACACCACAAGGTACAAGTTCCTCTCCAAGCCAGTCATCATCCTGACTTGGAAATGTAGCTCTGTTCCTTCATTGTTGCTGGGTCAAAATCCTGAAACTCCCTCCCTAACAGCACTGTGGGTGCATCTACACCACATGCAGCGGTTCAAGAAGGCAGCTCACCAGCACCTTCTCGAAGGCAATTAGGGATGGGCAATAAATGCTGGCCTAGCCAGTGATGCTCACATCCCATCAATGAATAAAAAAAATGACCCAGCCTCCGCTGCTCTCTAGGGTAGAGAATTCCAAAGATTGGCGACTCTTTAAGAGAAGAAATGCCTCTTCTTAAATGCCATCTTAAATGCAAGACCCCCTTATGAAACTGTGCCCCTTAGTTTTAGAGTTCCCTATAAGGAGAAACGTTCTCTCAGCATCTACCCCATAGAACCTCATATGTTTCAATAAGATTACCAGTTATTCTTTTAAACTCCAATGAGTGTAGGCCCAACCTGATCAACCTTTCCTCATAAGGCAACCCCTTTATCCCAGGAATCAACCTAGTGAACCTCCTCTGAATTGCCTCCAATGCAAGTATATTCCTCCATATGAGACCAAAACTATACGCAGTACTCTAGGTATGGCCTCATCAACGACCTATGCAGTTGTAAGGTTTCCTAGCTAGTAATCTCTGGATTACTCCCAGTGCCAAGCATAGATGAGTACAGAATAGATGAATACTGCAGATGAATGCGTGGCTGGAGAGAGAGTGCAAGAAGGTAGATTTTAGATTCCTGGACATCGTGATTGGTTCTAGAGGAGATGGAACCTGTACAGGCCAGGTGGTTGCATATCTCAAGAGGACCAATATTGTGGCAGGGAGGTTTGCTGATGCCATTGAGGAGGTTTGAACGAGCTTGCTGGCTGGATGGGAATTTGAGTATAGATTCAGATGGGACAAAAGCAACGCTGGAAATGGAAGGCAGGAAATTAGTGAGTATTGAAGACAGAGAAACCAAAGGCTAGAAAATAATGTCAAAGGAGTCGTACTGTGCTTAGGGGTATATACTTCAATACAAGGAGTTTAGTGAATAAGGCAGATGAGCTGAGGGCACACATAATCACTTGGAAGTATAATATCATAACTATTTCTGAAACATGGCTTAAAGGGCAGGCATGGCAACTTAACATTCCATGTTGACGTTGGTTAAAGGATAAATATTGTACATGGTAGTGCACCTAAAAGAGAAAATGGGGCCTCATTTTAATATCTCAGCTGAAAGACAACACTTTTTACAGTACTACCTGAAGTGTCAGCCTAGAATATGTGCGTAAAACTCTGTCTCCTGACATTGATGTGGCATTACATGGGAACAACAGCCTAAGTCCATACCTCACCCAGTTGTGAAGACTTGCTGTCTTTTGCCATCATCAATCAACCCTCACATAAGATCACTATTAAAGACACCACACACCCAAAGACTACAGTGGTTGAAGGAGGAGGCCCACCCACCCCTTCTTGGCTACTTAGCAATTAGGGTTGAGTACTATTGCACTGCAGAGATCAGAAAATATATGAGATAGATGCCAGTACAAATCGTTAATACATTTTTAATGCTTAAAGCTAGCCCTAATGTTTGTATATCTTCACAAAGGCTTATTCTGGACTTCTCTTCCTTGGTACTCTGTAACATTTCTTTTGGTACTTCTTTGTAGGTAACAGCTTTGATACTTCACATGTTTATGTCAGCAAATTAAAGGTTTTTAAGCTGAAGCTATGTCATACAAAATTTACTCCCTTGTCCCAAACCTGGTCAGCCTCATTTCTGTATGAACCAGATGGTAATGTGCTATATTCTACAAGATCAAGTACATTTACATATACTATTCTTTGTTGATTTAAAATTTCTGTCTTTTTCTAAATCTAGTTAAAATTTTTTGATACTCTAAAACATGTTATATTCACAATACAAAATGCTATTTTTGCAGCCTCTAAGTATATTTTTGTTGTGATACTTATTTACCCAATGTAAAGGCAAAGAACACTAGCTGACCTTTAAAATGCGTGGCTTAAAAAATGAAATACATACAATAAAATTAAAATACACAATTAACAAGGTGCTAGTTTGGCTGTCTGGTTCACAAGTGCTCCACACAGTGTCTTTTGAACTTTCAGAATCTTGATGAATTTCAAAAATTAGCAGGAATAATTTCTGCAATCCTCATACTGAAAATTATGCCGTACAGAACTTTTATAAAATTCAGATTCAGTTTAAATAACATTTATAACATTTGTTTTATTTACTAAATAATAATACGGAGTAAGCGCTCATCAAAACTCTGTAATTAGGAGTCAAACAATAATGCTTAATAATTTTTACACCCAATTTTATCCTGGTTTTTCTTTATTTTTTGACAAAAGTAAAACGGAAAGCACCAATAAAACCCTGAATTAATACAAATAAAAAGGATGTTAAAATAACCTCCTGTAGTCTGGAATATCAGCATAGGTTTGTTATTTTCAATTTTAAATTGCAGTCTCTACAGCTCATTAAATGAGAGAATCTTTTCAAAAATACTTGATTAAACTGGACAGTTGCTCAACGAACCATGCATAGCTAACATCATCCTGTAAATACTGATGCCCAAAGAATGATTATTTAAATAATTAAATAGCCAATAAACATTATAAATATTTAATAATTCATGAACATTTGGGAGATTACGAATTATATTGCTTCAAATTAAAGTGTTAGAAACATGAAGTTTAATTTTTTTTTATTTGTTCAAGTGGATGTAGGCCAGCATTCATTGCCCATCCCCTAATTGCCCTTGAGAAGGTGGTGGTGAGCTGCCCTCTTGAACTCCTGCAGTCCATGCGGTGTAGGTACACTCACAGTGCTGTTAGGAAGGGAGTTCCAGGATTTTGCCCAGTGACAGTGAAGGAACGGTGATATATTTCCAAGTCAGGATGGTGTGTGGCTTGGAGGGGAATTTCCAGGTGGTGGTGTCCCCATGTGTCTGCTGCCCTTTTCCTTCTAGATGGTAGTGGTCGTGAGTTTGGAAGGTGCTGTCTAAGGAGCCTTGGTGAGTTCCTGCAATGTATGTTGTAGATGGTACACATTGCTGCCACTGTGCATTATTGGTGGACCGAATGAATGGCACCCAACCACAAACAATGAAGTGGGCTACTTTGTCCTGGACGGTGTCAAGCTTCTTGAGCGTTGTGGGAGCTGCAGTCATCCAGGCAAGTAGAGAGTATTCCATCACACTCCTGACGTCCCTTGTAGATGGTGGACAGGCTTTGGGGAGTCAGGAGGTAAGTTACTTGCTGCAGAATTCCTAGTGTCTGACCTGCTCTTGTAGCCACACTATTTATATGGCTAGCCCAGTTCAGTTTCTGGTCAATGGTAACCCCTAGGATATTGATGGTGGGAGATTCCGTGATGGTAATGCTATTTAATGTCAAGGGAGGATGGTTAGATTCTCTCTTGTTGGAGATGGTCATTGCCTGACACTTGTGTGGCGCGAATGTTACTTGCCACTTGTCAGGCCAAGCCTGGATATTGTCCAAGTCTTGCTGCATTTGAACATGGGCTGCTTCAGTATCTGAGGAGTTGTGAATGGTGCTGAACATTGTGCTTCATCAGCAAACATCCTCACTTCTGACCTTGTGATGGAAGGAAGGTCATTGATGAAGCATCTGAAGATGGTTGGGCAGAGGACACTACCCTGAGGAGCTCCTGCAGTGATGTCCTGGAACTGAGATGATTGACTTCCAGTATTGGAATTAAAAGTCTAATGATGACCATGAAACCATTGTTGTAAAAACCCATCTGGTTCACTAATGTCCTTTAGGGAAAGAAACCTGCCGTCCCGTCTGGCCTACATGTGACTCCAGACCCACAGCAATGTGGTTGACTCTTAAATGCCCTCTGAACTAGGGCAATGAGGGATGGGTAATAAATGCTGGCCTGGCCAGCGACACCCACATCCTATGAACGAATTTTTTTTAAAAACCACAACCATCTTTTTTTGTACTAGTTATGACTCCAACCAGCAGAGTTTTTCCCTCTGATTCCCATTGACTCCAGTTTTGTTAGGGCTCCTTGAAACCACACTCTTGTCAAATGCGACCTTGAGGTCAATGGCAGTCATTCTCACCTCGCCTCTGGAGTTCAGCTCTTTCATCCATGTTTGAACCAAGGCTGTAATGAAGCCAGGAGCTGAGTGGCCCTGACAGATGCTAAACTGAGGTCAGTGAGCAGGTTATTGCTAAGCAAGTGTCGCTTGATAGCACTTTTGATGACCCCTTCCATCAGTTTTTATTGATCGATGGGGTGGTAATTGGCCGGGTTGGATTTGTCCTGCTTTTTGTGGACAGGACATACCTGGCAATTTCACATAGCCGGTTGGATGCCAGTGTTGTAGCTGTACTGGAACAGCTTGCCTAGGGGTGCAACAAGTTCTGGAGCACAAATCTTCAGTACTATAATTATCACTCATCTGGTGAAATGACAGTAGCTTATAGGCATTTTTAATATCAAAAATATGGTATGGTTTATTCTCAAAAATAGTAATTCATAGAATCATAGAATGGTTACAGCACAGAAGGAGGCCATTCAGCCCATTGTGTCCTTGCTGGCTCTCTAAAGGAGCAATTTTCTCCCTTTTGTGCCTTTTTAGTGCTTTTTTCTCCCCTACCTAACCCTGCAAATCTTTCCTTTTCAGATAAAGATTCTTTTAAAAGCCTCAGTTGACCCTGCCTCCACCACACTCTGAGGCAATGCATTCCAGATCCTAACCATTCACTGCGTAAACAAGTTTTTCCTCATGTCGCCATTGCTTCATGTCGCTATTGCTTCTTTTGCCAATCACCTTATATCTGTGCTCTCGGTTCTTGATCCTTCCACCAATGGGAACAGTCTCTGCCTATCTACTCTTTCCAGACCCCTCATGACTTTGAATATCTCTATCAAATCTGCTCAATCTCCTCTCCTCCAAGGAGAACTATCCCAAGCTTTCCAATCTTTCTATGTAACTGAAGTTCTAACCTCTGGAACCATTCTCGTGAACCTTTTCTGCAGCCTCTCTAATGCCTTCACACTTTTCCTAAAGTGTAATGCCCAGAACTAGATGCAATATTCCAGTTGAGGCTGAACCAGTGCAACATACGAACATACAAACTAGGAGTAGGAGTAGGCCACTTGGCGCTTCAAGCCTGCTCTGCCATTCAATAAGATCATGACTAATCTGATTGTAACTTTCCAATAGCCTTTCGCCCCCTTGTAAATCAAGAATCTATCAAGCTCTGCCTTAAAATATTCAAAGACCCTGCTTCCTTTACACAGGTTTAACATGACTTCCTTTCTTTTGTCCTCTTTGCTCCTGTTTATAAAGCCCAGGATGCTGTATGCTTTATTAAATGTTCTCTCAACCTGTCCTGCCACCTTAAATGATTTATGCACATATACACCCAGGTCCCTCTGCTCCTGCACCCCTTTTAGAATTGTACCCTTTATTTTATATTGTCACTCTGCATTCCTTCTACCAAAATGAATCACTTCACACTTCTCTGCATTAAATTTCATTTGTCACTTGTCTGCCCATTCTACAACCTGTCAATATCCTTTAGAAATTCTACACTATCCTCATGGTTCACAATATCTGCAAATTTTGAAACTATGTCCTGTACACCGAGGCCTAGGCCATTAATATATATCAGCAAGAACAGGGGCCCTAACCCCAATCCCTGGAGAACTCCACTATAAAACCTTCCACGGGTCCGAAAAATAACTGTTTAGCGCTACTCTTTGGCCTGGATTTTCACCGAGTCGAGTTGATTTGGGAGTCCTTTAAAAATGGCAGACTGGTCCCGATTCCGGGATTCCTAACCCCATTCCCCGCTCTGCGATTTTTTTGGGAGTACCTTTAAAAGGTGCAGCTGCTTTCTGCCAAAACCTGCATTCGGCACTCCAGACCTGGCCGGCGCCATTGTGGACATAGGCATGTCCTACTCCTTGTCAATTTTCATGGAGTTGGGCCAGGTTTTCACGGCTCCTTAGAGTCGTGAACCCTAGTTTGCATGAGGGTATCTTTTAAAAGATAAGTTCAAAAGGTCTGCAGAGATCACACAGCCTGAGCTGTTAATGAAACAATCTTCCCCCTGGGGAGCAGGTATTCTGGTATTCTAATAGATATTTGGCCCTCGGTCAAGTGTACAGAATGAGGCATGGCCTCTCAGATCTCTGTGGTCTGTGGTCAAATTCACAATGTTTGTTGACGTAAGTAAATGGTTTCAAGAGTTTGTGGTTTCTGGTTTTTGAAACTTCAAAGGACCTGAATGATTGACATTTTTATTAGCTTGACGTCCAGAACTTTTTTCACAGGAGAAAGTGATCAATGGATTACATTTTCTTCAGAGCTGTTTTTTTTTGGAAATCTCACTTCTTACACGATGTTGTAGGAAGTGTAGAGTGGGCATGGAAGTACCAGAGCCTGGCATAGTGGTCATGAGAGGACATAAGGAGTGAGTGGAAGGGCAGAGCCTGGCAGTGGGGGCATGAGGGGCCTGAGGGGGTGGGTGGGGGCATGGATGGGGCACAGGGAGTGTTTGGAGGTTGAAGGGATGAAGAGCCTTTGTGTTTTTATTCCACTGGGACAATGTCCCACGGTATTGGGGCACGCCTTTTAAACAGCCTGCCATGGCACCCGGCAGCCCCTGTGGTTGCCTCCTCACTTCTACCCAGGTCGACTGGCCCAACTCCAGCTTGCACCTTAACCCCAGCAATGATGAGCCCATCTTGGCGGGCACTTTCTCCCAAGGCAGGTGGGCCGAGCTGGGAATTGTCCCAACTCCCCCTAGGATGAAAATCAATGTTTCCTGTCACTCAGCCAGTTTTGTATCCATGTTGCTACTGCCCCTTTAATTCCATGACTTTTTGCTTTACTTGCAAGTCTGTTATGTGGCACTTTATCAAATGCCTTTTGGAAGCCCATGTACCTCACATCAACAGCATTACTACAACCCTCTCTGTTAACTCATCAAAAAATTCAGGCAAGTTAGTTAAATCCTATTTGCCCTTAAGAAATCCATGCTGGCACCAATTTTCCTTAATTAACCTGCCCTTCCCCAAGTGACTGTTAATTTTGTCCTGAATTATCGTTTCTAAACGTTTCCCCACCATGGAGGTTAAACTGACTGACCTGTAGTTGCTGGGCTTGTCTTTGCACCTTATCTTAAACAAGGGTATAACATTTGCAGTTCTCCAGTCCTCTGGTACCACCCCTGCATCTAAGGAAAGTTCGAAAACTATGGCCAGTGCCATGCAATTTCCATTCTCACTTCCTTCAGTATCCTTGGATGCATCTTATCCGGTCCTGGTGCCTTATCAACTTTAAGCACAGATAGCTTATTCAATACCTCCTCCTTATCAATTTTAAACTCTGCAAGTGTCTGATGCCTGGGCAGTACCTTCTTCCTTGGTAAAGACAGTTGCAAAATGTTCATTTAATACCTTAGCCATGCCCTAGGCCTCCATCTGTAAATCCCCTTTTTGGCCCCTAATCAGCCCCACTCCTCCTGTTACCAACATTTTACTATTTACATGCCTGTGGAAGACTTTTGGATTCCCTTCTCTGTTGACTGCCAGTCTCTCTTCATAATCCTTCTTTGCTTCTCTTATTTGCTTTTACAGTTCCCCTCTGAACCTTCTATATTCAGCCTGGTTCTTAATTGTATTATCCACCTGACATCTATCGTAAGCACACTTTTTCTGCTTCATCTTAATCTCTATCTCTTTTGTCATCAAGGGAGCTCTGGATTTGTTTGCTCAACCTTTCCCCTCGTGGGAATATACCTCGCTTGTACTTGAACTATCTTTTTTTTTAAAAGGCAGTCCAATGTTCAGCTACAGTTTTGCCTGTTAATCTTTGATTGCAATTTATCTGGACAAGATCCATTCTTACCCCATTGAAGTTGACTTTCCCCCAGTTAATTATTCTTACTCTAGATTATTCTTTGCTCTTTCCAAAGCCAACATAAACCTTATGATACAATGAACACTGTCCCCTAAATGTTCCCCTCCTGAATGCTTCAGTGCAGAGGGATCTGGGTGTCCTCGTGCATGAATCGCTGAAAGTTAGTATGCAGGTATAGCAGGTAATATGGAAGGCAAGTGGAATTTTGGCATTTATTGCTAAAAGAATAGAGTATAAAAATAGGGATGTGTTGTTGCAACTGTACAAAGCATTAGTGAGACCGCACCTGGAGTACCGTGCACAGTTTTGGTCCCCTTACTTGAGGGAGGATGTAGTTGTATTGGAGGAGGTTCAGAGGAGGTTCACTAGATTGATTCTAGAGATGCAGGGCTTGTCTTATGAGGAGAAATTGAGCAGTTTGGGCCTATACTCGCTAGAGTTTAGAAGGATGAGAAGAGATCTAATTGAGGTATATAAGATGCTAAAGGGGACAGACAAAGTAGACGTGGAGCGGATGTTTCCCCTTGTGGGGCATTCTAGAATGAGAGGCCATCGTTTTAGGTTAAGGGGCAGTAGATTTAAATCAGAGATGAGGAGGAATTACTTTTCTCAAAGGGTTGTGAATCTGTGGAATTCATTACCTCAGAGTGTAGTGGATGCTGGGATGCTGAATAAATTTAAGGAGGAGATAGACAGATTTTTAATTAGTAACGGGTTGAAAGGTTATGGGGAGAGGGTGGGAAATTGGAGTTGAGGCCGAAATTAGATCAGCCATGATCATATTGAATGGCGGGGTAGGCTCGAGGGGCTGAATTACCTACTCCTGCTCCTAGTTCTTATGTTCCTATGACACTTGATCCACTTGACCCACGTCATTCCCAAGAACCAGGTCCAGCAATGCTTCCTTTCTTGTTGGATTGGAAACATACTGCTATAGAAAATTCTCCTTAAAACACTTTAGGAATTCTTGTCCTCTCTGCCCTTTACGCTACTGCTATCCCAGTCTATATTTAGAAAATTAAAATCCCCCATTAGAAATACTCTATAATCCATGCACTCTCTGTAATTTTCTTGCAAATTTGTTCTAAGTTGCTACTGGTTGCAATAAATCAATAGCTTCTTGTACTCCAAATTTAGTCATATCCATTGTTGGTAATCTTGCTACTCTAAATCCTCATACTTTCTTCAGATTGCATGCCTTAAAATTCTCACCCTTGTTTACAACTCCCTCCAACACCTCGTAATTCCTTACCTCTGAAACTTCTTCCAGCCCCACAGCCTTCTGAGATCTCTATGCTCCTCCAGTTCAGGCTCATGCGCATCTCCTATTTTCTTTGCCGTGCCATTAATAGCTGTGCTTTCAACCTGCCTGGGCCTAAACTCTGTAATCCTCACTAACTGCCACTCCGCCCAAGACTCTCCTTATCTCAACACTCTCTCCTCTAAGCTTATTCTCAAAATTTACCTCTTTGTTAAGCAATTTGGACAATTGAGAAGGAGGAGATTTTAGAAAGACTATTTTTCCTTAAAATTGATAACGTACCAGGACCAGATGAGATGCATCCAAGGGTACTGAGGAAGTGAGAGTGGAAATTGCAGAGGCACTAATGATAATCTTCCAGTCTTCTTTAGACACAGGGGTGGTGCCAGAGGACCGGAGAATTGCGAATGTTACACTCTTGTTCAAAAAGAGGTGCAGGAATAAAACAGGCAACTATAGACCAGTCAGTTTGACTTAAGTAGAAGGTAAACTTCTAGAATCTATAGTTTAGGATGAAATCAATAGTCACTTAGACAAGTGCAAGATAATTAAGAAAAGCCAGCATGGATTCATTAAGGGAAAATTATGCTTAACTGACTTGCTGGAGTTTTTTGAGGAAGTAACAGAGAAAGTTGATAAAGGAAACACTGTTGATGTGGTGTATATGGATTTTCGAAAGGCATTTGATACAGTGCCACACAACAGAATTGTGAGCAAAATCCTAGCTCATGGGTAAGAAATTGGCTGAGTGACAGGAGACAGAGTAGGTGGTTAATGGATGTTTTTCAGATTGGAGGAAGGTTTGTAGTGCAGTTCCCCAGGGGTCAGTGTTGGGATCCTTACTCTTCCTGATATATATTAGTGACCTAGACTGTGGTGTTCAGGGCATGATTTCAAAATTTGCAGATGATGCAAACATTGGAAACGTTAGCTGTGATAAAGATAGTCTTGAACTTCATAAGGACATAAACGTGTTGTTGGATTGGGCAGATAAGGCAGATGAAGTTCAATGCAAAGAAGTGTGAGGTGATTCATTTTGGCAGAAAGAATATGGAGAGAAGTGGGAGATGGTGGAGTAGCGGTAATGCCGCTGGACTAGTAATGCAGAGACCTAGTCTAATGCTCTGGGGACATGGATTCAAATTCCACCACGGCAACTGGTGGAATTTGAAGTCAGTTAATAAATCTGGAATATGAAGCTAGTCTCAGTAATGGTGACCATGAAATTATCTTCGACTGTCCTAGAAACCCATCTGGTTTACTAATGTCCTTTTAGGGAAGGAAATCTGCTATCATTACCCAGTCTAGCCCACATGTAACTCCAGACCCCTGACAGTGTGATTGACTCTTAAGTGCCCTCTGAAATGGCCTGGCAAGCTACTTAGTTCAAGGACAATTAGGGATGGGAAACAAATGCTGGCCTTGTCAGTGACGCCCACATCCCATGAAAGAATAAAGAAAAAAACATACAGTATAAAATAAAGGGAGAAACTCTAAAGGAGGTGCAGGAACAGTGGGACCTCAGTGTATATGTACATAAGTCATTGAAAATGGCAGGGCATGTTGAGAGAGCCGTTAATAAAGCATCGGGCTTTATTAATAGGGGCATTGAGTACAAGAGTAAGGAAGTCATGTTGAACTTATATAAGTCACTAGTTAGGCATCATCTGGAGTACTGCGTCAAGTCCTGGGCACCATACTTGAGGAAGGATGTGAAGGCATTGAAGAGAGTAAAGAGGTGATTCTCAAGAATGATCCCAGTGATGAAGAACTGTAGCTATGAGAATAGATTGGAAAGGTTGGGACCGTTTTCCTTGGAGAAGAGAAGGCCGAGAGGAGACTTGAAAGAGATATTCAAGATCCTGAGGGGTATGGACAGAGTAACTAGTGAGAAACTGTTCCCACTCAAGGGAGCATCAAGAACTAAAGGGCACAGATTTAAAATAATTGGTAAAAGGAGGTAACAGTGATGTGAGGAAAAAATTTTTCACCCGGAGGGTGATTGGAGTCTGCAACAAACTTCCTAAGAGGGTGGTGGAGGCAGGTTTGATTGAGGTATTCAAAAAGGAATTGGATTGCTATCTAAAAAGAATAAATGTACAAGGTTACTGGGATAAGGCAGAGGAATGGGACGAGGTAGAATGCTCCTTCAGAGAGCCAGTATAGACTTGATGGGCCGAATGGCCTCCTGCACTGTAAAGATTCTGTGATGCTTTTGGTTACCTATGGTAGTATTCTCTTGTGTGGCTCACTTTCAAAATTTTGTTTGCTAACACTCTTGTGAAATCCCTTGGGATAGTTCTTTATGTTATAGGCACTGTATAAATGCGAGTTGTCATTGATTTGAAAACGCAAACTCCATTGTTCTTATGGTGTAGTGGCCGAATCAAAATATCTTGACCTCCATGAATCTAGGTAAGGCGATAGACATTTATGGGGGAATTTAATCCAGCCTGTTGTGGCAGGAAACATGGTGACTGGTAAATCTTGCAAGAGGCCATGCACGTCAGTCTGCTGGCAGTGGAAAAATCTCCCACAATTAAGTCAGAGGCAAGAAGGGGCCGATGTGCTCAACTCACTTGCTTGTAACTCTTTTGAGTACATTCACAGTTCTTGACTTTTTTTTTCCGGGAGTGGGACATGAACCCACAACCTTCTGACTCAAAGGCGAGGGTGCTATGAACTGAGCCACAGCTGACACCTCGTTTCGCTTGCTTGTAACTCTTTCGAGTTATCAACAGTCACAGATTGTAACTCTTTCGAGTACATTCACAGTTCTTGGTTTCCGGGAGTGGGACATGAACCCACAACCCTCTGATTCAAAGGCGAGGGTGCTATGAACTGAGCCACAGCTGACACCTCGTTTCGCTTGCTTGTAACTCTTTCGAGTTATCAACAGATCGCATGTAACTCTTTCGAGTACATTCACAGTTCTTGGTTTCCGGGAGTGGGACATGAACCCACAACCTTCTGATTCAAAGGCGAGGGTGCTATGAACTGAGCCACAGCTGACACCTCATCGCTTGCTTGTAGTAGGATGTCAATTCAGCTTATTAATAAGCCACTTGACGCCAATTATCCCTGAGCCTACCAGAATTCTGTGGTAGTTTAGGGATTAAATGGGAGTCGCCTGGCTCTCCCGTGCCTTCCAAAGGTCGCCCAGCAAACCCTGTAAGCTTTGCCTGTGACTTTGTGGTGTGGTCCCTCGATGTCAGACAGTCAGTGCCCAATTGAGGGACCTGTCATCGGCGAGGGGGCTCCAAACCCCCATCCCCCTCTCCGGTGATCCCCTCCCTGTAACCCCAAATCCACCCCACCCACCTGTGTCCAGAGATCCTGTGGCGATCCCTGGTGAAGTCCTTGGAGCACTACTGGCAGCAGGCACTGTTCCCGTTGATGCTGTTGGCAATGATTGGCTGGCAAACTAGAAAGTGGAGGGGGGGAAGTGAAGGGTAAAACTCCAAGAAGTATGACTAATGGGAAACAAAGCAGCAGGTTAGCGTGTGGGGGGGTGGATTCAATTTCATGGAAAATTATGAAAAAACTGAAAAGAAAGGAGAGGCTATTAAAGTCTCCAGAACACAAAATAGGACAGAGTGTTTGGAAAGGGCTAGGAATCTAACTTCAAGCACATCAGATAAAGGGACGACAATGAAAAGGGGCACGGGAAATACAGGATTGAAGGTGTATCTGAATGCACGCAGTAAAGGAAATAAAGTAAATGAGCTTGTGACGCAGATTGAAATTGGCAGGTATGATGTGGTGGGCATCACGGAGACATGGCTGCAGGGGGATCAGGACTGGGAGCTAAATATCCAAGGGTATACATCCTATCAAAAAGATAGGCATGTTGGCAGAGGGGGTGGGGTTGCTTTGTTAGTAAGAAATGAAATTAAATCGATAGCAAGAAACGACGTAGGGTCAGATGATGTAGAATCTGTGTGGGTAGAGTTGAGGAACCGCGAAGGTAAAAAAACCATAATGAGAGTTATGTACAGGCTTCCGAACAATAGTCAGGATGTGGGGCACAAGATACACCAGGAGATAGAAAAGGCATGTAAGAAAGGCAAAGTTACAATGATCATGGGGGATTTCAATATGCAGGTAGACTGGGAAAGTCAGGTTGGTAGTGGATCCCAAGAAAAGGAATTTGTGGAATGTCTGCGAGATGGCTTTTTGGAGCAGCTTGTGGTGGAGCCCACTAGGGATCAGGCAATTCTAGATTTAGTGATGTGTAATGAGGCAGATTTGATAAGGGAGCTTGAGGTGAAGGAACCCTTAGGAGGAAGTGACCATAATATGATAGAATTTACCCTGCAATTTGAGAGGAAAAAGCTGGAATCAGATGTAACGGTATTACAGTTGAATAAAGGCAACTACAGAGGCATGAAGGAGGAGCTGGCCAGAATTGACTGGGAGATGAGCCTAGCAGGAAAGACAGTGGAACAGCAATGGCAGGAGTTTCTGGGAGTAATTTGGGAGACACAGCAAAAATTCATCCCTAGGAAGAAAAAGCATACTAAAGGGAGGACGAGGCAACCATGGCTGACAAGGGAAGTCAGGGACAGCATAAAAGCTAAAGAGAAAGCATACAATGCGGCGAAGAGCAGTGGGAAACCAGGGGATTGGGAAGCCTACAAAGACCAACAGAGGACAACTAAAAAAGAAATAAGGAGGGAGAAGATTAAATATGAGGGTAAACTAGCTAGTAATATAAAAGAAGATTGCAAGAGTTTTTTTTTAGATATATAAAGGGTAAGAGAAAGGCAAAAGTGGACATTGGGCCACTGGAAAATGACGCTGGAGAAGTAGTAGTGGGGAACAAAGAAATGGCGGAGGAACTGAATAGGTACTTTGTGTCAGTCTTCACGGTGGAAGACACGAGTAACATCCCCAAAGTTCAAGAGAGTCGGGGGGCAGAGGTGAGTATGGTGGTCATTACCAAGGAGAAGGTGCTAGGAAAACTGGAAGGTCTGAAGGTGGATAAATCACCTGGACCAGATGGATTACACCCCAGAGTTCTGAAGGAGATAGCTGAAGAGATAGTGGAGGCGTTAGTGGTGATCTTTCAGGAATCACTGAAGTCAGGGAGGATCCCAGAGGACTGGAAAATGGCTAATGTAACCCCCCTGTTTAAGAAGGGAGTGAGGCTAAGGACGGGAAATTACAGGCCGATTTGCCTGACCTCGGTCATTGGTAAGATTTTAGAGTCCATTATTAAGGATGAGATTTAGGCAAAGTCAGCAAGGTTTCATCAAGGGGAGGTCATGCCTGACAAATCTGTTAGAATTATTTGAGGAGGTAACGAGCAGGTTAGACAAAGGAGAGCCAATGGATGTTATCTACTTGGACTTCCAGAAGGCCTTTGACAAGGTGCCGCACAGGAGGCTGCTCAGTAAGATAAGAGCCCATGGTGTTAGAGGCAAGGTACTAGCATGGATAGAAGATTGGCTGTCTGGCAAGAGGCAGAGAGTGGGAATAAGGGGGTGCTTCTTAGAATGGCAACCGGTGACTAGTGGAGTTCCGCAGGGGTTAGTGTTGGGACCACAACTTTTCGCTTTATACATTAATGATCTAGATGAAGGAACTGAGGGCATTCTGGCTAAGTTTGCAGATGATACAAAGATAGGTGGAGGGACAGATAGTATTGTGGAGGCGGGGAGGCTGCAGAAGGATTTAGACAGGTTAGGAGAATGGGCAAAAAAGTGGCCGATGGAATACAACGTGGGGAAGTATGAGGCCATGCACTTTGGTAGGAAGAATAGAGGCATAGACTATTTTCTAAATGGGGAAAGAATTCAGAAATCTGGAGTGCAAAGGGACTTGGGAGTCCTAGTCCAGGATTCTCTTAAGGTTAACTTGCAGGTTGAGTCAGTAGTTAGGAAGGCAAATGTAATGTTGGCATTTATTTTGAGAGGACTAGAATATGAAAGCAGGGATGTGTTGCTGAGGCTTTATAAGGCTCTGGTCAGACCACGTTTAGAATATTGTGAGCAATTTTGGGCCCCGTATCTCAGAAAGGATCTGCTGGCCCTGGAGAGGGTTCAGAGGAGGTTCATGAGAATGATTCCAGGATTGAAAGGCTTAACATATGAGGAACGTTTGAGGACACTGGGTCTATACTAGATGGAGTTTAGAAGGATGAAGGAGGATCTGATTGCAACTTACAGAATACTGAAAGGCCTGGATAGAGTGAACGTGGGGAAGATGTTTCCATTAGTAGGCGAGACTAGGACCCGAGGGCACAGCCTCAGAGTAAAGGGAAGACCTTTTAGAACAGAGTTGAGGAGAAACTTAATAAAAACAGAATTAACTGGAAAAACTCAGCAAGTCTGGCAGCATCGGTGGAGAAGAAATCAGTCAACGTTTCGAGCCCTCATGGCCCTTCAGCAGAACTTCTTTAGCCAGAGAGTGGTGAATCTATGGAATTCATTGCCACAGAAGGCTGCGGAGGCCAGGGCATTGAGTGTATTTAAGACTGAGATAGATAGGTTCTTGATTGGTAAGGGGATCAAAGGTTATGGGGAGAAGGCGGGAGAATGGGGTTGAGAAACTTATCAACCATGATTGAATGGCAGAGCAGACCCGATGGGCTGAATGGCCTAATTTCTGCTCCTATGTCTTATGGTCTTATGGCAGCTCTCGAGTTGCAAGATTTCTCTCCCTGGTGTCCTAAATCTCTGGAACGGCCTGCGGTGGCCAGTTAAGCGTCTAATGGGCGCAGTTTTGTCAGGCCTCCCCAACAGAAAGATGTGGGGTTCCCATCAGTTCTCCAACCGGTTGGCAAGACCCCTTTGCCCACAATAAATCCCAGCCACATTTCTTTCAGTTCTTCAAACATACATATTTTTACACCTCTAGTAACTCTAGTCAGCAGCTACTACCTGTTACTTTTCAGCACTTCACCCTTCATCTATTGACATTCTTTGCCATGGTATCTTCTCTAATCTTAAATTGAACTGCTTGATCTCCCTGTTAGCAAAGCTGCCTACAAAACTCTCTACGAAGTTCTCTTTCTTGCCATGCATTTATTTTCTGCTTTAACAATTTTTAACTGTTTCTATAAAGCTGGAGCTTGCCAAGGCTTTTCTTGCACCTCTTTCAAAGAATATGAGGAAACCTTGTTACCTTATAGGCCATCTGTTTGTTACAGATTTATTTCAAGGTTGAGCATTGGAGCCTTGTCACTATTTTACGAGTACTACTGTCATCGTTGTTGCTTTGAACTTCAGTGCTGAACTTTATTCTGCCGTTAACACCTACTCTGTGCCAAAGCTTTTGCCTTTAATGCTGTAATTATCACTCTTTGTTTTGTGTTCCATGACATCTTTGTCATTTAACTTTTCCTGCCTCTAACCTATCCCTGACCTATTTTGTTCCACTAGCTCCTCCCCGCTTTTTCAACAGCAAAAAACTCATCACATTTCTACCTCTCTCCAGTTCTGAAGAAGAGTCATATTGGCCTTGAAATGTTAAGTCTGTTTCTCTCTCCATATGCTGTCAGACCTGCTGAGTTTTTCCAGCATTTTCTGTTTTTGTTTGCTCTGAACTTGGTCCCCCTCAGTGCAACTACACCATTTCAAATATTATTATTTTTATTTGCTAATCATCATATTATTCTCTGCTTTTAATTAATTTATTTCCAAGACTTTAAAAGTATAGAACGACTTATCTTCCTGTCTTTTCTTCATCCTACAATAATTAGGCTTTTAGAATACGATCTCTGATCGTGACTGAATGTACCTAATTTTTTTAAAAACCTTTGTGTTGACCATATAATGACCTTGGTCTTTCACCTTGGATTCTCCATAAAGGTTTACGTAGTTTAAAATGAAATGTTATTGTCCACACAGTAATTGGATTTCAGTAGTATTTTTATTGAATTAATTTGGGCTACCAGTTGTGCATGTAACATGATACATGACAATGAAATCCAAGTGAACTACTGTGCAGTAAGATTGTACTTCATATCCATTTGCTATTGCTATGTAATAAGCTTTTGTAACTTCCATT
Source organism: Cetorhinus maximus (assembly GCF_964194155.1). Taxonomy (NCBI): domain Eukaryota; kingdom Metazoa; phylum Chordata; class Chondrichthyes; order Lamniformes; family Cetorhinidae; genus Cetorhinus; species Cetorhinus maximus. The sequence continues at coordinate 218,021,947 of NC_135879.1, forward strand.
GTCCATTAAGGATATGGAGTATAAAGAAATAGTACAACAAAGATACTGGAGAGTGGATTGCATACATATATTCTAACCTAGTAAAGGGGAATGCAATAGTTTTGAGAAAAAACCTTTTTTTCTTTAGTGAATGGTATTTTAGCCTTGGGCTAACATTCTAATTTTCTAAAACATAATCTAATATTTTGTAATTTAAAGATACAGCAAAAAACTTGCTAACTGTAATGGTAATGTTAAGGGAAAATTTGCACTCCCAATAGAAGAAGCAATTTTTTTAAGAGAAGAAACGACTTGCTTAGATGGGTATGATAGTGTAGTGGTTATGTTACTGAACTAGTAATCCAGAGGCATGGACTAATGATTCAGAGAACATAAATTGAAATTCCACCTTGGCAGCTTGGGATGTTGAATTCAGTTTAAAAAAGAAATCTGGAAATAAAAACACAATAGTTACAGCAGAAGTGGCCGTCATGAAGCTGTTCGAAAGTCATAAAAACCGCAAGTGATTCATTATTGCACTTGGAGGAAGAGAGCCTGTTGCTCTTTCGTCATCTGGCCTCAATGTGAAGAGAGTCTCACATCAACATGGTTAATTCTTGATTGCCCCCTGAAGTAGCCTAGCAAGCCTTAGCTGATACTCAGCTGTATGAAAACACTACAAATAATTGCAATGGTTCGAAAAGCCACCCACTGCCTTTTCAGGGCAACTGAAGGCGGCCAATAAATGCTGGGGTTGTTCATGACACTGACATCTTATGAATAAATATAATTTTACATTGGGTCTTTCACAGCCTCAGAACAGCCAAAAAGCTTCACAGTTATTGAAGTACTCTTTGAAGTAGTTACTGTTGTAGTTTAAGGAAAAGTGGCAAACACATTGCAAGCAGCAAATTTCACAGGCAGCTGAGTTAAATAACAGGATTATGTGTTTTCATGTAGTTGATTGAGTAATTAATGCTGTCCATACTGAGAGAACTCCTCTGCTCATCGTTGAATACTGCTACTGGATCCTTTATGTCACTTGAGAGGGCACAAGGGACCTCAGTTTAATGCCTCATTTGAAAAACAGCACTTCCAACAGTGCAACATTCTCTCAGTACCACAATGAAGTGTCAGTCTGTGTTCATATGTTACATGTGTTCACTGTGTTTAGAGTTAGGCTTGAATGCAAGACATCCCAGCACAGGACAAGAATGCTACCATTGACCCACAAGTCACCTAAAAGAAGACCTTATAGTGGTTTCTTCTGAGTTTTTCCGAGCTTTAATTTAATCATGACTATTTTGGAGAATACCCTACTAATAGTCACTCCTCCTACACCCCCTAAAGAAGGCTACTCAGATGAGGTACTGTATAAATTGGCACTGTATCATTGCAAGCGAGTTCTGCTTTCAAAAGCAGAATATTGAATAGAAAATATCTGTAGCCTACTATTAGTGGGCTGTAATGCACCTGATTGTAACAACCAGGTACCATCCCAAACTTTAAAGGTGATACCTCATAACCCACTTCAAATCTGCTGGTATTTTTTCACATAATCTAATCATGGAATGAAACATAGAAAATAGAAGGAGTAGGTCATTCGGCCCTTTGAACCTGCTCCGCCATTCAATATGATCATTGCTGATCCTCTACCTCAATGCCATACTCCTCATTCCCCTTACCCCTTGTCGCCTTCAGAGTCTAGAAAACTATCTATTTCCTTCTTAAATATATTCAGGGACTTGGCCTCCACAGCCTTCTGTGGTAAAGAATTCCACAGGTTCACCACCCTCTTAGTGAAGAAATTTCTCCTCATCTAAGTTCTAAATGGCCTAGCCCGTATCCTGAGACTGTAACCCCTTGTTCTGGACCCTCCAGCCAGAGGAAACATCATCCCTACGACCCGTCTGTCCAGCTCTGTCAAAATTTTATATATTTCAATGAGATACCCTCTCATTCTTCTAAACTCCAGTTGGGCCTAGTCGACCCAATCTCTCTTCACAAGACAATCCTGCCATCCCAGGAATCAGTCTGGTGAACCTTCGCTGCATTTCCTGTATGGCAAGTATATCCTTTTGTAAGGAGACCAAAACTGCGCACAATAATCCAGGTGTGGTCTCACCAAGGCCCTGCACAGCTGCAGGAAGACATCCTTGCTCCTGCACTCAAGTCCTCTCGCAATGAAGGCCAACATACCATTTGCCTTCTTAACAGCTTGCTGCACCTACATGTTTGCTTTCAGTGATTGGTGTATAAGGACACCCAGGTCCCTTTGTATGTCAACATTTCCCAATCTATCACCATTTAAATAATACTCTGCCATTCTGTTTTTCTTACCGAAGTGGATAATTTCACACTTATCCATGTTATACCGCATCTACCATGTATTTGCCCACTCATTCAACTTGTCTAACTCTCCTTGAAGCCTTTTAAAACCCTCCTCACCACTTACATTATCACCAAGCTTTATGGCGTCAGCACCAAGCTTCGTGTTGTCTGCATGCAAATAGTTGTTATAAACTGGTCAAATTTTACTATCGTAATTTTACAGTTTATTGCTGCCTTGTGTTTGATGTCAGATATCTATTGCTGTCTGTCTATTCTGGTCTCAATAATGGTTTCTATCTGCTATATATCTATCTGCTATGGGCCCTGACAATATTCTGGCAATAGTACTGAAGACTTGTGCTTCAGAACTTGCCGTGCACCTAGCCAAGCTGTTCCAGTACAGCTACAACACTCCCCCCCACCCCCCCCAAACCATCTTATATTTCACCCCTTTCCTATTTCTACTTAGTTCTGTTGAAGAGTCATGAGGACTCGAAACGTCAACTTTGTTCTTCTCCGCCGATGCTGCCAGACCTGCTGAGTTTTTCAAAGTATTTCTGTTTTTGACTGGCATCTAGCCGGCTGTGTGGAAAATTGCCAGGTATGTCCTGTGCACAAAGAGCAGGACAAACGCAACTCTGCCAATTACCACCCCATCAGTCTACTCTCGACCATCAGTAAAGTAATGGAAGGGGTCATCAACAGTGCTATCAAGCAGCACTTGCTTAATAATAACCTGCTCACTGACGCCCAGTTTGGGTTCTGCCAGGGCCACTCAGCTCCTGAACTCATTACAACCTTGGTTCAAACATGGACAAAAGAGCTGAACTCCCGAGGTGAGAGAGGTGCCCTTGACATCAAGGCTGCATTTGACCGAGTGTGGCATCAAGGAGCCCTAACAAAACTGGAGTCAATGGGAATCGGGGAAAACTCTCCACCGGTTGGCATTATACCTAACATAAGGGTTGTTTTAGGTCAGTTATCTCGGCTCCAGGACATCACTGCGGAAATTCCTTAGGGTAATATCCTTGGCTCAATGATCTTCAGCTGCTTTATCAATGACCTTCCTTCCGTCATAAGGTCAGAAGTGTGGATGTTCGCTGATAATTGCACAATGTTCACCATTTGCTACACCTCAGATACTGAAGCAGTCCATGTCCAAATGCAGCAATCCCCCACTATCAACATCTTGAGGTTAACATTGACCAGAAACTGAACTGGACTAGCCATATGAATACTGTGGCTACATGACCAGGTCAGAGGCTAGGAATCCTGCAACAAGTAACTCACTTTCTGACTCCCCAAAGCCTGTTCACCATCTACAAGGCACAAGCCAGGAATGTAATGGAATACTCCCCACTTGCCTGGATGAGTGCAACTCCCACAACACTCAAGAAGCTTGACACCATCCAGGACAAAGCAGCCCATTCGATTGGTACCACATCCAGAGACATTCGCTCCCTCCAACGTCAATGCACAGAAGCAGCAATGTGTGTCATCTACAAGATGTTCTGCAGAGATTCACCAAGGCTCCTTAGACAGCACCTTCCATCCCATGCACTGCCATCTAGAAGGACAAGGGCAGCAGATACATGGGAACACCATTACCTGGAAGTTCCCTCCAAGTCACTCACCAACCTGACTTGGAAATATATCACCTTTCCTTCATTGTCGCTGGGTCAAAATCCTGGAACTCCATCCCTAACAGCACTGTGGGTGTGCCTACACCACATGGACTGCAGTGGTTCAAGAAGGCAGCTCACCACCACCTTCTCAAGGGCACTTAGGGATGGGCAATATATTTCAGGAATGAATATTAAAAAAATATATAATGTCTCATATTTTTAATGTGAAGTAGGTCACCCTGTTCTTTGATAATGACAGCTAATTGGCCTTCAAGCTTCAGTTGATAAAGTTTTTGAATACTTTTAATTTTAGATCTATTTTGTGTTTTCTTTAGACTACAATAAATTACAGATGGGGAATTAGTACTGGAAATCTTGGAGACTTCTGTGGTCTTTAGAAAAAAAGAAGTCTGGAAACAACCTATTACTGCTGAGATGCCAAATTTACAACACCAAAGGAATTGGCTGCCATCCTATACTAATTAAGGATTATTTTGTGTCAAGATAATTTGTTACATCCACTTCATGTTCTAATGTTGGGTAGCTATTGGCAGAGTGGGAGATGTTTTGTCACTTTGTAATGTCCTGGAGTGCTTTACGCAATTAATTATTTTTGAAGTGTAGGAACTTTAAGCCGAAAAAATGTCTGTACCACTGATATCCCATAAACAGCAAGGAGAATGATTGATTGGTTTTTGGTTGAAGAAAAATATATTGGTTAAGATTTGGGGGGTTGGTGGTGGAGGTTGGTTTTGGGCGGGTGGTAGTGGAGCAAGCATCAATCAATCAGTATTTTTTAAATGGTAAGAGATTGGGAAGTGTTGATGCCCAAAGGGACCTGGGTGTCCTTGTTCATAAGTCACTGAAAGCGAACATGTAGGTACAGTAAGCAATTAGGAAGGCAAATGGAATTTAGGCTTTTACTGCAAGAGGACTTGAGTGCAGGAGTAAAGATGTCTTTCTGCAATTGTATAGAGGTGTGAGACCACACCTGGAGTATTGTGTATAGTTTTGGTCTCCTTACTTAAGAAAGGATATACATGCCATAGAGGGAGTGCAATGAAGGTACACCACTCTGACTCCTGGGTAGGCGGGATTGTCCTGTGAGGAGAGATTGAGGAGACTGGGCCTGTATTCTCTAGAGTTTAGAAGAATGAGAGGTGATCGCATTGAAAAAAATATAATTCTTACAGGGCTTGACAAGACAGATGCAGGAAGAATGTTTCCCATGACTGGGGCAGTCCACAAACGTACACTCCCTCCACATCCGACGCACAGTGGCAGCAGTGTGTACTATCTACAAGATGCAATGCAGGACCTCACCAAGCCTCCTTTGACAGCAAGGTCCAAACTCACCACCACTACCATCTAGAAGGACAAGGGCAGCAGACAGATGGGAACACCTCCACCTGGAGGTTCCCCTCCAAGCCACTCACTATCCTGACTTGGAACTATAGGCGGAATTGTCCGAGCCCGCTAGTGGCAGGCATGATAGGCGGCATGCACGGAAAATATGGCGTGACCGGTGTCCGGGAGCAAGTGCTTCGGAGGCGACCGTTGTCGGTTGGGGAGGGGTGGTCAAGTGCTGCCCTGGTGCTGCATCCTGTACACAGGCAATCAAGGTGGGGGGCAGGGTAAGTGAGGGAAGTGGCCACGCATTAGGGACACCTGTTTAAACTGACCATGCCTCTCCAACTGAGACAGATCAGGCGCAGCCACAGTGATATGATTGGAGTCAGGCTCCTAGCCTGCCCACCCACGCAAGCAATGCGGAGGCACCAAGAGGCCACCAAGCACTCCATACCTTACCCCACCCGACCCACCCCCTTGGCATAGACTTTGAGTCCGCCACCACTTTATTCGAGCAGTTGGACTGCACGCATTGTACAATCTCTTCGCCAGCCCTGGCCATGTAGCAGTCACTGCTGGAGGCGCTCATGGCTCCTTGGAATCTCAGCATCCTGGTTTGGACCAGAGTCACCCATGTCACAGGTTGACAGGGCAGCAATGCAGCGCACTCATCTCTGACCATCTGAGGGGTGACTAGCACTCTCCGGGAAACGTTAAGGGGCTGTCACAGGGCCAGGAAAGGTGCTAAGTACAGCCATGATAACCACGTCTGTGTCTCATTCATGCTGCAGGAGGACCACATCAGGATCATGGATCCTGGTGGCCTAGCTGAATGCCTGATGGCCTACAGAGACCGTAGAAGATGGGGGAGAGAGTGACTGAGGCTCCTTGCTGCGCAAAACAGGAGCAGCAACCTTATGAAGAAGGGGCAGTAGGGGCTCCGGCACACGCTGCCCAGGAGCGACAGCGAGCCACGGCTGGTCGGCGCTTAGTGACAACCAGGGTCTATAGATGCCACCTGCCATTCCTGCAGATGACTGAGGAACAGTGTCACCGACAACTGCGCGTGTCCAGAGACCTGGTGGCTCACATCTGCCACTTACTGCAGGACTTGGCGCCAAGGGGACATGGAGGGCATCCAATGCTAGTGGCTGTGAAAGTGACCGCGGCGCTCAATTTCTATGCCAGTGGCTCCTTTCAGGGCTCCACAAGTGACCTCTGTGTGATTTCACAATCCACCCACAAATGCATCCATGAGGTCACAGATGCCATCTTCTCCATGGCACACAACTTTGTGCATTTTGCCCGGGACTGGGACAGGCAGGATGTAAGGGCCATTGGATTCGTCCAGATCTCGGGATTCCCACAGGTGCAGGGTATGATTGGCTCCACTCGTGGTGCTCAGGTCTCCGTCACTACACTTGGTGGACTTCATCATCCACACGGGCTTCCACTATTTGAACGTGCAGCTGGTATGCGACCACCAGAAATGCATCCTGCAGGTGTGCTCACGATTTCCAGGGAGTGTGCACGATGCCTGCATCCTTGCAGATCCCTGCAGTCTTTCAGGTTCTTCAGAGGTTGCAGTGTTGGCTCCTTGGGGACAGGGGCTACCCTCAGAGGCCGTGGCTGATGACACCCATGCGGCGGCCTCAGACTGCAGCAGAGCGATGCTATAATGAGGCTCATGCTGCAGCTCACAACTTGGTGGAGCAGACCATCGGGCTGATGAAGATGCGGTTCCCGTGCCTGGACTGGCTTGGTGTAGCCCTGCGATACAGTCAACAGAGGGTGTCACGCATCGTCGTTGTATGCTGCGCTTGCTGCAACAGGCAGAGGAGCTGGCTGAGGAGGAGATGGAAGAGCTGCAAGTTTCCTCTAAGGAGGAGGAGGGGGTCCTCGGTGGTGACGATGACGGGCGTGAGGCTCTCACACTGGCTAGACAAGGTAGGCGGGCTCGGGAGGCCCACCTAGCTGCCAGATTTGTGGAGGATGATGACGAAATGAAGTGAGGTGTCCCCATAGATCCTCACATCGCAGTGGTGAACGTTTCACTCCAGTCTGGCTTATTGCAGCACCAATACCCTCTGAGAACGTTCCTGTCATGGAGATGCAGTGGAGGCCCTAATAGTCACTTGTTTGCAGGACAACATGCAGTGAGGACACTCCACAGATTTCACATAGCCTCTGAGAATGTCTGACTCCTGTTTGGCCGAGGGCAGCTCACTTGCGCTCCATGATCAGGGGCACCTCAGAGATGCAGCCATGAAACTTTAGATGCATCTGATGCTGTGCCCTTCAGGAGCTGGTGCACAGCATCACTGGTCACAGATGCTGGTGTGATGGGGGCCAGCCCCACCTTAGAACACACAGAGAATGAGAGAACTCTGTGCCTGAGTAGGTGGTGAGGGGTCCCATGGAGGGGATGAGGACAATGACCATGTGTGTGTGAAAGAGTGAATGGTGATGTCCCTTGTACTGGCAGTGAGTGAGGGCCATGTGGATGTGTGATGGGTTTTTGAGTGAGAGAGTTGGGAGTGATGAAAAGAGTGACTTACCCTGGCAGAATGGAGGAGATCATTCATCCTTTTGCAGCACTGGATGGCTGTCCTCCTCTGCAGAGCATTTGCCCTGACCACCGCTGCCACCACCTCCCAAACCGGGTTGGTGACTTTGCAGCCCATCCTGCGGCCAGAGCGGAGGTAAAGCACACCCTGGCGGGCCTCCATGGCATCCAGCAATCGCTCAAGGGAGCTGCAGTCTTTTTTACTTTGCTGGCCATGTCTCCCGGGCAGCGGTGGAGAGCTGCTAACGATGAGCGCTTTGCTGGTGGCTGCCTTTTAAAAATGGCAGCCAGCGTGATGCAACAGCGGGATGATGGGTGGGCGAATGAGTGCCCGCTCGCCATGGAAACAGTGTGTTTCGCAGGAGTGAATAAATAATGAGGTGGGCTCAAGACGATATGGTGTGAAAACCCACTATTTTCGTCGGTGGGTAGAGCTCCATTTTACCCGCCTGCTACTGCATTTAGTACAATTTTGGGCAAATTCCAGCCTATATTGCTGTTCCTTCACTGTTGCTGGGTCAAGATCTTAGAACGCCTTCCCTAACAGCACTGTGGGTGTACCTACATTACAGGGATGCAGCGGTTCAAGAAGCCTGCTCACTACCACCTTGTCAAGGGCAATTAGGGATGGGCAATAAATGCCGGCCTCACCAGCAACATCCACCTCCCATGAATGAACAACAAAAAACTGAGGGTGATAAATCTTTGGAATTCTCAATCCAGAGAACTGTGGAGGCTCAGTTTTTGAGTATGTTCAAGACAGGGCTCAGTAGATTTCTAGATAAGTAAAGACATCAAGTGATATGGAGATAGTGCTGGAAAATGGCGGTGAGGTAAAAGATCAGCCGTGATCTAATTGAAGGCTCGAAGGGCCAAATGGCTTACTCCTGCCGCTATTTACTGCGGATGGAATTTTACGGCCCCTTCCACTGGCAGGATCTTCTGGTCCCGCCGAAGTCAATGGACATTTCTACAGCTCGCCATGTTTTCTGGCCCCACTCATACCACGATGGAGATGTAAGATTCCACCCAATGTCCCTATAATCTCACCCAGCATCATCAATTTGAAGCCTGGCCTGTTTTAATTCTCAGGCCTTATTTACATCACAGCAGCCAGCTGCCTACCTGGACTGAGTGGCCTCGGACTGGTCAAAATTAGTTACTTGCTGGCACCTCAGTAAGTCACTGGTGCAGGAATCGGGCAGTTTATTGGGACGGGGAAGAGGTGAAGGCTGGAAAGGCAGAGGCCTAAATTTTCCTTCTGCACTCAGGAGCACTCCTGATGACAATGCAACACACACTCTCTTGCTATTGAATTGCTATGTGCATTCAAACCCTGTTATTAGGCTGACAGGCACAGATTTCTAATACAGAGGCAAGAATGTTACCAATTTACGTAGAAAAATAGAAAATAGGGCAGGAATAGGTCATTTGGCTCTTTGAGCCTGCTCCGTCATTCAACATGATCATGGCTGATCCTGTATTTCAATGCCATAATCCCGCTCTCTCCCCATAATTAAGCTAGTGCACAGTATAGTGTGACAAAGGTTGTTGTGGGTACAAAGAAAAAAACTTCCATTTTGATAATCTATTGGTTGCATAAGAGATTATTTATGAAGTACAGTCATTGTTTTTATGGAGCAAAATAACCAACAATAATTTGAAGATTTCAAAAGGATTTATGGGAACGCCACCTCCTTCAAGTTCCCCTCCAAGCCTGACTTGGAACTATATTGCCATTCCTTCACTGTTGCTGGGTTAAAATCCTGAAACACCTGTTCTAACAGCATTGTAGATGTCCCTACATGTTTCTCTTTAGAATAATCTTCTGGAATTGTAAAAATGGAAAAACCAATGGGACGTGGCATTAAGTGCCAAAAAATGCTATGTCATGTGCATTACCAACAAAAGGGAACCACCAGCAGATCACTTTAAATTCTGTAATCAAATTCTCTAATAGTTAGATACCTGGGGATTCATTTTAAAAACAATCTTCAATGGGAATTCCACATTCAGCAGATAACTAAAGTGCTGTAAGCTGCAGGGCTATGGGCCGGGTGCAGGAAGGTGGGATTAGAAAGGGCACCTGGGTGTCCTCAGGCTGGCATGGACAAGATGGGCCAAATGGCCTCCTGTGCTGTAACTTTTCTATGGTTCTAACATATGAAGCAAACAGGATTTTGGGTTTCTGAGGAGGAATCTTTGGTATTGCAACAAAAATATCAGAGTTATAGCTTACCAAACATTTGTTTGTCCAATCAGGCAGCATGCAAGTTGCGTGTGGGATCCTTATATGGCGGGAAATATAAATCAGATTAAAATGATCCAAAGACATGCTGTACAATTCTGCACGAATCAGCATGGGAAATACACCAGTGTCACACCCTTGATCAAAGATTATAGCAAAGGAAGGTGAATATAGACTGACTATGTTCTATAAAATATGGAATGGACTGATGGGAATTGACAGAAAGAAGAACCTGGCACCCTCTGGCAATGGAAAACATGAGGTGGCCATTCACACAAACTACAAAGACCATTTGTATCCAAGACAGTGTCCCATCAATCTTTCTTCCCAAGGACAATCACACGATGGAACAAGCCACCATCACTTGAAACCTTCAAGACCCATCTTTAGATTATTTCCATTTAAAAGTTTTCATTGTCAGGACTCCCATTTAAGCTGGTCATGCCCAAGTGCTACTCATTTAAAAGTTGGTAGAATACGGATATTATTTTGTGATGTAGACACAACTTAAGCAGAAGAAGCAAAAAAACCAAATCAATATTTTAAAGGGTTTTGTTTTAGAAATAGTTATCTAAATTCTTATTTGAATTTGTGGTATGTCTTGTGATTTATGTCCTGTACACCAAAAGCAGGACAAATCCAACCTGGTCAATTACCGCCCCATCAGTCTACTCTCAACCATCAGTAAAGTGAAAACAACCAAGAAGAGAGGCAGCTGGGAGTGCGAAAATAGCGCAAGAGGAGAGACAGTCAGGAGTGCGAAAACAGTGCGAGAGGAGAGACAGTCGGGAGTGCGAAAACAGCGCGGGTAGAGAGGCAGTCGGGAGTGCAAATACAGTGTGAGAGGAGAGGCAGTCGGGAGTGCAAAAACAGTGTGAGAGGAGAGGCAGTCGGGAGTGCAAAAACAGTGTGAGAGGAGAGGCAGTCGGGAGTGCAAAAACAGCACAAGAGCAGAAGCTGTTGGGAGATTGAAAACAGCATGAGAGGAGAAGCAGTCGGGAGATTGAAAACAGCGCGAGAGGAGAGACAGTCGGGAGTGGGAAAATAGCGCGAATCCTAAAACACATACCTATGCAATTAAGAAACGGATAACTTTTAGTTGTATTTGTGGGTGGTACTAGCATTTAATAAGCACAGTAAATTGTAGTATACATGGGAATTATTCTTTATTAATTTAGAAAATATTTAATAAATTAGTAAATAAATACTGTTGTAAACACTTTATATGAAGTTTAAGGTATGTCAGTGCAGTTCGGTCATGTGGAATGTGCATCCTGCAGGATGTGGGAAGTAGTGCAGGCACAAAGTGCCCTCGATGACTATACCTGCTGTAGAAACTTGAACTCCGAGGTGCAGAGCTTGAGCAGCGGCTGGAGTCAGCCTGGTGTATCCACAAGGCTGAGGATTATGTGGATTGCACATTTAGAGAGGTGGTCACACTGTGGCTAAGAAGTACACAGGCAGAGAGGGATTGCCAGAGTATCTAAGAGAAACAGGCAAGAAGTGCAGGAATCCCCTGAGGCTATTTCGCTCTCTCACTGCTTTTCCATTTTGGACACCGGTGAATGAGCTGGTTCCTCAGAGGACTGTAGCAAGAACCAAGTTCGTGGCACCACAGGCGGTTCAGCTGCACAGGAGGGGAGGAGGAAGACTGGAAGTGCTATAGTAGTAGGGGATTCCATAGTTAGGGGAGCAAACAGGCGTTTCTGTGGCTGTAGACGTGACTCCAGGATAATATGTTGCCTCCCTGGTGCCAGGGTCAAGGGTGTCACAGAGCAACTGCAGGACATTCTTCTGGGGGAGGGTGAGCAGCCAGAGGTTGTGGTCCACATTGGGACCAATGACATAGGTAGGAAAAGGGATGAGGTCCTGAAAGCAGATTTCAGGGAGTTAGGAAGGGAATTAAAAAGCAGGACCTCAAGAGCAGTAATCTCAGGATTATCCCCAGTGCCTCGTGCTCGTGAGCATAAGAACAGGAAGATTGAACAGTTCAACACGTGGCTGGAGAAATGGAGTAAGGAGGGAGAGCTTTAGTTTTCTGAGGCATTGGGACCAGTTCAGGGGCAGGTGGGACCTGCACAAGATGGATTGGCTACACCTTAACAGGACTGGGATTAATGTCCTTGTGGGGAGGTTTGCTCGTGTTGTTGGGGAGGGTTTAAACTAGATTGGCTGGGGAATGGGAACCTGAGGTGAAATTCAGAGTGGAGAGGAGAAAAACTGGCAGTGGGAAGTAGAGAAGTATCAACTGAAAACAAGGACATATCAGAGAGCAGTATCAAGGTAGATAGAATACTTGGAGAGTTTGATAGAATTAGAGTAAGCAATAGTAAGTCATTAGATGGGGTCAGAATAAGAGGGGAAGTAAAATTAAAAAGTGAAAGTAAAAAAGCCTAAATCAGGGCTAATATGTATGTGAATGCACGGTGTGTGGTTAATAAGATTGGTGAACTGCAAGCACAGGTTGACAAATGGCAATATGATATTATTGCTATAACAGAGACCTGGCTCAAAGAAAGGCAAGACTGGGCATTAAACATTCCTGGGTACAGATGTTTTGGAGAGACAGGAAAGGAAGAAAAGGGGGTGAGTGGCAATATTGATTAAAGATGACATTACAGTACTGGAGAGAGAGAATGTTCCAGAGGGGGTCAAGGATGGAATCTCTCGGGCTAGAGGTAAGGAATAAAAAAGGTGCAATAACATTGATTGGTGTAGTATAGAGACCACCAACTAGTGGAAGGGATGTGGAGAAACAAATTTGCAAAGGAATTACAAAGAGGTGCAAGAATGATAGAATAATCGTAATGGGGGATTCAATTATCCAAATATAGACTGGGATAGGAATAGTGCAAAGGTACAAGAGGGGCAAGAGTTCCTGGAATGTGTTCAAGATAATTTCTGTAGCAGTATTTTTCCCATCCAATGAGAGGACATGCACTTTTGGACCTGGTTTGGGGAATAAGTTGGCCCAAGTGGATCAAATATCAGTGGGAGAGCCTATAGGAGACAGTGATTATTGTATCATAAGGTTTAGGTTGGTCATGGTAAAAAAGGACAGGGCACAATCCAGAGCAGGGATAACTAATTGGAGGAAAGCCAACTTTGATGGGATAAGAATGCATCTAAGCCCAGTGAGTTGGAATCAAATGTTGGCAGAAAAGAGGTTGGCTGAACAATGGGCCACCTTCAAAGGAAAGATATTGCGGGCAATGTCAAGGTATGTTCCCTTGAAGGGGAAAGGTAGGACAAATAAATCCAGAGCACCCTGGATAACAAGAGAGATAGAGGTGAAGATGAAAAGGAAGTGTACGTGTACGACAGATGTCAGGTAGAAAACACAATGGAGAATCAGGCTGAATATAGAAGGACCAGAGGGAAAGTGAAGAAACTAATAAGAAAAGCAGGAAGAGAGCATGAGAAGAGGCTGATAGCTAACATAAAAGAGAATCCCAAGGCCTTCTATAAGCATGTAAATAATAAAAGGGTGGTAAAAGAAAGAGTGGGGCCAATTAGGGACAAAAAAGCAGACTTGCATGTGGAGGCTGGAAAAATAGCAGTGGTATTGAACGAGTATCTGTCTTTACAAAGGAAGAAGATGCTACCTAGGCTGAGGTGAGAGAAAAGGTAACTGATATACGAGAAGAATTTACAATTGAGAAGGAGCGGTGTTGCAAAGGCTATCTTTACTTAAAATAAGTAAGGTACCAGGACCAGGTGAGATGCATCGAAGGGTACTAAGGGAAATGAGGGTGCAAATTGCAAGGCACTAGTGATAATCTTCCCATCTTCCTTTGACACAGGGGAGGTACCAGAGGACTGGAAAGTTGCAAATGTTACACCCTTTTTCAAAAAAGGAGTGCAAGGATAAAGCAGGCCAACTATAGGCCAGTCAGTTTGACCTCAGTGGCAGGGAAACTTTTGGAAACTATAGTTCGGGATCAAATCAATAATCACTTAGACAAGTGCAGGATAATTAAGGAAAGCCACCATAGATTCATCAGTGGAAAATCATGTTTAACTAACTTGCTGGAGTTTTTTGAGGAGATAGCAGAGAAGGTTGATAAGGGAAACGCTGTTGATGCGGTGTATATGGATTTTCAAAAGGCATTTGATACAGTGCCACACAACAGACTTGTGAGCAAAATTCTAGGTCATGGAATAAAAGGGAAAGTATGCACTTGGATAAGAAATTGGTTGAGTGACAGGAAACAGAGTAGTGACAAATGGTTATTTTTCAGATTGGAGGAAGGTTTGCAGTGGAGTTCCTCAAGGGTTAGTATTGGGACCCTTGCTCTTCCTAATGTATATTAATGACCTAAGCTGTCATGTGCTGGGCGATTTAAAAATTTGCAGATGACACACAGATTGGAAATGCTGTCAACTGTGAAGAGGATAGTCTTGAACTTCAAAGGACATAGACATGTTGGTGGATTGGGCAGATGAGTGCAGACGAAGCTCAATGCAATGAAGTGTGAGGTGATCCATTTTGGCAGGAAGAATATGGAGAGAGTATAAAATCAAGGGAGGTGTAGGAATATATATGTACAAAGGTCATTGAAGATGGCAAGGCATATTGAGAGAGCACTTAATAAAGCATATAGTAACTTAGGCTTTACCAATAACGACATTGAGTACAAGAGTAAGGAGGTCATGTTGAACTTGTGTAAGACACTAGTTAGGCTGCACCTGGAATACTGCGTCCTGTTTTGGGCACCATACTGGAGGAAGGATGTGAATGCATTGGAGACAGTACAGAGGAGATTCACAAGAGTGATTCCAGGACTAAAGAACTATAGTTATGAGGATAGATTGGAGAGGCTGGGACCGTTTTCCTCGGAGGAAAGAAGGCTGAGAGGAGCCTTGATAGAGGTATTCAAGATCCTGAGGGGTGTGGGACAGGGTCAACAGTGAGAAGCTGTACCCACTCAAGAGCATCAAGAACTAGGGGGCACAGATTCAAAATAATTGGCAAAAGGAGTAAATGTGATGTGAGGAAAAATTTTTTTCACCCAGAGGGTGGTTGGAGTTTAGAACAAAATTCCTGAAAGGGTGGTGGACACAGATTCAGTTAAGGTATTGGAAAGGGAATTGGATTGCTACCTGAAAAGAAATAATGTGCTATGTTACGGGGATAAGCCAGGGGAGTGGGACTAGTTGGAATGTTCTTTCAGAGAGCCAGTGGAGACTTGATGGGCCGAATGGCAGCCTTCTGTATTGTAAATATTTTGTGATGGGGTTATCAACAGTGCTATCAAGTGGCACTTGCTTAATAAAAACCTCTTCTCTGACACTCAGTTTGGATTCTGTCAGGTCCACTCATCTCCTGACCCCATTACAGCCTTGGTTCAAATATGAACAAAAGAGCTGAACTCCAGAGGTGAGGTGAGAGTGACTGCCCATGACATCAAGGCAGCATTTGACCGAGTGTGGCATCAAGGAGCACTAACAAAACTGAGTCAATGGGAATCGGGGAAAACTCACTGCTGGTTGGAGTCATATCTAGCACAAAGGAAGATGGTTGAAGTTGTTGGGGACCAATCATCCCAGTTGTAGGACATCACTGAAGGAGTTCCTCAGGGTAGTGTCCTCTGCCCAACCATCTTCAGATGCTTCATCAATGACCTTCTTTCTATCATAAGGTCAGAAGTGAGGATGTTCGCTGATGATTGCACAATGTTCAGCACCATTCATGACTTCTCAGATACCGAAGCAGTCCATGTCCAAATGCAGCAAGACTTGGACAATATCCAGACTTGGGCTGACGAGTGGCAAGTAACATTCATGTCGCGTAAGTGCCAGGCAATGACCATCTCCAACAAGAGAGAATCTAACCATCTGTCCTTGACATTCAATGGCATTATCATCGCTGAATCTCTCAGTATAAACATCCTGGGGAATACCATTGACCAGAAACTGAACTGGACTAGCCATATAAATACTGTGGCTACAAGAGCAGGTTAGAGGCTAGGAAACCTGCGGTGAGAAACTCACCTACTGACTCCACAATGCCTGTCCACCATCTACAAGGCACAAGTCAGGAGGGTGATGGAATACTCTCCACCTGTCTGTATGAGTGCATCTCCAACAACAGTCAAGCTTGACACCATCCAGGACAAAGCAGCCCGCTTGATTAGCACCCCATCTGCAAACATTCACTCCCTCCACCACCAACACACTGTGGTAGCAATGTGTGCCATCTACAAGGTTCACTGCAGGAACTCACCAAGGCTTCTTAGCACCTTCTAAACCCATGACTGCTACCATCTAGAAGGACTTTGGCAGCAGATATATGGGAACACCACCACCTGCAAGTTCCCCTCCAAGCCATTCACTATTCTGGAAATGTATTGCCATTCCTTCACTGTCGCTGGGTCAAAATCCTGGAATTCCCTCCTGAACAGCATATGGGTGGAGCTACACTACCTGGACTGCAGTGGTTCAAGAAGGCAGCTCACCACCGCTTTCTCAAGGACAATTAGGGTTGGGCAACTAGCTGGCAACACACACATCCCATGAATGAATAAAAAGAAAATTAATATTGGTGTGTTTAATTGCAAAGTATTTGCTCTATTAGAAAGGAATATGGATTTCATACACAAAAACAGAAAATGCTGGAAAAACTCAGCAGATCTAGCAGCATCTGTGGAAAGAGAAACAGAGTTAATGTTTTGAGTCGGTATGACTTCTTCAGAGCCTTTTGTTCAAACCCCTGTTGATAATTGATTGTGCTGTCTTGTAATTCATTTAGTTGTTCCTGGTGTAATGATGAAGCCCTTAACTATAATGGGTTTCCTTTAAATATTTTAACGATAGAAATTACTGGCATTAATGTTATTTTATGAAAACTTTGAAAGTGTTTGTGTCAAAGACTTGCCTGCTATTTTAATGATGGCATTAACCCAGTAATACTCAATGGATTAGGAAAGGCACAAGAGGTAATTTGAGGCACTCAGATTTTCTCAAGATTTTCTGACAAGCTTTAGTCAGTAGGATTATCTGATTTATTTGTACACTTCTGGGGCAGGACTTTGGTGGCTAAATAGGAGTGGGAACTGAGGCACGCTGGTGAATAATTTCCCAATGTCGTTCTCTTGGATTTTTGGGATGAGGGAGGACGGTGTCACCCGGCGACCTGCCTGATTCTGACAGTCGAGCTTGGAACTTGTTAAGGGCTAGTCTGCAATTTTTGTGGGAAGGCACAAGATCCACACTGGATCTGGAACTGGTCAAGCAGAGGATGACAGCAATGCAGCAGGAAGCCAGTCATGGCCGTGCCATTAATAGAGATGGGGTTCATAAAAGGGTGCATGGCTGAGGTGGGTGCTTATCTAGGGATGAACTAGGGAAGCTAGCTAGACATGTCAGAGATTCAGTGCTGCAGGAGACTGTGCCTATCTACACAGATGGTATCTGAGATTTGTGCCCTTATTGAGGGAGACCTCAAACCTTGCAAGATTGGTCATCGTAACCTGCCAGTAGCCGTTAAAGTCACTGCAGCCTTGAACTTCTTCATCTCTGGCTTGTTCCAATGATCAGCAATGGACCTTGGTGGTGTCCCTCAAGCGGCAGCATATTCAATTTCAAACAGATGGGGTCTTGCAGGCACAAAGGGCATTGAGATTCACCTCCATCACTGGATTCCCTCAGGCGCAGAGCATTATCGATTGCACTTATGTGACCATTAAGGCACAGAGTGAGCAGCCTGTGAGATCCCTCAACAGGTAGAACATAAGAATTAGGAGCAGGAATAGGCCATTTGGCCCCTTGAACTTACTCTGCCATTCAATAAGATCATGCTGACCTAATTGAGGCCTCAACTCCATTTTCCTGTCTGCCCCCCATAACCCTTGATTCCCTTATCAATCATAAATCTATCTAACACAGCCTTGAATATATTCAATGATCCAGCCTCCACTGCTCTCTGGGGAAAATAATTCCACTGATTAACAAACCTCTGAGAGAAATAATTGTTCCTCACATTTGTCGTCATTGGGAAACCCCTAATTTTTAAACTGTGACCCCTAGTTCTATACTCCTCTCATCATCCACCCTATCAAGTCCCCTCAGGATCTTGTATGTGCCAATAACTTCAATTTTCATTCTACTAAACTCTGATGGGTATATGCCCAACCTGCTCAACCTTTCCTCATATGCTCACCCCTTTAATCAGTCAAGTGAACCTTCTCTGAACAGCTAATGCAATTATATCCTTCCTTAAATAAGGAGACCTAGTTGTGGGTGCAACTGCTCTTCATATTACTATGGAAACTCAGTGGATGGCTTTTAGGGGGCAAGGGATATACCTTAAAGAGAGGGCTACTCACACCTTTACATGACCCCGAGACAGATACACAGAGGCCCAACAACCAAAGCCGTTTCCTTACAAAGACCATTATAGAGTATGCCATTGGACTTCTGCAGATGTGGCTCTGGTGCCTAGACCATTCGGATGGCATGCCACTGTACACTCCTGCAAGGGTCTCACACATTGTGGTGATCTTCTGCACTGTCCATAACATGACACTCCAGAGAGGTGTGAACCTTGAAGAGGCTGAAGCGCTGGATCAACACAGTTCATTGGAGGAGGAAGATGCAGAGCAGAGCAGTGCCTATGCTGTGCAGGGAGGTGCCTGGAACTGCCTGAAGAGTCTCATCAGGATGGCATGAATGCTAGGGCAGATCTGAATCAGGCATGTTTCACCTGAGTACTACTCCTCCAGCAGGACAGCGTGCTCTGGCACTGGCTTTGCTTTGATTGTGAGAATACATCCATTAAACACACAACTTTGAATACAGGGTGTATAGTGCAATTCTTACCAACAATGCATATGGTACACATCTCTCTAATGGTCTCAGTATCCTCATTCAAGCCCACACTTTAAGCCTCCCACTTGTTTCCACACGTGCTGCTCCTAATTAGCTGCCAAACTCACCCTCCAGCCAATTAGGACCAATCTCTGGAAAAATTGCATCACCTGATTGTTTCACCCTCGGAGCGGGTGAAATTGAAAATCTATTCCCTGGTGTCAGGGGATCCCTTTCAATTGACTGATGCCTTTGGTCATAGAGTTATGAATAAGTATCAATTTAAAGTCCAGAAGGATTTGTCACAGTCTTTACAGTCCAGAACAATGAGATTTCACTGAGAAAAATGTTGTTAGGTAGGAACAATACTTGTGGATGAACCTGTGACTGTCATTGATTGTTGTATGTAATAACAAGAGTATTAAAATTAGGATAAAAGCAAAATACTGCAGATGCTGGAAATCTAGAACAAAAACAAAAATACCTGGAAAAACTCAGCAGGTCTGACAGCATCTGCGGAGAGGGATATAGTTGATGTTTCGAGTCCGTATGACCCTTCATCAGAACTAAAAAATATAGAAATGAGATGAAATATATTGACAATATATCCTCAATTGACATGCTCAGATCAGGAATTGAATAAAATGGAGAATGAAAACTGTTTCGTTTGTAACCTTGTTCACTAATATTTCCTATCATCTCCATCATACATGTAATTGTTTACCTGAGGTTTTGCATTAGACCGTAATGATCTTAGACAAAAATACTAAATTGCCACAGAAACCAGAGACAATCCTATTTCAGTCAGAGATCTTCACTTCAAAGGTACCACCTGTGGCAGCAGAGCCAAAAGCACACATTACTTCACTTGCCCTGATCTACCCAACAGCAGAGTATGGCTCCTCAGTCTAATTCAGGAGCTGTCACACAAATGTGGTAGATATCAACCTCCAGGAAGTGTTGAGAATTATTTCTGGGGCATTGAGACCAACACAACTCTAGTGGCTTTCTGTGCTAGCACACATTGAACCTCCTGATTTCCACAGGGAGAACATCCTCCTCAAAGAACATCACTGACTGACAGCTAAAAACACTCCTGTTGGCACGGGACCTCAAAAAAAACCCCACACACTCATCTGAAATCCCATATCTCCTACTGGAACACATTCCACATTCCACACCCTACAAACTTGATTACAGCCCCACCACTCGATGGCACACCTGGTTGACTGCAAACATCACCGACTGCAAACATCACCAACTGCAACCACAGAAAACATGGGCAACCCTCAACTGCTTGAGGATGGAGCAGGGAAGTTGTGGCCAGTTGCTCCACAAGTAGAACATGAGGAACAGCTCAAATTATGACTGGCCATCCAATTCAGACCATTATCCACATACTGGACTTCTGTTCTGAGAGATCCATTCCTGGTGGCATCACAACTATTCATATTGTATCAGCTGAAGCTGCTCAATGGATTGTTAACCTCGACATTGGACTGTAAATGCTTCCCTAGCCAAACGACTTCAAAAACTTCAAAGGAAAGGCACCACAATGAATAGGTCAACAGTGTGAAGTTAGATTACCACAGTGTGGCACCACAAAGATTTCTGCTTTGACAACAGACAGTCTTGAAGTTTTCTCTTTGTATTCACCTTGTATAGAAAAACTTGGAGCATGTCTAAGGTCGTAATGCTGCAAGTAGCAATTTAGCAGATGGAAATTAACACTGTAAATTCTTCAATTAGTACCAGGAATAAAAATTGTATGTGCATATGAATAAGATTGTTTAGTCATGAATAGTCATGAATTATTTGGGGTATGCTCCATTTATATTCTAAAACATGCTATCACTATTGCAGAATTTTTAATTAATATTTGCGAAAATATAAATTGGCCTGTTAATTGTTCATAATAGCAGAATTTCCCATTTAAAGATGGAATGTATTTCTTTTAGCTTAGAATCACTGAGTCATTTCCTGATTGATTCCTCATCTTTTTTCCCCATATTTTCCAACTTTGGTGAGACTTGCATTGTAGAATTTGGCCCTGCATCTTGGGTTCTCGGTAAATAGAAAAGGAAGGGAAATGCAAAAGTGAATTAATCCTAGTCAGTTACCTGCACTGCAGCCTAGTATACGTGGCAGGGTGGTGTTAACAGGACCTATCAGCTGTGGAATTAGTATCATACAGGAGAATTGAAATTGGTAGGTTTTTTTGGAAACTAATATTTTTTTGTAGATGCCTGTTTTTTTTAAATCTGTGATTTGACCTGTAATAGCATTTCCCATTTTCAGACGTACTTTAAGTGGTGCATTTGGGTGTGGAGGAGGGATGCAATGCTCCACTAAGAGAATTTGGGAGGAGATTTGTAAAATAATTCCTTAGTTCTTCAAAAATATATAGGTTTCCTTACCTATTGCAGGTAGATTGTTACATTATGTTACAAACTTTATTTCCATTAACAATTCTTTAGCTTAGTCAAACAGTAGTTGCTGATTTGAAAGGATTTAAAAATATGTTTAGAGCTATTTAATTGGTTCTTCTTCTCTTCTCTGTCACAGAATAACTAATTTTCACAGAATAATTACTGGAACTAGTTAAGATAATTTGTATTATTTTTGTGTAAAAGGAAAGAATTTTACTGGCTCCCCAGATCATCATTTCGGCTCCCTGGTGTGCTCCTGTCACGAGCATTTTACTGACAGTGACACCAGAAGTGGGCAGACTGCCTACACCAAGGGAGTGGGCAAATAATTTCCATACTTAAAGGCTCAATTAGGGTTTGTCCTGACAACGGATCAACACTCTGCTGAGACGACTTGGGGATCTGGACAGGCAAACGCCTGTTTAAGGTCACGCTAAAGACCGATGGTAAGGGAGCCATTTTCCACCCTCCTTCCAGTTTCGCAATCGGGGGAAACCGTGGCTACCTGGTCTACGCTGGGCAACCCAAGCATTGTCGCTCATGCGGCAAGGCTGGCCATGTGGCGGCCAACTGCAGCGCCTCCCTCTGCAAGATCTGCAAACAGGAAGGGCACCAGACAAAAGACTGCAAACAGGCCAAGTGCTGCAACCTGTGTGGCGAGGCAAGTCACCTCTACAGGACCTGCCCCAAACGCTGCCGTACTTACGCACAGGCAGCCAAAGCCGACCAGGGGGAAGCAGAAGAAAGGTTCCGTGTCACTCCAACCACCAAGGCCCCCAGGGAGCTCAACGGGACAAAGGAGGACACAGAGAGAGACAAGGTGGAGAAAGAGATTGATGCAACAGAGAGCCAATCAACAGCACTACCCCCTGAACCTTCCAGCCCTCAGGACAGCGAATCAATGGAGGAGGAGGCAGCAGTGGAAAAGCAGCAGGGGGAGTGGCGGACGGTGAAGAACAAGAAAAGTAAGAGGGAGCGAAGAAGAAGCAAAGGCGTTTCCCAGAGAAGCGGCAAGAGGCGTCTCCCATCCGACACGGATGACAAGGGCAGCAGCTCTTCGGATGATGAAGTGCCAGAGCGGCACCGACAGAAGAGGCGGCAAAGCTCCAGGGCGTTGGAGGACGAGACACCCGAGCTCCAGAAAATTGGAGACAACAAGGAGCCCAGCGCACCCCAACTTAGCCTGCAACCTGAGGAGGCCAGTGCACCACAGCCCCTGGAATCTGGGAGCAGTGAGGCAATCATCGCACCCCAGCTCCAGGAAGCCGGGAACAGCAACCCCCCAGAGGGGGTGAGTTTTGGAGAAGCTTCTCCAGCAAAGGTCATCTCAAAACCCGCTCACTACGTGAACCTCCAGATGCCACTGGAGCAGAACACGGCCAAGGAGATCTACCTCAGCCCATCCAAAGTGAAGGAATTTGAGCTCACTACGGGTATGAAGGAGCAGACTAAAGGTCTGGGACTCTCAGAGACAGTGGGTTTGGTAGGAGAATAAATGCTTTAAAATGGGTTTAAAGATTGTATCCATAAATGTGCGTAGCATTAAATCTACTACGCGATGTGTTGCGACCTTGGACTACCTAGCCAAGGTCAAAGCTGACCTGTTGTTTCTGCAGGAGTGTGCGATACCGCACCTCAGCTCCTACAGGCAATGGTCACGATGGTGGTCCCACGGGCCATCGATCTGGTCGGGCGGAAACGACTCTCGTTCCTCCGGCCTGGGTATTCTGCTGCGGGGAGGCAACTTCACCGTCTCCGAGGTCAAGGAGGTGGTGGGCGGGCGACTCCTGGTAGCAGACGTAATGTACAAGAACGCTCCACTCCGGTTAATTAACGTGTACGGCCCGGCACAAGGGGCTGAGCGGCTGGAGGTTTTTCAGCAGCTCCCACTGCTGCTGGCGACCTCCAGGCCGGTCATTCTGGGCGGGGACTTCAACTGCATCATCGATGCGGCTGGACGATCCAGCAGGGCCGGAAGCAGATTGGACGCTACGTCCAGATCCCTGATGGAAACAGTTAAGGATGCCAAGCTGCACGACGTCTTCAGCAACCCTGCAGACGGAGCGCAGCGTAGATACACCTGGTCGCGGCCAGACGGGTCCATTCGTTCCAGGATAGACTTCCTGTTTGTGTCCCGTGCATTCACAGTCAGATCCACCGACGTCAAGCCGGTGTTCTTCTCTGACCACTGCCTCCTACTGGCGGACTGCCACTTGGAGGAAGACCTGAGGGTGGGCAGGGGGGCATGGAAGCTAAATGTGCAACTGCTGACCCCAGAGAACATTGAGGAGCTCAAGAGGGATTACAAAGGTTGGAGAACCGTGAAACCCCTCTTTGAGTCCCTGACACACTGGTGGGAAGTGATCAAGGGAAGCATCAAGAGGTTTTTCATCCGCAAAGGCACCCAGAAAGCTAGAAAGGAACAGAGGGAAATGTCCCGACTCCAGGAAAAGATGCAGAATCTGCTCCGGCTGCAGTCGATGGGGGTGGATGTCAAGGAGGAGCTCCAAGAGGTGAAGGGCCAGCAAGCCTCGCACTTTGCCTCGGAGGCCTCCAAGATCATCTTCCGTTCCAGAGTCCGCTCCGTGGAGCAGGATGAGACGTGCTCACGTTTCTTCTTCCAAAAGGTACACAGAGAGCGCTCTGTGATCAGCAGCCTGAAGGAAGAAGACGGCTCAGTAAAGTCATCACGGTCCGACATTCTGAGGATCAGCAAATCCTTTTATGCCGGTCTGTATGACGTGAAGCCCACGGACAGCACGGCCTCCCAGTCCTTCCTGTCCTCTATCATGGAGGTCTTAGACCACAGTACGCGGGAGAGCCTAGACAAACCGCTAACTCCTGACGAACTGACTAAGGCCCTCGAGTCCTTCGAGAAGAGTAAAACCCCCGGAAGCGACGGCCTGCCGGCGGAGTTGTATTCGGCTCTGTGGGACTTGATCGGCCCAGACCTGCTAGAAGTGTACGAGAGTATGCTCCTGGCCGGCAGCATGTCAGAATCCATGAGGAAAGGCATCATCACCCTCATCTACAAGCACAAGGGGGAAAGGGAGGAAATTAGAAATTGGCGACCCATTTCACTGTTGAATGTGGACTATAAGATTCTGTCCAAGGTCATCGCCAACCGGGTCAAATCCGCTCTGGAATTGGTGATTCACCCTGACCAGACCTGCTCTGTGCCAGGCAGGAAGATCTCTGACAGCCTGGCGCTGCTCAGGGATACGATTGCCTATGTACAGGACAGGGGTGTGGATACCTGCCTCATCAGCTTGGATCAGGAGAAGGCCTTTGACAGAATATCGCACACCTACATGGGGGATGTGCTCTCCAAAATGGGCTTTGGGGAGGGAATTCGAAATTGGATCCAACTGCTCTACACTAACATCAGTAGCGCAGTCTCAATCAATGGGTGGGAAACAGATAGCTTTCCGATTAAATCTGGAGTCAGGCAGGGCTGTCCTCTCTCGCCTGTCCTTTTCGTGTGCTGCATAGAACCCTTTGCCGAGTCCATCAGGAAGGATCCGGGCATAAGAGGAGTGACGATCCCAGGCAGTGGAGGCACTCAGGTAAAAGCCTCCCTGTACATGGACGACGTCGCCATCTTCTGCTCGGATCCGCTGTCGGTGCGCAGACTGATGCACGTCTGCGACCAGTTCGAACTGGCCTCGGGAGCCAAGGTAAATCGTGGGAAGAGCGAGGCCATGTTCTTTGGGAACTGGGCTGACCGATCCTTTGTCCCCTTCACTGTCAGGGCTGACGGCCTGAAGGTGCTGGGGATATGGTTCGGAGGGACCGGGGCATGCGTTAGAAACTGGAAGGAGCGAGTGGCTATGGTGAAAAGGAAACTGGGCATGTGGGAGCGACGCTCCCTCTCCATTGCGGGTAAGAACCTGGTCATCAGGTGTGAGGTACTCTCGCTGTTGCTGTACGTGGCGCAGGTCTGGCCCATTCCACGCTCCTGCGCGATGGCGATCACTCGAGCCATCTTCCGCTTTATCTGGAGGTCGAAAATGGATCGTGTCTGCAGGGACGCGATGTACAAGCCTCTAGATAAAGGGGGAAAAAACATGCCCAACATCGCCCTCAGACTGATGGCCACCTTTGTGTGCGGCTGCATCAAGCGGTGCGTAGACCCTCAGTACGCAAACACCAAGTGTCACTACGTGCTGAGGTTCTACCTGTCCCCGGTGTTGCGAAGGATGGGTCTGGCCACGCTGCCGCGGAACGCTCCAAGTAGTTGGACCGTGCCGTACCACCTGTCCCTGGTGGAAAAATTTATGCAGAAAAACACCTTTGACCACAAGTCCATCAGGCAGTGGTCAGCACGTAACGTCCTAGAGGCCCTGAGGGAAAAGGAGAGGGTGGACCCTGTGGGATGGTTCCCCGAGCAGACTGTCAAAGTCATTTGGCAGAATGCCTCATCGCCAGAACTTTCCAACAAGCACCAAGACGTAGCTTGGCTGGTGGTGAGAAAGGCCCTCCCCGTCAGATCCTTCCTACACGCCAGGAGTCTCACCCCCTCTGCACGTTGCCCTCGAGGTGGCTGTGGTGGGGAAGAGACCGTTGTTCACCTCCTTGTGGATTGTGCCTTTGCAAAGAAAGTCTGGAGAGAGATGCAGTGGTTGCTGTCGAGGTTCATCCCGAGCAGTTCTGTGACACAGGACTCTGTGCTCTACGGGCTGTTCCCAGGGACACACACCGAGACAAACATCGACTGCAGCTGGAGGATCATCAACTCGGTGAAAGACGCGCTTTGGTCTGCCCGAAACTTGTTGGTCTTCCAGCACAAAGAGTTGTCCCCGACCGATTGTTGCGGACTGGCACAATCCAAAGTCCAGGACTACGTGCTGAGGGACGCACTAAAGCTTGGGGCAGCTGCCGCAAAGGCGCAATGGGGAAGGGTCGCTGTCTAAGACCTTTCTACCACAGCGCACCGAGAGACTGGGAACTGTTTAGAGCCCCTCGGGCTGTACAGATCAAAATGAAAGGCTGTAAATGATTGTAATATTGTTTGTACTGATGCACCTGGTGATACATTTTGTAAAAGTTTAACCTGGATTGTACCCTTGTAATGTTGTTTTTGAAATGGTTTTGAATGTGATTGAAGATTTTTTATGAATAAAGTATATTTTTACAAAAAAAAAACACTCTGCTGCCTGAGCAGGCTGCCAGCAGCAGCCCAGGTGTGAAGTGGGTAGTGGGCAGGGAAAGCAGTCCCTGCTGCTCCAACACTTTACCCAGAGGGGTTTTCCTCTCCAAACTGGGCACTAGAATTATTTAAAATTTCTCCACCTACTTTTCTAGGCCTCCTGCCTGCCTGTACAGCAACCATCTGTCCCTCTGATGGAGCTGGCAGCTCTTGAGGGCAGGCCGCCATCTGTAACTGGACAGCAGTATCAGAGGTTGCCAGCTATAAAAGTGTGGCCCTGGATCTCGCCAGCAGCTGAACCACTGTCACCTAGACCCCACATTCTGTCCCAGCAGCGGCACCCTGGCCACCTCCAAAATCCAGGTCAAAGATTCAAAGCATGAACCCTTCAACTTAAGAGATAATTTGGAAAACGAAGATGTTGACTGTTGTGATAGTGTATTTGTTAGTATGTTGAATATAATAATTGAAATATATGTTTATGCTAATATGTATGGCATAAGCAATATCACATGATTCCAAATACAGTCAGCAAGTATAGTTTAAAAAAAAACCAAGCATAAATGTAGCTGAGCCATATAAAGGCAGTTGAGAAGAAGCAGGTCTTTACATTTTAGAAAGAAGAGAGTTTCATTTATATAAAACCTTATCACATCTCAGAAATGTTCCATAATATCGGTGACTGCATTCCAAAGTCAAAATTTATATGAGAAGAAGCGATAAGATGAATGGCTAGTAAATCTGTTTTTTAATGGCAATAGTTAAAGGAAGGTTATGGGTCTGGACAGTGTAAGAACTGTCTGAACTTGTTTTCATGGAATCTAAACGAGGAGATGGGGTTTTGCTTTAATGTCTCATTAGAAGGACGGCATTACCAACAGTTCAATACAAGCGTGTTTGCCTAGGTTAATGTATTCTAAATGCACAGCTGACTTCATTTTTATTTTTACACTGAACTCAATAATTATGCAATTTCTTGAAGGATTGTGCCATTATTCAAGTTTGGAATAACAGAAAACTTCTCTTGGAAATGCAGTATTTTTTAATTTAAAGGGGAAAAACACATCTCTATATAATAGCAGTAGATGTTCTTAGTGATTCATGGAATAATTCAGTTTTCCAGTTCAGCTGAGTAGATTATGAAATGATCTTAACTCGTGCATGTGAGAGTTTAAGGTTATTTTCTCTTCCTAAAAATTTTAATGTTCTTAACTTCTCAATAGAATTATAGCTTTAGAATCATTAACAGCCATCCAATGTTTATACATAATTACAACCAGGAATTCAATATTCTCTCATCTATCATTGATTACCAGGGTATACAATAGTAACTGTACATAATTATTTTTTAATAACGAGTAAGATTGACACTGTCTTCAATAAAGAAACTTTCTTTGTAACAGGATCTGCTTCATTAGATTGAAAATGAAAATAAATTATTCTAGTGCCTACTATGCTTACATAATACCCGGCTATGTGGAAAATTACCCAGGTATGTCCTGTGCACAAAAAAACAGGACAAACCCAACCCGGCCAATTACTGCCCCATCTGCCTACTCTCTATCAACAGTAAAATGATGGAAGGGGTCATCAATAGTGCTGTAAAACAGCACTTGCTTAGCAATAACCTGCTCATTGACACACAGTTTGGGTCCGGCAAGGGCCACTGAGCTCCTGACCTCATTGCAGCCTGTGTTTAAACCTGGACAAAAGAGCTGAACTCCAGAGGTGAGGTGAGAGTGACTGCCCACAAGGCATTGACATTTGACCGAGTGTGGCATCAAAACTAGCAAAACTGGAGTCAATGGGAATCAGGAGGAAAACTCTCCATTGGTTGGAGTCATACCTAGCACAAAGGAAAATGGTTGTGGTTGTTTGAGGTCAATTGTCTCAGTTCCAGGACATCACTGCAGGAGTTTGTTAGGGTAGTGTCCTAGGCCCAACCATCTTTAGTTGCTTCATCTGTGACCTTGCTTCCATCATAAGGTCAGAAGTGGGGATATTCGCTGATGATTGCGCGACGTTCAGCACCATTCACGACTCCTCAGATACTGAAGCAATCCACGTTCAAATGCAGCAAGACCTGGACAATATCCAGGCTTGGGCTGACAAGTGCAAAGTAACACTCGCACCACACAAGTGCCAGGCAATGACCATCTCCAACAAGAGAGAATCTAATCATCGCCCCCTTGACATTCAATGATATCACGATCGCTGAATCCCCCACTATCAACATCCTGGGGTTTACCATTGACCAGAAACTGAACTGGACTAGCCATATAAATACTGTGGCTGCAAGAGCAGGTCAGAGGCTAAGAGTCCTGCAGCGAGTAACTCACCTCCTTTCTCCCGAAAGCCTGTCCACCATTTACAAGGCACAAGTCAGGAGTGTGAAGGAATACTCTCCACTTGCCTGGATGAGTGCACTATTCAGGACAAAGCAGTCCACTTGATTGGCACCCTTTTCACAAACTTTAACTTGCTCCACCACTGACAAACAGTGGCAGCGGTGTGTACCATTTACAAGATGCACTGCAGAATCTCTTCAGGGCTCCTTAGGAAGCACCTTCCAAATGCATGACCACTATCATCTAGAAGGATAAGGGCAGTAGACACAGGGAAACTTTCAGTGGTGGTGCTCCCTTCCAAGTCACTCACTATCCTAACTTGGAAATATATCGCCGTTCCTTCATTGTCGCTGGGTCAAAATCCTGGAAACCCCTCCCTAACAGCACTGTGGGCGTACCTACACCACATGGACTGCAGTGGTTCAAGAAGGCAGCTCACCACCACCTTGTGAAGGGCAATTAGGGATGAGAAATAAATGCTGACCTAGCCAGCGATGCCTACATCCCGTAAGTGAATAAAAAAGAACCCAACATCACAGAAGCCAGTTTTCAGCCAATTCGATTCACTTTGATATCAAGCAACGGCTGAAGGCACTGAATCCAGAAAAGGTTATGGACTTCAATAACATCCGAACTTTAGTCCTGAAAAGTTGTGCTTCAGAGCTTGCCACATCCCTAGCTGAGCTGTTCCAGTACAGCCATTGGCACCCACCCGACAATGTGGAAAATTGCCCATTTATGTTCTATCCACAAAAAACAGGACAAATCTAATCCAACCCATTTGCATCCAGTCACTTTACTCTCAATCATCAGCAAACTGATGGAAAGTATTGTTGATAGTAGTATCAAGTAGCACTTACTTGGCAATAAACTGCTTACATCGTGGTGGTCAGTTTTGGTTCTGCCAAGACCACTTGGCTCCAAACCTCCTTACAGCCTTGGTCCAAACAGGAAAAAGAGCTGAATCCCAGAGGTGAGGTGAGAGTGACTGCCCTTGACATCAAGGCAGTTTTTGATGACTGTGGCATCATGGAATCCTATTAAAATTGAAGTCAATGGGAATCAGGGAGAAAACTCTCCACAGGCTGGAGTCACACCTAGCACAAAGGAAGGTGGTTGTGGTTATTGGAGGCCAATCGTCTTAACCTAGGACGTTGCTGCAGGAGTTCCTCAGAGTGGTGTCCTAGGCCTAACTATCTTCATCTATTTCATCAGTGACCTTCCCTTCATAATAAGAACAGATGTGTAAATGTTCACTGAAGATTACACATGGGTCATTACCATTCGTAGCTCCTGAGGTAATGAAGCACTCCGTGCCCGCATGCAGCATGACCTGGATAACATTCAGTCTTGAGCTAATGAGTGGCAGGTGACGACTAATATTCACACCGTAAGTGCCAAGCAGTGACTATCTCCAACAAAATGGCCCACATGTATATAGATTTAGATTGGGATTTTCTGGCTGCACCATGGCGGCACCCGCTACGGGGATGTGGCGAGCCAGTCAAAAGTCCATTGACTTTCATTGGGACAGAAGATCCTGGCGGTGGGTGGAGCTGCAAAATCCAAGCCTTAGCTTCAAAAGGCCTAGTCCTATTTCTGAATAGCACTCTTTTTGTTTCATATTCTCATGAATATGCTGTTAAGATAACAAGGAAGACATTTTGGTTGGCATGTCAACCTGCAGGACATGCTCAATATGGTAGTTGGGAGACCCAAACAATTTTTAGATTTTGGGCCGAAGCGAGTTACGGATGGCAAATAGGTACCCCGTTGCAGCTTGCTGGGCTTGTCAGGAAGAATATTGGCTGACAACTGAACTCAGCTGGCCATCAGCTCCCGATTCGCCCACCATACCGTCACCTTGCCGCTTCCTCACGTCAGTGGCCAAATTTAAAGCACAGCCACGTGCACACCTCTGTGCTTCCAGCCCAGGACTGCTGTAAATAAGACATGGCCTCGAAAGATAAGGAGACTGCAGTCCCCAGGTTTAGTGACGCGACCCTTGAGCACCATTTGGATGCTGTGGAGGCCCGCCGTGATGTCCTCTACCCCCACTCTGGCTGCAGGAGGGGTAACAACATTACCACACTGGCTTGGTAGGTGATGGCAGTGGGGATCAGTGCCAATGCTGCACAGAAAAGGTTGGCCATCCAATGCAGATTTGAGGATGAATGATCTCATCCATGCCACCAGGGTAAGGCAACCATTTTATCACACATTCACTGCCAGCTCAAGGACATTACCACTCACTCACTCACATGCGCCCTCACATCTCCATCTGGCTTCATCAGCTCTGGAGGCTGCCTCCTCAGTCCTCACCATCTTGAGGCCGCTTGCATAGTTCAACATGTGCCCCCACACAAACCCTGGGATACTCCCCTTCCTCAGTACAGCCCTCGCCCTGCAGCCTCTTCCCTTGCCTGAGGCCACTTCCCTCCCTTCCCCAAGCAAGCACTAGCCCTGTAGCAGTAGAAAGTGACCCCTGCCTTATGGCTGGTCTGGTAGGCAGAGACCTGCCCGTGAGCCCCCCTAAAAGTGATGTGGTGCTGTCTGTGAAACCTGGCGCTGGTGACTGCGAGTGCTGCCCGAAGCAAGGTAGGGAAACAAACTTCAAAGTCCCGAGCGAAGTGCAGCTCGCCAGATGCACGTCACTTATGTGCAGCTGTGAAACACGTTGGCGTGATGTAGGTGGATGATCCAGCGTGGGGCGGTCTGAGTCTAGCCTTATAATGCTATGCAGATATTTTACAAGGTTCCCAATGCCCGATGGCAGGCCGTGTTTCTCGCCATCGACGGGCTGAGCGGACGATTGCAAACTGGTTTCACGACGTCATGAAACCGATTTTTGGCCTTCTTGTCATATTGTCCTCTTATGACACCAAGAATGCCTGACACCAGTGGGCACTGCCAATTCTGCCCAAAGCCCTTACCAAACTTTCAGTGCCCACTCACCCATTTTTCAGGGAAGCAATAGGCATCCAACAATTAAAAGATGATCCCAGTTACCACTGGCAGAATAATGAGCCTACTATCTGTTCTCACAACAGAATTTTTGTAGACATCCAGATCTCTTATTAACTCCAACTTTTGAACAAAATTATACATTGAAACCTTTATTTTTTAATCATACAAGATTTCCAAGATCACATGAAATAAATTGTATCTCATGAGACTTTCTGATTAACAGAGATTGCTTGTACTGTAGATTATTCCTGAACAAGTAATACTTTCTACAAATCTTAATTAACTAGTTATACTACATGCTACAATATGAATATTTTATAATAATATGCAGAGATTTAATTGTTGGGATACAATTCAAAAAATGTAGATTGTACATTGGCTGTTGAAGGCAGAGGCTTGAAAGACTTGATTTTTTTTTTCTAATTACTTGCTCATATTAAACTTGGACTTGGTGTGTTCCTTGTTGCAGGTGCCAGGACTGGAATAGTTCGAAAGCTGGTAGTGCCATCAATCTTGGTGCGGACAATGAGTCATTGCATCACAACAGTGCAGACATCATCCCATTGGCTAATGACAAAAGGTTTCCAATTTCTTTCTTCTTGGTCCATGAATCAGTTTCTGCTAGTAATTCAAGCGGATCTAAAAGTGAGTGCTGTTTTGATTCTAATTATAATCAGTTATTTCACTTTTTCCGAGTTACAGTGAGTTCTGTTGAAAGCATTTTATCCAGTCTTTGTTCTAGAGCTTGAACCAACTTGACCATATTCTCATTTGCTCCTCTGCCAATGAGAGAAGCAGTTCATCTGCAATATTGCACAGAACTTTTTTTTAAATGTGGCAGGTATATTTTATTGAATGAGCCACATACATTATCCAAGGTAGCCATTGTAAGCAATGTTTCTAAACTTCTAAAGGTATGAACAGTCTTTCCCTGAAAATGTAGGTTATCTGCTGTTCATTACTGGGCAATATAACTAAATATTTATACCTGCTAACAATACTGTTTTTAAACCAATATAAACCTGAATATATGGTTTTTGGAACCCATGCACACCTTTTTCCATTTACGTGCATACGGATTTGTATTTTGTATGCTGGATCATGGTATTTATTTGTATTTTCATTGACATATTGTGATTTTATAAACTTCTTTACAGTATATTTAAAGTTGGTCATGAATGAAGCATGGAAAGTAAAAAGATTGCTGTCTTTTAACTTATCTACAACATTAATTGTCATTTTCCTAAATTCAGAATGGAGGAGGCCATCATTCCAACGAGAAAAGTATACTTTTCTGCCACTGAGCAAAGCTTTTTTTATTCATTTATGGGATGTGGGTGTTGCTGGCGAGGCCAGCATTTATTGCCCATCCCTAATTGCCCTTGAGAAGGTGGTCATGAGCTGCTTTCTTGAACTGCTGCAGTCTGCATAGTGTAGGTATACCCAGAGTGCTGTTAGGAAGGGAGTTCCAGGACTTTGACCCAGCGACATTGAAGGAACTGTGATATATTTCCAAGTCAGGATGGTGAGTGACTTGGAGGGAAACTTCCAGCTGGTGGTGGTCCCATATTTATGCTTCCCTTGTCCTTCTAGATGGTCGAGGTTGTGATTTGGAAGGTGCTGCCTAAGCAACCTTGGTGAGTTTCTGCATCGCATCTTGTAGATGGTACATACTGCTGCCACTATGCACCATTGGCAGAGGAAATGAATGGCACCCCATCCACAAACAATCAAGCAGGCCGCTTTGTCCTGGATGGCGTCAAGCTTCTTGAGTGTTGTTGGAGCTGCACTCATCCAGGCAAATGAAGAGTATTCCATCACACTTCTGACTTGTGCCTTGTAGATATTGGACAGGCTTTGGAGAGTCAGGAGGTGCTGTATTCCTAGCCTCCGACCTGTTCTTGTAGCCACAGTATTTATATGGCTAGTCCAGTTCAGTTTCTGGTCAATGGTAACCCCCTCAGGATGCTGATAGTGGGGGGGATTCAGTGATGGTCATGCCATTGAATGTCAAGGGGGGATAGTTAGATTCTCTCTTGTTGGAGATGGTCATTGCCTGGCATTTGTGTGGCCTGAATGTTACTTGCCAGTTGTCAGGCCAGATATATTGTTCAGTTCTTGCTGCATTTGGACATGGACTGCTTCAGTATCTGAGGAGTCATGAATAGTGCTGAACATTGTGCAATCAATAGCAAACATCCCCACCTCTGATCTTATGATGGAAGGAAGGTCATTGATGAAGCAACTGGGAAGATGGTTGGGCCTAGGACATTACCCTGAGGAACTCCTGCATTGATGTCCTGGAACTGAGGTGATTGACCTTCAACAACCACAACCGTCTTCCTTTGTGCTAGGTACGACTCCAACCAGCAGAGATTTTCCCCCTCGATTCCAATTGACTCCAGTTTTGCTAGGGCTCTTGATGCCACACTTGGTCAAATGCTGCCTGGATGTTAAGGGGCAAGCTGGTTTGTACATTGAATATATTTGAATATAACAAATACATAATCAAGAATTAAGGGATTGAAACTCCTTGAGTGGGCTGGCCTGATAGATTGCTCATTTGTATATTTCTGATGAGTTAGAATAGTGAAATAGAAGTCATAAGCCCACTGGTGATGCCAACTGTAACTCATTAACAAAACATGTGTTTGCATAATACATCTATTTGCACTGCTGAGTCAAATGCCATTTTTTTTATCCCTTATTTTTAGCTGTATAATAGTTGTAAAAATTAAATAAAATAATAAATAATTTGGATCTGCCACAAGGATCCAATTGCTGACTAGGCAATGAAACTCATTCCATTTTAGAGTAATTGGAGCTGTCTGGATGCTGAGAGTGTAGTGGCGTAGCCATAAAAATTGTTTGGTCAGTAGTGGCATATTTGAAGTTGTCATTTTGCCTGCTTTTTGCACATTCCTGAAACAAAATGTGTCATGGACCTGAGAGCTAACCCACTTCATTGAAGTACGTTTTGCAGTTGAAGTGCATAGCGCAGTACATCACATCTTTCCCTGTAAAGGCATAAATAACATTTGTATAGGAAGAACAAAACTATTTTTATATCTTTTTGTGTTTTCACTCAAATGTTTGCTTTTAGGATTTTCTTTTTAATCTAAAGTGATACAATAATAATTATATATAATAAATAACAACAGTAAGTGCTGGAAATACTCAGCAGGTCAGGCAGCATCTGTGGAGAGAGAAGGAGTTCATGTTTCAGCTCAATGACCTTTGATCAGAATAATAATTATAACTTTATTTGCTCCTGTAGTTCCTCCCTTCCCAGATCTTGCTCACAGAATCATAAAATTTTACAGCACCGAAGAAATCTTATTTTTTTATACCTTTCTTAAATTTGTCCTCCCACTTCTACAGATTTTAGTTAGGTGATCAGTTCAGCAGAATTTGGTCAAGGAAGTAGGTGGTGGATCTCATGGATGAGGTAAGTTCAGAGAGAGCCTGCGAGATGGGAGAGAAAGTAGAGAGAGAGAGAGAGATAGAGGCAGGGAAGAGCCTGGAGGATTGTTTCATTTGGAGGGAAAGATGAAAGGGGCAAAACAGCAGAGGCTGCTAAACAGATGGTCTCAATCTTGCTGATAAAGTAATCCATAAGTTATTTTATTGGAGGTGAGAATGGGATCAGTGGAAATGGGTTTAAGGAGGTGGTTGGTAGTGGAGAACAGATACTGGATTATTGTTGCAAGCAAGGAAGACACTGAAGTATGTGGTTATGGTAAATAAGAGTGTGGCCCAATAGCAGTTAATGTGGCTTAATCAAATTTGATGATGGATGGCTTAACCAGCCATGTGCCAGATATGCTGCAGTCTGTGCTGCTTGGACTTGAGGGTGTGAGGAATCCTAGACCCAACCATCCTCGGGTGCTTCATCAATGACCTTCCTGGAAGGAAGGGGGGATGTTCACTGATGATTGCACAAGGTTCAACACCATTTGTGACTCTTCAGATATTGAAGCAGTCCACATCCAAATGCAGCAAGACCTGGTTAAAATCCAGGCTTGGGCTGACAAGTGGCAAGTAACATTCACGCCACATAAGTGACAGGTGATGACCATCCCCAACAACAGAGAACCTAACCAACGCCCATTGACTTTCAATGGCATAACCATTGCTGAATCCCCCACTGTCAACATCCTGGGGGTTACCATTGATCAGGAACTGAACTGGACAAGCCATAAATACTGTGGCTACAAGAGCAGGTCAGAGGTTAGGAATCCTGTGACGGGTAACTCACCTCATGACTCCCCAAAGCCTGACCACCATGTACAAGGCACAAGTCAGGAGTGTGATGGAATGCTGTCCACTTGCCTGGATGAGTGCAGCTCCAAAAACACTCAAGAAGCTTGACACCCTCTATGACAAAGCAGCCTGCTTGATTGGCACTCCTTCCAAAAACATTCACTTCCTCCACCACTGATGAGCAGTGGTGGCAGTATATGCCATCTACAAGATGGACCGCAGAAACTCACCAAGGCTCCTTAGGCAGCACCTTCAAACCCACGACCACTACCATCTAGAAGGACAGGGGCAGCAAATAGATGGGAACACCACCACCTGGAAGCTCCCCATCAAACCACTCACCATCCTGACTTGGAAGTATGTTGCCGTTCCTTCAGCGTCGCTGGGTCAAAATCCTGGAACTTTTTCCTTAATAGCACTATGGGTGGACCTACACCACATGGACTGCAGTGGTTCAAGAAGGCAGCTCACGACCACCTTCTCAAAGGGATTTCGAGATGGGGAATAGCCATGCCTACCTCCTGTAAATGAATTTAACAAAAGCCTCTGACTTGCTCTTGCAGTTACAGTTTTTAAATGGCTATTCCAGTTTAGTTTCTGGTCAACGCTCACCCCAGGATATTTATAGTGGGAGATTCAGCAATGGTAATGCCATTGAATGTGAAGGGACGATCGTTGGATTCTCTCTTGATGGAGATGGTCATTGCTTGGCATTTGTGTGACGTGAATGTTACTTGCCATTTTTCAGCCCAAGCCTGGATATTGTCCAGATCTTGCTGCATTTGGACATAGACTGCTTCAGTACCTGAGGAACTGTGAATGATGCTGAACGTTGTGCAATCATCAGTGTACATCCTCACTTCTGACCTTATGGTGGAAAGAAGTTCATTGCTGAAGCAGCTGAAGGTAGTTGGGCCTAGGACACTACCCTGAGGAACTCCTGCAGTGATGTCCTGGAACTGAGATGATTGACCTTCAACAGCCATCACCATTTTCCTTTGTGCTAGGTATGGCTCCAACCAGCAGAGAGTTTTGCCCTGTTTCCCATTGACTCCGGTTTTGCTAGGACTCCTTGGTGCCACACTCAGTCAAATGCTGCCTTGATGTCAAGGGCAGTCACTCTCACCTCATCTCTGGAGTTCAGTTCTTTTGTCCATGTTTGAATCAATGTTGTAATAACTTCCGGAACTGTGTGGCTCTTGCGGAACCCAAACTGAGCATCAGTGAGCAGGTTATTGCGAAGCAAGTGCCGCTTGATAGCATTGTTGATGACCCCTTCCATCAATTTACTGATGACGGAGACTGATGTGGCGGTAGTTTGCCAGGTTGGATTTTTCCTGTGTTTTGTCTACAGGACATACCTGGGCAATTTTCTACATAGCCAGGTAGATGCCAGTGTTGTAGCTGTACTGGAATAGCTTTTCTAGAGGTGCGGCAAGTTTTGGAGCACAAGTCTTTAGTAATACTGCCGGAATATTGTCAGCCCATAGTCTTTGCAGTATCCAGTGCCTTCAGCCATTTCTTGAAATCACATGGAATGAATGGAATTGGCTGAAGACTGGCATCTGTGATGCTGGGGACCTCTGGAGGAGGTCGAGATGGATCATACACTCGGCACCTCTGGTTGAAGATTGTTTCAAGTGCTTCAGCCTTATCCTTTGCACTGATGTGCTCGAGTCCCCCATCATTGAGGATGGTGATACTTGTGGAGCCTCCTCCTCCAGTGAGTTGTTCAATTGTCTACCACCATTCACGACTGGTTGTAACAAGCCTGCAGAGCTTCGATCTGATCTGTTGGTTGTGGAATTGCTTAGCTCTGTCTATGCTGTTTGGCATGTAAGTAGTCTTGTGTTATAGCTTCATCGGGCTGATACCTCATTTTTAGGTATTCTTGGTGCTGCTCCTGGCATGTCCTCCTGCACTCTTCATTGAACTAAAGTTGATGCCCTGGCTTGGCGGTAATGGTAGATTGGGGGATTTGCCAAGCCATGAGGTTACAAATAATGGTTGATTACCAATTCTGCTGCTGCTGATGGTCCACAGCACCTCATGGTTACCCAGTCTTGAGTTGCTAGAACTGTTTGAAATCTATCCCAATTAGCATGGTGGTAGTGCCACACAATACAATGGAGGGTATCGGCAATGTGAAGACAGGACTTTGTCTCTACAAGGACTGTGCGGTGGTCACTCCTACCGATACTGTCATGGACAGATGCACCTGCAACAGGCAGGTTGGCGAGGATGAGGTCAAGTATATTTTTCCCTCTTGTTGGTTCCCTCAACACCTGTCACAGACCCAGTATTGCAGCTATGTCCTTTAGGACTTGGCCAGCTTGGACAGTCATCGTGCTACCCAGCCACTCTTAGTGATGGACATTGCAGTTTCCCGCCCAGAGTACATTCTGTGCCCTTGCCACCCTCAGTGCTTCCTCCAAGTGATGTTCAGTATGGCGGAGTACTGATTCATCAGCTGAGGGTGAGGTGGGTGGCAGTACGTGGGTAATCAACAGGATGTTTCTTTCCCCATGCCTGAACTGATGCCATGAGACTTCATGGGGTCTGCAGTCAATCTTGAGCACTCCAAAGACTATATAGCACTGTGCTGCTACCCCTGCTGGGTTTGTCCTGTCGGTGGGGAAAGGACATACCCAGGAAAGACGATGGTGGTGACTGTCAGGTAGGATATTGTGAGTGTGACAGTCAGGCTGTTGCTTGACTAGTCTGTGAGACAGCTCTCCCAATTTTGGCACTAGTCCCCAGATGTTAGTAAGGAGCACTTTGCTGTTGTCGTTTCCGGTGCTTAGGTCGATGCCGGCCCATCCCCTTTAGGCTTTGTAGCAGTATGATACAACTGAATGGTTTGCAAGGCCACTTCAGAGGACATTTAAGAGTTAACCACATTGTTGTAGATCTGGAGTCACATGTAGGCCAGACCAGCCGAAGGAGATTAGTGAACTAGGTAGGTTTTTATGACTTTTATGTTTTTATGTTTTTAGTTCTGTTGAAGGGTCATGAGGACTCGAAACGTCAACTCTTTTCTTCTCCGCCGATGCTGCCAGACCTGCTGAGTTTTTCCAGGTAATTCTGTTTTTGTTTTAGGTTTTTATGACAATGGCTTCATGGTCATCATGAAAGGCTGAAGGTAAGCATGCAGGTGCAGCAGGTGGTAAAAAAGGCAAATGGTATGTTGGCCTTCATAGCCAGAAGATTTGAGTACAGGAACAGGGATGTCTTGCTGCAATTGTACAGGGCCTTGGTGAGACCACGCCTGGAATATTGTGTGCAGTTTTAGTCTCCTTATCTGAGGAAGGATGTACTTGCTATAGAGGGAATGCAGCAAAGGTTTACCAGACTGATTCCTGGGATGGCGGGACTGACATATGAGGAGAGATTGAGTTGATGAGGATTATTCTCTGGAGTTCAGAAGAATGAGGGGGGATCTCATAGAAACCTATAAAATTCTAACAGGACTAGACAGGGTAGATGCAGGAAGGATGTTTCCAATGGTGGGGGAGTCCAGAACCAGGGGTCACAGTCTGAGGATATGGGGTAGACCATTTAGGACTGAGATGAGGAGAAATTTCTTCACCCAGAGAGTGGTGAGCCTGTGGAATTCGTTACCACAGAAAGTAGTTGAGACCAAAACATTGTATGTTTTCAAGAAGGAGTTAGATATAGCTCTTGGGGCGAAAGGGATCGGGGAGAAAGCAGGAGCGGGCTATTGAGTTGGATGATCAGCCATGATTATAATGAATGGTGGAGCAGGCTCAAGGGCTGAATGGCCTACTCCTGCTTCTGGTTTCTATTAGACTTTTAAATCCAGATTTTGATTGGATTCAAATTTCATCATCTGCTATGGTGGGATTTGAACCCAGGTCCCCAGAAGGTTACCCTGGGTCACTAGCCCAGCAACAATACCACTGAGCCACTGCCTCCCCTTAAGTGCCAGGCATTGACCATCTCCCTGGCTGGCTCTAGAATGTAGTACTCTGAGAAATTGTTTCGAATACAAAGATGAGTTTCTAGAATTTATTTGGGACAACCTCTTAGAGCAGTATGTTCTTGGGTCAACCAAAGATGCTATTTTTGACCTTGTAATGTGTAATGAGATACAATTAATTAAAGATCCTCATAGAAAAGGAGTCTAACATGATAGAATTTCTCATGCAGCTTGAGGGTGAGAAACCTGGGTCTAAGACTAATGCCTTAAGCTTAAATAATGGCAATTACATGAGCCTGAAGGCAGAGTAGGCTAAAGTGGACTGGAAAAATAGGTTCTAAGGTAGGACATTAGAGAAGCAGCGGCGGACATTTAGGGAGATATTTCATGACTCAAAAAAGATTTATTCCATTGAGAAGGATGCACCATCCTTGGCTAAAAAAGGAAGATAAGCATAGTATCAAATTGAAAGAAAATGTGTACAGTACTGCGAAGTTTAGTGATAGGAACAATTTTAGAAACCAGCAAAGAATGATTTAAAAAATACTGAGGACAAAATTAAGCTATGAAAGAAAGCTAGCTAAGATATAAAAACAAACAAAAGTTTCTAAAAGTATATAAAAAGGAAATGGGCAGCTGAAGTGAACGTTGGTCCCATTGAGGGTGAGACTGCAGAATTAATAATGGGGAACAGCTAGATAGTCATTTGGCAATACAGAACATAGAAACATAGAAATATGAGTGGGAGTAGGTCATTCGGCCCTTCGAGCCTGCTCTGCCATTCATTATGATCATGGCTGATCCTCTATTTCAATGCCATTCTCCCGCTCTCAACCCATACCCCTTAACGCCTTTGGAGCCTTGAAATCTATCTATTTCCTTCTTAAATATATTCACTGACTTGGCCTCCACAGCTTTATGTGGTAGATAATTCCACAGGTTCACCACCCTCTAAGTGAAAAAGCTTCCCCTCATCTAATTCCTAAATGGCCTACCCCATATCCTGAGACTTGTGACCCCTTGTGCTAGACCCCCCAGCAAGAGGAAACATCATCCCTACATCCAGTATATCCAGCCCTGTCAGAATTTTATACGTTTCAATGAGATCTCCTCTCATTTTTCTAAACTCCAGTGAATACAAGGTGTAGTCTCCTCACACAACAATCCTGCCATCCCAGGAATCAGTCTGGTGAACATTTGCTGGAATCCCTATATGGCAAGTATATCCTTTCTTAGGTAAAGAAACCAAAACTGCACACAATACTCTGGGTGTGGTCTCACCAAGGCCCTGTACAGCTGCAGTAAGACATCACTGATCCTGTACTTAAAGTCCTCTTGCAATGAAAGCCAACATACCCTTTGCCTTCTTAATTGCTTGCTTTCACTGATTGGTGTACAAGAACACCCAGAACCCTTTGTACATCAACATTTCCCAATCTATCACCATTTAAATAATACTCTGCCATCTGTTTTTCCTACTGAAGTGGATAACTTCACATTTATCGACATTGTACTGCATCTGCCATGTATTTGCCCACTCACTCAACCCGTCTAAATCACCTTGAAGACTCTTAACATCCTCCTCACCACTCACATTCCCACCAAGTTTCGTGTCGTCAGCAAACTATGATCGGCAGGTCCGGGAGTGGCTGGGGAACGGACCCCCGATTGCGATCAACCCCCCACCCCGACTGAGATTTCACCGCCAATTAACGGCCAGTCAGCATGAAAGGCGCGCTGAAAGGCTCAGCGCTGCCAGGATTGGGGTGGGAGGAGGGCGAGTGCTGAAGTCAGCGCGGGCACGGGGGAACACGCAATGAAAGCTCCCTGAACGCAATGAGCTGGCTCAGGGAGCTGAAGAATTTAAATGCAAAAAATAAAGATTTTAAAAACTGAGAAAAAGTGCCCACACATCAGAATCAGTCACCGGAACATATTGATGATAAAAATTCTGTCCAAACATTTTTATTTTAAAAAAATTAATATCGGAAACCTTATCCTGCCCGTGGATGAGATTTCCTGAAAAATGCAAAGGCCGCCTGGCCGCTTTGCCCACCTGCCAAACTTAATATTGGACAGGCGAAGAAAAACCTCAGGTAATTACTACTTTAATGGCCTTAATAGACTTCTTATTTGTCATTGGGCACACTTCAGACACTCGCGTGTGCCCAACGACCAAAATATTGCACAATGATGTCGGGACGCTCACCCAACATCATCACGCAGTATTTCACACTTGAGCGGGTTGGGCACACGCCCGCACGCCGAGCGAAAAATTCTGCCCATTGATATATATTGTGAATAGCTGGGGCCCAAGCACTATTATATTCCTAGCATTTTCCCCACTACTGATGTTAGGCTAACCGGTGTGTAATTCCACGTTGCATGTTGCTGAAAAAAGACACATGCTGTTGAAGCTTTTCGTCTTGCAAGGCAATTCGCAAGAATACCACGTTTTTCAACTAAGCAAAGCAGGCAACAGCCATTTTTTGGCTCATTCCCTAGGGCAATGCCTTGACCAATCAGAGTCAATCTTCCTGGTTTGAATTTAAACAAAGCTTGGCAATTAACTGTCAGTCATCAGTTAACTGGTGCATTATCCATGGCAATGCCGCTACCAAACAGAATCCATTTGCCAACCAATCATGCAGAATTAATTGTTCTCTTTACATTTGGTATCCTTGAGAATTGCCCTGATGAGTGCAGGATGAAAAGCTTCCACAATATGTGTCTTTTCTCAGCAATAAACAAGAAAATGGCAGAGGAATTGAACAGGTATTTTGCAGCAGTCTTCACTGTAGAAGACACAAAAACCATCCCAAGAATGGTTGAAAATCTGGAGCAAAAAGGGAGGGAGGACTTAAAACAATCGTGATCACTTGGGGAAACATTACTGGGAAAACTAATGGGCCTAAAGGTTGACGAGTCCCCTAGATCTGATGGCTCGCATCCCAGAGTCTTAAATGAAATGTTTGCAGAGTTAGTGGATGCATTGGATGTTATCTTCAAAAATTCCCTAGATTCTGGAGAGGTTCCAGCACATTCAAAAATGACAATGTACAACCAATATGCAAGAAAGGAAGGAGGCAGAAAGCAGGAAGCTATAGGCCAGTTAGTCCTACATTTGCCATAGGAAAATGTTTGAATTCATTTTTAAGGAGGTAATAGCAGGACACTTACAAGAACACAAGAAATAGGAGCAGGAGTAGATCAAGTCTGCACAATCCTGCTCTGCCATTCAATACAATCATGGCTGATCTTGGGCTTCAACTCCACTTTCCCTCTCGTTCCTTATATCTCTTGATTCTCTGAGAGAGACCAAAAATCCACTTATATCAGCCTTCAATGTATTCAACGATGGAGCATCCACGACCTCCTGGGTAGAGTATTCCAAAGAAGTAATTTCTCCTCATCTGAGTCTTAAATGATCAGCCCTTTATCCTGAGACTGTTGCCCCATGTTTTAGATTTCCCAACCAGCGGAAGTCATTTAAGATTCTTGAATGTTTCAGTGAGATCACCTCTCATTTTTCTAAACTCCAGAGAATATAGGCCCAACTTACTCAGCTTCTCTTTATAAAATCATAATACATGCAGGCAGAATATCATGGTTTTCTGAAAAGGAAATTCTGTTTGACAAATTTATTAGCATTCTTTGAGAAAGTAGCAAGCAGAGTGGATAATGGGGAACCAGCAGTTGTGTAGTTGGATTTCCAGAAGGCATTAAGTAAGGTGCGACATAAAAGGTTACTACATAAGCCATAGCCTCCAGGGCTTTGGGCCAAGTGCTGGAAAATGGGATTAGTGTTGTCAGATCTTTGTTGACCGGCGCAGACACGATGGGCCGAATGGCCTCCTTCTGTGCTGTAAACGTCTATGAGTCTATAAAGGAAGAACTCATGGTGTTGGGGATAACATATTAGTATGGAGAGAGGATTGGTTAGCTTACATGAAGCAGTTCCTGAAGAAATGGGTTGTTTTCAGGTTGGAAAACTAACTAGTGGAGTGCCACAGGAATCAGTGCTGGGGCCTCAACTATTTACAATCTATTTTCATAGCTTGAATGTAGGGATCAAGTATATTACAGTGAAATTTGCTGACGATACAAAGATAGGTTGGAAACCAAGTT
Organism: Cetorhinus maximus; assembly: GCF_964194155.1. Classification (NCBI taxonomy): domain Eukaryota; kingdom Metazoa; phylum Chordata; class Chondrichthyes; order Lamniformes; family Cetorhinidae; genus Cetorhinus; species Cetorhinus maximus. The sequence goes on from NC_135879.1 coordinate 218,066,078, forward strand.
GTGAAAAGGACACACAGTCTGCAAAGGGATACAGATATGTTGAGTGAATGGGCAAAAATTTGACAGATAAGTATAATGTGAGAACATGTGAGGTTGTCCACTTTGGCAGGAAGAATAGTAAAACAGAATCTTATTTAAATAGAGAAAGTCTGCAGAAATCTGTGGTCCAGAAGGATCTGGGTGTACTGGTACATGAATCACAAAAAGGTAACATGCAGGAAAGTGGAGTTAAGGCCACAATCAGATCAGCCATGATTTTATTGAAGGGTGGAGCAGGCTTGAGGGGCCAAGTGGCCTACTCCTGCTCCTATTCCTTATAAGACCACAAGACTTGGGAATAGAAGTAGGCCATTCGGCCCATCGAGTCTGCACCGCCATTCAATGAGATCATGGCTGATCTGATAATCCTCAACTCCACTTTCCAGCCTTTACCCCATAACCCTTGATTCCCAGACTGATTAAAAATCTGTCTATCTCAGCCTTGAATATACTTAATGACCCAGCCTCTACAGCCCTCTGTGGTAAAGAATTCCACAGATTGACTCTCCTCTGAGAGAAGAAATTCCTCCTCATCTCTGAGAGTATGCCCTGTGGTCCTAGACTCTCCCACTTGGGGAAACAACCTCTCAGCATCTACCCTGTCAAGCCCCCTAAGAATCATATATGTTTCAATAAAGTCGCCTCTCATTCTTCTAAACTCCAACAGTACAGGCCCAACCTACTCAACCTCTCCTCATAAGAAAATCCCCCCATACCTGGGATCAACCCAGTGAACCTTCTTTGGACTGCCTCCAATGTCAGTATATCTTTCCTTAGATGAGGGGACCAAAATTGTTCACAGTATTCTAGGTGTGGTCTAACCAGTGCCTTGTATAGTTTTAGCAAAATTTCCCTATTTTTATCCTCCATTCCCTTTGAAATAAAGGCTAATGTTCCATTTGCCTTCCCTATTAGCTGTTGAACTTGTATGTTAGCTTTTTGGGATTCATGCACAAGGACTCCCACATCCCTCTGTGCTGGAGCCTTCTACAGTCTTTCTCCATTTAAATAAATTTCAGCTCCTCTATTCTTCCTGCCAAAGTGCATAATCTCACATTTTCGCACCTTATATTCCATCTGCCAAGTTTTTGCCCACTCACTTAAACTGTCTCTATCCCTCTGTAGACTCATTGTGTTATCCTCACCATTTGCCTCCCCACCTATTTTTGTGTCATCTGAAAACCTGGCGATAGTACATTCACTTCCCTCATCTAAGTCATATATATATATAATGTAAATCATTGGATCTCCCACTATCAACCCCCTGGGGGTTACCATTGACCAGAAACTGAACTGGATTAGCCATATTAATCATGTGCTACGAGAGCAGGTCAGAGACTAGGAATTCTGAGGTTAGCAGCTCACTCCTGGCCTCACTCCAAAGCCTGTCCACCATCTACAAGGCACAAGCCAGGAGTGTGATGGAATATTCTGCACTTGCCTGGATGAGTGCAGCTCCAACAACACTCAGGAAGCTCCGTCCCATCCAGGACAAAGCAGCCTGCTTGATCAGCACCCCATCTACTAACTTAAACATCCATTCCCTCCACCACTGATGTACAGTGGCTGCAGTGTGTAACGCCTGCAAAATGCACTGCAGCAACTCACCAAGACTCCTTCGACACCACCTTCCAAACTCTCAACCTCTACCACCTAAAAGGTCAAAGGCAGCAGATGCATGTCACTTACAAGTTCCCCCCCAAGCCACATACCATCCTTGGAATTATGTTGCTATTCCTTCACTGGCCCTCGATAAAAATCCTACAACTCCCTTTCTAAAAGCACTGTAGGTATACCTGCACCAGCTGGACTACAGAGGTTCATGAAGATGGCTTAGCACCAGCTTCTCAAGGGCAATTAAGGTTGAACAACAAATGTTGGCCAAGCCAGCGATGCCCACATCCCATGAAAGAATACAAAAAATTACCTGATAGCCCTACTTAGTGATGTTCCAGGGGTGACTCAGTACTTGAGACCCAATTTCATGGAATGTGTTTTAAATTTAAAATCCCAAAGGTACTGTTTTGTTTATTTTGCAACAGTAATTTGTGCATAAAATAAATTAGGTCTCTGCTAATTGCTATTCCACAAGTGTTTATGACTTCAATTCTTTAGCATCTCTTCTGATCATTATAATAGGCGTGGTTGTGACCTTGATTTAATTTTAGTACTATCATTGTCTAATTTTGTGAAGTATTGGAAAAAATATTATACAGTTTGTAACTTAAAAACAGAAGAGTGCATAAAGCAGCAACACAATACTCACTAACAGAATTAATGTATAAAAATGCAGAACCAAATTCAGACCAATAAAACTGTTAAAGAGGAATGCATTCAGCCAGAGTGAGATGGAACACACAAAGGTTTTTCCTTTTATGGAGCAATACAGTTTTGAAGAACCAAAGAGAATGCACACTGCGTGCTTCTGAGTGCACTGAACAAGTTACCTCTTTTTATTTGTTCACAGGATGTGGGTGTCACTGGCAAGGCTGATACTTATTATCAATCCCTAGTTGCCCTTGTACTACTACAGTCTGTGTGGTGAAGGTACTACCACAGTGATTATACTTTGTAATGGCAGTTTAGTGCAACTGAGTGGCTTGCTGGACCATTTGAGGGGGCAGTTAACAGTCAGCCACATTGGAGTGGGCCTGGAGCCACATCTAAACCAAACTGCGTAAGGACGGCAGATTTCCTGCCATAAAGGGCATTAGTGAACCAGATGGATCTTTATGACAATCTAATAGCTACATAGTCACCTTTGCTGATACTAATTTTGCTAAAAGTGCATTTAATACATGTTCACAAATCAGTGTGAGTAAATGCCAAGAAAGTAAATAGAAAATTATAGCTAACCATTATTTTAAAAGTGTACCAAAATGTTGAATGAAATCCACATGGTTTCTTATATATATTTTAAACTCCAGCATGATCTTCAATATATTGCTCTTTCTTTTCCTGATGATGACTCTTGACGGACAGTATTGGTTAGAGAGTGAACTGTAAGCATATTGTTGACCACTCCTAGCCATAAAAAAGCTAGTAGCATTTTTGGTTTTATAAGTAGGAGTAAAGATAAATTAGTACAAAGCATATCTAGTCTACATCTGTGCATAGTTTGTGATGCCCCATTGTAGAAAAGATATTCAACTTTTGGAACTTGTTCAGCTTGATTCAACAAAGTGATGCCAGGGAAAGAAACATCAGGCTGGATTTTACCAGCCCTCTGGAGAAAGGCTGAGAGGCAGGAGGGCTGGTAAAATGGCAGCAGAAGGCATTGGGAGGGGAACGTGATGCCTTCGCACTGCCATGGCGCATTACCAGTGGCTGGAACCTCAGCAGCGCAACTAATTCTGCCAATTAAATGCCCAATTAATGGACAATTCCTGTCCCTACCAGCACTTTACCAGCATCAGGGGAGGCCCCCATCACGTGAGGAGACCATCAGGTAAACCTGATGGCCTCCCAGCGGGTTCTTGGGGCGGGGACCCTTCTTTATAAGACCATAAGACATAGGAGCAGAAATTAGGCCATTCGGCCCATCGAGTCTGCTCCGCCATTTAATCATGGCTGATAAGTTTCTCAACCCCATTCTCCCGCCTTCACCCTGTAACCTTTGATCCCCTTACCAATCAAGAACCTATCTATCTCGGTCTTAAATACACTCAGTGACCTGGCCTCCACAACCTTCTGTGGTAATGAATTCCATAGATTCACCACTCTCTGGCTAAAGAAGTTTCTCATCTCTGTTTCAAAAGGTCTTCCCTTTACTCTGAGGCTGTGCCCTCGGGTCCTAGTCTCTCCTACTAATGGAAACATCTTCCCCACATCTACTCTATCCAGGCCTTTCAGTATTCTGTAAGTTTTAATCAAATCCCCCCCCTCATCCTTCTAAACTCCATCGAGTATAGATCCAGAGTTGTCAAACGTTCCTCATATGTTAAGCCTTTCATTCCTGGGATCGTTCTCGTGAACCTCCTCTGGACCCTCTCCAGTGCCAGAACATCCTTCCTGAGGTACGGGGCCCAAAATTGCTCACAATATTCTAAATGTGATCTGACCAGAGCCTTATAAAGCCTCAGCAGCACATCCCTGCTTTTATATTCTAGTCGTCTTGAAATAAATGCCAACATTGCATTTGCCTTCCTAACTACCGACTCAACCTTCAAGTTAACCTTAAGAGAATCCTAGACTAGGACTCCCAAGTCCCTTTGCACTCCAGATTTCTTAATTCTCTCCCCATTTAGAAAATAGTCTATGCCTCTATTCTTCCTACCAAAGTGCATGACCTCACACTTCCCCATGTTGTATTCCTTCTGTCGCTTCTTTGCCCATTCTCCTAACCTGTCCAAATCCTTCTGCAGCCTCCCCGCCTCCTCAATACTAACTGTCCCTCCACCTATCTTTGTATCATCTGCAAACTTAGCCAGAATGCCCTCAGTTCCTTCATCTAGATCATTAATGTATAAAGTGAAAAGTTGGGTGCTTTATGGGTGCTTCATACAGGGGCCCTCTGTGGCTAAGGTGCACTGGCTGGAAGGTGCACCCTCTCAATAGCTGCTTGGCCCCAGCAATGGAATAGAATGGTTACAGCGTAGAAGGAGGACATTCTGCCCATCAAGTCTGTGCCAGCTGTTTACAAGCACAATTTTGCTTTCCCCAGGCTTTCTCTGTAGCCCTGCAATTTTTCTCTCTTTAGGTTTTTTCTTATTCGTTCTTGGGATGTGGGCTTTGCTGGCTAGGCCAGCATTTATTGCCCATCCCTAATTGTCCTTGTTCAGAGGGCATTTAAGAGTCAACCACATTGCTGAGGGTCTGGAGTCACATGTAGGCCAGACCAGGTAAGGACAGCAGATTTCCTTCCCTATATGACATTACTGAACCAGATGGGTTTTTACAACAATTGGCAATGGTTTCATGGCAAAAGTTGAATATCTTTTCTACAATGGGGCATCACAAACTATGCACGGAACTGTGGTCTAGATAGTGCTTTGTACTAATTTATCTTTACTTCTTTTCCCCTGTATCTTGAGTTCCTATTTATAAAACCAAAAATGCTTTTGTCATCATCAGACTTTTAATTCCAGAATTTTATTGAATTCAAATTTCATCATCTGCTGTGGCAGGATTTGAACCTGGTCCCCAGAGCATTACCCTGGTTCTCTGGAATACTGGCCTAGTGACAATACAACTATGCCACTGCGTCCCCTAATTATAGGCCTCTGATGCAGCAATTCCTCGAATGTTTCCAAGCTGGATCGGGTGGGGTCAAGGTTCACTAAGCCACAGAGAATGGGAAAAAATGTCTGGTTTTCAGACACTGGATTCGAGGTACCATATCTGTATTTTTGTGTATATAGACACTATTATGTAGACAGATGTGTCAATTTATGGAGGATGATTGCAAAAAATATTTTACAATGAGCTGTGGGTGCAACATGCTGCAACTCACCAGTTATGGGGTGGAGTGGGTATGTCATCAGTTGGCTCCCATGTTGAGCTTGGCAGAGCCAATGAGTAGTTGCTGATCCTGTTTGGGGGAGGGAAGGGTTGGGACCTTTTGGCAGTGTGCCTGAGGTTCTCTTGTGGACCCTGAAAGAACATTCAAACATGGTTATTTGGCGTTTCTTAAAGGATTATTGTTGTAGCTTACTGTGATGTTGTATAAATATTGTGACCAGATTTTTCTTGTATCTCACACATTTTCTGTCTTTTCCTGTATATAGGAATGTAAGTATTTCATCCAAAGTCACAATTTCATTCTTTTTTTCTTACTCCCCAACCCTACTGTCGCAAAATGAAGCACTGCTTATGCAAAACAAAATAATAGCCATGATTCTCACAGTGAACGTGTAAGATCAGGCATTTCTCAGAGCATCTCTTCCTTTTTTTTTAGGTTCATTATACTTACAAAACATAGAAACAGGAATTTGTGGGATCTTCTTTCAGTTAATATATTTGGTTCCAGATCCTGTATTCATGGGAATATTGTAGTGACATGCTCCTTATCTAATCCATCCAAATATTCAATTAATAGGTCACTTTTTTTTATTCATTCACTTGGCCAGCATTTATTGCCCACCCCTAGTTGCCTTTGAGAAGGTGGTGGTGAGCTGCCTTCTTGAACCGCTGCAGTCTATGTGGTGTAGGTACACCCAAAATGCTGTTAGGAAGGGAGTTCCAGGAGTTTGGCCCAGCGACAGTGAAGGAATGGCAATATATTTCCAAGTGAGTGACTTGGAGGGGAACTTCCATGTGGTGGTGTTCCCATCTATCTGCTTCCCTTGACCTTCTAGATGGTAGTGGTCGTGGGTATGGAAGGTGCTGTCTAAGGAGCCTTGATGAATTTCTACAGTGCATCTTGCAGATGGTACATACTGCTGCTACTGTGCGCCAATGTTGGAAGGAGTGAATGTTTGTGGACGTGGTGCCAATCAAGTGGGCTGCTTTGCCCTGGATGGCGTCAAGCTTCTTGAGTGTAGTGGGAGGTGAACTCATCCAGGCAAGTGGGGAGTATTCCATCACACTCCCGACTTGTGCCTTGTAGATGGTGGACAGACTTTGGGGAGTCAGGAGGTGAGTTACTTGCCACAGGATTCCGAGCCTCTGACCTGCTCTTGTAGCCACCGTATTTATATGGCTAGTCCAGTTCAGTTTCTGGTCAATGGTAATTCCCAGGATGTTGATAATGGGAGATTCAATGATGGTAATGCCATTGAATGGGCGATGATTAGATTTTCTCTTGTTGAAGATGATCATTGGCTGGCACTTGTGTGGCATGAATGTTACTTGCCACTTGTCAGTCCAACCTGGATATTGTCCAGGTCTTGCTGCATTTGGACATGGACTGCTTCAATATCTGAGGAGTTGCGAATGGTCCTGAACATTGTGCAATCATCAGCGGAAATCCCTACTTCTGACCTTATGATGGAAGGGAGGTCATTGATGAAGCAGCTGAAGATGGTTGGGCCGAGGACACTACCCTGTGGTACTCCTGCAGTGATGTCCTGGAGCTGAGACGACTGACCCCCAACAACCAAAACCTTCTCCCTTTGTGCTTGATATGACTCCAACCATTGGAGCGTTTTCCCCTCGATTTCCATTGACTCCAGTTTTTGCTAGGGCTCCTTGATGCCACATTCGGTCAAATGCGGCAGTCACTCCCCTCACCTCGAGAGTTCATCTCTTTTGTCCATGAGGTCAGGAGCTCCGTGGCCCTGGAGGAACCCAAACTGGGCATCAGTGAGCAGGTTATTGCTAAGTAAGTGCCACTTGATAGCATTGTTGATGACACCTTCCACTACTTTACTGATGATCGAGAGTAAACTGATGGGGTGGTCATTGGCCGTGTTGTATTTGTCCTGCTTTTTGTGTACAGGACCTACCTTGCCAATTTTCCACATAGCCAGGTAGATGCCACTGTTGTAGCTGCACTGGAACAGCTTGGCTAGGAGTGCGGAAAGTTCTGGAGCACAAGTCTTCAGTACTATTGCCGGAATATTGCCAGGGCCCATAACCTTTGCACTATCCAGTGCCTTCAGCTGTTCCTTGATATCACATGGATTTGAATCGAATTGGCTGAAAACTGGCATCTGTAATGCTGGGGACCTCCAGAGGAGGCTGAGATATATCATCTACTTCTGGCATTTCTGGCTGAACATTGTAGCAAATGCTTTAGCCATAACTTTTACACTATGTGCAGGGCTCCCTCATCCTTGAGGATGGGAATATTTGTGGTGCCGCCTCCTCCAGTGAGTTGTTTAATTGTCCACCACCGTTCATAATGAGATGTGGTAGGACTGCAGAGCTTAGATCTGATGCGTTGGTTGTGGGATCGCTTAGTTCTGTCTATCACTTGCTGCTTATGCTGTTTGGCATGCAAGTAGTCCTGTGTTATAGCTTCACCAGGTTGATACCTCATTTTGAGGTATGCCTGGTGCTGCCCCTGGCATGCTCTCCTGTATTCTTCATTGAACCAGGGTTGATCCCTGGCTTGATGGTAATGGTAGATTGGGGGATATGCCAGGCCTCGAGGTTACAGATTGTGTTCAAGTACAATTTTTCTGTGTTGGAAAATGGTGAGAGTGACGGTTCCTCTGGGCAGTGCAGCCAGAGCCCAGCTGCACAAGGTGGGAGGGGAGAGACAGGGAGAGCAATAGTGGTAAGCGATTCAATAGTGAGGGGTACAGACAGACATTTCTGCGGCTGCAGACGTGCCTCCAGGATGGTGTGTTGCCTCCCTGGGTCCAGGGTCAAGGATGTCACTGAATGGCTGCAGGACATTCTGAAGGGGGAGGGTGAACAGTCAGAGATCATGACTCACATTGGTACCAATGACATAGGTAGAAAGAGGGATGAAGTCCTGCAACAAGAATTTAGGAAGCTAGATAGCAGAATGAAAAGCAGAAGTTCAAAGGTTGTAATCTCTGGATTACTCTTGGTGCCACATGCTAGTGAGTATAGGAATAGGCGGATAGAGCAGGTTGAATGCGTGGCTGAAGACTTGGTGCAGGAGGGAAGGCTTTAGATTCTTGGATCACTGGGGAAGGTGGGACCTGTACAAGTCCAATGGGTTGCACCTGAACCGGAACAGGACCAACATCCTTGCGGGGGGGTGGGGATTTAAACTAATTTGGAAGGGGAGTGGGATACAGAGTGGAGGAATGAAGTATAGACAAGTATAGAAGAAAAACCAAGTCAGTATGGAAGGCAGAGCATGTATAGTCAAGTTAAGACACAAGGGAGCCTGGCAAGGCTGGATGGCATTTGTTTTAATGCCAGGAGTCTTGCAAGTAAGGCAGATGAGTTGAGGGTGTTAATTGCTAATATTGTAATCATGGAGACATGGTTGAGGGAGGGGCAGTTTAATATTCTGGGGTTTAGAATCTTCAGGCGAGATGAGGGTGCTGGGGGGTGTAAAAGAGGAGGTGGTGTCGCAGTATTAATCAAGGAGTCAATTACTGCATAAGGAGGGATGAAAACTTAGAAGGTTCCTCAAATAAGGCCATATGGGTAGAACTTAAAAACAGAAGGACAATCACATTGCTGGGAGTGTATTATAGACCACTAGTCAGGGAGCGATAGAAGGACAGATATGTAGGCAAATCTCAGAGAAGTGTAAAAATAATCGGGTAATAATAGTAGGGGATTTCAACTTCCCAATATTAACTGGGATAGACAAAGTGTGCAAGGCTTAGAGGGGGCATAATTCTTAAAATGTATCCAGGAGAGCTTTTTAAGCCAGCACTTAAAAATTCCTACAAGAGAAGGACCTAATTTTGGGAAACGAAGCCGGGCAAGTGGTAGAAGTGTCAGTGGAAGAGCATTTCGGTGATAGCGACCGTAACTCAGTCAGATTTAAGGTAGTTATGGAAAAGGACAAAGATGGATTGGAAATAAAGGTTCTGAATTGGGGGAAGGCTGATTTTAATATGATAAGACAGGATTTGGCTGAAGTGGACTGGGAGCAGCTACTTGTAGGAAAATCTACATCAGAGTAGGCAGAGTCATTCAAAAAGAAAATAGTGAGAGTGCAAGGCCAACATGTTCCTGTAAAGTTGAAGGGTGGGACCAACAAGTCCAAAGAACCATGGATGTCAAGGAATGTACAGGAGTGGAGAAGGAAAAAAAGGGAAGCTTACGGTAGATACCAGGGGCTCAAAACAGCGGAAGCCCTAGAGGAGTATAGAAATTATAGGGGGTTACTTAAAAGAGAAATTAGGGAGCGAAGAAGGGCCTGTACTCTTTCTTCCTGCTAAAATGCATCTGTGGCAGAGACATTTTGAAGAGACTTGAAATAAGGATGAACATACTAAATATCTGGTTGGAGAGAAAATAGTGAAAAGTACAAGTGCAGACTTCAAAATTAACAAGTACCCTTGACATACTTCAGAGAATTCTTTGAAGAGGTAACAAACATGAACGTAATTCAGAGAATGTAATGTGCATGTACTTCAGGCACACCTTGGAGAAGATACCATGAGGAGTTTACAAGAGAAAATAAAAGTATGCAGGATTAGGGAGTGTGGTTGAAAGTGTCTGAAAGGACTCAGCTCTGGAGCCACTTTTGCACATTGTGTATATCAGGGTTGTCCAACATACAGCCCGCAGGCCAGAGTCTGCCCCGCCAAATGTTCTAATCCAGCCTGCCGGCTAGACTCAATCCAAACACTCAGTTGAAAGTAGCCTCTTTGCCAGGAATTCTGAGGACCAGCCAGCCTGGTATCTGGATTTCTGGTATCCCTGCAGCCCTCCTGATCAAAGTGCTGTATACCAATAGCTAGAGTTTAAGATTAGAGGGAGTGATGTTGAAATTTGCAAATGATACCAAGGTCGGAGGTATAGTTAATTCTTTATAAGACAAAAGGAACCTACAAAGCAATATTGATAAGTTGGGGGAATGACCTAAGAACTCAGATGGAAATCAATGTCAGTAAGTATGAGGTAATACATTTTGCGGAAAGAAATAATAGCAATAATTATTTAATTAATGTAGGCTCGATACTTTGAAAGAGCACAGGATTTGGGATGCAGGTTCACAGAACACTCAATGCAGAACCTCAGGATGATAAGCCTATAAAAATATAAAAGATTTATAGGTTTTATCTCAAAGGGTACAGAACATAAAAGCCAAAAGATAATGCTGAACCATATAAAACCTTAATAAGATCTCAGTTAGGGTGTTGTATGCACACTATTGGAAGGATATCAATGCTTTAGAGATGATACAATGCTGATTCACTGAGATGTTGCTGTGTATGAGGAAATAGAGAGACTTAAAAAATTGGAACGGTGCAGATTATGTGGTTATATAATATTAGCGTTTAAAATTATGAAAGGATGAAATAAGGTACATTGAACAGTAATACAACGTAAAATACTGCAGATGCTGAAAATCTGAAATAACAAAAAAAGCTGGAAAAACTCAGCAGGTCAGGCAGCATTTGTGGAGAGAAACAGAACTAATGTTTCAGGTTGATGATCTTTCATCAGCATTGAAGAGAGATAGAAATGTAAGATTTTTTAAGCCTGTGGAAGTGGGAAGAAGCAGGAAGGTCAAAGGACAAGGCCTGTGATAGGGTGGAGGCCAGGGCACGATTTCATGATGCAACAGCCAAAGGGACTGGTAATGGATATAGAAAAGAAACAAAGGCTGTGTCCAAATGAGGCACGAATTGCTACATAAAAACCATCTGAATATAACATGAAGGGATAAAGAAACAAGACGAAGACTGACCCAGCAAAACAAAGAAAAAAACAGCAAATAGAACAAGATGGGGGCTGAGGTTATGATCTAAATTTGTTGAACTCAATGTTTAATTTTTAAAATATCATTCATGGGATGTGGGCATTGCTGGCTAGACTAGCGTTTATGGCCAATCTCTAATTGCCCTTGAGAAGGTGCTGGTGAGCTGCCTTCTTGAACCGCTGCAGTCCATGTGGTGTAGGTACACCCACAGTGCTGTTAGGGAGAGAGTACCAGGATTTTGACCCAATGACAGTGAAGGAGCAGGGATATAGTTCCAAGTCAGGATAGTGAGTGGCTTGGAGGGTAACTTCAAGGTGGTAGTGTTCCCATGTGTCTGCTGCCTTTGTCCTTCTAGTTGGTAGTGGACATGAGTTTGGATGGTGTTGTTGAAGGAGGCTTGGTGTGAGTTCCTATAGTGCATCTTATAGATGGTATACACTGCTGCCACTGTACATTGGTGATGGAGGGAATGAATGTTTGTCGATAGAGTGCCAGCCAAGCAGACTGCTTTGTCCTGGATGGTGTCAAGCTTCTTCACAGAATCACAATGCAGAAGAGGCCCTCCGGCCCATCGAGTCTGCACCGACACGTTCGAAACACCTGACCTACCTACCTAATCCCATTTACCAGCACTTGGCCCTTAGCCTTGAATGTTATGATGTGCCAAGTGCTCATCCAGGTACTTTTTAAAGGATGTCAGGCAACCCGCCTCCACCACCCTCCCAGGCAGTGCATTCCAGACCGTCACCACCCTCTGGGTAAAAAAGTTTTTCCTCACATCCCCTCTAAACCTCCTGCCCCTCACCTTGAACTTATGCCCCCTTGTGACTGACCCTTCAACTAAGGGGAACAGCTGCTCGCATTCCACCCTGTTCATGACCCTCATAATCTTGTACACCTCGATCATGTTGCCCCTCAGTCTTCACTGCTCCAACAAAAACAACCCAAGTCTATCCAACCTCTCTTCATAACTTAACTGTTTCATCCCAGGCAACATCCTGGTGAATCTCCTCTGCACCCCCTCCAGTGCAATCACATCCTTCCTATAATGTGGCAACCAGAACTGCACACAGTACTCCAGCTGTGGTCTCACCAAGGTTCTATACAATTCCAACATGACCTCCCTACTTTTGTAATCTATGCCTCGATTGATAAAGGCAAGTGTCTCATATGCCTTTTTCACCACCCCACTAACATGCCCCTCTGCCTTCAGAGATCTATGGACACACATGCCAAGGTCCCTTTGTTCCTCAGAACTTCCTAGTGTCATGCCGTTCATTGAATACTTCCTTGTCAAAATACTCCTTCCAAAGTGTATCACCTCACACTTTTCAGGGTTAAATTCCATCTGCCACTTATCTGCCCATTTGACCATCCCATCTATATCTTCCTGTAGCCCAACACACTCAACCTCACTGTTAACCACCAGGCCAATCTTTGTGTTATCCGCAAACTTACTAATCCTACCCCCCACATAGTCATCTATGTCATTTATATAAATGACAAATAATAGGGGACCCAGCACAGATCCCTGTGGTACGCCACTGGACACTGGCTTCCAGTCACTAAAGCATCCTTCTGTCATCACCCTCTGTCTCCTACAACTAAGCCAATTTTGAATCCACCTCATCAAATTACCCTGTATCCCATGTGCATTTGCCTTCTTTATAAGTCTCCCATGTGGGACCTTGTCAAAGGCTTTGCTGAAATCCATATAAACTACATCAACTGCACTACCCTCATCTACACACCTGGTCACCTCCTCAAAAAATTCAATCAAATTTGTTAGGCATGACCTCCCTCTGACAAAGTCATGCTGGCTATCCCTGATCCCTGATCTTGCCTCTCCAAGTGAAGATAGATACTCTCCTTCAGAATTTTCTCCAATAGTTTCCCTACCACTGACGCGAGACTCACTGGCCTGTAGTTCCCTGGCTTATCTCTATAACCCTTCTTAAATAGTGGAACCACATTAGCTGTTCTCCAGTCCTCTGGCACCTCCCCCGTGGCCAGAGAGGAATTAAAAATTTGGGTCAGAGCCCCTGCGATCTCCTCCCTTGCCTCCCTCAGCAGTCTGGGACACAAATCATTCGGACCTGGAGATTTGTGCACTTTTAAGCCTGCCAACACCTCTAATACTTTGTTACTCCCTATATCAATTTGCTTAAGAACTTCGCAGTCTCTCTCCCCAAGTTCGATACCTTCATCCTCATTCTCTTGGGTGAAGACGGATGCGATGTCCTCTGGCTCCACCCATAGATTCCCCCCCCTGGTCCCTTATGGGCCGTACTCTTTCCTTGGTTATCCTCTTCCCATTGATATACTTGTAGAATATCTTGGGATTTTCCCTACTTTTACCAGCCAGAGCTTTCTCATATCCCCTCTTTGCTCTCCTAATTGCTTTCTTAAGCTCCACCCTGCACTGCCTGTACTCCACTAATGCCTCTGCTGATTTGCTTCCCTTGTACCTGCTAAAAGCCTCTCTTTTCCTTCTCATCGTAACCTGAATATCTCTGGTCATCCATGGTTCTCTGGGCTTGTTACTCCTATCACCCTAGAGGAAACATGTTGAGCCTGTACCCTCCCCATTTCCTTTTCGAACACCCCCCTTATTCCTCTGTAGATTTCCCCACAAGTGTTCCCAGTCTCCCTTGGCCAGATCCTGCCTTATTTTACTAAAATCCACTCTCCCCCAATCCAAAACATTTTTTTGCGACTTGTTGATATCTTTGTTCATAACAAACTTAAACTGTACCATGTTGTGGTCGCTATCACTAAAATGCTCGCCCACCACCACCTCAGCCACCTGTCCGACTTCATTCCCCAGAATTAGGTCCAGCGATGCACTGTCCCTTGTTGGATCCTCTACATATTGACCTAAAAAGTTCTCCTGTACACATTTCAAGAAATCCACTCCATCAAAGCCCTTAGCACTATGTCTATCCCAATTAATGTTGGGAAAGTTGAAATCACCTAATATAATCACCCTATTGTTATTGTTTTTACACACCCCCACAAATTGTGCACATATTTGCTCCTCAATTTCCCGTTGACTACCTGGGGGTCTATAATAATAATGTGGTTGCCCCTTTTTTATTCCTAAGCTCTATCCACAAAGCTTCATTCGATGCCCCCTCCAAGATATCATCTCTCCTTACTGCAGTTACGGACTCCTTAACTAATAATGCAATGCCTCCTCCTCTTTTACCCCCTCCCCTGTCTCGCCTGAAGATTCTATATCCTGGAATGTTGAGCTGCCAATCCTGCCCTTCCTTCAAAGCATGTCTCAACCTACTATATCACAATTTCACATGTCAATCCTCACCCTTAACTCATCCATTTTACCTGTAATACCCCTGGCATTAAAGTAGAGGCCATCCAGCCTTGCCTTACTCCCTTGAAACTTATTGCAGCTGTAGTGTTGTTGGAGCTATACTCATCCAGACAAATAGAGAGTATTCCATCACACTCCTGACTTGTGCCTTGTAGATGGTGGACAGGCTTTGGGGATTCAGGAGGTGAGTTACTCACTGCTGAATTCCTGGCCTCTAACCTGCTCTTGTAGCCTCAATATTTATAAGGCTAGTCCAGTTCAGTTTCTGATCAATGGTAACCCCCAGGATGTTGATAGTGGGGGATTCAGCAATGATAATGCCATTGAGTGTCAAGGAGTGATGGCTGGATTCTCTCTTGTTGGAGATGGTCAGCCTGGCACTTGTGTGGCATGAATGTTACTTGCCACTTGTCAGCCCAAACCTGGATATTGTCCAGGTCTTGCTGCAGTTGGACATGGACTGCTTCAGAATCTGAGGAGTCGCAAATGGTGCTGAACATTGTGCAATCATCATTGAAAATCCCCACTTCTGGTCTTGTGATGGAAGGAAGGTCATTGATGAACCAGGTAAAGATGGTTGGGCCTAGAACACTACCCTGAGGAACCCCTGAGCGATGCCCTGCAACTGAGATGATTAACCAACAACCACAACCAGGGTTCCTCAGGGTAGTGTTCTAGGCCCAACCATCTTTACCTGGTTCATCAATGACC
The DNA here is from genome assembly GCF_964194155.1 of Cetorhinus maximus. Classification (NCBI taxonomy): domain Eukaryota; kingdom Metazoa; phylum Chordata; class Chondrichthyes; order Lamniformes; family Cetorhinidae; genus Cetorhinus; species Cetorhinus maximus. The sequence goes on from NC_135879.1 coordinate 218,081,410, forward strand.
TTCCTTCCATCACAAGACCAGAAGTGGGGATTTTCGATGATGATTGCACAATGTTCAGCACCATTTGCGACTCCTCAGATTCTGAAGCAGTCCATGTCCAATTGCAGCAAGACCTGGACCTTTGTGCTAGGTATGACTACAACCAGCGGAGAGTTTTCCCCCTGATTCCCATTGACTCCAGTTTTTGCTAGGGCTCCTTGATGCCATACTTGGTCAAATGCGGCCTTGATGTCAAGGGCAGTCCCTCTCCCCTCACCTTGGAAGTTCAGCTCTTTTGCCCATGTTTGAACCAAGGCTGTAATGAGGTCAAGAGCTGAGTAGCCCTTGCAGAACCCAAACTGAGCATCAGTGATCAGGTTATTGCTAAGCAAGTGCCGCTTGATAGCACTGTTGACCCCTTCCTTTACTGATGATTGAGAGTAGACTTATAGGATGGTAATTGGCTGGATTGGATTTGTCCTGCTTTTTCTGTACTTGGACAATTTTCCACATAGTCGGGTAGATGCCAGTGTTGTAGCTGTACTGGAGCAGCTTGGCTAGGGGTGCAGCAAGTTCTGGAGAAGGCATTACAGTGCCGACTTGAAAGATTGAAGTGCTGTTCCTCGACATTGTTTTGAACATCACTGGAGCAATCTGGCAGGCCATAGACAGAAAGGTCAGCATGGCAGCAAGATGGAGAATTAAAATGTCAAACAACTGGAAGCGCAGGCTCAGGGAGAAGCTCGGCATCTCCACAGATGTTGTCAACTCTGTTTCTCTCGCTACAGATGCTGTCAGACCTGCTGAGTTTTTCCAGCATTTTCTGTTTTTGTTTCAGATTTCCAGTGTCCGCAATATTTTGCTTTTATCGAAGGCGAGGAAAGAGTGGAAATTGGAAACAAAGTCAGTGAAATTTTCCAGTTCATGGCGAGAGCAGAAGGCAGTACTGATACAGTGATCAATGTACCGGAAAATGAGATGAGGGAGGGGGCTTGAGTCGTACTGGAATAATGAATGTTCCACGTATCTCACAAAAAGGCAGACATAACTGGGACCCATACAGGTATCCAGAGCAACACCTTTTATTTGGAGGAAGTGAGTGGAGTTCAAGGAAAAGTTGTTCAGAGTGAGAACAAGTTTAGCCAGTTGGAGCAAGGTGGTGATGGATGGGGCCTGGTTGGGCCTCCGTTCGAGGAAGAAATGGAGAACTCTCAGACCATCTTGGTCGGGGATGAAGGTGTCGACGGATTGGTCGTCAATAATGAAGAAGTGGTTGGGGCCAGGAAACTGTTGAAGTGACATAGGTCATCCAAAGAGTCCTGGATGTAGGTAGGAAGAGACTGTATAAGGGGAGAAAAAACAGTCAAGTTAGGAAGAAATAAGTTTAGTAGGAGAAAGAACAGGCTGAAACAACGGGTTAAACAGGGCAGTCTTGTTTATGGATCTTGGGAAGTGGGTAGAAGTGAGCTGTTTGGGGCTGGGGAAGTATGAGGTTGGAGGCAGTGCAGGGAAGATCTCCAGAGGACATGAGGTCAGTGATAGTCCTGGACACACTGGCTTGATATTGGGTAGTGGGGTCATGGTCCAGGAAGGAGTTGAGAGGCAGTGTCAGAGAGTTGGCGTTCGGTCTCTGTTAGGTAGAGGTCAGTATGCCAGACAACAACAGCGCCATCCTTGTTAGTGGGTTTGATGACAATGTTAGGGTTGGAATTCAGAGAATGGAGTGTATTAAGTTCAGAGGGAGACAGGTTAGAGTGAGTGCGACGAGCAGAGAAATTGAGATTGCCAGTGTCACGCTGGTGGTTCTCAATGAAAAGATCTCGAGCGGGTAAGAGGCCAGAAGGAGGCATCCAGGTGAAGGAAGAATGTTGGAGATGGTTGAAGGGATCTGCTAAGCGGGGAATGGTGGGGGAAGATGCTTGGTCAAAGAAGTGGGTGAGGAGGTGACAGGAGAAGAGTTCAGCATTCTGCCACACTCAAAAATCATTGGGGTGGGGATGTAAGAGGAGGAAGCTGAGGACTTTGCTCAGGACAGAGGACAGAGCGTTCAGAGTCAGAGAGGGGAAGGTCAGAAGGTATTGTGAATACATAGGAAGGAGTGAAACTCGAGGAAGAGAAGGGGTTGGACGGAAGGTTGGGAAAGATCCGGAGGGGTGTTGGTACCCATGACTTGGTGAAGCTTTCGATTCTTCATACCTGAAAGGAACAATAAGGTTTTTTGTTAAAGTGTCAAATGAAGCAAAGTGTAAAATGAACAGCTTTGGGTGAGTTCGTGTTGCTTAAGGGAGAGATTGAGAATGTGTATGTGCATGTGGTGGCATATGGCACTGACAGTGCATCTAAGGATGTGGCGAGAACAACAGTTCGAGGAGTTCTGGATGTCTTGGAGCTAACTGTGATCAATACAAGAAGAGTGAAATTTAAATTAGAATCCATGAGGAATAAGTTGAAGCCGGAGATAGTTGCTGATGAAGGAAATGTGGCTGTGGAAGCATCTTTTTTTAAAAATCTGATCAAACAGGGAAAGGAAATAGAAAGCAAAGAAGGTGAACAAGGTAGAAAAGCCAAATAGAAATCCCATCGGAGAAAAGAACAGAACCTCAAGGTAGGCATTCCTGGAAGAGAAGTGGCAATGAATTAAACGCTAATACAAAAGCAAAATACTACGGATGTTGGAAATCTGAAATAAGAATCAAAAAGGCTGGAAAAACTCAATAGGTCAAGCAACATCTGTGAAGAGAAGCAGAGTTAACATTTCAGGTCTGAAGAAATGAAGAAAGATAGAAATGTCAGAGTTTTCAAGCTGGTGGAAGGAGGGAGGTACAGGAAGAACAATGGAGAAGTTCTGTCATAGGGTGGAGGGCAGGGGAGATTTCATGAGGCAACAGCCAAAGAGAATGGTAATGGATATAGTAAAGAAATGAAGGTTGTGTCCAAATGAATTGCTTCATTAAAAACCACCTGAATGTAACATAAAGGGATAAAGAAAGAAACAAAATGATCACTGATAAAGCAAAACAAAACAAAAGAAAATAAACACATAGAATAAGATGGAGGCAGAGGTTATGATCTAATGTTGTTGAACAAAGTGTTGCGCCCAGAAGGCTGTAGAGTGTTGAAAGATATAGCGCTGTTTCTCGAGCTTGCATTGAGCTTCACTGGAACACATAAAGCAGACTATTTCCAGTAATTTACACTGAGAATTGTGAGATTGTGGAATTCACTTCTGGGGTTAGTAGCTGAGGTAGAAACATTGTCAACATCCTAAGTTAGGGGGAACAAGGGTCGGGGTGGGGGGGGGCGAAGAAAAAGTTAGAGGATATGAGTTTGGATAAATGTTATGAATACTATTTGCTTCTTGGAAGATAAACACTGTTGAGGACAGGTTGGGCTGAATGGCCTTCTTCTATATTGTAAATTCTTTGTATTTCTAGTTCTGGTGATTTCCAATATTTACCCTAAATTTGGATACAATAAATAACCTAAATTGCATTCCTTTCTACTTTCTCTTGCATCTCCCTTTATAGCCTTTCCAACTTTATCTCGTCATCACTTGCCCAATTCATGTTTCTTCCTGTTCCCATTCCACAAAACTGCTTACCACCCAACTTCTGTTCCTAGCCCCAGGCTGGCTGACATTGTAAATGGTTTCCTCTCCTCATATTGTCTCTCTCCAGTTCAAAACCATTGTCATCTATCCCTTCTCAAGCATACTCAGTTTAACTAGAATACAAATTATACCCTCCATGATTGTGACCATGGTGCGTTATTCCTCCTCAATCTTACTGCAGCCATTGACATGGCCTACCACACCATCCTCCTTTAACATTTATCATCCATTGTTAACCTCAATGTGATTCCACTCTTAACCTACATTAATGTAGCCAATGCATCTCCAGCAATGGCTTCTCTTCCTGCCTCAATGCTATTCCCTCAGGAACCCTACAAGGATCTATCCTGGTTCCCTTCTCTTTCTTGTCTACATGCTGTCCCCATGGCAATATAATCCACAGAAACAAGGTCAGCTTCCACATTGATTTTGACGGCACCTACTTCTTTTTCCCTCAATCCCGGATGACAAACAGCAAAGTCTATACGTACTTTATCTTTTAACCGATATCACTAAAATACACAAATAACATTGAAGAGTGGTTACATAATAAAATACATAAAAGTTATGATATTTCTCTGTATCATTCAGTATCAAATTACATAGTATAGATTAATTAATTGTCGAATCAAGTGAAGTGGTCATGGTCTATTGACAGATTGCCATGAGATTGTCCACCAGCAATACCCGAAAAAATAGACTTAAAATATCTATTGATTCTGCAGCAATGTTCCTTGTCACATGAGTGGTCTGCTTTAATTCATTTAACTTTTGATCCTGATACTTTAATATTCTATTTTCAGGCAAACTAATTATCTTCTACAGAATCTATAAACTGTACTTCACCAACTATTTGTAGCATGAAATTCTACTTTTCTAAGCTCCTGTTTCGTTCTTTGTGATTATCCTAAATTTGTGCTGTTTTGCTGTTGCCTTATTCACCAATGAAAATCATCTGTCACTGTTTACCTCATCCTATCTTGGGTATTTTGATGATGGCTATATACCACTTTCATTGTTCACAATTTCACCTCAACCCCATGATATGCTAATGTATTGGTTTACACCCCAGTTTCAATATTATATTATATAAAATCATCCAAAAATGCATGAGCTTTATATAATGACTTTCTAACTTTTAAAATGTAACAATTAAAAAGGGATTTTTGCAATTACCTTATTCCTCTTTTCCTTATTTAATCCTCTTCCTAGTTTAAAACAAACAAGAGGCTAGACAGGCTATCCAGTATTTAGTCTGTGCCAGTGTTGACTTTAATCTGCTAGGAAATACACAAGACGCTCTTGCTGATGTGGCAGCTTTTCATTCTTTTCCTTTGGGGGAGCTGCCCCAATCTCTACTATGCACTTTCCTCCAAACAGCCCCACTAAAATAGTCACACATTGGTGCGCAAGCACATTACATCACTACTTACATAAAATTAAAAACATTCTTGATTAGTGGTGTTTTAAAAATTGCATTTTTATGTTTTTTGTTTCAATATTATGCAAGGTGAATATTGAATTCCTGCTTTGAAGTTTTGATTACATGTGGAGTAACGACTTTCTTGTTTACGTATATTTTTATTTACTTATATAAATGCCTAAATTTATACATGGGTTATCAACGTTCAGCCTGATATAAGTAACAACTATCTTCATTGAATAACTCACTCAATGAAAATAACATGAACAGTTTAGTTCATACTCTTAAATGTACAGAAAAATAAGATTGTGCAACTTGATCAACTAGCAGGTTAGCGGTACATGAAAAACTTGTCAGTGATTATCCAGATACATACTCATTCATGGAATTTCTTTCACAAATTTAAATGAAAAGCTCCACATAGCTATTTACATTGTATTGGAAATATGATTTATATGATAGATAAATGAGAAATGCATTGATTCATTGCAATTCAAAAGGGTCTGTGTGTCGTCTGTGGTACTAGATTAATAAAAAGCCCCCCACATTAATCTCCATCCAGAATACTAAATGCTTTCACAGTTGTTTTCGAATGGTCGCATGATCTTTAATTATATCCTTATGCCGCTATTCAAAATCTCTTGGTAGAAGGCTGAATTGAATCCTATCAGGATTGATTTCCTGTCAAACTGATGCATTAATAAGGCCATCAGGGATAGTGGGGTAATGTGAACAACCAGATTAAACTATCACTCAATTTACATTTATGAACTCAACTGGCACTCCCTGCTTAAAAATCAACCATTATTGGCATGCATGGTGTAAATTCTAAAACCTGCTTTGATCTACTTGTAACTGTGCTGTCCTACCTACTATTAAAAGTAGTCAATAATAATTAAGAATTCAGTGACCTTTTCACCCTTACACTTCAGCTATAATTATTAACTGTAGTTGCTGGGATGACCTTGAAACCAAGAGGAGAAAAGCCATTAATCAGATCAGAGGTTTCCAATGAGCTGCATAAAATGTTAATTTACAGAGGTTAAAAAAATCAGAAGCCAATAATATTCTGCAATTAAAGCTTCAATATAGCCATCAACAGCAGTACTTATATACTAAACATTCATAATTATCAACAATCTTGTTGGCAAGCATACTCTTATTACAGACTTGTTGCCTAAATTTTTTCTGAGCCTAACTGCAACCCTTCATCCAATTCAAATTCCTTGCAGTAAACTATTCTCAAGAAAGTTTCCTTATGATTCCTTTTATAGTTCAGAAATAGAAGTGTTCAGATAGAGGCAAATACAAATCAGTCTAGATAGGGCTTGGAGTGCATGAACTCAAATGCATGGAGTGTGGTAAACAAGGTTGTAGGCACAGGTTATCATATAGGACTATGATCTCGTGGCAAATAATAGACACTGGCCCAAAGAAGGGTGAGTTTGGGAACTTAATATTCCTGGCTACACGACATTCAGGAAGAAAAGGGAAGAGAAAAAATTGGGAGTGGGGGGTTGGTTTGCATAGCAACATTGACCAAAGAACTATTAAAGCACTGGAGAAAAATGATGTAGTTGAGGGGCCAGCATTTGTTGCCCATCCCTAATTGCCCTTGAGAAGCTGGTGGTGAGTTGCCTTCTTGAACAGCTGAAGTCCTTCTGGTGCAGGTACACCCACAGTGCTGTTAGGAAGAGAGTTCCAGGATTTTGACTTAGCGACAGTGAAGGAATGGCAGTTTAGGGTGGAATCTTCCGTTCTGAAGTCAGGTGGCAAGCGGGAAAGTCGGCATGATTCCTGCTGGGCAGCGGGATGCTTAAACATGAGCGATCCTCTGCTGTTCAGCTGTTAATTATGCATCCGCAAGGAGCATTGCAAATCTCATGGCGGTGCAGGCAGGAAATCACCTGCCACTCCATTTCCTCATGGGGTTGAAGGTCCTGGCGCCATATTTAAATGTCACACCTGGACAGCCATTCACTCAGTGTAGGCCAGGAACTCCGCATTACTCCTCCAGAGTCCTTGCAGCCGCAGCTTGTACTGGAGAAGCTGGCAGATGTGAGCAACCACATCCTGGGACATATGAGGGTGTCCCCAACATTGCCATTCACTCATTTCTAGATAAGAACATTGCCTGCGGTACACCCATGACCAGGCCAATCCTCGACATTGCAGTTCGCCAGCATCTTGTTCATCAGCATCTTTACGCTCTAGAGGCCCCGCTGCCTCTTGCTTCTCAGGCCCTTGATCCTCAAGGCCCTGTGCCAACCTGTGATGAGCCCTCTTTTGCCTAATTTGGATGAGAGCCATTACCAAGGCAGGGTTGCCTAAAGCCTGCATCATTGACGCCTCAGTAGATCTGTGAATGAATTGAAGTGATAAATTTAGTGAGAATGTCCTTTACAGGTTTCCTCCATCTCAAAGCCAGCAGGCCAGTGCTAAGTCCTTCGCCTGGCCTCCAAAGAGACATGGCATCCCCACCCCACCCCTTCCAGGAGGAGGACATCCTGGAGGACCAGAGATGGGTGTTTCTCCCATTCATACATGAGTGCACATAGTGACATTGCACTTTGACCAGGTGATGAAAGCCATTTACAAGAAGCATTCCTGTGACACTATTCCGCTTGCCTCCACTCCCCTAGAGACTCTACAGAGAGACCATTGCCTTGGCAGCATAGAAAAACTAACCACAAGAACCCTTGTCAGCCATGACAATTCACCCAGGAGGATGGAGGTTTGGAATCGTGAGCTGGCTGCTGTCCACCAGCCATGCCGCTTGGAGGCATCCACCTCCCTCCCTCCCTTCATTCCTGCCTCTGACTGCAGCAGATGGCAAATGCAACCACATCCCACACCTTGCTGGGATCTCAATATTATGAGACCCATGAGTCGGGAACAAACCTGCTGTTGTGTGGGCTTCAACACAGAGAGGAGAACACAACTAAGCATGGTTGACATCCATTTGCCTCAAAATTATTAGGGTTTCCCTTTAGTTACCCACATGTGCTGACCTTCAACTCTACCCACCTGAAAAGGCCATCCTCCCACTTCAAGGGTTCTCACTTACAGGTTAACTGCGTAGAATGGTCAGATTTGCAAAATGGTGCACATCACCTTCCAGGCTCAGTCCACCACCTTCTATAGTTCCCCTGTCACCCACCAACTCCCCTTTCACCCTTGACCACCAATCTCACCATTCCTCTCCCCTCTGTCATCCTTGAGCCTCCACCCATTATTACCCTGGACCCTATTTGATCCACTTCCATATGCCTTCCCTCCCTTCAGAGCTGACACCTGTTACCAGCCCCAAGCTCACCCTGAGCCTGCCCTTGCCCCATGCCATTATTCGAGCCACCTGTCTAGGCACCCCCATGAGACCTTCACCTACCAGACTCACCCTGGACTTGCCAGTCTATTGTAACCCACTCCCCCCTCTGACTGTGACTGTTCCCTCCTATCACCAGTATCCTGAGTTCGCCCCCTGGTTCCAGGACCCTACCGTTGATACCACTGACCACTTCCGCGGACCTTCCCCGCTTAACCTGCCCCCGTGTCCAGCCTTGCCACATATTTTGCTACCAGCACTTAAAAGCATAAAGTTATGTGAAGTCCCGAAGAAGGCGAAAGCAGCATCTACTGACCTCAAAGTCGTGGAAGAGTTGGAGCTCGTCAGGTGCACGCCACTTAGATACAGTCGTAAAACTGAACGTTCTAAATTCTCTCTGACCGGGAACTTAATTTGGAGGGTGAACTTAATTCCAGCGAGGTGGGTTTTAATGAGCACACATGAGAAGCTAGTGCAAGCAAATGGGATCCCCGACATTGTTTTGCCGGGAAGCTTAACCTGCCTTGAAAGTCGGGAGAACAAAATTCAAACAGTTTCTCCCGCCTTTGGGAAACAGATTTTTTGCCTCCCACCAAATTAAGTGCCCCTGCCCGTCACGATTCCCACTGCTGGTGTAACTGGAAGATTCAGCCCTTAGTTCCAAATCAGGATGGTGTGTGGCTTGGAGGGGAACTTGCAGATGAAGATGTTCGCATGCGTCTGCAGCCATTGACCACCTAAGTGGCAGAGATCGCAGGTTTGGAAAGTGCAGTCGAAGGATCCTTCGTGAATTGCTGCAGTGCATCTTACGTATTGTACATACTGCTGCCACCGTGCGTTGGTGGTGGAGGGAGGGAATGTTTAAGCTGGTTGATGGTGTTGAATTTCTTAAGTGTCACTGGAAACGCACTCACCCAGGCAAGTGAAGTATTCTATGTGCAAATGCTGCTTGGTATGTGCTTTAGGCCACCAAAAATCAGGAAGGAGATAGAAGAGCAAATTTGCAGGAAAATTTAGGAAAGATGCAAGAGCTAAGGAGCAGTGATAATAGGTGCCTTCAATTATCCTAATATAAACTAGAATAGTAGCAGTGTAAAGGGCAAATAAGGGGAGGAACTCCTGACATGAGTACAAGAGAACTTTTTTGATCAGAGTGTGAATGAACTGGGGGCAAATGGAGCATGTTTCAGTGGAAGAGCATTTGGGGAACAGTGGTAGTATTGTCATCAAGTTTAGAATGGTTACGAAGAAAGATAAGTTACAATCAAGTATAAAAAGATTTGACAGGAGGAAGGCTAACTTGTGAGTTGAGAAGAGATCTGGTCCAGGTGGATTGGAATCAAAACTTGATAGGCAAAACAGTGATTGCTCAGTGCGAGGTCTTCAAAGAGGAGATTGTCCAGGAACAGAGTAGACACTCTGAGGAGGGAAAGAAAGGGCATTTAAATTTAGAGCGCCTTGAATGACTAAAGATATAGGGTTGAATTTGAGGTGCCGCCAGGAGTGGGAACGGAAGCGGGCGGGAGATGAAAATACTAGCGCTAGCTCACAGCCAGTTTCTTCTTGCCAATCCTGATGTCAACGACTTTGACCAAGGTGGGGGGAGGGCATATCCAGTAATGATGCTAATTAAGGTTCGTTGAAAAGCTAATCGTGGGTTTATTGTTCAGAATTTGGCATGGGACAGTAAAATAGTAAAACATTAAACAGAATTGAATTCCTGCTCCCAGGTGTAGAATGGGATGTGGTGTTGAGGGTTGGCATATAATCAGGTGGGAAGGTGGAGAGCCCCATTTCCTTCCCAATTCACACCAGGGCCACGTAAGAACCCTACCCCATTGCTGCTGCCATTCTACTGCAGTGGTGGAGGGGATGAGACCTCCTGTTTGGGCACCCTGTGCCCCATGGAAGGCCCTGCAGGTGGTGAGAACTACCCCGCTGAAAAAGCCACCATAGCCTCCCTGCCCTCTACACTGACACTCTCCCACCCTTACCAGGGCCTGCTGGACTGGCCCTGGTGAGCCTGCCCAACTCACCTCTTCCAGGGCCTCCTCAGTAGCTGCTGATCCGGACTTCCTGCAGTTCTAGTAGTGGCTACCACTCCCAGTGGCGCTGCTGGGGCTGAACAGCTGTCAGCCCTCTGATTGGCTGGCAGCTCTTGATGGTAGGATCCTTGCCTCTAAAGGCACGGGAACCCAGATAATAGGCAGTCAACTTCCCGAGTGACATTTAATCCCATCAGGATGAAGAGTCATACAGACTCGAAACGTTGACTCTGTCTTCCTCTCCACAGATGCTGTCAGACCTGCTGGGTTTTTCCAGCAATTTTTGTTTTTGTCTCAGATTTCAGGCTCAGTTGGCGGTGAGGAGCAACATCCTCTGCAGAAAGGGCAAGCCCTGGTCAAAGGTGAGGGGCAGGAAAGCAATAAAGGCCATACCCTCGGCATAGAATCTACCGTTGAAGATGGAGCTACGTTAAGATGACTGAGAACTAGTGCTGGAGGAAACTGCACCTACCCAGTCAGGTGATCTCAAAGATTGTGCCCTCATCTCAGAAGACCTCGAAACATTGCTTGCCATGCCCTGCCGGTAGCCAATAAAGTCACTGTGGCATTGAACCTCTTCTCTGGTACCTCCCAAGGGTGAGCTGTGGACCTTTTTGGTATCTTGCAGGAGACTGCATACCACCAGCACAGGTTACTGATGCCCTCTTTGTGAAAAATCCAGTGAGATACATCAAAGACATCCACTCCTTCAATGTTCAATTGGTCTGCAACCACAACAAGAACTCCCTGAATTTGTGCGGACTCTTTCCTGGTAGCTGCCATGATTCCTTCATCCTCCAGTAGTCCAGGCTGCTGCAACTCCATTACGCCCTCCAAACTATGTGGATGGATTCTATGAGTCAAGGGATATCCTTTGAAGGGATGGCTACTTGCCTCTTTAGATGACCATGAAACAGAAACAGGGGCAGAGAGTCGCAATAACCGCAGCCATCTGCTCACTTGAACAGCCATTGAGCAAGCCATCGGGCTACTGTTGTCGTGGTTCCAGTGCCTGGACAGGACGGGTGGCACCCTGCAAGTATGTTCCTGCAAGGATCTTGTGCATGGTGGTGGTCTGCTGCACTCTCCATAATAGGGCTCTCCAGAGAGGTGTGCATCTTGAAGAAGGTGAAGCGTTGGATGAACTCAGCTTATCGGAGGGAGAGGAGGAGGAGGAAAATGCAGAATTTACAGGTGCCCCAGCTACACAGGGATGTAGCCAAGTCCAGCGCGGAGCTTGAGGATCTCGCTAGGATGCTACTAACCTCACCTGATTCAGAAATAAACACAGAAAATGCAGCAAATGGCAGCATCTGTGGAGAGAGAAGCAGAGTTAATGTTTCAGGTCGTGAGATTTCATCAGAATTAGGAAAACAATTACAAATGTAAAAGCTTTCAACTTGGCGAAATGGTGAAGGTGTGTGATAGGATGGAAGATGGGATACATTAAATGACAAAAGAGTTGGTGGGGCAGAGCCAAAGGGAGTAGTAATAGGACAAGTAAAGAACCAGAAGATGGGTCCAGAGGAGGTGTGAATGGCAAAATAATGAACAGCTGCCATCCAAAAGCAAGTTCAAGAAAAACAAGATTAAGGCCAACACATGCAAAGAAAAGGAAACAAAATGGGGGATCGGAGATTACGGTCTGAAACTGTTGAACTCGCTGCCTAATTGAAAGATGAAGTGCTATTCCTTCAACTTACATTGGGCTTCATCGGAACAGCATAGTAGGATGAGGACAGAAATGTCAGTGTGAGAAAGAGGTGAAGACTTCTAATGGCAGGCTACCAGATGCTTGGGATCATGCTTGTGGGCAGAATAGATGTTCCACATTGCAGTCACCCAATCTGCATTTGGTCTCCCCAATGTAGAGGAGACTGCATTGTGACCAACAAAAGCATAATACTAAATTGAAAGAAGTACGTGTAAATCGCTGCTCCACCTGGATGGAGTGCTTGGGGCCTTTGACAACAAGGAGAGAGGAGGTAAAAGAGCATAGAAATGTACCACGGGAAGAGGACAGGATGTTGGGTGTGATAGAGGAGTGGACCAGGGTGAGAAGAGAGAACAGTCCCTCTTGAATGCTGAAAGAGGAGGGGAAAATGTATTTTGTGGTGGCATCACGCTGGAGGTGCCAAAAATGGCAGAGGATGATCCGTTGAACGTGGAGCCAATGAGATGAAAGAAGAGGAAACTTGAAAAGGCTAAGCCTTTATAAAACACTAGTTAGGCCTCAACTGGCGTATTGTGTACAGTTCTGGGAAGGTCTTCGAGAGAGTGCAGAAGAGATTTAATAGAATAGTACCTGAGATTAGCAATTTCAGTTATGTGGAGGGACTGGAGAAACTGAGGCTATTCTCCTTAGAACAGAGAAGAGATTTGATAAATGAATGGTTTCGATAGAGTGAATAAGGGGAAACTGTTTACAGTGGCAGTAGGGCCACTGTAGGATACAGATTTAAGATGATTGGAAAAGGGACCAGAGCTGATATGAAGGTTGATGGCAGCAAATACAATAATGACATTCAAAAGAGAATTGGATAAGTACTTTAAGGGAAAGAATTTACAGTCCATGGGGAAGGTACAGACTGGTGGGGTTAATTGGATTGCTCTATCAAATAGCCGTCATAGGCACAATGGGCTTTTTGGCCTCCTTCTACTCTGTATCATTCTATGATTTATCTACAAATTGACAATCATCTCCCCTCAGAGGTCTCACTCAGTTTAAACTAGCTTATTATCTCTATATTTATCCATCCTAAAATTGCTTACAATAGTTTCTTTTTTAACGTAATTTACTTATTTTGTACTTTTGGAATCAATTTTTAAAATCGTCACGCTTTTGCAATGAAGTTCTATATTTACTCCTTCCACCCCAGCTTGGCTAATCTGCTACTCATTTGCCTAAAATCTCAGGAATAAATAAGTAATTAATTACAAACTTCTTTTGGTTTCCAGCTCCAGCGGATAGAATAATTCACATTTTGGGAGTGAGTGCTTGTAGTGTACAAAGGATGCCATTAACTACAGGTTAATCTTCAGACCTTCACTGTTCTACAACCCCTATTGATAAAATTATGGCCTTGTACTCATAACAACCATCTGTGTTTCTTTTATGACTAGGCCTGTGAAAGCAAAGCAATAGTAACAGATGTGACAGTGCTGCAGAATAACTGTGCCACGTGATAAAATGGGAATTATTTGTAGTTTTGCAAATTCAAAGAAAACTTATAAACCCATACAATAATAGGCAAGAATTGATAAGTTGTTAACCAGTAGTCATTTTGACTCTCATGTTTATCACCTTGAAAGATGTATCCAACACTAGCATAAAACCTGCTGAAACATGAATCAGCGTGAGCACTGTACTGTGCTTTGAAATGCCTCAGGACACTATTTTAATTAGTCGTTTGGTAGTATAGTACTTGAGTATTGCTGAAAAAGGAGATATGTGTCGAAGTTTTTTGACTTGCACTCATCATGACAGATTTGCAAGAAAGCCAATTGTAAAAGGAACAACAATAATGCTGCATGAGAAGAGAGTGCTAATTGGTTGGTAAGTGGACTCTGATTGGTAGAGGCACTGCCATGGAGAATGCACCAGGGGAACAGTTAACTGCCAAGCTTATGTTTAATTTCAAACCAGGCAGGTTGACCCTGATTGGTCAAGGCATTGTCATGAGGAATGAACCAGGATATGGCTCTCCCTAAGCTTTTGTTTAGTTGAAAAAGATGCAATGCATGGACATGCTCCTTCTGTCTGTATAGGGCAGGGCCCTGTGTGTGAATATATGTAGCTTCTAGCACTTGTAAGTGAGCCACACTGTGAGCCCAACTGATAATCTTAGATTGGTTTTCAGTGTAATTCTTTTTTTTAATTCATCCATAGGATGTGGGCTTCGCTGGCTGGGCCAGCTTTCTTGCCCATCCCTAGTTGCCCTTGAGAAGGTGGTGATGAGCTGCCTTCTTGAACTACTGCAGTCCATGTGGTGTAGGTACACCCACATTGCTGTTAGGAAGGGAGTTCCAGGATTTTGGCCCAGTGACAGTGAAGGAACGGCGGTATATTTCCAAGTCAGGATGGTGAGTGACTTGGAGGGGAACTTCCAGGAGGTGGTGTTCCCATCTATCTGCTGCTTTTGTCCTTCTAGATGATAGTGGTCGTGGATTTGGAAGATGCTATCAAAGGAACCTTGGTGAATTCCTGCAGTGCATCTTGCAGATGGTACACACTGCTGCAACTATGGTCAGTGATGGAGGGAGTGAACGTTTGTGGATGTGGTGCCAATCAAGTGGGCTGCTTTGAACTGGACGGTGTCAAGCTTCTTGAGTGTTGTGGGAGCTGCACTGATCCAGGCAAGTGGGGAGTATTCCATCACACTCCTGACTTCTGCCTTGTAGATGATGGACAGGTTTTGAGGAGTCAGGAGGTGAGTTACTTGTTGCACGATTCCTAGTCTCTGACCTACTGTTGTAGCCACAGTATTTATATGGCTAGTCCAGTTCAGTTTATGATCAATGGTAACCCCCAGGAATTCAGTGGTAGTAATTCCATTGAACATCAGGGGGCGATGGTTGGATTCTCTCTTGTGCTCTCTTAGCACAATCAGAATTGTTTAGTAAGTGCTGCCCAATCATGAAATCTAATGTTGGACACTATGTTTTGAGTTTTGCAAGCATGAGCTGGTTGGATACAGTCAGTACTTTTTCTGTTGGGAACAGACAAAGGGACATGCTGTTTGATATGATCCACCAGTTGTTGTGACGTACGACCTACATATCTGGCATCACACCGGCACTGAAATTCATATATCACATTACTTTCAAGGAGATGGCATCGTCTTGCCAGCACTATCTGGTACAGACATTCTGCAATCATGTATCACGTAAGATTCCAGTGTTCAAAGGCTCAAGCACTGAGATGTTCCTTGTATCTTTCATTGTCCATCCAAACTTGGCTTTAAGGGAGGCTTGTGTAAGCATTGCATTTCGACATGCCATGTATGTTCCAAGGAATATTGCTCGTCTGTTGTCCCTACTACTTTTGCAGAATTTACATTCCAGGTAGCAGAGGATCTGCTTTGTGAGGGAAGCAGAGGCTTATGGAAGCTTGGAATGTTGCATGTGACGCCCACCATGGAAACTGGACCATTGGTCAGAATGGATGGTACACAAGTTCATTCAGAGAGCTGTTGTTGCACTGTTGTGGGCTCATCCTGCGCAATATGCCTTAGCTGCGCGTTTGCTGGCTCATACAATTCTACAGCATGTAGAGGATGTAATGTCTTAAGTTATGTCACTCTCAGCATTGTGGTTTAATTATAGACAAGGTGGCGGCTTTGGCATCTCATTTACAGGCACTGGCGTTTATGTGAGAGGACCAGGTTGTGAAGGACTTCTTATCATGTGTGTTTGTAGTATGTTGACGCCCCTGATTATGATGGTGAGGATTTCAGCCATTTTAATGTAGCTAAGTCAAACTCATTGGTGTTATTCTATTCCTTGTGAGGGATCGACATTCCCCTGAGTAATTGTGGCATCATTGTAAAAGGTTTTTTACTTTTGAAGTTGCAGCATGCCTTTGCTGTGTGACCGAAGCAGCTGAGGGAAAATCCCAAGATATTCTATAAGTATATCAATGGGAAGAGGATAACCAGGGAAAGATTAGGGCCCATTAGGGACCAAGGGGGCAATCTATGGGTGGAGCCAGAGGACATGGGTAGAGTGTTGAACGAATACTTCACATCCGTCTTCACCCAAGAGAATGAGGAAGAAGGTATGGAACTTGGGGAGTGAGACTGCGAGGTTCTTGAGCAAATTGATAAAGGGAGTGACAAGGTATTGGAGGTAAAAGCAAAAAACTGCGGATGCTAGAAATCCAAAACAGAAACAAAAATACCTGGAAAAACTCAGCAGGTCTGACAGCATCTGCGGAGAGGAATACAGTTAACGTTTCGAGTCCGTATGACTCTTCAACAGAACTAAGGAAAAATAGAAAAGAGGTGAAATATAAGCTGGTATAAGGGGGGATGGGACAGGTAGAGCTGGATAGAGGGCCAGTGATAGGTGGTGATTGCCAAAAGATGTCATAGACAATAGGACAAAGAGGTTTTGATGGTGGTGATATTAGCTAAGAAAGGTGCTAATGGTGACATTAAGGGTAGAAAGCAGGACGAGCAAGGTACACCTAGTGGGGGTGGGGTGGGGGGAAGGGTTTGAAATAGGCTAAAAGATAGAGATAAAACAATGGATGGAAATACATTTAAAAATAATGGAAATAGGTGGGAAAAGAAAAATATATATAAATTATTGGATAAAGGGGGATCGGAAAGTGAGTGGGGATGGAGGAGAGAGTTCATGATCTAAAGTTGTTGAACTCAATATTCAGTCCGGAAGGCTGTAAAGTGCCTAGTTGGAAGATGAGGTGCTGTTCCTCTAGTTTGCGTTGAGCTTTACTGGAACATTGCAGCAGGTCAAAGACGGACATGTGGGCATGAGAGCAGGGTGGTGTGTTGAAATGGCAAGCAACAGGGAGGTCTGGGTCATGCTTGCGGACAGACCGAAGGTGTTACGCAAAGCGGTCACCCAGTTTGCGTTTGGTCTCTCCAGTGCAAAGGAAACCGCATTGGGAACAGCGAATGCAGTAGACTAAATTGAGGGAAGTGCAAGTGAAATACTGCTTTACTTGAAAGGAGTGATTGGGCCCTTGGACGGTGAGGAGAGGGGAAGTAAAGGGGCAGGTGGTGCACCTTTTACGGTTGCGTGGGAAGGTGCCATGGGAGGGGGTTGAGGTGTAGGGGGTGATGGAGGAGTGGACCAGGGTGTCCCGGAGGGAACGATCCCTGCGGAATGCCGCCAGGGAGGGTGAAGGGAAGATGTATTTGGTGGTGGCATCATGCTGGAAATGGCGGAGGATGATCCTTTGAATGCGGAGGCTGGTGGGGTGATAAGTGAGGACAAGGGGGACCCTATCGTGGTTCTGGGAGGGAGAGGAAGGTGTAAGGGCGCATGCGCGGGAGATGGGCCGGACACGGTTGAAGGCCCTGTCAACCACCGTGGGTCGAAAACCTCGGTTAAGGAAGAAGGAAGACAGGTCAGAGGAACTGTTTTTGAAAGTGGCATCATCAGAACAGATGCGACGGAGGCGAAGGAACTGAGAGAATGGGATGGATTCCTTACAGGAAGCGGGGTGTGAGGAGCTGTAGTCAAGGTAGCTGTGGGAGTCGGTAGGCTTGTAATGAATATTGGTGGACAGTCTATCACCAGAAATTGAGACAGAGAGGTCAAGGAAGGCAAGGGAAGTGTCAGAGATGAACCATGTGAAAATGATGGAGGGGTGGAAATTGGAAGCAAAATTAATAAATTTTTCCAGGTCTAGACAAGAGCATGAAGCAGCACCAAAGCAGTCATCGAAGTACCAAAGAAAGAGTTGTGGGAGGGGGCCAGAGTAGGACTGGAATAGGGAATGTACCCCATAAAGAGACAGGCATAACTGGGGCCCATGAGGGTACCCATAGCCACACCTTTTATTTGGAGGAAGTGAGAGGAGTTTAAGGAGAAATTGTTCAGTGAGAGAACAAGTTCAGCCAGATGTGATGTAGGGTGTCAGAGGAATCGCGGATGTAGGTGGGAAGAGACTGGACAAGGGGAGAGAGAGTGGAATCAAGATAGCAAGAAATGAGTTCCGTGGGGCAGGAACAGGTTGACATGATCGGTCTGCCGGGACAGTACTGTTTGCGGATTTTGGGTAGGTGTTAGCAGGCTTAAAAGTGGACAAATCTCCAGGTCTGGATGATTTGAATCCCAGACTGCTGAGGGAGGCAAGGGAGGAGATCACAGGGGCTCTGACCCAAATTTTTAATTCCTCACTGGCCACAGATGCCAGAGGACTGGAGAACAGCTAATGTGGTTCCACTATTTAAGAAGGGTTGTAAAGAAAAGCCAGGGAACTACAGGCCAGTGAGTCTCGCGTCAGTGGTAGGGAAACTATTGGAGAAAATTCTGAAGGAGAGTATCTATCTCCACTTGGAGAGGCAAGGTTTGATCAGGGATAGCTAGCATGGCTTTGTCAGAGGGAGGCTATGCCTAACAAATTTGATTGAATTTTTTGAGGAGGTGACCAGGTGTGTAGATGAGGGTAGTGCAGTTGATGTAGATATGGATTTCGGCAAAGCCTTTGACAAGGTCCCACATGGGAGACTTTTAAAGAAGGCAAAGGCACATGGGATACAGGGTAATTTGATAAGGTGGATTCAAAATTGGCTTAGTTGTAGGAGACAGAGGGTGATGCCAGAAGGCTGCTTTAGTGACTGGAAGCCCATGTCCAGTGGCGTACCACAGGGATCTGCGCTGGGTCCCCTATTATTCGTCATTTATATAAACGACATAGATGACTATGTGAGGGGGGTAGGATTAGTAAGTTTGCGGATGACACAAAGAATGGCTGGGTGGTTAACAGTGAGGTTGAGTGTGTTGGGCTACAGGAAGATATAGACGGGATGGTCAAATGGGCAGATAAGTGGCAGATGGAATTTAACCCTGAAAAGTGTGAGGTGATACACTTTGGAAGGAGTATTTTGACAAGGAAGTATTCAATGAACGGCATGACACTAGGAAGTTCTGAGGAACAAAGGGACCTTGGCGTGTGTGTCCATAGACCTCTGAAGGCATAGGGACATGTTAGTGGGGTGGTGAAAAAGGCATATGGGACACTTGCCTTTATCAATCGAGGCATAGATTACAAAAGTAGGGAGGTCATGTTGGAATTGTATAGAACCTTGGTGAGACCACAGCTGGAGTACTGTGTGCAGTTCTGGTTGCCACATTATAGGAAGGATGTGATTGCACTGGAGGGGGTGCAGAGGAGATTCACCAGGATGTTGCCTGGGATGAAACATTTAAGTTATGAAGAGAGGTTGGATAGACTTGGGTTGTTTTTGTTGGAGCAGAGAAGACTGAGGGGCGACCTGATCGAGGTGTACAAGATTATGAGGGGCATGGACAGGGTGTATAGGGAGTAGCTGTTCCCCTTAGCTGAAGGGTCAGTCACGAGGGGACACAAGTTCAAGATGAGGGGCAGGAGATTTAGGGGGGATGTGAGGAAAAACCTTTTTACCCAGAGGGTGGTGACGGTCTGGAATGCGCTGCCTGGGAGGGTGGTGGAGGCGGGTTGCCTCACATCCTTTAAAAAGTACCTGGATGAGCACTAGGCACAGCATAACATTCAAGGCTATGGGCCAAGTGCTGGTAAATGGGATTAGGTCGGTAGGTCAGGTGTTTCTCACATGTCGGTGCAGACTTGATGGGCCGAAGGGCTCTTCTGCACTATGTGATTCTGTGTCCCCATGCTGAGATGGAGCCTTTATGGCATCAGAGGTGCAATCAATAACACCCTGCACCTGTTGGAAGTCTGCTAATTGAGGAAAGGCTGTGGCTTTTCGCATCTGAGATGTCTAATCTGCAGGGAAACTAATGTGATACCCCACACAAGCAAACAGGGCATTAATTACAGCCTTAATGCAGCTGTATGCTTTGGACTGGGATATACTAGACTCCTGCTGAGCTCTGGAAAGACTCCAAAAGGCATAAAAATTAAGAGCAGCAGTTACCTTTCTAGCCACTGACTGGGCATGGGGGTCGATGGAGTGTGGCTCAAGTTGTTGCTGGATCATGCAACATATGTCTGTCATCACCTGAGGCTTAACCTCAGTGGTCTTCGGCACTGGTTCTCCATCATATTGAGGTATGATGTCCTAGGTCTGTACGCACTTTTCACAGGGCAGTACCTGGTTGTCCTGCCTCCCCTCTGGCCTCTGGCTGTTCATGCTGACTTGTTTCTACGTCATCCATGTGCAAGAGTGCTATGCCCATTTTGTATCTTCCTTAGAATTAAGTGCAATGCGCCCTTCTCAAGCACAAAGTTCTTCCTGACACCTGGGTGCACGAGTCAGTCGGGGGCAAAAGAAAACTGTCCTTTTAGCCCAGCAGACCCACCATCCTAGAGTGTTGGGTTAAAGTTTGAATTGATTTTTTGCCAGTTATGTGGCAGTTACAATACGGTTAAAGCAAATTTCACAGGGTACCTACAACTCTCCAAAGGGTGCGTGCGCTGGCTATTCAAGAAATGCACAAAATTCAGACCTGTTCCTACCAGGTCTACTCTGCACACATCACGTTTTAGACACCTGTGAGACCAAAATCCGAATCAAGTGGAGGCAGCTGCTGATTTATATGGGCCACTGTCTCCTTGTAACGTGCAAACGCGAAACACAACCCACCCCTATTCCTGTCCCTGCAGAGAAGCTCTCTGTCATTGCAAAAATTCAGGCCAAGTCATGCATTTTATCTTTATTTTATGGTTTCATTTTATATTATTAACCATAAATATAAATAAAATATGGCTGTTTGGGAAGCAGAGTTAGTTGAAGTGCAGGAATTTCTTTACGGTACAAATGGAGGACCTGGGCGTCACAAATATGAGATGCACAGTGTGAGCACTGGCAGGATACAAGTTCTCATTTTAAACAAAATAAGGCATTTGCTTGGATGCCATCTTTCAGGGTCTTAATGCAAACAATGACCGGTTGATATCAGGACGGATGCTGATCTGCAGTGTGTTAGGATAGTAGGCAGTGGTAATCGCACTGGACTAGCAAACCAGCGGGCCAGGCTAATCCTCTGGGGACATCGGTTCAAATCCCACTATGGTAGCTGGTGGAATTTAACTCAATTAATAAAGCTGGAATAATAATAGTGACCATGAAACTGTCATTGATTGTCATAAAATCCCATCTGGTTCACTAATGCTCTTCAGAGAAGGAAATCTGTTGCCCTTTACCTGGTCTGGCCTTCAAGTGACTCCAGACCCACAGCAATGTGGTTGACTCATAACTGTCCTCTGAAATAGCCTAGCAAGCCACTCAAGGGCAATTAGGGATGGGCAACAAATGCTGGCCTTACCAATGACATTCACATCCCATAAGGAATAAAATAAATCAGTGATACTTGCAAGAGAGATGGTGGTATAATATGGGGAGCACACTGTTGATAGCAAATAGTTGTCTTATTTCATTCCCGGGATGTGAGCGTCATCAGCAAGGACAGTACTTATTGCAGATCCTTAGTTGCCTTCAGAAAGTCTGACAGTGTGGGTGGGATTGACAACCCTCTTGAGCCATTGCAGATAGTTTAATACAATTTCAGCTACTTCAGAGGACATTTAAGAGTCAAACCACTTGATGTGGGACTGGAGTCACATCCAGGCCAGGGTAAAGATGGCACGTATTATTCCCTAAAGGATTTTAATGAAGCAACTGGGTTTTTAATGACAGCCTAACAGCTTCATGGTGATAAAAATGAAAAAAATTGGAGTGTGTGCTCAGCTGGGCCAGGCTGCCAATTTCCCAGGCTCCTAGGATTGATGAGGGTAATGCAGTGGATTTTTCTACATGGATTTCAGTAAGGCATTTGACAAGGTCCCACATGGCCAACTGGTTAGGAAAGTGAGATCTCATGGGATACAGGGGAAGGTAGCAGGTTGGATCCAAAATTGACTCAGTGACAGGAAACAAAGGATAATTAATGGTCAGTGGATGTTTTTGCAAATGGAAAACGGTTTCCAGTGGTGTTCCACAGGGCTCAGTGGTGGGGGCCTTTGCTGTTTGTTATATATATTAATGTTTTAGACTTAAATATGGGAGGCATGATTAGGAAAATTGCAGATGACACAAAAATTGGCCACGTAGTTGATAGTGAAGAGAATGGACGTTGACTCCAGAATGATATCAATAGTTTGGTTGAGTGGGCAGAGAAGTGGCAAATGGAATTCAATTCGGAAAAGTGTGAGGTAGTGTATTTGGGGAGGGCAAACAAAGCAAGAGCATATTCAATAAATGGGAAGTTATTGAGAGGGGTTGCAGAAGTGAGAGATTTTGGGATGCATGTCCACAAGTCCTTAAAGGTGGCAGGACAGGTGGACAAGGTGGTCAAGAAAGCATATGGAATGCTTTCCTTTATTGGATAAGGTATTGCACAAAAGCAGTGATGTAATGATGAAACTGTATAAAACGTTGGTTAGGCCACAGCTGGAATTTTGTGTACAATTCTGGTCACCACATTATAGGAAGGATATAATTGCTCTGGATAGAGTGCGGAGGAGATTTACAAGAATGTTGCCAGGGCTTGAAAATTGCAGCTGTGAGGAGAAATTGGATAGGCTAGGGCTGTTTTCTTTAGAACAGAGGAGGCTAAGGGGTGACCTAATTGAGGTATACAAAATTATGAGAGGCCGAGATAGGGTAGACAGGAAAGATTTGTTTCCCCTAGCTGAGGGGTCAATTACCAGAGGGCATAAGTTTAAGGTGATTGGTAGAATGATTAGAGGGGACATGAGGAAAAACATTTTCAACCAGAGGGCGGTGGGCATCTGGAATTCACTGCCTAAGTTGGTGGTGGAGGCTGCAA
Source organism: Cetorhinus maximus (assembly GCF_964194155.1). Taxonomy (NCBI): domain Eukaryota; kingdom Metazoa; phylum Chordata; class Chondrichthyes; order Lamniformes; family Cetorhinidae; genus Cetorhinus; species Cetorhinus maximus. The sequence continues at coordinate 218,104,254 of NC_135879.1, forward strand.
CGCTCAACTCACTTAAAAGATACCTGGATCTGCATCTGAAGTGCTGTAACCTGCAAGGCTACGGACCAGGTGGTGGAAAGTGGGATTAAAATGAGCATCTAGTTTCTTTTTCCTCTTTTCGGCTGGCGCAGACACGATGGGCTGAATGGTATCTTTCTGCACTGTAACTTTTCTGTGGTTCTAAGTGGAAATGAGAAGAAGAAAGTGATAATGAGATTCTGCTGTTAAACTCATCAGGATCTTTGTGTTCCTGCCTTGCTGGGTTCCTCGGCCATGTTCGCCCCCCCCGTAAGTAGCAGTGGACCAGTAAATTCTTCAGCCTGTTGGGATCTGTTCAGAACTAGCTTAAAGGAATGGAGAACTTACAAAGTTTTGCCTGTCATTTGAATTCTGCAGCAGCTAGTAAAGATCAAAAACTGAGACTTAAAATATCTTGAAGACATCAAACACAGTACGGAAGACAAGAAAAAAACAAAAATTATGCAATTTAAATTTTTATTTGTATAAGTTGTAACATCCTGGTGAGCACTGCACCACGTTCTTATCTGTTCTTTGTTTTACTTTGAAAGTAACTGCAGCATGCTTTGCTTGTATTATTTGTACTATGGGCCAAAATTTTTCCATCGGTGAGTTGGGGGGGCGGGGCCCGCTCACCAACGCGGACATCATCCCGCCCCATTTAAATATTCAGGAAGGCGAGCGGACAGTGAAATCAGCTGTCCGCCCGCCGACCTGCCAATGGCCAATTGAGGCCATTGACAGGATAATTAAGCCAATTAAAGGCCCTGCCCGTCCAACCTTAAGGCTGGCGGGCAGGCCAGGAGCCCCAGCGGGCTTCTGAAAAAACATGAAACCTCATCCACTGGCGGGATGAGGTTTCATGTCTGTTTTAAAAAACTTTAATAATCTTTATGTGATATTTATTAACATGTCCCATCTCGTGTGACATTGTCACATGAGGGGCACATGTTAATCATTTTTTTATTTTTCTATTTTTTAAGTTTATAACACTTTCAGCGCTCTCCCTGAGACAGCACTTAGTCTCAGGAAGATGCACGTGAAAAAGCGCACTTTGACAGTTGGGGAATCCCTCCCCCGCACAGGAAGCACATAGAGCTTCCCGTCTGGTGGCCCGCTGGGTGGGCCTTAATTGGCCCGCCCACTCAAAATGGCGGCGGGGCCCATTTCGGCGGCGACAATCGGCTGCCTGCCCGCCGGTGGGGCCCGCCTGCCTATCAAGGGCAAAATTCTGCCCATGAAGTTTGTGTGATCACAACATAATGGAAGTTCTTGTTGTGATGGCAGTGTAGCATGATCCTTGGTATAAATGCTGCTCGGAACTAGCAATAAGCAAACCAACATCTGTTGAATATTCAGTTCTATTTGTCAAAAGTTACTCAAACTGAACTCTCAGCATTATTTAAATAGCCAAAATAGCTATTTAAATTCAGTGGTATCAACAACAGCATAAACCTAATTTTCATTAATTTGGCTGTAAGTTCTTTGTTTAGCAAAGAATTCTCTAATATAACAAGACCAACCTGGTTTGATTGACCAAAATTAGTATTGGCTCAGATTTGTATTCAGTTTTTCCTGGCACAAGTATATTTCTCTGCCAGCTGACCTTTGTACTTTTTTATCTGCTGAATGTTTACATTTCACAGAAATTAGGGAGTCTTCAATACAATATATATATTTTTGGTTTACTTTTGTTCCAGAAGAAACCTGAAAAGTTTTTAGAATGCTCATAACTTATTTCTTTTGCAACTAGCTTCTCAGGGTTATGGCATCGAAGATGGTGCAGCTTGCAGAAACCTTATGCTTTGAGGAAATGAGTAGCCAAGGAATCCAGGAGACTTTGCTGTTGGCTCAAGTAACTACACTAGTGAAAGAACTCAGCTATGTTGTAGCCATCTTCAATGTAAGGAATCTTGCTTTTAATTCTTCAAAGCTGAATTGTGAACTAAATGAACTGATAGAGCAAGATGCTTATTTAACTGTCCAATCTACACTAATAACAAAATTCATTTTAAATGTTCTTATATAACAAATGGTTTTACTTAAGATTAGAGTAACAAAATGCCACAAAAAGACTCGGGACTAGATTTTTACTCGGAGATGGGAAGGGAGCGAGAGCACTGGATTGACATGGAGAAAACCAGAAGAATAGGTATCCTGAAAGTGCTGCCGAATTTAACACCAGGACCTGATCAACATTTTTTTTGTTTTTGGACTCCAGTCAGTCAGATTGAGAGGCTGGTGCAATCGGGGACTGGTGAGGAGGCTAGAAATTGGAGGCCTGTGGATTCATCATGAGCAAGATTGGAGGCCAGTGGGAGATTGGAGGTCCGGGGGCGGGGGGCTGAGATCGAAGGCTCTGTAAGGAGTTCAGAATCCTCGTGGTGGAGATTTGGGGGAGATGGGGGTGGTGGAGTAGTGGTGGGAGGTTGGTGAGGTAGGTAGAGTGGATTCAGGTTAGTGGAAAAACACTTACCGATGGATCCAGCTGCCTTCACCTCCCTTTCGCTGCCGGGCTTCCCAAAGCACAGGAAACCTGGCCAGTTGGAGTTAGATTTGAAATTGTGGATCAATATGAGATTCCCAGTCTAATCGGGCTGGATTTCATACAGCCTGTCACTGCGAGAAAATGGCTACTTAGTCGAGGGAGAAGCCCCATATAATACTCTTGACAGAAGCAAAGCCTCCCCCGCTTAAGTCTGAGGGCAGGAAGGGCTGATGGGGGATTCTTGCCACCAGTGATGGGATGTCAAGTAGGCTCACTAATGAGCCGATTAACACCCATTATCCCTGAGGCCACCGAATTTAGTAGTGGCTCAGGGATTAAATGGGGGCTACAATGCTTTTGCGTGCCTCTTGAAGGCCACCCATCAAACTTCGTTGGATTTGCTAGCGGCTTCCCAGGGGAGGTGGAGGGTGGGTTCCCCCAGGCACTTTGGGCCTGATCAGGGGACCCGACATCCAGAAATGGGGTGCTACTGAAAGCCACCCCATGCCCTTGCCTCTCATGTGACCTCCACCCTGCGATCCCATCCCACCTTCACTCACCCTTGGTCTGGGGTCTCTCAGTGATCCTGGGCCTCTCTATTGCCACCAGCTGCCATCTCTCCGGCTAGTGCTGGCAGCATGAGGAGCTGCTGGCCTCTGATTGCCCACCTGTCACTGAAGGGCAGAAATCATGCCCATCAAGCCTGTTAATGTCCAATTGGCTGTTAAATAACAGTAGCCAGCCGTTCTCCTGTGGGCAAACTCCCTACTGTTTGGGTGGGGTGGAACCACAACACCTGGTAAAATCCAGCCTGAGATGTCATTGGTACCTGAAGTGGATGTAAAAGATTCCATCGCAATTTTCCTGGCACCCTGGCCAGCATTTGGCCCTCAACCAATATCGCCAAAACAAAGTATAATTTATCTGTTTGTGGAGCCTTATGCAGAAATTGACTGCTTTAATTGCTTTCACAGCAGATGTAACTAATTGGTGTTTTACCGGTAGCTGAAAATGAACGTTATGCCACAGTTAAGCTGTTTTTTGCCACAAATTTACAGAAAACTCAATAGTGATTCACTATAGTGAACTGAGCAATTGTTTATGCCCTACTTGTTACATTCCCTTTTGAAAATATTTTGCTCTTGGCATTTTTAAACACTGTAATTCTAACAATGTTTTGTCTACTACACATTTTTCCCCTGTTTAACTAGTTACTAATATGTGTGGGGTTTTCATTAGCTGGGTCTAACCAATTGAAAAAATATTTTGATAAGAAAACCAGTCATGCACAGTGGCACATAATGGGTTTTCATATTAACATTCTTCTGTTTTAGACACAAGTGAACCAGAATGACCCTTTTATAAATCCTCCAAACAGACATGTTTCTTCAACAAAATAAAAATAGTACTAATATTTGACCTTAACTCATTTGACACATTACAAAATGTATATACAACTATATATATTGTATACATATATATATATATATATATATATATATATATATATTTGCAGGGCTTCCTCTGTCCTGGCCTGAAGTTTGTTATCTGAATTTTTCATGATTATGGAGTCTTTTTTCTCATTCATCAGGTGTTTCCTTACCCTGCATTTAGAATTTTCAGGTGATAAATGAGGCAGCTGGGATCCATTTACTAAGTTATTAGCCTCCTCCAAACATTGCCTCCTTTGATTTCAGACTCAAGCCTAACAAATCTTCGCTCTCCCTGGTGATATAGTGGCTTTGTTTGTTTCTCTTGGTGGTATAGTGGCTGGCTTAAAATCTGCAACCTTGGATCTCATAACACTATTGAGGAAGGGCAGGACTTCTGGGAAGCCGCTGTCCCCTGGCAGTGGCCTTGTCCCAAATATTGGGCAGGCATTTACTCCATGGGAGAGAACGTGGGCAGGGGGTGGAGGGGTGGAAGAGGAACATTGTGATGGGGGGTTGGTGATCACCTGATGGAACATCCAATAGAACCAGATTCACCCCAAATTCCAGCCCCTCCTGTTTGAGGAAGTCCACTCTCTTGCCCTTCCAGGCCTGTAATTTCAGGTCCATTATACTATATAAATGTATACCATTTCCTGTTTAAGCAGTATAGCAAACTAAAAGATATTTTTGTAAATAAAGAACATTTTAGATTTTTAAAATTATCTTTACAGTTAACATAAATACAATAATTCATATTGCTTTGAAAAATAAACTGGTTGTGAAACAGGGAACAGTGGCAACAAAGATAAGAAAGTATTAATTCACTGGTGCTCATTGCCCTGTCTTGATGTGTTCGTATACCTACAAAATGGGCTACATACAAATTAGAAAGGAGACTGATTTGTGAGAGAGTGGCAGGAGGATAGTACCTGATGGTTTGAAAGGGACCATTCTCTTGGTCATGTCATCTGAAAGCTGCTAGACCCTTTTCTCCATGCCCCCACCCCCCCTGCACCCACTGATACTGCCAGTCTTCCTACCATCTCCCCCTATTAAAATACTTCACAGTCCCTTTCCATTCCTGATAGGTCTCAAGATCCCTCTTCAGACTTTCCTCCGGCCACTTCCAAGACACAGAACCATCTGTTCAGTTCACTATAGTGAATCACTATTGAGTTTTCTGTAAATTTGTGGCAAAAAACAGCTTAACTGTGGCATAACGTTCATTTTCAGCTACCGGAAATCTGTGATCTTTACCACCTAGGACAAGACCAGCAGATGCATTGGAACACCACCACCTTCAAGTTCCCCACCAAGCCACGCACCGTCCTGTGTGACCATCCTGACCTGGAATTACATTCGGTTCCTGCCCTGTCACTTAGTGAAAAACCTGAAACTCCATCCTAACAGCACTGTTGCTGCACCTACACCAGATGGACTGCAGCAGTTCAAGAAGGCAGCACAGCATCACTTTTCTCAAGGGCAATTAGGGATGAGCAACAAATGCTGGCCTTGCCAGTGATTCTCATATCCCATGAAAATATATATTTTTTAAAAACCAAGGGCAGAAAATTACGCTCTGTGGGCGGGTGCACGCATGACCCAGCTGAGCGTAAAATGATGTGCAGTGAAGTCGGGCGAGCGTCCCAATGTCATCGCACAGTCCTGTGATATTTCATTCGGCGGGCACGCGCCTTAGTCGGCAGCACGCCTGCCGACAATTAAAAGGCCTATTAAGGCCATTAAAAAGTTAATTAAATTCAAATTTACGCTGCCTGTCCAACCTAACAGTTGGCGGGCAGGTGAAAACGTTCATCTCCCTGAGACAGCTCTCTACCTCAGGAAGATTACGCAAAGGTTGCGCTCGCCTGGCTCGCCCTCCTCCCCCCACCCGCACAGGCAGCACTCAGCCCTGCCGCTCGAGTTTCACGCTGGGCAGGTCTTAATTTGCCCGCCAGCATGAAATTTCCCTCCAGGCCTGATCGTGGGCAGCAGTCGGCTTCCCAACTGCTCCCACCAGCCCCGCCAAGCCCACACGCCAAGGGCAAAATTTTTCGCCAAGACTTAATTTCTAGTGTTCCCTGAACCCACTCCACCCCCAATGTTACCAGACCCTGAGACCGCCCTCCCTATGTCATAGACTCATTGATGTTTACAGCACAGATGAAGGCCATTCGGCCCATCATGTCCACTCTGGTCAACAAAGATCTGACTAAACAAATCCCATTTTCCAGCGATTAGCCTATAGCCTGGAAGCTATGGCAACGCAAATGAATATCTAAATATTTGTTAAATGTTACGAGAGTTTCTGACTCAACCACCCTTTCAGGCAGTGAGTTCTAGACTCCCACTGCCCTCTGGGTGAAAACATTTCTCCTGAACTCCCCTCTTAGCCTTCTACCTCTTACCTTAAATCTATGCCTCCTGGTTATTGACCCCTCTACTAATGGAAAAAGTGCCTTCCTATCCACCCTATCTATGCCCCTCATAATCTTATACACCTCTACCATGTCCCCTCTCAACTTTTGCTGCTCCAAGGAAAACAACCTCAGCCAATCCAATCTTTCCTCTTGGCTCAGACCTACCAGCCCAGGCAGCATCCTGGTAAATCTCCTCTGCACCCTCTCTAGTGCAGTCACATCCTTCTTATAATGTGGTGACCAGAACTGCATGCAGTACTCCAGTTGTGGCCTTACCAGCGTTTTATACAGTGCCAGCATAACCTCCCTGCTGTTGTATTCTATGCCTCGGCTAATAAAGGAACATATCCCATATGTCTTCTTAACCACCTTATCTACCTGTCCTGCTACCTTCAGTGATCTGTGGATATGCTCACCAAGGCCCCTCTGATCTTCAGTACTTTCCAGGGTCCTACCAGTCATAGTGTAATCCCTTGCCTTGTTAGCCCCCCCACCAAGTGCATTACCGTACACTTTTCCAGCTTGAATTCCATTTGCCACTGCTCTGCCCACCTGACCAGTCCATTGATATCATCCAGTAGTTTACGGCTAACCTCCTCACTTCTTGATCACACCCCCTACATTTATGTCCAAATCATTTCTGTACACCACAAACAGCAAGAGTCCCAGCACTGAGCCCTGCAGAACCTCACTGGAAACTGACTTCCAATCACAGAAATGTCCCTCAACCATTAACCTCTGATTCCTGCCTCTCAGTCAATTTTGCATCCAATGTGCCACTTTGCCTTGCATCCCATCGGCTCTTATTTTATTGACCAATCTGCCATGAGGGACCTTATCAAAAGCTTTGCTAAAGTCCATGTAGACCACATCAAATGCATTACCCTCATCAACACTCCTGGTTACCTACTCAAAAATTTGATCATATTTGTCAAACATGACCTTCCCATAAATCCGTGCTGACTAGCCCTGATTAATTTGTGTCTCTCCAATTGCAGATATATTCTGTCTTTCAGAATTTTTTCTAGTAACTTCCCCACTACTGAGGTTAGGCTGACTGGCCTGTAATTTCCTGGTCTATCCCTTCCCCCCCTTTTTAATAATGGGACGAAGTTAGCAGTCCTCCATACCTCTGGCACCTCACCTGTGGCCAGAGAGGATTTGAAAATTACTGCCAGGGCCGTTGATGCATAGGATACACCTCATCTGGGCCTGTGGATTTATCCACTTTTTACGCTGCTAAACCCCTATTTTTCATCACCTTCCACCCTGATGTCTATACCTGCTTCGTCCTTTTCCATTGTGAAGACCGACGCAAAGTATTCATTGAGGACTGTACCCAACTCTTCCGGGTCCACACACACATTACTTCTATGGTCCCTAATTGGTCCTACTCTTTCCCTAGTTATTCTCTTGCTCTTTATATATTTAAAAAACCCCTTTGGGTTTTCCTTATTTTTATCCACCATTGCTTTCTCATGCACTCTCTTAGCTTTCCTAATTTCCTTTTTAAGTTCCCCCTGCACTTTTTATACTCCTCTAGGGACTCTGCCATATTGAGCCCCTAATATCTGCCATAAGCTTCTCTTTTTTCCTTAATCTTAACCTTTATGACCCTTGACATCCAGGGTTCTCCAGACTTGGTCTCTCCCTTTGTCTCTTCGGGAACATATTTGCCTGTACTCTCGCTATTTCCCCTTTGAATGCCTCCCTCTGCTCTGACACAGTTTTATCTGAAGGTAGCTGCTCCCAGTCCACTTGGGCTAAGTCGTATCTCATCTTAATAAAATTAGCCTTTCCCCAGTTTAGAACTTTTATTCCCAGCCCAACCTTATCCTTTTCCATCCTAAATCTAGCTGAGTTATGGTCACTATCTCCAAAATGCTCCTCTACAGATACGCCTTCCACCTGCCCAGGCTCATTTCTGAATATTAGGTCCAGTACTGCCCCTTCCCTTGTTGGGCTTTCTGTGTACTTGCTAAAAAAGTTCTCCTGGATGCAACTTAAGTATTTTGCTCCCTCCCTACCTTGCACACTAAAACTATCCCACTTAACATTTAGTTAGCTAAAATCCCCTACTATTACTGCCTTATTATTCTTACACTTCTCTGAAATTTGATTGCATATTTGATCTTCTATCTCTCCCTGACTGGGGAACTATAGTACACACCCAACAGCGTGTTTGCCCCTTTTGTGGTTTTTACTTCTACCTACACGGCCTCATTTGATGATCCGTCCAAGATATCATCCCTTCTCACTGCTATTATTGATTCCTTGATCAATATTGTGACCCCTCCTCTTCCATCCCTCTCTCTATCTCATCTGAATACCCTAAAACCAGGAATGTTGAGCTACCAAACCTGCCCTTTTAGCCAAATCTCGGTCATAGCTATGATATCATCCTCCCACGTGCCTATCTGTGCCTATGTCTCCCAGATCTCTGGCACCCTCTGCTAATGATCCAAGTTCATGTCCCAGATTTCTCAGAACTCCCTTCCCTAATGTTCTTAGCACCCCTCTGCTCACATGTGCTCCCAAGTCCTGTGATCACATCAAATAATGCTGAAACACGAGACCCGCCTCCAGTGTGCTCCAAAGCACTGGAACCTTCTCAAAGGCTGATAGATCTGTCTCGGGTAATGCTATTTAGCATAGTAATCTGCTGTTATGAACTTTCTGGCTCACTGTGAGCAATCCACAGGAGATCTACTAGTAATATAGTACATAGTATACCTTTCCTATTCTTCACACTTTAACTGCCACATTAGACAGATGCTTGGAAGTTAGTGAATTCATCCCAAAAAACCAAAAGATCCATGATTATGAGCTGCACCCTGAAGTCCAATAAAAATTTAACTTCATTTAACAGTAATTAAATTTTTTGGCCTTAAGAGATCACTGATTCACCTTGGCAACAGCATGGTATTATATACTCCTTATAAAGCATTTATATGCGCAAGACCAGAGAAGATCCATTAATCATACAATAAAAACTGTACATGTGCACATGCAGATGCCAAACTGCAAACATCACTTCAAATTATGTTCCTTTTACAGACATTTTCAGTGAAGGCACTAACGATATTTTCAACTAACTGTAAAAGGATGGCTGTTGATATATTTGAACAGACTATGCCTGTGGGAAGACAATGGAGGGTAAATTATCGATCAGGTAATTAGATTACTCAAACTCTCAAAAATGCCTTGTGATATTAATTGTAATATTTGTTCCTTAGCATTGTTAAAGTTATATATGCCTTCTTGCGCAGGCAAATCAAAGAAGCATAGAACAATGCAACACAAAAAGGAGCACCTTCAGCCCATTGAGCCTGTGTCTACTCTTTGGTAGAGCGATCCAATTAATCCCACTACTCTACTCCTTCCCCATAGCCCTGTTTTTTTTTCTGTTTAGTATTTAACCAACTCCTTTTTGAAAGTTACTGTTAAATTTACTTGCATCATCCTTTCAGGCAGTGTTTTACAGACTCCAACAACTTGCTGTGTAAAAAAAAATGCTTCCTCATGTCCCCAGTGGCTCTTTTGCCAATCACTTGGCAAAATGTGTATCCTCTGGTTGGACCTCAGCTGGAGTACTTGAGCAGTTCTGAGCATCACACTTCAGGAAGAATATATTGGCCTTGGAGGGAGTTTTTTTTTTAAATTCATTCATGGGATGTGGATGTTGCTGGCTAAGCCAGCATTTATTGCCCATCCCTAATTGTCCTTGAGAAGGTGATGGTGAGCTGCCTTCTTGAACTGCTGCAGTCCAAGTGGTGTAGGTACACCCACAGTGCTGTTAGGGAGGAAGTTCCAGGATTTTGACCCAGCAACAGTAAAGGCATGACAATATATTTCCAAGTCAGGATGGTAAGTAGCTTGGAGGGGAGCTTCCAGGTGGTGTTCCCATGTGTCTGCTGCCCTTGTCCTTCTAGATGGTAGCAGTTGTGGGTTTGGAAGGTGCTGTCTAAGGAGCCTAGTGAATTCCTGCAGTGCCTGATGGTACACACTGCTGCTACTGTGCGTCAGTGGTGGAGGGAGTGAATGTTTGTGGATGGTATGCCAATCAAGTGGACTGCTTTGTCCTGGATGGTGTCAAGCTTTTTGAGTGTTGTTGGAGCAGCACTCATCCAAGCAAGTGGAGAGTATTCCATCACATTGCTGACATGTGCCTTGTCGATGGTAGACACACTTTGGGAAGTCAAGAGGTGAGTTACTTGCTACAGGATTCTTAACCTCTGACCTGTTCTTGTAGCCACAGCATTTATATGGCTAGTCCTGTTCAGTTTCTGGTTCATGGTAACCCCCAGGATGTTGATAGTGGGGGATTCAGTGATGCTAATTCCATTGAACATCAAGGGACAATGATTGGATTCTCTCTTGTTGGAGATGATCATTGCCTGGCAGTTGTATGGCACGCATGTTACTTGTCACTTGTCAACCCAAACCTGAATATGAAGCATTTGGACATGGACTGTTTCAGTATCTGAGTGTTACACAGATTTATCACAATGATACCTGGACTCCAAGAACCAGATTTTTGCAGAGTTGGGAAGACTCTGCGGACCTTTAGAAATAGTGGATGAAACCTGAATGCAGAAGTCCTGCCGCCATTTCTGACAGATCTCATTTTTGCCAGTAAGGGGGCAGGGTGTGACTCACACAAGCAGGAAACCCGACCACAGCATGATGCCTTGAACTTGGTGCTGAGTTCAAACAGACTCCATTTTGACTGCTCCAAGGGCCTTAACCTGCTATGCAGGAGTCACGAATTGATGGAGTAGACCCAAATGCTTTTGAAGGGCAGATAATATTTGAATTTTTTTAAAAACCCTCACTCTTTAAAACGTAAAAATTAAACAAGCTCAAGTTTTCAGTGAGAGTTTTAAAAAAATTCCTCTGCTGAACTGCTTTGACTGACAAGCCACCTGTTATAGGTTGGAAAAAAAATTATCAGCTGTTCTTGCAGTTTTAATAGAGGTCTTTGTTGACTTCACAAGGGTTAATATTATATCATTATGAATGCTTGGCTAAGTTTCAAGATCTACAATTATCTCAGCAGGGCTTCTGAGTTCAGTTTGTTTGACAGTTTGAAGAGGCTATTGAAGAATTAGCTGTCTTTGACGTGGGACCTGAATAAAAATTTGTTTGTTTTTACATAAATAGTTTCTCCTTATTTACTCTTATCAAACCCATTCATGGTTTTGAACACCTCTATTAAATTTCCCCATATCCTTCTCTGCTATAAGGAGAAGAACCCCAGCTTCTCCAGCCTCAACAACACTCAAGAGGCTCCTGCTTTATCTGCACCACATCCACCACGTTAAACATTCACTCCCTCATTTGCAGCAGTGTGTACCATATACAAGATGCATTGCTGCAATCCGCTAAGTCTCCTTCAACAACATCTTCAAAACCCATGACCTCATCACTGAAAAGGACAAGGACAACAAATGCATGGAAACATCACCATCTGCAAGTTCCCCAGTAATACACCATCCTGACTTGGAACTATATCACCGTTCCTTGATTGTCGTTGGGTCAAAATCCACATTTTGTGTGAGAAAGTGCTTCTTGATTTCACTCCTAAAATAGCCCATGGCACTGTTTGAAGAAGAGCAGGGGTGTTGTCATAGTCGATTATTATCCCTCAACCAACATCACCAGAATTGATTGTCTGATCGTGTATCTCATTGCTGTTTTTGGGACCTTACTGAGCACAAATTGGAAGCCATGGTTTACGACATTACAACAGCTAGTACACTTCAGAAAACAAAGTGCTTCACTGACTGTCAAACATTGTGGGACGCCCTGAAGTCGTGAAAAGCACATATGTATTTATATTACCTTTAGAGTTTTGTATTCTTTCCTGTTCCTTAGTTCTAGCCAAAGACTTTGACTTTGTAATGGGCTGCCAGGTCACTTTCACTCATTTCACACTATTACACAAATTAAAAATCTACCCTATAATCTTTCCAACTTCTCGACCATCCTTAATGAAATCCTGCTGTTTCCAATATTTCCATTCCCTCCCCTTCACTGTTCATTCTAAAGATCCTATAGCCTGGAATATTTAGCTTCCAGTCATGCTCGGCTTATAGCTAGGTCTATATAATAGCCACTACATCATATCCTTTATGCTGACTTTATGCTTCTAACTCATTAATTTTATTTCTTATGCTATCAGCAGCACGCACAGAGGGTGTATTTTTCACCTTTCTTGACTTAACATGATTTTTATCGCTGTACAATTTAATATATTCATATTTTTCATCAATCCTGCTTTATTTTTAGTACTCAACTGAACACCAGCCTCCTCCATGCTGACCAAGATAAAAATACTCAGTCCCACTTTTCATACAAAGTAAGCTTTACAAGCTGAAACCATTGCACTTAGAATCTCAGTGGCAGATTCAGTACTTGAAAAACAACCATTTGACAGCTGGAAAATAATTAATTCCAGCAAGAAGCAAAAGTAGGAGTTAGATCCTACAAGGAGGACCACAGTGAGACAGTTATAGCTGTTTGCACTCCTTCAAACCAGTACACAGCTGGAGCAACAGCAATATAGGTTTTAGCAGCAATTTTACACTCTCTCAGCAGCCCACCAAAGTTCACACGGTACTGATGAACTAAAACCAATTCATCATCTCTCCAACTTACTACACCCATCCTCTCCTATTCCAAAGACTCCCCCAATATAATATAATCTCCAGCATCAGCAGCGTTTTGCTTTTATCTCCAGAAATATGTCTGACAAGCTCCAAGTGCAGCAGCTAACTGATAAGTCAACCCTTAGAAAGAGTTAATACCCACCAGTCTCACACAACAAATTGCTGTTCCATTTGTCTAATAATAAAACAAAATAAAGGTAGTTTAATTAGCGTAAATCATATCTAACCATTATTGATTTTTACTGTGGTTTAACGATTTATGACATTTCATCTCAATTAATAATTGTTCCAAAATTTACATCCTTAAAATTTGTATCAACTCATTTTGCACATTAACACTGATTTATTTGTGTGTGTATGAGAAACAAACTTCTGGCAAAGCAATGGAAGAAAGGAGAGTAAAGATTTGATGAATAGTATTTTATTAAGAATGCTGAATTTGAGTGGTGTACCTTCAAGAATTCAGGCTAAATCATAAATTTATGAGTGAAACTGATAGTTGATTAGAGTAATTGCTAAACATATTTGGTTTGTTTGATCCCTTGCAACCTCCAAGTCACTTGGTTCGGACAAATATAGCATCATTAAGGCACCCTCCAAATCTCCTCTGTTAAACATTGAAGAAACACTAGAGATTGAGTTCTGTTTTTCAAATAAAGTGTGAATAATAACTCTCTTTTCATTTCAGTTGAGATCCCCAGTAAACCCAATGAATATGCAACTGCTGCTGTACAGACTGTGATTGGTCAGGTTCTGGAGGGAATTCAACCACTACCAGAAGATGCTCAAATTGTTCCATTAACAGAGGCCCTGACTGCTTTTATGGAGGCCTGGATGGATCATATACTGAGGCAAAAGATAAAATTTAGGTAATCTTACACACAATTTTATTATATGTTGTATATCCTGTGAAAAACTTCATAGCTGGTCGCTGCCACACTCAATTTTATCTGACAAGGCTAAATTACATCTGGCAAAAAATAATTTTTACTATTACTTACTAAAATTTTCAGCAACTAATTCTAAGAAAATCTGTTGTGCTATTATACAGGTAAATATAAATTGATGTTACATAAGGAATAAACCTTGTGGGCATGTGTTAACAAGTTGTAATAGACTGGCAGTTTGAATATTTTTTTTGTCTCCAGTATTAAGCTTTCCCATTCATTTTTAGACATTGGAAATCAAATCACTAGTGCCAACATTTTCTTACTGCTCCATTATAACTTAATTTTTTGATGTGTAATTTAATAAAGGGGAAATAGTGCCTGACAAATTTATTAGAATTCTTTGAGGAGGTAACAAGCAGGATAGATAAAGGGGAACCAGTAGATGTTTGGATTTCCAAAAGGCGTTCGATAAGGTACCGCACATAAGACTGCTTAATAAGATAAAAGCCTGTGGTGTTGCCGGTAGTATATTAGCATGGATAGAGGATTGGCTAACGAATAGAAGACAGAGTTGGGATAAGGGGGGCATTTTCAGGATGGCAACCTGTAACTAGTGGAGTGCCACAGGGATCAGTGCTGGGGCCACAATTATTTACAATATATATTATAATAAATACTTGGATGAGGGAAGTGAATGTATTATCGCCAAGTTTGTGGATGCCACAAAAATGGGTGGGAAGTCAAGTGGTGAGGATAACACAAGGAGTCTACAGAAGGATGTAGACAGGTTGAGTGAGTGGGCAAAAACTTGGCAGATGGAATATAACGTGGGAAAATGTAAGGTTATGCACTTTGGCAGGAAGAACAGAGGAGCTGAATATTATTTAAATGGAAAAAGACTGCAGAAGGCTGCAGCACAGAGGGGTTTGGGGGTCCCTCATGCATGAATCCCAAAAAGCCAGCATACAAGTTCAGCAGTTAATAGGGAAGGCAAATGGAATTTATTTCAAAGGGAATGGAGCATAAAAATAGGAAAGTCTTGCTAAAACAATACAAGGCACTAGTTAGACCACACCAAGAATACTGTGAACAGTTTTGGTCCCCTTATCTAAGGAAAGATATACTGGCATTGGAGGCAGTCCAGGGAAGGTTCACTAGGTTGATGCTGGGTATGGAGAGATTTTCTTTTGAGGAGAGATTGAGTAGGTTGGACCTATATTCATTGGAATTTGGAAGAATGAGGCGCAACCTTATTGAAACATATAAGATTTGGAGGGGGCTTGACAGGGTAGATGCTGAGAGGTTGTTTCCCCTTGTGGGAGAGTCTCAGACCAGAGGGCATAATCTCAGAGTAAGGGGTTGTCTATTTAAAGCAGAGATGATAAGGAATTTCTTCTGTCAGAGGATAGTGAATCTATGGAATTCTTTACTGCAGAGGCTCAATCGTTAAGTATATTCAAGGCTGAGTTAGACAGATTTTTAATCAGTAAGGGAATCAAGGGTTATGGGGAAAAGGCAGGAAAATAGAGTTGAGGATTATCAGATCAGCTATGGTCTCATTGAGTGGCAGAAATGGCCTACTTCTGCTCCCACGTCTTCTGGCCTTATGGTAAAAAGAATTTACAATATTCTCTTCCCCCGCCCCCTTATGATTGGAATCCAGTAATCTGTACCAGCTAACCAAAATATATTTTACCAACATAGCATTTCATGCCTTTTCCACATTATATTAGCTTCTACCGACCCTGGCTTGCAATAATGAAAAGAATAAACACAGATGTTTCTGTTGTCAAATTAAATTCAACAAATTTATGAAGCAAAATTTGCTCATAACAACTTAAATGACTCCTCAGGTTGGTCCAGGTTTAAAGACCAGGAGTACAGTATATCATATGGACATATGCATCATTTGATTTTTTTTTATTGGTTTCATTCAATAGGTGTAAATTAATTATCTCCTTTTCTCTGTCTGAAGGCAGGTCCGACCATAGCACCACAACCTCCACTACGGGTAGAACAAGGAGGCAGGTCCCAAATCCACCCCAGCTGGAATGGGAATGGAACCCCATGCTGTTGGCACTAATCTGATCCACACTGGCCATCTAGCCAACTGCTGCCCCCCCCCCCAACCCAAGGAGTCCAAGTTGCTATGGCAACATACACTTTTACGTGCATGTTGTAGCTTTGAGTTGTGGATAGTGATGGTAGAGGCTCCAATTTCTTTCCATCGCTTCCATCACGTGGCTGAGCTGGAATCTCTCCCCCTCTTACTTTTGCATGTGTTGGAAGGATTTACAAGATGGCACTGAACCTGTTTGGGTGAGTTATGAATGCATCTTCCTTGGCCATCAAGTCCAGTACTGGGACTTGAACCCAGAGCTTCTGGTTCAGGCAGGGACGCTACCCACTGCACCACAAAACCTCCTTAAAGTAGTTATAAGTAGGGATTAAGTTTGGTGCATGAATCTGTGTAATGAATAGAGCCACCATTGTTCTCAAAAAAGATTGAAGCAAACACATTTAAGCCAAAAAAGAGGGATCAGAAAAACGTTTTAACATTTCTAACGATAACTATTAGAACTATGAGAAGTGAGGTGGCAACCCATCTTGTGAATGAGGTTTGAACCAAATGAGCAATATAGGAAAAGGGAAAATGTGTAACACAATAGCAGAGACCTGAAAAATTTAGATACAGGGTAATACAGTAACACAGAACAATCTAATAAAGAAAAGGAAAAGGGGAAGAAAAAGTTCTTTATAATGCCAAGGTAAAATACAAAGCTCTGAATACTGAAAATTTGAAATGGAACAGAAAAAGCTGTACGTACATGTTATTTGAAATCTAAAGAAAAAAATTTGAATTTGGTAACAGTTTTCACAACGTCAAGACATCCCAAAGAATCTCACAATGAATGAAGAAATTTTGAACTGTTGTCATCGTTAGAATGTAAGAAATGATGGATTAACATATTAGGTGTGACTCTAACTTGTAATGCTAACCTGCCTGTTCTTTTCCAGAAGCTGAATGATTTAATGAACATTTCTGTTTTTATTTCAATACCAATTTACATTTATACAGTGTTTTTAATGCTGTAAAACATCAGCTTCTCCTGGTATGTTGGTTCTCAGCTTTACCTCTCCATCACCCCTCTTAACTTCGCCACCACCTCTGTTGTCAGGCTGCTTGTCTGACATCCCAGGCAGAATTTTCACGCCTAATCGAGGTTGGCAGTGGAGGTGCACACAGCCTGAAAATACCGGTGCCAGCTGGCTGACCAATTTCCTGACCCCATTTCTGACACTAGCCATTTTTGCCATGGTGTTTCCGGAATTGGTAGGGCTTGTTGCCCCTATGAGCTGGGTGGCCAATTAGGCTCATTAAGACAGTTGCTGAGGGCACTGAAAGGAGTCTGACTATTTTCCAGTTAATCTCCAGTTTAACTGCGAGAGGCCTGCACCCAGCAGCAGGCCAGGGGGGAGGGTGGGGGGGTGGTGATGAAGGGAGGGAACAGCGCTCTAGGCAGTCTACAGGCCTCTCCCTGCCTGTATGCTGCAGGCAAAGGCCGCCCTGTAGAGGGACTCTGTCCTCCACCTGCCCTGCCCTCCCACCATGGTAGCCTGGCTCCTTTTTCTGCTTCTTATTTAAAATGCTTCCTTGTTGAAGCACTTTCTCAGTTACTGTACCTTTACTGAAGCCTGCAGCTCCTCTCAAGCTGCAAGGCCTCTGATTAACAGTGCAACTTCGAGAGCCCGCCTGTCACCCTTAATAGGACAGGGAACTTGACTCCACACCAATTAAGAGGGCAAGTCTGTGAAATTCTCAATTCAGTGACTTGGGGCAAGTTCAAGACCCAGAAATGGTCCTGATTTCTGTTTTCCGCTCCCAACGAAAATTCAGACTGCAATCTTGGATGATTTATAATGAGAGGATCTAATTCATTGTCATTTCCACAAATTCCTTGGGCAGGGGGTGGGCCCCGTACGCCGACGTGTAAAATGACGCTCAGTGACGTCGGGCGAACGTCCCAATTTCACTGCACATCACTCCAATCTTCAGTTCGGTGGGTGTGCACCGGAGTTGGCTAGGCGCCCGCTGAACTGTCAAAGGCCTATGAAGGCCATTAATTAACTAATTAAAGTACTTGTCAGAGCTGCCCGTCCAACTTTAAGGTTGGCGGGAAGGCGAAGAGCCCAGGCGGCCTTCGCATTCTTCATGGAACGTCATCCACGGGCGGGATGAGGTTTCATGAAGGGTTTATTAATTCAATAAAATGTTTTATGAAAATTCATAAACGTCCCAACTCATGTGACAATGTCACATGAGGGGAAATGTCTGAATAATTTTATTTTTTTTATTTTTCACATCTTTATGACTGAAATCAATCTCCCTGAGGCAGCTCCGTTCCTCGGAGATTTCTGGGCTCTTTCGCGCGCATGTGTGAAAGAGCGCAGGCCATAGAGTCATAGAGGTCTTCAGCACAGAAAAAGGCCCCCCGGCCCATCGAGTCTGCGCCAGTCAAACAAGTACTGAACTATTCTAATCCCATTTTCCAGCACTAGGCCCATAGCCTTGTGTGTCATGGCATCGCAAGTGCCGCATCCAAATACTTCTTAAATGTTATGAGGGTTTCTGCCTCTACCGCCCTTTCAGGCAGTGAGTTCCAGATTCCCACCACCCTCTGGGTAAAAAGGTTCTTCCTCACATCCCCTCTAAACTTCCTGCCCCTTACCTTAAGTCCATGCCCCCTGGCTATTGATCCCTCCACCGAGGGGAAAAGTTCCTTCCTGTCTACCCTATCTATGCCCCTCATAATTTAATACACCTCAATCATGTACCCCCTCAATCTCCTCTGCTCCAGGGAAAATAACCCCAGTCTATCCAATCTCTCCTCATAACTAAAACTCTCCAGCCCAGGCAACATCCTGGTAAATCTCCTCTGCGCTCTCTCTAGTGCAATCACATCCTTCCTATAATGCGGATTCCAGAACTGCACGCAATACTGCAGCTGTGGCCTAACCAGCGTTTTTTACAGTTCCAGCATAACCTCCCTGCTCTTATATTCTATACCTCGGCGAAAAAAGGCAAGTATCCCACATGCCTTCTTAACCACCTTATTTACTTGTCCCGCTACCTTAAGGGACATGCACACCAAGGTCCCTCTGATCCTCGGTACTTCCCAGGATCCTACCATTCATCGTGTATTCCTGTGCCTTGTTTGTCCTGCCCAAGTGCATCACATCACACTTACCCAGATTAAATTCCATTTGCCACCGATCAGCCCATCTGACCAGTGTGTCTATATCCTCCTGTAATCTAAGGCTATCCTCCTCACTATTTACCACCCCACCAATTTTCGTGTCATCCACGAACTTACTGATCAACCCTCCTACATTCAAGTCTAAATCGTTTATATATACCACAAACAGCAAGGGACCCAACACCGAACCCTGTGGAACCCCACTGGACACAGGCGTCCAGTCACAAAAATACCCCTTGACAATCATCCTCTGCTTCCTGCCACTCAGCCAATTCTGGATCCAATTTGCCAAATTGCCTTGGATCCTATGGGCTCTTACCTTCATTATTAGTCTCCCATGGGGGACCTTATCAAAAGCCTTGCTGAAGTTCAGGTAGACTATGTCAAATGCATTGCCCTCATCCACACACCTGGTCACCTCTTTGAAAAATTCAATCAAATTGGTCAGACATGACCTCCCCTTAACAAAACCATGCTGACTGTCCTTGATTAATCACTGCCTTTCCAAGTGTAGATTAATTCTGTCCCTCAGAATTGTTTCCAATAGTTTCCCCACCACTGAGGTTAGACTGACTGGCCTGTAGTTCTCTGGTTTATCCCTTCCTCCCTTCTTGCATAATGGTTTCACATTGGCTGTCCTCCAGTGCTCTAGCGCCTCTCCTGTGGCCAGAGAGGTATTGAAAATTATTGCCAGCGCCCCTGCTATCTCCTCCCTTGCCTCACTCAACAGCCTGGGATACATTTAATCCGGGCCTGGAGATTTATCTACTTTTAAGCCTGCCAGACCACTTAGAACCTCCTCCCTTTCTTTGCTAATTTCTTTAATTATATCACAGTCCTTCTGCCTGATTTCCATACCCGCGTCATCTCTCTCACTTGTGAACACTGACACAAAGTATTCATTTAGAACCCTACCTACGTCTTCTGGCTCCACACACAAATTACCACTATGGTCTTTAATGGGCCTTACTCTTTCCCTAGTTATCCTCTTACTTTTAATGTACTTGTAAAATAACTTTGGATTTTCTTTTATTTTTCCTGCCAATGGTTTTTCATGCCCCCTTTTTCCTAATTTCCTTTTTAAGTTCCCCCCTACGCATTCGATATTCCTCAAGGCCTTCTGCTGTTTTGAGCCCTCGGTATCTGCCATAAGCCTCCCTTTTTCTCTTTATCCAATCCTGTATATTCCTCAACATCCATGGTTCCCTGGATTTGTTGATCTCACCTTTTATCTTTACTGGAATATGTTGGCCCTGTACTCTCCCTATTTCCTTCTTGAATGAGTCCCACTGCTCTGACGCAGATTTACCTAAAAGTAGCTGCTCCCAGTCCATGCTGGCCAAATCACATCTGATCTTATTAAAACCGGCCTTCCCCCAATTTAGAACTCTGATTTCTGGCCCATGCTTGTCCTTTTCCATAACAACCTTGAATCTAATGGAGTTATGATCACTATCTGCAAAATGCTCCCCCACTGATACCTCTACCATTTGCCTGGCTTCATTCCCTAAAATTAAGTCCAGGACCTTCTACGTATTGGCTTAAAAAGCTCTCCTGGATGCATTTTAACAACTCACCTCCCTCTAAACCTATCACACTATGACTAACCCAGTTAGTGTTGGGGAAGTTGAAATCCCCCACTATTACTACCCTATTATTTTTACACTTCTCTGAAATTTGCCTGCATATCTGCTCTTCTATTTCTCTCTGACTCTTTGGGGGCTTATAGTACACTCCCAGCAATGTGATTGCTCCCTTTCTGTTTTTAAGCTGTATCCACATGGCTTAATTTGAGGAGCCTTCTAAGATGTCATTTCTCCTTACTGCTGTAATTGATTCCTTGATCAATATTGCGATACCCCCTCCTCTTATACCCCCTTCCCTGTTTCACCTGAAGACCCTGTATCCTGGATTATTGATCTGCCAATCCTGCCCCTCTCTCAACCATGTCTCTGACAGCAATGACATCATACTTCCATGTGTTAATTTGTGTCCTCAACTCATCTGCCTTATTCGTCAGACTCCTTTCATTAAAATAAATACCATCCAACCTTGCCAAACTCCCTTGTGCCTTAACTGGCCTATTATTTCTATGCCTTCCAGACTCACTTGTTCTCTCTTCTAATTTTGGCTGTGCATCTCCCCCTGCTGAACCTCCTCTCAGGATCCCATCCCCCTGCCTAGTTAGTTTAAACTCTCCCCAACAGCACTAGCAAACCTCCCCGCAAGGATGTTGGTCCCATTCCAGTTCAGGTGCAATCCGTCTGCCTTGTACAGGTCCCACTGCCCCAAGAAATGGTCCCAGTGTCCCAGAAATCTAAAGCACTCCTTCCTGCACCATCTTTCCAGCCATGCATTCATCTGGACTAACCTCCTATTTCTATACTCACTAGTGCGTGGCACTGGAAGTAATCCAGAGATTACTACCTTTGAGGTCCTGTTTTTTAATCTGCTTCCTAGCTCCCTAAATTCTGCTTGCTGGACCTCATCCCTCTTTCTACCTCCATGTACCATGATCTGTCTGTTTGCCCTCCCCCTTTAGAATACCCTGCAGCTGTTGAGTAACATCCTTGACCCTGGCAGCAGGGAGGCAACATACCATCCTGGAGTCACGTCTACGGCCGCAGAAATGCCTGTCTGTTCCCCTTACTATCGAGTCTCCTACCACTATTGCTCTTCCCCGCTTTTTCCTCTCCCCCCGACCCCTCTGTGCAGCTGAGCTATTCACAGTGTCATGAGCGTGGCTGCACTCCCCAGAGGAACCGTCACTCTCACTGTTTTCCAACTTAGAGAAACAGTTCTCGAGCGAGATGCACTTTGGGGATTTCCTGATTACCTGCCTGACACCTTTCTTCTGAATGATGGTCACCCGTTCCCTCTCTGTCTGCACTTCCGTAAGCTGTGGGGTGACCACGTCTAAAAACGTGCTGTCCACGAAACTCTCAGCCTCCTGGATGCACCTCAGTGCCTCCGGCTGCTGCTCAAACTCCGAAACTCGGAGCTCAAGTAGCTGCAGCTGGTGGCACTTGCTGCACATGTAGTCGGTCAGAGCGCAAGGAGTGTCTAGGACTTCCCACATGTTGCAGGCGGTACATAACACAGAACTGAGCTGCCGTGCCATGCCTCTAGTTGAAAAATAACCCTTACTTTAAGTTAAATACAGTAAGAAATGTTAAATTATTTATGTACTTTAAATAAAAACTAGAACTCTTACCTTTCCTTAGCTTAATCTATTTTAAACTGGAGAAAAATTCGAGAAAAAACTGGAGAAAGACCCTTAGCCACTACTCACCAATCAGCTCTCACCTTTGTGCTGACATCACTTTTTGAAGCTTCCCCGCACTCGCGCTGGTTCTGATCTCTCCGCCACACTCTCGCACTGTCTTGTGTTGTCGCTCTTGTTATTTTCAACAAGAACTGACTGCAGGATATTCTTGCCAGACTGCTTCACCACGATGCTGAATGCAGGACACTCTTCCCAGACTGCTTCACCGCGATGCTGACTGCAGGACACTCCCCAGACTGCTTCACTGTGATGCTGACTGCAGGACACTCCCCAGACTGCTTCACCGTGATGCTGACTGCAGGACACTCCCCAGACTGCTTCACCGCGATGCTGACTGCAGGATACTCCCCAGACTGCTTCACCACGATGCTGACTGCAGGACACCCTTCCCAGGCTGCTTCACCGCGATGCTGGGAAGAGTGTCCTGCAGTCAGCATTGCGGTGAAGCAATGAAGCCCCGACTCTCCCTGTTCCCCTCGCCTGCACGCGTCACGCTGGGCGGGCCTTAATTGGCCCACCCAAGTAAAATGGCGGCACGCAGCCGATCGCAGGCGGCGTTCGGCTCCACGCCTGCCCATGTCCGTTCCTGACTGGCCTGCCCAACGGGGAGAAAATTCTCCCCATATATCACTGACTCTATCTGCCTTCTTCACCACTGCCTCAGGCAGAAACATATTGCAACATTGCCATCTTGTTTGATTTGAGCTGAGCTTGTAATCTCACAAAAGATTAAGTACTTCCAACTCTACATCACCATGCACCTCCCACTATCTTTGCCCATCTGCTGATGAAACTTTCATTTTTGCCTTCGTATAACTTCAAGTATTCCAATGCTCTCCTCTCACCCTTCATAAATTTCAGTTCATCCAAAACTCTCTTAACCACAAATTATCACAGACCAAATTACATTTGCTCATTACACCTGTCCTCCCCTACTGACATTGGCCTCCATTTTTCCTCATGTCTTATGAAGTGATACATAATTTTTTCTTTTCTTCATTTATCTTTGAGGTGTAGGTGTCGCTCGTGAGGCTGTGATAGTTTTCCACTTGTAAAATTAAGTGGCATGCTTAGTTACTTTAGGAGCAGTTTAAAAGTCAACCATATTACTCTGGGACTGGAGGCACATACAGACCAGACCATGTCAGGGCACTTTGGAAATAGGAGCAAGAGTAGGCCATTTGGCCTCACAAGCCTGCTCCACCATTCATCTAGATCATAGCGGACTTCTACCTCAGTGCCATTTTCCCACAATATCCCCATATCCCTTGATATCTTTAATGTCTAGACATCTATCAATCTCTGTCTTAAATATACTCAATGACTGAGCCTCCACAGCCCTCTAGAGTAGAGAATTCCAAAGATTTACCATCCCCCTGAGTGAAGAAATTCCTCTTCATCTCAGTCCTATTGTTCTGACACTGAGTCCCCTGGTTCTAGACTCACCCCACCCCCCCACTCCACCCCCTTGCTCCAGACATGGGGAACATCTCTCCTGCATCTACCATGTCAAGCCCCATAAGAATTATG
Source organism: Cetorhinus maximus (assembly GCF_964194155.1). NCBI lineage: Eukaryota > Metazoa > Chordata > Chondrichthyes > Lamniformes > Cetorhinidae > Cetorhinus > Cetorhinus maximus. The sequence continues at coordinate 218,128,248 of NC_135879.1, forward strand.
GCTGGCCCAGCGTTTATTGCTCATCCCTAATTGCCCTTGCGAAGGTAGTGGTGAGCCACCTTCTTGAACTGCTGCACTGCATATGGTGTAGGCATAACCACAATGCTGTTAGAAAAGGAGTTACAAGAATTTTGTATGCTTCAATGAGATCATCTCTCATTCTTCTAAACTGATGAGAATATAGGCCCAGTCTCCTCAATCTCTCTTCATAGTACAATGCCACCATCCCAGGGATCAGTCTGGTGAACCTTCGTTGCACTCCCTTTATGGCAAGTATATCCTTCCTTAGGTAAGGAGACCAAAACTGTACACAGTACTCCAGGTATGGTCTCACCAGGGTGCTATACGATTGCAGAAAGGCTTCATTACTCCTGTACTCAAATCCTCTTGCAATAAAGGCCAACATATCATTTACCTTACTAATTGCTTGCTGCACCTGCGAGTTAGCCATCAGTAACTTATGAACAAAGTCACCCAGGTTCCTTTGGACATCAACACTTCCCAATCTCTCACCATTTAGGAAATACTCTGTCGGCGGGATTTTCCCCTCAGCAGACCAAGTGCGGGAACAAGAGGGAAAAGCGGCTTTTTCCCAGCCGACTGCAATGGCATGTTTTCATACCCAATTGTCCACCTCTCACCTCATTAAATATGTATCAACTGGAAACACGCCGTTTTGCCGGCGGGCGGCCTGTGATTTGCCCACCCCGCCATGGCATCAGTAGATCCTCACTCTGGCACCACATTTAAAACATGCCTGCACACAGGTCTTTCAATGTCTGCAGCCCAGGACTACTCCAGGTGAGAGATGACCCTCAAAAGCAGGAAGAATGCAGCTCCCAAGTTTAGTGATGCCTCGCTGGGTCACCTTCAGGATGCTGTCGAGGCCCACCCTGACACTCTCTACCCTCAGAATGGGCAGCAGAAGTCCAAAAGGGTCACCAATCCAGCTTGGGAGGAGGTGTCTGTGTCTGTGGTGGTGAGCGCCAACTCAGCCTGCAGGAGGAAGGGGATACAGTGCTGCAAAATGGATGAATGATCTCATCCGCACAGCCAGGGTAAGTCAACCTTCTTGTCTCTCTCAGCTCACACTCTCTCAAACTCCTCACACATTCAGAACATTCAGGGATCTCATACATTAACTGCACAAGGGACATCACTACACACTCTCCCACGCACACTCTGACATCTCGACCTGGGCTCACATCCTGTGCATTCTGTGTCCTCATCCTGTACATGGCTCCACTCAGCACCCACACAAGGCAGACATCCTTTTCATCTACCTTGGCATGCTTCCTACTCACACTCTCTCCATCTGTCTTCATGCAGGCCAAGCACGCCCATAATAAAAGGGGGAGGCCCCAGACCAGTGGCGGGATGCCAGAGATCAGGGCTCTCACCCAGACTGAGGAGCGTGCCGTACACCTGGTCACAGAGGACCGGGACCATGCCTGCGGCGACAGTGAGGTCGGTGGCACACAACCAAGTGAGGATCCTGCACTAGCTGATCCTTCAGACAGCGAGACTGAGAGTGCAATGTTATGTCTTGGAGTCTGTTGCCATGCATTAATTATCTCTACTCTCTTTCATAGGCACCACAGCCAAGCACCCCACAAAAACTGGGAGCCAGCTCCTCATCTTCAGCCCCGAAGATGCCTCAGATGAGGATTTTGAGGACCCACTTGTGGAAGACCCTTTCACAGTTTTCGCCCACATCCACCACCAGTGCAGAGAGACACACAACAGGTGGGACCTAGGTCTAGAACAGGCTCGGTATTAAAATCTGGTGAGTGTAGCACAGATTCTGGTCCACAGCAAGCGGAGGCAGGGGCATCTACGGTCACCGACACTTGGAGGACTGTTGGAGGCCAGGTTTCTGCTGAGCCCCAGTCAGATGATGAGCCTGTGGACTTGGTCTTCATGCAGGCCAACCAGACCATGGTCTGGTTGGAGCAGCAGCAACAGACATGGGAATATCAGCCAGGGTTGTCAGCTGCATTCCACCGGTTGCAATGTATGATGGAGGAGTCCGTCCACGTTCGGTCTGAGGTAATAGCACCGGCATGCCAGCGTACCAAGGTCAATACTGGTAGGATGGTGGCCGCCATGGAGACCTTGGTCCAGGACATAACACCTGTGCTGCTGCTGGCGTTGCATTCTATCGCTGTAGGCATCCACCAGTGGCATCCACTAGTGGTTACACAAGAAGGGACCCGGGCCAGGGCACCTATATCTCACTCCAGGTGCCCCTCCTCCTCAAGAAGCCAGCCACGGGCCCTCAGGCATCCATAGGGACGAGGACCAGCAGCTGGATAACACAGGGCCATCTATCCAGGTGACTCCGAGAATGTCCAGTGGCTCTCAATCCCATCACCTGTGACCCCCATCACCTACAACTCCACAGGCTGAGGAGGGTGCACCTGCCCCACAGCAGGAGACCCAAAGCAAGCCTCTCTAGTGAAGTGCACGCAGTTGTGGGCCCTGGCAAAAGAGGACATCCGTCACCTCCTGTGTGCATTTGTGGGTGAAAGCTTGAGATCGCGCAGAGGTTTCCAGTGGAGCCACAGAAAGAACCACTTGCTTAGAAGTTAAGAGCAATGGTGACTTTCAAAGCCACTGGCAAAGGATGTCTTTCCAGTCCAGTCCCTGCCCCCCCACCCCCGCCACCCGGCCTCAGCTGATGGAGAATATGGCAAATGCGAGCCACCAGACCCCTAGACATGTGGAGGTGTCAATGACACTGTCTCTCAATTATCTGCAGAAAAGACGTGCGTCTTCTATACACCCTGAATCTTGAGAGGTGCCTATGCGCAGCATTTCTGTGAGCCTCATCCTCTGGGCCTGGAGGGGGCTGCTGCCTCTTGTTCATCAAGGTGAAGCTCCTCCCTTTGGCAAGTCTGGCACTGCCATAGCACATTCTCCGCCCTTCCTCCTGCTTACATGCGATGATGCAGGCAACGTTAAATGCACCCTCCATCTTCCTGAAGGTTTCCTCTCTGCAGGAACATTAAAAGAAAGACATGACTGAGCATCAGCCTCCAAATGAGTTGCTGACTCATGAGTGACTGTGGGTCCCAGGACTTGATTACAATATAAGCACCTATTAGCCAAAATAATCTTGGCCATCGCAGTGACCGCTCTCAGTGTTACAGTATGCTCCCCCAACCACTCTCCCCAGCCCCATTTCAGTATTTCAGTAGACCTACTGCTATGAGAAGGATTTTCCCAGGTGCTTGGATGTACTGCATTTATTTGAGGCAATAAATTACTCATTCAGTGGACCCTATGACTGCATCCTTTGGGATACACATGAGGATTCATGCTCTATTAAGGGATAAGATTCTTTTAAGGGGGGCATGGGAGTTTGGGAGCTCCCATCTCAGAACCTGGCAGCTGCAAGGTTCTGAGGTAGTGTTTCCAAGGGGCTTCTCCTGTTTGTCCAGGTTCTCACTTGTTTTTGGAGTCATTATCACACTGGGGAATTACCACGATTGGCACAATGGGTTACTGCAGGAAGATCGATGATTAGAATGCATCGGAATTAATCTCGCATAAATGTGCTGTTACATTGAAGGCTCCAGATTGCCTCTATGGTTAGTGAAATACCCCTAACAAGTCTCAGCTGCGCATTTCCCGTCATGTGGTAATACAGATTGCAGATGGATGTGCCTTTAATTGGCCCTCCAGTGCTGTGATCCACTCCTCCCAGAAGCCCTAACAGCCCTTCACAGGAGCATTTTGTCTTTGTTTCACTTTCTGTTGTACCATTGCTTGAAGTTCCAAATAGTGGTCCTCAAGTTTTATTACCAGGGAACTTCGATCCTCCCTGTGTGACTGTGGAAATCCATCCCATGGTCCTGGAGGAGAATACCGTTCAGGTTTCCCTCCCTCCTTTTACTCTCAGTCCTCCCCCTGTAATCCTTGATCTTATTGTCATTGTGGTTGATGACACTGTGTCAGCCCCTGAGTCATTTGAGGTACATGTGCCTGTACCCCATGTAAACTTTACCCCTCCCCATCTTGAGGCCTGTTGTACCCTCTGATGAGACCATCAAGTGCCCACCCCTACACTACCTATTCACAGAATCACATAGTGCAGAAGAGCCCCTTCAGCCCATTGAGTCTGCACCGACACATGAGAAACATCTGACCTACCTACCTACCTAATCCCATTTACCAGCACTTGGCCCATAGCCTTGAATGTTATGATGTGCCAAGTGCTCATTCCCGATCTACAGACTGCAGATGTCTTCCCTGACTGTGACTGTACCACCTGTGACCGAGTACTATGCCAGAAGCCCCACTGAACCATCGTGCATGAGCTGATGACCACGCCTTGCACACATTATGCTGGGCATGACTGACAGTGGACTGACATGCCCTCCCCTCCATGGACTGGGGCAAGGACTGTCTTTGGAAGCTCAGCAATGTGAGCTGAAGCGCTCTTTCACTTCACAAATCTCCCGCACTGGCCTCAACTTGCTTATGTACTTCTGTAAGAGACTCTATCCCAATTCTGGCCCAGAGGACACTTACCTCTCCACCGCCCTCCCCAGCCCAGTCATGTGTCTGAGTGCACCCTTCCCCAGTATTCCCCCAGCCCCCCAGTCAAGCCTTGCCCTCCAGCTCCTCCCTTTTGTCGTCTACCCCACTGCAGCACATTACAACTCACCCCCCCCGCCTTACCACTGGTCTGGTATATAAGAGCCTTGCCTCTTGAAAGCAAAGTGGTGCTGCCCTGCAAAGCCGGCCCGGAGTCTGAGGTGTGTGTGCTGTGCGATGCAAGGTAGGCGAACAAACCTCAAAGTCATGAGTGAGGTGTAGGTCGCCAGGTGCACACCGCCTTACCTGCTGGCTTATCTCTTAAATTTGCACACCCTACCCCTCCCTTCCATATTCAGATTATAAATTCCCTTATTTTTTTTTATTTGTGGGATGTGGGCGTTGCTGGATAGGCCAGCATTTATTGCCCATCTCTAATTGCCCTCATTCAGAGGGCATTTTTAAGAGTCAACCACATTGCTGTGGGTCTGGAGTCACATGTAGGCCAGACCAGTAAGGACAGCAGATTTCTGTAAAGGACATTAGTGAACCAGATGGGATTTTACGACAATCAGCAATGGTTTCATGGTTATCATCAGACTTTTAATTCCAGATTTTTATTGGATTCAAATTTCACCATCTGCCATGATGGAATTTGGACCCGGGTGCCCAAAGCATTACTAGTCCAGTGACAATACCACTGTGCCACCGCCTCCCATTGTTACCTTGCTTTCTAGCCTTCTGCTCCCTCTTTAATTTATCACAATCTTCCCTCACTTGATCCCAACTGTTTAGTTTAAAGCCCTCTCTTAACGCCCTAGTTATACAACTCACCAGAACACTGGTCGCAGCATGGTTCAGACCAAGGCTGTCCCAGTGGTACAGCTCCCACTATCCCCAGTCCTGGGCCAGTGCCCCATGAATCTAAACCCATTTCTTCCACACCAATCTTTAAACCATACATTTAAATCTCTAATCTTATTTACCCTACCCAATTTAGAGATTATTACCTTTGAGGTTCTGCTTTTTAATTTGACCCCTAGCCATACTTTCTAAGCAGAACATCTTTTATAGTCCTACTTATGTCACTGGTACCTACATGGACCACGACAATTGGCTCCTCCCTCTTGCACCGCAGCCTTCTCCAGCCTAGAGCAGATGTCCTGAACCCTGGCACCAGGCAGGCAACATAGCCTTCTGGATTGACGCTGTCAGTTATAGAGAGCTGTGTCTGTGCACCGCTGACTATGCTGTCTCCTACTACCAGTACATTCCAATTAATGCCCGCACCCCCCCCCACCACCCCGGCTTGAATGGCTTCTTGTATCGCAGTGTCATGGTCAGTTTGCTGATCCACCCTGCTGCACCTGCTTTCATCCATACAGGCTCTAAGAACCTCTACTCTAAGGGGTGTGACCACCTCCTGGAACAAAGTGTACAGGTAACTTTCCCCCTCCCTAATGTGTTGCAGTGTCTGCAGCTCACCCTCCAGCTTAATGGCTGTGAGCCAAAATTCCTCCAGCCGTAGACACTTATGTAGACCTGTTTACTTTGGATGACAAACTCTGGACCCTCCTCTCTCTCAGCCTTTTAGATGCTGCTGCCTGTCTCCGTGTCCTCCTTCGTCCAACTCTTTTAGGTGTTGCTGTCTGTCTCCAGGCCCTCTGTCCTGCTCTTTTAGGTGCTGCTGCCGGTCTCCAGATTCTCTTCTCTCCCGCTCTTTTAGGTGCTGCTGTCTGTGCCTGGGTCCTCAGGACGGAGTCAGAACAGTAGTTCTTCCCTAAAGGACATAAGTAAACTCGTTGGTTTTATGACAATCCAGCAACTTCATGGTCACTTTTACTAATACCAACTTTTTAATTCTAGATTTTTAAATTGAATTCAAATCCTCAAACTGTAATGATGAAATTTGAACTCACTTTAAATAACGTAATCACAACACCACTGTAGCTTTAAATGCCTGTTTTTAACCGTTGTCAAATCTGTGTCTTTAATTAAATAATTTTCAACAGACACTATGGGCAATATTTAATGGAGGCGACTGGCATCTTGTCCACCAGCTGGAGAGCCAGCAAGAGCCTTGCAAAACCTCTTTTGGGGAAGTCCCCGCTGAATCCTGTGTCACCCTGGCACTTAACTGGACAGCAGTGTCCCTTTCCTCGGGATCAAGGACCTGGGGGAGGTGGGGAGGGGGGCGGGGGAGGTGGGAGTCCTGCCTACTGAGAGTTGCCAGCCAAGCAGAAGCCAGCAACTCTATTGAACGGCATTGCCACAGGGAAGGCAGTGACTGCTGCCGATACGAAACCCATCCAAGGCCTAGGAGCATTGCTGGATCCCAGGCCACAGGTGAGCAATGGCGGGAAGGGTGTTGGTGGTTGTGGGATGGGGGGACAGTGAGGGGGCTCAACAGCTCGGGCACGTGTATGCTTTTCAGCAGCCCCCCCCTTCCCCTTCCTTCCCGATGCCAGGTCCCTCATTCAGGCACTGAGTGCCTTTGAATGATGCACACCCTCCCCTCCCGGAAGCCCATATTGGTTTGCTTGTTGGGCTCCCTGCATGGTGAGCCCTCCCCTCCACCGGATTAATATTAGTGCTGGTGGGATCAGTTGGCAGAGGATGGGACAGCAATCCACGGGCCTTCCTGCTACAGTCTTAATCGGGATGGAGAGCCTGCCTCCCACTTGATTAATTGCCCTTCCCCCTCCAAACACACCATGGGGGAGGGTATTAAATCCACCCTGTGAATTTCTTTATTCTTTCGTGGGATGTAGGTGTCGCTGGCAAGGCCAGCATTTGTTGCCCATCCCTAATTTCCCTTGAACTGAGTGGCTTGCTTGGCCATTTTAGAAGGCAGTTAAAAGTCAACTACATTGCTGTGGGTCTGGAGTCACATGTAGGTCAGATCAGGTAAGAATGGCAGATTCCCTTCCCCAAAGGGGCGTTAGTGAATCAGATGGGTTTTTACAACAATCGATGATAGTTTCATGGTCACCATTACTGAGCCTAGCTTTATATTCCAGATTTTTATTAAAAAAATAAAATCTGCCACGATGGGATTTGCACCCATGTCCCCAGGAAATTAGCCTGCGCCTCTGGATTACTAGTCCAGCGACATTACCACTACACCACCATCTCTGTTCAGGTTATTTACTTCTATTCCTTTTCTGTAAACTATTTAATTAAAGATGGGTAATAATTTGATTCCAGTAGGATATATATTCTCGTCTATTTGTTATAATATCACAACAAATGTAACTGTTCTATTAAATTGTGAATTTGTTATTTATGTCCTTTAGCCTCCAGGGTGCCTTGCAGCTGAAGCAGGATTTTGATATAATCAGAGACTTACTCTGTTCAGATGAACAGCAACTCTCATCAGAAATCAGACAGGCTATTCTTTCTCTCCGTGTCTTCCATCAAGTGGACAATGCCATTATCTGCCTCCTTCAGCAACCTACCAGGAGGGTCTATTTTCCATCAAACGCCTGGGAACCATTCAGGAGCTGCTGTATGTGTTTTCTATTATTTGTAAATTCTGATTTAGTCTTGTACATTAGTGAGATGGGTTATATGTGTCAAAATTCAGTTAGCCAAGCGGTGAAGAACAGAGTACTGTAGCTTAATCTTTATTCACTTACAAGCTTTTATGTGCAGAGATGAGGACAGGTGAGTGTCCAATTAATACCCACTGCCTGAACACAATTAAGATCCAATTTAAATAATATTAACAATATGGCTTTCTCCAAAACATGGGGCAGGATTTTTCCTCTTTGGACAGGAAATGGAGGTTTGTATGTGCTGAAACCACCTCCCTAGTGGGGTGGGGGGAGATGGGTGGAGTAATGGGCACTCATTGTGATTTTCATAGGGGCGCCTCCTTAATTGGATTGGAGACAGGCAGGCCATCAAATTAGGGGATATCAAAGCTAAAAGACCATCAGAGCACATCCAGCAATAAAGGGTAAGTAAGGCAGAGGGTGTTTCAAGATGGAGGCGCCCTCTCCAACTTTTTTAAATTTTGAATCAAAAAATGGATCCTGCAGCTAGGCTTCCACTGTGTGTGTGGTGGGAGGGGGTGGGGGCTGCCCCTCTCATTTGGCTACTCCTGCACCCCAGTGTGCTCTCAGGAGGCTGCCTTCAGGCAACTAAACTGGTCTCCACCACCAGCAGGAGCCTGAAGGACAACTGGAAAATCCCAGCCGGCAGCCTTTAATTGGTCACAGCAGTCTCTTAATGAGCTATGACGGTTACCTGCCGCATACAGGCGGGCAGCCCTGCCACGCCCCCAATCCTGCTTCTGTAAAATGGCCCAGAGGTGGGATGGAGCCAGGTACTGGCACACTGGCCAGCAGGGCTATGTTTAGCTCCCATCCAGCTCTGTTCCCGCCCCCAGCTGAGGCTCAAAATTTAGCTCATGATGTCTGTATTTGCTCAGTGATTTTGGGAGAAACCAGAGAACCATGCAATATACAATATTTAACAAGTTAGTCCTAATTAGTGCAGCTTTACCTAAATGATCTGTCAGTTCTTTTATAAGTGTAACAGTACAACACTTCTTTATGTGAAATGCTGGAGAAGAGGTGTAATCATCAACTGACACTGTCAATTTTTCGCCTGAAAAGCAAGGTGATGGTAGTTGAAAATTGGTGGGGATGGGGGGCATTCCATTGATGCCCGAGGCCCTCCTCCCCCAACTTTCAGGCAGGACTATAAATGGACGACCAGCCCATTCACATCATATGGGAGTAATGGTGCCCTGACAATCCTGACAAATGAACAGTGCATAAATTATTCAAACTCCATTCAATTGTAACAGCAGTTGAGTGACCTAACCAGCAGCCCTTAAAGGGACATTTGGATGCTACTCACAAATGGCAAAAGGATTTTCTTTTATTTTGTAGGAGCAGGAGAAGCAGGCATGCCCCCCTGAGGCTCAGAAGAAAAATATTGGCTGTTACAGGCCAGATTGAGGACAGTCACTTCCACCTCACCTCTGGAATTAATTTATTGTACATATCTAAGGGGCTTCAAAGAAAGGCACTGCAATTATCATGGGTGATTTTAATCTACATATAGATTAGATGAATCAGATCAGCAAAGGCAGCATGGAAGATGAGTTCATAGAGTATTTGGGACAATATCTTAGGACAGCATGTACTAGATCCAACCAGAGAGCAGGCTATTCTAGACCTGATAGTGTGCAATGAGGGGGGATTAATTAATGACCTCATAGTAAAGGAGTCTCAAGGTAGTAGTGATCATAACATGACTAAATTTCACATTCAGTTTGAGAAAGAGGAGTGTCGTTCAAAGACTAGTGTTTTAAAGTTAAATAAAGACAATTGCAAGGATATGAAGGCAGAGCTGGCTAGAATGAAGTGGAAAAATAGGTTAAGGGGTAGGCCAGTAGAAATGCAATGGCAGACATTTAAGGACATATTTCATAATGTTCAGCAAAGATTCATTCCAGCTAAAAAGAAAGACACTGGAAGACAATGCACCATCTGTGGCGAACTAAAGAAGTTAAAGATAGTGTCAAATTGAAAAAAAAAGTACACAATTCTACGAAGATTAGTGGTAGGTCAGGAGATTGGACAGAATTTAAAAACCAACAAATACTAAAAAGTAATATGGAGGGAGAAATTAGAGTATGAAAGAAACCTAGCTAAAAATATAAAAACAGAGTATGAGTTTCTACATGCATTTAAAAAGGAAAAGAGAATTTAAAATGAGGGTGGATTCTCTGGTGAGTGAGTGAGTCTGGGGAATTAATGAAAAATAAGGAAATGGCAGAAGTGTTGAACAGATATTTTGTGTCTGTCTTCACTTTTGAAGACACAAATAACATCCCAGAAATACTTGTAAATCAAGAGGTGAACGGGAAATCATGTTTGACTAATTTATTAGTGTTCTTTGAGGAAGTAACGAGTAATGTGGATAAAGGAGAACCTGTAAATGTGGTGTACTTGGATCTCCAGAAGGTGTTTGATAAGGTGCCACAAATAACAGCTCAAGGTGTAGGGAATATATTATTATGGATAGAGGATTGGTTGGCTAAAAAAAGCAGCGGTTAGTGATAAATCGGTCATTTTTGGCTGGCAAGCTATAACTAGTGGAGTGCCACAGGGATCAATGTTGGGGCCTCAATTGTTTTTTTTATTCATTCATGGGATGTGGGTTTCGCTGGCTGGGCCAGTATTTATTGCCCATCCCTAATTGCCCTTGAGAAGGTGGTGGTGAGCTGCCTTCTTGAACCCCTGCAGTCCATGTGGTGTAGGTACACCCGCAGTGCTGTTAGGAAGGAAGTTCCAGGATTTTGACTCAGCGACAGTGAAGGAACGGCGACATATTTCCAAGTCAGGATAGTGAGTGACATGCAGGGGAACTTCCAGGTAGTGGTGTTCCAATCTACATGCTGTCCTTGTCCTTCTAGATGGTAGTGGTCGTGGGTTTGGAAGGTGGTGTCGGAAGGAGCCTTGGTGAATTCCTGCAATGCATTTTGTAGATGGTATGCACTGCTGCTACAGTGCATCGGTGGTGGAGGGAGTGAATGTTTGTGGATGCGGTGCCAGTCAAGCAGGTTGCTTTGTCCTAGAGATTGTCAAACTTCTTGAGTGTTATGGGAGCTGCACTCATCCAGGCAAGTGGGGAGTATTCCTTCAAACTCCTGACTTGTGCCTTGTAGATGGTGGACAGGCTTTGGGGAGTCAGGAGGTGGGATACCAATCACACGATTCCTAGCCTCTGACCTGCTCTTGTAGCCACAGTATTTATATGGCTAGTCCAGTTCAGATTCTGGTCAATAGTAACCCCCAGGATGTTGATACTAGGGGATTCAGTGATGGTAATGCCATTGAACATCAAGGGGCGATTGTTGGATTCTCTGTTGCTGGAGACGGTCATTGCCTGACACTTGTGTGGCGCGAATGTTACTTGCCACTTGTCACCCAAGCCTGGATATTGTCCAGGCCCTGCTGCATTTGGACATGGACTGCTTCAGTATTTGAGGAGTCGCAAATGGTGCTGAACATTGTGCAATCATGAGCGAACATCCCCACTTCTGACCTTATGATGGAAGGAAGGTCATTGATGAAGCAGCTGAAGATGGTTGGACCACAGATACTACCCTGAGGAACTCCTGCGGTGATGTTCTGGAACTGAGATGACTGACCTCCAACAACCACAACCATCATCCTTTGTGCTAGGCATGACTCCAAACAGCGGAGAGTTTTCCCCCTGTTTCTCATTGACTCCAGTTTTGCTGGGGCTCCTTGATGCCACATTGCCGCCTTGATGTCAAGGGCAGTCGCTCTCACCTCACCTCTGGAGTTCAGCTCTTTTGTCCATGTTTGAATCAAGGCTGTAATGAGGTCAGGAGCTGAGTGGCCCTGGCAGAACCCAAACTGGGCGTCAGTGAGCAGATTATTGCTAAGCAGGTGCAACTTGAAGCATTGTTGATGACCCCTTCCATTTCTTTGATGATGGGGAGAAGACTAATGGGGCGGTAATGGGCTGGGTTGGATATGTCCTGCTTTTTGTGTACAGGACACACCTGGGCAATTTTCCACATAGCCGGGTGGATGCCAGTGTTGTAGCTGTACTGGAACAGCTTGGCTAGAGGCACGGCATGTTCTGGAGCACAAGTCTTCAGTACTATTGCCAAAATATTGTCAGGGCCCGTAGACTTTGCAGCATCCAGTGCCTTTAGCCGTTTCTTGACATCATGTGAAGTGAATCGAATTGGCTGAAGACTGGCATCTGTGATGCTGGGGACCTCCGGAGGAGGCCGAGATGGATCATCCACTCGGCACTTCTGGCTGAAGATTGTAGCAAATGCTTCAGCCTTATCTTTTGCATTGATGTGCTGGGCTCCTCCGTCATTGAGGATAGGGATATTAATGGAGCCTCCTCCTTCAGTGAGTTGTTTAATAGTCCACCGCCGTTCACGACTGGATGTGGCAGGACTGCAGAGCTTAGATCTGATCCGTTGCTTATGGGATTGCTTAGCTCTGTCTATCACTTGCTGCTTATGCTGTTTTGCATGCAAGTAGTCCTGTATTGTAACTTCACCAGGTTGACACCTCATTTTTAGGTATGCCTGGTGCTGCTCCTGGCATGCCCACCTGCACTCTTCATTGAACCAGGGTTGATCCCCTGGCTTAAAAGCAAAATACTGTGGATGCTGGAGATCTGAACCAAAAACAAAAAATGCTGGAAAAGCTCCACAGGTCTAACAGCATCTGTGGAGAGAAAAAAAAAAGAGTTAATGTTTCGAGTCCTTATGACTCTTCTTCAGAGCTCTGAAGAAGAAGAGTCATAAGGACTCAAAACGGTAACTCTGTTTTTTTCTTTCCACAGATGCTGTTAGACCTGCTGAGTTTTTCCAGCATTTTCTGTTTTTGATCCCCAGGCTTGATGGTAATGGTAGAGTGGAGGAAATGCTGGGCCATGAGGTTACAGATTGTGTTTGAGTATAATTCTGCTGCTGTTGATGGCCCACAGTGCCTCATGGATGCCCAGTTTTGAGTTTCTAGATCTGTTCGAAATCTATCCCATTTAGCATGGTGGTAGTGCCACACAACACAATGGAGGGTATCCTCAGTAGGCGGGGCTTCGTCTCCACAATGACTGTGCGGTGGTCACTCCGACTGATACAATCATGGACAGATGTATCTGCGGCAGGCAGTTTGGTGAGAATGAGGTCAGGTATGTTTTTCCCTCTTGTTGGTTCCCCCACCATCTGCCGCAGATCCAGTCTAGCAGCCATGTCATTTAGGACTCAGCCAGCTCGGTCAGTAGTGGTGCTACCGAGCACTCTTGGTGATGGACATTGAAGTCCCCCACCCACAGTACATTCTACGCCCTTGCCACCCTCAGTGCTTCCTCCAAGTGCTGTTCAACATGGAGGAGCACTGATTCATCAGCTGAGGGGGGCAGTACGTGGTAATCAGCTGGAGGTTTCCTTGTCCATGTTTGACCTGATGCCATGAGACTTCATAGGATCCGGAGTCAATGTTGAGGACTCCCAGGGCAACTCCCTCTCAACTGTGTACCACTGTGCTGCCACCTTTGCTGGGTCTGTCCTGCCGGTGGGACAGGACATACCCAGGGATGGTGATAGTGGAGTCTGGGACATTATCTGTAAGGTAGGATTCTGTGAGGATGACTATGTCAGGCTGTTGCTTGACTCGTTTGAGAGACAGCTCTCCCAATTTTGGCACTAGCCTCCAGATGTTAGTAAGGAGGACTTTGCAGGGTAGACAGGGCTGAGATTGCCGTTGTCGTTTCCGGTGCCTAGGTCGATACCAGGTGGTCCATCCGGTTTCATTCCTTTTTAGTGACTTTGTAGCGGTTTGTTGGAACTGAGTGGTTTGCTAGGCCATTTCAGCGGGCATTTAAGAGTCAACCACATTGCTGTGGTCTGGAGTCAGGCCAGACCAGGTAAGGACGACAGATTTCCTTCCCTAAAGGACATTAGTGAACCAGATGGGTGTTTTTTTCCAACAATTGACAATGGTTTCGTAGTCATCATCAGGCTTTTAATTCCTGATTTTTATTGAATTCAAATTCCACCATCTGCTGTGGCAGGATTTGAACCTGGTCCCCAGAGCATTATCCTGGGTCTCTGGTTTACAATTGATCTAACTGACTTGGACAAAGGGACCAAATGTGTGGTTGCTAAATTTGCTGATGAATCAAAGAGAGCTAGAAAAGTAAATTGTGAAGAGGACTTACAGTCTACAAAGAAATTTAGATAAGTTAAATCCATATGCAAAAAATTGGCAGATGGAGTATAATGTGGGAAAATGTGAACTCGTCCACTTCGGCAGGAAGAATAGAAAAGCAGTATATTATTGAAATGGAGAAAGATTGCAAAAGTTCTGAGGTACAGAGGGATCTGAATGATCTGGTAATGAATCACAAAAGGTTAGTATTCAGGTACAACAAGTGATTAGGAAGGCTGTTGCTTATTGCAAGAGGAATGGAATATAAAAGTAGGGAAGTTTTGCTACAGTTGGTGAGGCAACATTTGGAATACTGTATATTTTTGGTCCCCTTACTTGAGAAAGAACATAATAGCATTAGAAGATTCAGAGAAGGTTCCCTTGACTGATTCTGGGATGAAGACGTTATCTTACGAGGGAAAGTTGGACAGGCTGGGCCTATATCCATTGGAGCTTAGAAGATTGAGAGGTGATCTTATTGAAGCATATAAGATCCTATTGATAGGGTGTATGCTGAGAGGATGTTTGCTCGGGTGGGACAGACTAGATCTAGAGGACACAGTTTAAAAATAATGGGTGTCCCATTTAAAACGGAGGTAAGGAGAATTTTTTCTCTGAGCGTTATTGGCCTGTGAAATTCTCTTCCCCAGAGAGCAGTGGAAGTAGTGTCATTGAATATTTTTAACATTGAATTAGATAAATTCTTGATTGACAAGGGTATCAAAGGGTATAGGGGGTAGACAGGAAAGTGGAGTTGTGGCCACAATCTTATCAAATGGAAGACTAGGCTCAAGTGGCCAAATGGCATACTCGTGCTCCTAATTCGTATGTTTGAACCAAGTCTAAGGTCTAGACTGAGCCATCAATGAACAGGTTATTGAAGTGTAAAAGCTACTTGATAGCACTGTTGAAGACTCCTACCACCACTCCACTCTTATTAGCCTATTAGTTTCTGTCTACTTCTGGTATGTAGCTTGTGCCTTCTACTATGAAGACAAACACAAAATATTTGTTCAATGTCTCTGCTATTATCTCAATGCCCATGACAATTTCCCTGTTTCCACCTCTTAGGTACTAATGTTTACTTTAGTTACTCTCCTCCATTCTTAAAGTTTTTGTTTTTTAATGACATATATTTTTGTTGAACACTGAATCGTTTCTTTAAATGTTTTTCACTGCCTATTTACCCAATCAGTCCTATCCAGCTCTCCCCTCATACCAGTGTAATTAGCTATGTTTAAGTTTAAGGGTCTTGTTTTAGACTTGCATATCACTCTCAAACTTAATATGGAATTCAGTTGTGTTGTGGCCACTTTTACCCAGAGGACGTTTTACTATGTTTAGGATTACTAATTAACCCTGTCTCATTACACAATACTAGATCTAAAATCGCTTTGTCTCTATTTGTCCCAATGCATTGTCCTTGGAAGCTTTTGCAAAAACATTTGCCTACATTTGACCACCTTTGCTGATTTGATTTGACCAGTCTATATGAAGGTCGAAGTCTTCCACTATTATTACATTGCCTTTGCCACAAGCTCCAATTATTTGTTTAATGCTCTGTCCAATAGTATAACAACTGTTAGAGACCTAAAACTAAACATAGAAACATAGTAAATAGGAGCAGGAGTAGGCCATTCAGCCCTTCGAGCCTGCTCTGCCATTCATTATAATCATGGCTGATCATCCAACTCAATAGCCTGCTCCCGCTTTCTCCCCATATCCGTTGATCCCTTTCGCCCCAAGAGTTATATCTACCTCCTTGTTGAAAACATACAATGCTTTGGCCTCGACTACTTTCTGTGGTAGCGAATTCCACAGGCTCACCACTCTCTGGGTAAAGAAATTTCTCCTCATCTCAGTCCTAAATGGTCTACCCCGTATCCTCAGACTATGACCCCTGGTCCTGGACTCCCCCACCATTGGGAACATCTTTCCTGCATCTACCCTGTTTAGTCCTGTTAGAATTTTAAACGTTTCTATGAGATCCCCCCTCATTCTTCTGAACTCCAGCGAATATAATCCTAACTGACTCAATCTCTCCTCATATGTCAGTCCTGCCATCCCAGGAATCAGTCTTGTAAACCTTCGCTGCACTCCCTCTACAGCAAGAACATCCTTCCTCAGATAAGGAGACCAAAACTGCACTCAATATTCCAGGTGTAGTCTCACCAAGGCCCTGTATAATTGCAGCAAGACATCCCTGCTCTTTTACTCGAATCCTCTTGCTATGAAGGCCAACATACCATTTGCCTTCTTTACCACCTGCATGCTTACTTTCAGTGGCTGGTGTACGAGGACACCCAAGTCTCATTGCACATTCCCCTCTCTCAATTTATAGCCATTCAGATAATAATCTGCCTTACTGTCATTAGTGTTTTCTGATCCTTTCTGATCCTTTTTCCTAACTTCCACCTATACTAATTCTACTTCTGGATTTTCTAAGCCAAGATCTTTTCTTACTACTGTCTTAATGTCATTCTTTATTATCAGGGCTACTCCTTCTCCCTCCCCATTCTGCCTGTCTTTTCAAAATGTTGTCTACCCTTGAATATTTATTTCTAAATCTTGGTCACCTTGCAACCATGTGAATGGCGATTATTGCACTTTTCTTCGCACGGACCTTATTCTCTGAGGCACTATTAATGTTAAATTCTCTGTCCCTTCCTGTCCCACTCTGCATGTCTTTACCCAAATTGCTACACTGCTCTATTGCCTCGATTTTTATCTTTAGATTTCTAAATCTCTCTTCACCTGACAGCTTCCCCTCTCGTCTCCTCTTTTAGTCTAAAACCCTGTCCATAGCCCCAGTTAAACGATTTGCAAGCATGCTGATTCTAGCCCAGTTTAAGTGAAACCTATGCCAGCTCCCTCTTTCCCCAGTACTGTTGCCAGTGCCCCATGCATTGAAATCGCTTCTTCCCACATCATTCTTTTTGCCTAATCCTATTCAAATTGGCGTGTGACTTCAGTAACAATCCAGAGATCATTACCTTTGATGATCCTGATTTTAATTAGGGCTCTAACTCCTCAAAATTTCTCAACAGAACATCTTTTCTAATTCTGCCTATACCGTTTGTTCCTACATGGATCACGACAAATGGATCCCTTGCTCACCCACTCCAAGTTTGTTTCTAGCCATAAGGAGATGTCTTTAACCCTGGCATTGTGTAGGCAATACAACCTTTGGAAACCCTGATCATGGCTGCAGAGAAGAATATTTTATCTCCCTGACTATACTGTGCCCTGTCACTACCACTGTTTATTCTGACTCTCGAGCCTTGATTTTCCTGAATCCAGAAATCCCGCCCCCATTTCCAACAGATCCTATTCTAGTCGGTAGGGGGCAGGGGGCGGTATGTGACTCACACATGGGGGAAGCCCAAACCCAGCAACATCATTTGAACTCAGTGCATTTTTGCTGGAGAGAGAGTCTTATCCTGCAGTGTGTGAATTCCGATTTTATACAGTAGAAGTAAATGCCAGCAAAAGGACTGTGGAACCGACAAGCTTTAATGTTATTTAAATCCTCTGCCCTTAAGTTTTGTGGGGCGGGGGGGCGAGATGTGGTAAACAGCCTGGCTGTGTCTCTGAGTTGAGAAAAACAATGCTTGTCATTTCAATAGCTGTTTGCTGGCATAATACTAAGGGCTGCCATTATAGCATTATTATTGCTTTTACTGTTTCCACAACCTGCCATTATCACAGTGGGGGGGGCTGTAAATTCACAGTTTGATTTGCTCCAAGAGGTTATTAAGGGATTAGCTGTCTTTGATGTGGGGTTATGAATGCAAATATTAGGTGCTTGACAGGTTTTAAATATATTGAATGGGCTTTTATCAATGAGAGTGTTTTTTGTGTAGCAAAGTCTGTAATAGAGGCCTGAATTTTTCATTTGTCAGGTGCACGCAATCGGTGGGCCCGGAAGAAGATGGGAAATGGGTCTCCAGCCACGATCGGCCCCCGACCGCGATTTCACGCTGGCTGGCCAATTAATGGTCAGCCAGCAGGAAATACGCGCTGAGAAATACTCAGCACTGCTGGGGTAGGGGCGGGAAGATGGCGGGCACCGATCTAACTGAGGGTGCGGGTGAGAGTTTCCAGTGAGCTCCCTGAAGGCAGACAGCTGCCCAAGGGGGCTGCAGACCTCCACAGAATAACAGAAACAACAAAAGTGCTGCAAAATATGCCCATGTAGCACAGTCAAGCACCTCATAAAACAAAAGTCCCCAGATATCTCTTTTTATTTTATGTCCCCACGGAGATTTCATCCCGCCCTGGATCGACGTTTGAGCAAAAATATGAATGCTGCCTGCAAGAATGGCCCATCTGCCAACCTTAAATGTGGACGGGCCACGTAAAATCGCTGTTAATGGCATTGTTAATGGGCTTAATTGCTCGCTTAGTTGTCAGCAGGCGCATTTCCGACTGCCGCATGCGTCCACCGAGCAAAATACCTTGCGTGATGACATTGGGATGCTCGCCCGACGTCATCTTGCGCTATTTTATGTCTGTTCTGGTCAAGCACATGCCCACCTGCGGGACGTAAAATTCTGGCCAGAGACTTAGAACTTTATTTTATTCAATCTCAGCATGGCTCCTGAGATCTGCCCGTGGGGAATACTGGCTGAGTTGGCATGGAGGATGTAAGGGTAAAGATTGGGGGCATGGGTTGGCATATTAGCACTAAGTTGTCATAGGTCTATAAAGGGCCATGGGGATGAGTGAAGGGGCTGGAGGGTATGAGGGGTCATTGGGGGGTGAGGGCATGGGTTGGCATAAGTTGGCATAGATGGAGCATGGGTGAGGAGATAAGGGGGTATGAGGGGTGAGGGCTAGACGGCCTAATATTGAACAACACAAGTGGGACAAAGTCCCAGAGAAAAGTGGCCTTTTAACTAGGCCCCTTCAGCAGCCTCTGTGACCGCCTCCAAACTGTTTCTGGTGGCGGCAGACCTGACTCCAGCATGTACCTCCCCTGCCCCCACCGCCAGAACAAACATCTCCCAATTCAAGGCACATTTTCCCTAGGACGCTATGGCAAGCCAGAAAATTTCCCGACTCTGCATTCACCACAGGATCAAAAATCCAGGCCCCTGTATTTTATCCTTTAATCATTTCTCTTTCTGCGCTAATATATTAGTCCCAACCCCATGAGCCCTTGTGACTTTTATGTGGCACCTTACCGATACCTTCTGAAAATCCAAATGTATGATATCCAATGGTTCTCCTTTATCTACTCTAAAGGAGGAGAGAAGATTGGAGAGGCAGAGAGGTTTCATGAGGGAATTCCAGAGTTTAAGCTTCAGGCAGCTGAAGGTACAGCTATCACTGGTGGAGTAGTTAAAATTGAAGATACCCAGGAGGCCAGAATCCAAGGAGCGCAAAGGGTTATGGGGCTGAAGGAGGTTACAGAGACAGGAGGGATGAGGCCATGGAGGGATTTGAAAACAAGGATGCGAGTATTGAAATTGAGGCATTGCTGGGCGGAGAGCCAGTGTGGATCAGCAAGCACAAGGATGATGGGAGAACAGGGCAGTGCAAGTTAGCATACAGAATATTGAATGGAATAGTAAGCCTAGAAGTAAAAAATTTGTGGATAAAGATTTCAGCGCCATATTCATATCTAGCTTAGCATGACAAAGTAAAATTTGTTGTAGAAATTTAGAATTTTTAAAAATGATTGTGGGTAACTTTTTTTGGCATCAGTCTATGTTTTTGTAGACACGAAATGTTTCAGTCTCTGCTGTAACAGCTTCTACTCCCACCACCAAAATATTATTGGAACTCTTCAGGTTACAGCATGAAGCAAAATCTCAGCCTCTTATCCTGTCAGGATAGTGTTGCTATACAGTTTGCTTTCTTGATGAAGTTGATTTTAGCTTGCTCTATTTAACTTTGGGTAGGATTAGAAATCCACAAGAAGGCCATTGTTACATCAGCCTGAAAAGGTTGGCATGTTCTCTTTACTCAGTGAGAGCTTTCATGGACTGTTGAGTTCAGTTTTTAAACTATCACATTAACTCCATTCCTTCCATTCATTATTCCGACTTCACCCTTCCTTTCAAGGAACAGTCTCCAGTCCGTGACTTTCTTTGGTGAGAGGTTGGCACATTACAAAACATATTCCCTTTCCACTTGACCAAGAGCATTCTTTGTTATATCTAGTGGAAAAACTTAAACTGGCATTAACCATCAGTGGATTGGATCTCTGCTCATGCTGGCATTTTTATTTTTACCTTTTCATGGAAAGTGAGCATTGCTGGCAAGGCCAGTAGTTATTGCCCAATCCTGATTGCCCATGAGAAGGTGGTGGTGAGTTGCCTCCTTGAATCACAGAAGTCCATGTGGTGTAGGTGCAGAAGGGAATTCCAGGATTTTGACCTAGCAACATTGAATGAACAGTGATTGTAATTCCAAATGAAGATGATGTGTGGCGTAGAGGGGAACTTCCAGGTGGTGCTGTTCCCAAACGCCTGCTCTCCTTGTTCTTCTAGGCAATAGAGGTTGCAGGTTTGAAAGGTGTTATCAAAGGAGGCTTGAGAGTTGGTGCAGTGCATCTTGTACATGGTACACACTGCTGCCACTGTGCGCTGGTGGTGGAGGAAGTAAATGTTTCAGGTGGTGGGTGGGTTGCCGATCAAGCGTCTGCTTTGTCCTGGATGGCGTCAAGCTTCTTGAGTGTTGTTGGAGTTACACTCATCCAGGCAAGTGGAGAGTATTCCATCTGCTGACTTGTGCCTTGTAGATAATGGACAGGTTTTGGAGAGTCAGGAGATGAGTTACTCTCTGCAGAATTCCCAGGTTCTGAACTGCTCTTGTAGCCACAATATTTATATGGCTAATCCAGTTCAGTTACTGGTCAATATTAAGCCCTAGGATTTTGATTGTGGGGGATTCAGCGATGCTAATGCCATTGAATGTCAAGGGACAATGATTAGATTCTCCCTTGTTGAAGATGGTCATTGCCTGGCACTTGTGTGGCGCGAATGTTACTTGCCACTTATCAGCCCAAGCCTGAACATTGTCCAGGTCTTGGTGCATTTGGACACAGACTGCTTCATTGACTAGTCTGTGGGACAGCTCTCCCAATTAACATCCCTAGATGTTAGTGAGGACAACTTTCCAGGGTCGACTGAGCAGGGTGTGCCTTTGTTGTTTCCAGTATCTAGGTCAATGCAGGGTGGTCCATCTGCATTCTGTAGCAGTTCAATACAACTAAGTAGATTGCTAGGCCATTTCAGAAGGCAGTGGAGAGTCAACCAAATTGTTATGGGTCTGGAGTCGGGTAGGCCAGATTGAGTAAGGATGGTGGATTTCTTTCCCTGAAGGTCCTTCATGAACCAGATAGGTTTTTAACCACCAACCCAGTCATTTCATGATCATAATTACTGATGCTAGCTTTTTATTTCCAATTTACTCGTCTGTGTTAAGATTTGAACTCTCGTCTCTGCAGCATTAGTCCAGGCCTCTGGATTATTCTCCTGTAACATTTCCCCTGTGCTATCATTAATTTCTCTGGCACGGCTTCTTCAATTACAGGTTAAAGTAAAATCGTTGAGACAAATAACAGAATAAAGCATTTGTGAAAAGGAAGCGCTCAATATTAAGTGTGCTTACTCACAGATACTGTTCTCTTTCCGGAAAATAACCATTTCAGAAGCCATCAGTTCCTCAGCATTCCTTACGTTGATGTGTATAAGGGAGGGGGAGGGAAGTTTCTCTTGTAGGGATTTCTCTTTCTATTATTACTATTGTTTGACACTATATTTGGATGAAGGGTTAAACTGGTCTGAAGTAAAATAATTAGTTATCTTTGGATGAAACGTGATGTTTATATTCTGATTTTAAACTTTAAAATCCTTTATTATTAATATTAATTAGGGGAAGGTGGTGGTGTAGTGGTATTGACACTGGACTAGTCGTCCAGAGACCCAGGGTAATGCTCTGGGGGCCTGGGTTTGAAACCCACCATGGCAGATGGTGAAACTTGAATTCGATAAAAATCTGGAATTAGAAGTCTAATGATGACCATGAAACCATTGTTGATTGTCATAAAAACCCACCTGGTTCACTTCATCCATTGCAGGCCCTTTAGGGAGGAAATCTGCTGTCCTTACCTGGTCTGACCTACATGTGACACCAGACCCACAGCAATGTGTTTGACTCTTAAATGCCCTCTGAAATGGAATGGAACCGGACCAGCTAGCATCAACCTAGACACTGAACACAACGGCAAACTTGGCCCTGCAAAATTCTCCTTAGTAACATCTGGGGGCTAGTGCGAAAATTGGGAAAGTGGTCTCATAGACTAGTTAAGCAACAGCCTGACATAGTCATACTCACGAATCATACCTTACAGACAATGTCCCAGACACGGCTATCAACATCCCTGGGTATGTCCTGTCCCACTGGCAGGAAAGAGCCAGCAGAGTCAGCAGCACAGTGTTGTGCAGTCGGAAGGGAGTTGCCCTGGGAGTCCTCAATATCGACTCCAGACCCCATAAAGTCTCATGACATCAGATCAAACAGAAGCAAGGAAACCTCCTGCTGATTAGCACATACCACCCCCTCCCCCTTCAGCTGATGAGTCAGTACTCCTTCATGTCAAACACCACTTGGAGGAAGCACTGAGGATGGCAAGTGCGCAGAATGTACTCACGGTAGGGGACTTCAGTGTCCATCACCAAGAGTGGCTCAGTAGCACTACTAAAGACTGAACTGGCCTAGTCCTAAAGGACATAGCTGCTAGACTGGGTCTGCGGCAGGTTGTGAGGGAACCAACAAGAGGGAAAACATACTTGACCCCATCCTCACCAACCTTCCTGCCACATGCATCTGTACTTGACAGTATCGGTAGGAGTGACCACCGCATTGCCCTTGTGGAGACAAAGTCCCATCTTCACAGTGAGGATATCCTCTGTCACATTGTGTGGCACTACCACCGTGCTAAGCGAGATAGATTTTGTACAGGTCTAGAAACTCAGGACTGAGCAACCATTATGCACTGTGGACTATCAGCAGCAGTAGAATTGTACTTAAAAATCTGTATCTTCATGGCTCGGCATATCCCCCTCTCTAACATCACCAACAAGCCAGGGGATCAACCCTGGTTCGATGAAGAGTGTATACCAGGAGCAGCACCAGGCATGCCTAAAAATGAGGTGTCAACCTGGTGAAACTACAACATAGGACTACTTGAGTGCCAAACAGCATAAGCAGCAAGTGATAGGCAGAACTAAGCAATCCCACAACCAATGGATCAGATCCAAGCCCTGCAGTCCTGTCATAATGGTGGTGGACATTTAAACAACTCACTGGAGGAGGAAATATCCCCACCCTCAGTGAGGAGGGAGCCCAGCACATCAAGGCAAAAGGTAAGCCTGAAGGATTTGCAACAATCTTTAGCCAGAAATGCTGAGTGCATGATCCATCTTGGCCTCCTCCGGAGGTCCCCAGCATCACAGATGCCAGACTTTAGCCAATTCGATTCACTTCTCGTGATATCAAGAAACTGTTGAAGGCACTGGATACTGCAAAGGCTATGGGCCCTGACAATATTCCAGTAACAGTACTGAAGAGTTATGCTCCAGAACTTGCTGCACCCCAACCAATTTGTTCTGGTATAGCTACGACATTGGCATCTACCCAGCAAAGTGGAAAATTGCCCACATATGTCCTGTACACAAAACATAGGATGTTGCCAACCTGGCCAGTTACAGCCCCATTAGTCTACTCTTGATCATCTGTAAAGTAATGGAAGGGGTCATCAAGAGGGCTATTAAGCAACACTTGCTTAGCAATAACCTGCTCACTGACGCTCAGTTTGGGTTCCACCAGGGTCACTCAGCGCCTGACCTCATTACAGCCTTGGTTCAAACATGGACAAAAGAGCTGAACTTCAGCGGTGAGGTGAGAGTGACTGCCCTTGACATCATGGCAGCATTTGACTGAATGTGGCATCAACGAGCCCTAGCAAAACTGGAGTCAGAGTCGGGGAGTCAGGGTAGTGGAAATCTCTGCTGGTTGGAGTCATAGATTCAAGATAAGTGGCAGAAGGTGTGGGGGGGACATGAGGAAGAACTTTTTTATGCAGAGGGTAGTGGGTGTCTGGAATTCGCTGCCCAAGTTGGCGATAGAAGCAGAAACTTTAAAATCTTTTAAAAAGTACCTGGACCTGCACCTAAAGTGCTGTAAGCTGCAGGGCTATAGGCCGGGTGCAGGAAGGTGGGATTAGAAAGGGCACCTGGGTGTCCTCGGGCTGGCATGGACAAGATGGGCCGAATAGCCTCCTTCTGTGCTGTAACTTTTCTATGGTTCTATACCTCGCACAAAGGAAAATGGTTGTGGTTGTTGGAGGTCAGTCATCTTGGTTCCAAGACATCACTACAGGAGTTCCTGAGGGTATTGTCCTCAGCCCAACCACCTTCAGCTGCTTCAACAATGACCTTCCTTCCATCATAAGGTCAGAAGTGAGGATGATGATTGCACAATGTTCAGCACTATTCATGGCTCCTCAGATACTGAAGCAGTCCATATCCAAATGCAGCAAGACGTGGACAATATCCAGGCTTGGGCTGAGAAGTGGCAAGTAACATTTGCACCACACAAGTGTCAGGCAATGCTCATCTTCAACAAGAGAGAATCTAACCTCACTTCTGATCTTATGATAGAAGAAACATCATTGATGAAACAGCTGAAGATGGTTGGGCCTAGGACATAACCCTGAGGAACTCCTGCAGTGATGACCCGGAACTGAGATGATTGACCATCACCCCTTGACATTTAATGACATTACCATCACTGAATCCCCCACTATCAACATCCTGGGGGTTACCATTGACCAGAAAATGAACTGGACTAGCCACAAATACTGTGGCTGTAAGAGCAGGTCAGAGGCTAGGAGTCCTGCGGCGAGTAACTCACCTCCTGACTCCCCAAGCCTGTCCACCATCTACAAGGCACAAGTCAGGAGTGTGATGGATTACTCCCCACTTGCCTGGATGAGTGCAGCTCCAATAGCACTCAAGAAGCATGACACCATCCAAGACAAAGCAGCCCACTTTATTGGCACCGTATACATAAACATTCACTCCCTCTAACACCAATGCACAGTGGCAGCAGTGTGTACATCTACAAGATGCACCGCAGGAACTCACCAAGCTTACTTAGACAGCACCTTCCAACACACAACCGGTACCATCTTGAAGGACAAAGGCAGCAGATATATGGAAACACCACCATCTGGAAGTAAGTACCCCTCCAAGCCACTCACCATCCTGACATAGAAATATATCACTGTTCCTTCACTGTCACTGGGTCAAAATCCTGGAACTCCCTCCCTAACAGCATTGTAGGTGTACCTACACTACATGGACTGCAGCGGTTCAAGAAGACAGCTCACCACACCACCTTCTCTAGGGCAATTAGGGGGTGGACAATGAGTGCTGGCCCAGCCAGCTCACATCCCATGAACAAATTATAAAAACTGTGTAATACTCCTGTGGATCAAACATTTGAACCTGTTTTTGACCCATTATAGGTTCGCCAGAACAGGCTGTACTTGACATTTTGATTCTTTGATCTTAGACCTCAATAATATTTTTTTCTTTGCTGTAGGCTCCTCTTCCACCAGGACGGTCGACTTCAGTCACGGGAGCTTGAGCAGTCTTGACAGCCTGGATTTGCGGACTGAAAGGACCAGAGCAAACTTTCAGCCTAAAGCCTCCACAGGTTCTGAGCTACTGAGCAAGATCAGGGCAACCGGGCATCCAGAGTCCTATTTAGCAGTAAATCAGGAGGAGTGGCTTGCTCTGCGAGCGGACAGGAATAGGCGCTGGAAAGTTCTTCACTTGCCCTGTATGAATAAAACTGCAGAGCAGTGAGCTGTCAGTGCTGTTTCGGTTTATAAATTGGAACTGTTGATCCATGGGATTGCATTACAGCAAAGCACTTTAATGTAATTTTTTTATTTTTCAGTTAAATTTCTTACCCAATTGAAGGCCTTGAGCAAATTGAACTTGAAGAAGGGTTACATTTCCTATATAATTGACCCAAATTCAGGGGATAGTCTTAAGCTGCCTTGTAGCTCTGAAACATTAACACTATGAAAGCTGATGGCCAACCCCAAAAAAACTCCTTTGTGAATGGACTTTCATATAGTTTTGCAAGGCAAAAGTATAGATATTATTCATTTTTTTACCATTTGTGTGTGTATGAAAGAACTCTTTATACTATATTGAAAACCAGTGTTTTTTGACTCAAGAAGTGTACTACATAAATCATTTATCATATTTTTAAAAACACTGAACTGTAATGGGCCACCTTTACCAAAGTTCTTATCTTTGGGTGATTTATACTGCCTCCAAAAATTGTTTGTAATGTTGCAACTTGGCAGATGCCTGGTATGACTGAAATTTTTTTGGGTCAGGCAAAAGAACCTGTAAACAATACATAATGAGTGCCTGTCTTTAATTATCTTTCCTATAGAAGATTTTGTATTCAGATCACATCCATTAAAAAAATATAATACTTTTCTCTTTGCATTAAGTCCTAACTCATTTTGACGTTATCCAACCTTGGCCCTTCGAATTTTTCTCTCCTTTCTGGAGGGCACTGATTGATGTTGGATCCAGTTTCAGTGACAGCAGCTGAATTCCCTTAACCTTGTCCAACACCCATTCTTCTTACATGTGTAGCACTTACAACTATTTGGGGGTGTGGGTGGGGAGGTAGGTAAAGAGTCAAGTTAAGTCCTGTCCTCATCAGATTTTCATATGCAAGGTTATTGATGGTGATCAGGGGCGGAGATGACTTCTGAGTCCCAACCCCAAATCGGTGTGGAAACTAATGCATCGCGATTTTGTTATGCAAAGTGCTTAATTGGCCAGGAGTTGCATTCACTGCCCAATTAGTGGCGGTGGATGTGGGAATGAGGTGGGACAAGGCAGAAGTGGGCCCAATTTTTCTCACAAGTCTGTTGGACTTGTTATTCCTTAAAGTTCCAAAAGAGATGTCATATTGTCATTTGCACGTTTACTACATAAGCACTTGAAAATGGCAATCATAACAACCCCAAGCAATTAAATTTCAAGAATATGTGGTGGTATATGTGTAAAGTTTATCAATAGATAAATGGAGTGCCATATGCTACAAATAGATGGATATAATGAAAATATAGAATTTTCACTTCTGTAGGTTGGTTGGAAAGGAACCTTCTGCCTGATACCATAAATCCATCACTGAAGTGCACCATTCTAACCACCACTTATACCTCAAGCACACATAAGAAATAGGAGCGGTAGGCCATTCACCACTTCATCCTGTTCCGTCATTCATTGTGGTCATGGCTGATCTTCCACTTAAACACCATTTTCCTGCAGTATCCCCATATCCCTTGATGTTTTTAATATGTAGAAATCTATCCATCTCAGCCTTGAATATACTCAACGACTGAGCCTACACAGCCCTCAGGGGTGGGAATTCCAATGGTTCAGCACTCCCTGAGTGAAGAAATTCCTCCTCATCTCAGTCCTAAATGGCCTGCCCCTTATTCTGAGACTGTGTCCCCTGGTTCTAGACCCCGCCCAGCGAGGGGAAACATCCTTTCTGCATCTACCCTGTCAAGCCCGGTAAGAATTTTGTATGTTTGAATGAGATCACCTCTCATTCTTCTAAACACCAGAGAATAAAGGCCCAGTCTATTTAATCTCTCCTCATAGGACAATCCCTCCATCCCAGGGATTAGTTTGGTGAACCTTCATTGCACTCCTATGGCAGGTCCATCTTTCCTTAGTTAAGGAGACCAAAGCTGCACACAATACTCCAGGTGCGGTGTCACCTTGGTTCTATATAATTGCAGTAAGACATCTTTCCTCCTATACTCAAATCCTCTGCAATAAAGGCTAACATACCATTTGCCTTCATAATTGCTTGCTGTACTGCATGTTAGCTTTCAATGATTCATGAGCAAGGACATACAAGTACCTTTGAAGTTCAACACATCCCAGCATTTCACCATTTAAGAAATACTCTATGGGAAGAATTTCAACAATGTCGGGTGGGCTCAGCGGGGGCGGTCAGGAAGCCGACTGCCACCTGGAATCGGGGCCGGAAGGCAATTTCATGCTGGCGGACCAATTAAGGCCCACCCAGCATGAAACGTGAGCAGCAGCACTCAGCACTGCCTGTGGGGGTGGTGGGGGGAGTGCGAGCCAGGTGAGCGCACCCTTCATAATCTCCCAGAGGCACAGAGCTGCCTCGGGGAGATTAAATGTTGTTTAAAAAAAAAATAAAAATGTAATGAAACATGTCCCCTCAGGGACATGATCAGGGACGTGCTATTAATTAAGCATTAAAATTTTTATTTTATTTTTATTTGCCTTAGGAAACCTCATCCAGCACGTGGATGAGGTTTTCTAAGAAGCGCAAAGGCTGCTTGGCCTTTTCACCTGCCCACCAACTGCAAGGCTGGACGGGCAGTAAAAATTCAAGTGAATTGATCATTTAATGGCCTTAACAGATATGAAATATCAACACTCGCCCGACGTCAACGCGCATCATTTTACGCTTGAGCAGGTCGGGCGCGCGCCTGCCCACCGAGCTAAAAACGTGACCCTGTATTTCTGATTTTAACTACCAAAGTGGATAACCCCATGTTCCTCCATATTGGGAAGGCAGTGGAATAGTGGCATTGTCGCTGGACTAGTAATCAAGAGACCCAGGGTAATGCTCTGGGGACTAGGTTCGAATCCTGTCATGGCAGATGGTGGAATTTTAATTGAATAAAATCTGGAATTAAAAGTCTAATGATGACCATTGTCGATTGTTTTAAAGACCCACCTGATTCACTAATGTCCCTTAGGGAAGGAAATCTGCTGTCCTTACCTGGTCTGGCCTACACGTGACTCCAGACCTACAGCAATGTGGTTAACTCTTAAATGCAAGGGCAATAAATGCTGGCCTAGCCCGCGATGCCCACATCCCATGAATTAATTTTAAAAACTGCCAAATTTTTGCCCACTCGCTTAGCCTCTCCAAATCCCCTTGAAGGGTCTTTGTATCCTCCTCACAACTCACACTTCCACCTAGTTTTGTGTCATCTGCAAACTTGGAAATGTCACATTTAATCCCCACATCCAAAACGTTGATATAGGTTGTGAATAGCTGGGTTCTAAGCAATTATCCTTGCAGTACCCTACTAGTCACAGCCTGCCAACCTGAAAATGACCCACTTATTCCGACTCGGTTTTCTGTCTGTTAACCAGTTCTCAATGCGTGCCAGTATATTCCCTCCAATCCCATCCTAATTTTGTTTACTAACCTCTTGTGTGAGAGAAAAGGGAAGAACTTTTAGAACAGAGGTGAGGAGAAACTTCTTTAGCCAGAGAGTGGTGAATCTATGGAATTCATTGCCACAGAAGGCTGTGGAGGCCAGGTCACTGAGTGTATTTAAGACCAAGATAGATAGGTTCTTGATTGGTAAGGGGATTAAAGGTTACAGGGAGAAGGCGGGAGAATGAGGTTGAGAAACTTATCAGCCATGATTGAATGGCGGAGCAGACTCGATGGGCCAAATGGCCTGATTTCTGCTCCTATGTCTTAGATCCAAAGACTCTACTTCCACCGCCTTTTGAGGAAGAGAATTCCGACGACATTCTACCCTCTGAGAGAAAAAATTTCTCCTCACCTTTGTCTTAAATTGGCGACTCCATATTTTTAAACAGTGACCTCTAGTCTAGGGTCAGACTCTGTGACATGAAAAGGGAAGAAAAATGTTAAATTCCTCCCCTCCCACCATCATCACATGCACAAAAGTCTAGCATTGATTCTTTCCAGAGTCAATATTTTTGTCAAGATGGTAGTTTTTTTGCAATGGAATATTATTTGATTCAAGTATATGGTAATTAAATGGGATATTTTCAGTATCCACAAGTTCACTGTAAAGGGGCTGGTGTTTAAGTTGCAGTGAATGAACTATCGTGGAAATTACTGTTTTATAACACATCAAAGATGGAAACTAAAAAAAAATGCTTATTGTTTCCTTCGGGATTGTTTCCGAGGAAGCCTATTCAATAGGTTAGCCATTTGTTCATTCAAATATTGGGAGAAGTGTTCCCAGGCCCATGGAGGCAGAGAGCTGAGAAAGTCAGGGAGAAAAGTCATGGGGCAGTTTCCCAACATGGGAAACATGGTCTCCTCCTGCTTTTCCCAGGGGTGGCAGCTTGTGCAC
Organism: Cetorhinus maximus; assembly: GCF_964194155.1. Classification (NCBI taxonomy): domain Eukaryota; kingdom Metazoa; phylum Chordata; class Chondrichthyes; order Lamniformes; family Cetorhinidae; genus Cetorhinus; species Cetorhinus maximus. The sequence goes on from NC_135879.1 coordinate 218,158,746, forward strand.
ACTGTTGGCAGCCTGCCCAGCAATAGTGGGAAACCAATTGATCTTGTTAATGAGGCAATAACTAGCAATTTTCCCATGGCAATGGCATTTTACCAGTTCCTGGAACTCGTTTACTCAGAGGTGAGTGCACAGCGAGAGATCATTGAGACCAGAAACTGACATGCACTCAGTACCATTAAGGGGGAAAGTGGGAAGGTTAAGGTCAGCCACAGCCAGAGACTTACCATTACAGGTGAGGCTCATTGAGATTACTACTACTGAGAAAGAAATTGCTGAAGCCTCCTACAGCATAATTTGCCAACTCAAAGGGGCTACAGAGCCTTGTGTAATTGAAGCTCCACAGGGACATCGGTTCCACCTATCCTGAGGCCGGCGGACCAGTGAGGAGGAGCAAGACCCACCTCATAGCCAGACCTCTTGGTGCAGCAGTGCCTCCAAATGTTGCAGCTCTCACGGCGTGTGGCTAGAGAGTTCTGTGCCCATTTGGAGGATGGTCTGAGGGCAGAAGGAGGGGTGACCACCATTGTCCGTGGGAGAGAAGCTGAGTGCGGCACTGAATTTCTTAACATCCTCATTATTCCGGGGATCAGTTGCTGACAACTGCAGGATCTCAGAATCTGCTGCCCATAACTGCAACTTTCAATTGGCAGATGCCTTGTATGCAGAGGCAATGAACCACATCAGGTCAGAAACAGATGCGGCACACCCAGGGCTGACAGTTTTCACCCCCATGGCAAGATTTCCTCAGGTGCACTCTATGATAGACTATACTCGTGTACCCATGATGACTCTATCAGACCAGCCAGGTGTATTTGGGAATAAGGGTTTCCAGTTCTTCAACGTGTGGCTGGGAAGCAACTACTGCAAAAAGATCCTGCAAGTGTGCGTTAGGTTTTCGAGTAGCTGTCAGATTGAGACAATCTTGAGTGCCTCTGCTCTTCAGCCCACCGTACAGCCTCTGTGGTTGACTCCTGGATGTCAAGGGGTATCAACTGAAGATGTAGTGAATAACACCAGTGCAGAACCCCTCTAGAGAGGTGCACATTAGATATAATTGTAGCCATTTGGCAACTATGGCAACCATTGGGATTGCTGAAATGCAGTGCTTTGACAACTTGGGGACACCCTCCAATAGGGCCCTTCAAGGGTGTCTTTTACAATGGTACTGTCCTGTGTTCTGAACAATTTGGTGCGACAGAGAAGAGTGGAACTAGCGCTGGAAGCGGGGGATGACCGCTCAGCATCCATAGAGAAGGAGGAGGAAGACGATGATCACTGAGTGGAGCATGCCCATCCAAAGGTCTCACTGATGTCTGTGCCCTTTAACATACATGTTAGGGAAACCATAAGATGTAGGAGCAGAAGTAGGCCATTCAGCCCATCGAGTCTGCTCCACCATTCAATGAGATCATGGCTGATCTGATAATCCTCAACTCCACTTTCCTGCCTTTTCCCCATAACCCTTGATTCCCTTACTGATTTAAATCTGTCTATCTCAGCCTTGAATATACTTAACAACCCAACCTCTACTGCCCTCTGTGGTAAAGAATTCCACAGATTGACCACCCTCTGAGGGAAGAAATTCCTCATCTCTGTCTTAAATGGATGACCCCATACTCAGATTATGCCCTCTGGTCCTAGACTCTCCCGCAATGGGAAACAACCTCTCAGCATCTACCCTGTCAAGCCCTCTAAGAATCTTATATGTTTCAATAAGGTCGCCTCTTATTCTTCTAAATTCCAATGAATACAGGCCCAACCTACTCAACCTCTGCTCATAAGAAAATGCCTCCACCCCAGGATCAACCTAATGAACCTCCTCTGGACTGCCTCCAATGCCAGTATAACTTTCCTTAGATAAGGGACCAAAACTGTTCACAGTATTCTCGGTGTGGTCTAACAACTAGCGCCTTGTATAGTTTTAGCAAGACTTCCCTATTTCTATACTCCATTCCCTTTGAAATAAAGGCCAACATTCCATTTGCCTATCCTATTACCTGCTGAACTTGTATGCTAGCTTTTTGGGATTCATGCACGAGGACCCCCAAATCCCTCTGTGCTGCAGCCTTCTGCAGTCTTTTTCCATCTAAATAATATTCAGCTCCTCTATTCTTCCTACAAAAGTGCATAACCTCACATTTCCCCACATTAGATTTCATCTGCCAAGTTGTTTGCCCATTTACTTAACTTGTCTATATCGGTCTGTAGACTCTTTGCACCTATTTTTGTGTCATCTGCAAACTTGGCGATTCACTTCCCTCATCCAAGTCATTTATATATATTTTAAATAATTGTGGCCCCAGCACTGATCCCTGTGGCACTCCACAGGTTTCCATCCTGAAAATGCCCCCTTATCCCAACTCTGTCTTCTATTAGTTAGCCAATCCTCTATCCATGCTAATATACTACCCCCAAAACCATGGGCTCTTACCTTATTAAGTAGCCTTATGTGCAGTACCTTATCGAACGTCTTTTGGAAATCCAAATAAATTACATCTACTGGTTCCCCTTTATCTATCCTGCTTGTTACCTCCTCAAAGAATTCTAATAAATTTGTCAGGCATGATTTCCCTTTCAAGAAGCCATGTTGTCTCTGCTTGGTTATATTATGCATTTCTAAATGCTCTGCTATTACATCCTTTATAATAGACTCTAATGTTTTCCCAATAACAGATGTTAAGCTAACTGGCCTATAGTTACCTGTTTTTTTTTGTCTCCCTCCCTTTTTGAATAAGGGTGTTACATTGGCCGTTCTCCAACCCTCTGGGACTTTTCCAGAATTTAAGGATTCTTGGAAGATAGTAATCAGTGCATCCACTATCTCTGTAGCTACTTCCTTTAATATCCTAGGATGCAACCCATCAGGTCCAGGGGACTTATCAGACTTTAGCCCCATTAGTTTCCCTAGTGATAGTGACTTTTTCTCTAGTGATAGTTATTGTATTTATTTCCTCCCCACCTTTTGCCCTCTGATTATTTAATATTTTTGGAATGCTATTAGTGTCTTCTACCATGAAGCCTGATGCAAAGCATTTATTCAACTCCTCTGCCATTTCCTGGTTCCCCATTATTATTTCCCCAGCCTCATTCCCTGAGGCCCAAGATGCCATCATCCAAGCAAGTTCACCTGAGTGCGGAGCTTTCTACACTGCACTCTTGGCAGCCGAGCTCCTGTGGCATCAATTGTGGCTGCAAATACAAGCCCATCGCAACATACACACCTCCTTGCTTTCAGGCTTCCCAAGTCGCTTCCTCTTCCACTTTAACACTGCAAGCCACAAATTCCTCTCCACCTAGGCCTCTCCTCATGGTCAATATGCAATGGGGCATTATAGACACTCCATGCTTCTGGATAATTCAAAAAAAGGTGCAAGGCTTGAGCATACTCCTTTTGTCTGCAGAAAAAGATCCCTGCGTATGAATGCATATTGTTTCTAGCAAGCGAAAATGAGCTTGATCAGTTATCGTTGCTTTCTCCAGGGCATCACCTCAACCACTCAGTCAACCTGCTAACCAATCATAATTGGCCATAATAATAACATCAAAGATTTTTGTATGGGAAAAGTAACTTCTAAAGACAAGTGGAAACAATGGGATTTACAGATCAAAAAGGAAGAAATATATTTAAAGAAGGATGAAAGGCTATGTGGGGTGTGACCACGTGAGATCTTGAATGGTTACTGTGTGAAACAGACTTGGGGAAAATGCCTCTAGCCACCCTACAGAAGTTTCCTGTTCCAATAACCAAAGTTGTGTTCAAAGCCTTTTGAAGTCCATTGACCAGTGGGTGCTTGTGGTAAAATTGCTGGATAACTTTATAAATTTGGTATCAATTTGGACTGTTGTCTTAAAGGAGGTGTGTACTTGGGAGTCTGGTTAAGTAGAAATTTTGGGAACTGCTATAACTGTAATCTTGTGTGTGTTCAAGTTTGTTCTTTTGTTAATGAATGTTTTAATTTAATCTTTAAAATCTCTAAAGGTGGTAGTGGATTCATTACCGCACAAACCTTCTCATTAAAAATACAAATTGTAAAATCGTTGTTATAGTGTGGCCAAGTTCCCCTTGTGAATTTGGTCAGCCTGGCAAAATGCTTTACCATAACACTTGTCAGCCTGCAGCTCCATCAGTTTTCAGCACTACTTCCCGAGTGATTGTAATTTCACCAAATTCCACTCTCCCTTCCACCTCCTAATTTATAGCTATTACTGAATTGTTTTTTTGTATCCTCCATAGTGAAGGCAGAAGCAAAATAGTTGTTCATTTCATTCGCCATTTCCTTATTATCCACTATTAACTCCCCACTGTTACTCTAGAGGACCAACACTCACTTTACTTACTCTTTTCCTCTTTAATACCTGTAGAAACTCTTGCTTTCAGTTTTAACATTTCTAGCTAGCTTCCTCTCATACTCTAATTTCTTTCTCCTGATTAACCTTTTAGTCATTCTCGGCCGTTCTTTATATTCTAACCAATCATCTGTCCTGCAATTCAATTTTGTGCAGTTATATATTTTTTCCTTAAGTTTGATGCTTTCCTTAACTTCTTTAGTTAACTACAGATGATGGGTCCTCCCCTTAGAATTTTTCTTTAGAGTAGGATTCTGAATTCTGAAATATCCCCTTAAATGTCTGCCACTGCTTCTCTATTGATCGGTCCTCTAGCCTAGTTTCCCAGTTCACTTCAGCTAGCTCAGGTTTCATGCCCACATAGTCGCCCTTATTTAAGTTTAAAATATTAGCCTTAGACCCACTCTTCTCCTTCCCAAACTGGATGTAAAATTCAACCATATTGTGGTCGCTGCTCCCTGGGGGTATCTTCACTCTGAGGTCATTAATTAATCCTGTCACATTACACAATACCAAGTCTAATATAACCCGCTCTCTGGTTGGTTCCAGAGCATGCTGTTCTAAAAGAAAGCTATCTTGAAAGCATTCTATGGACTCCTCAGCCAGGCTACTACTGCCAGTCTGAATTTTCCAGTTTATATGTAGATTAAAATCACCCATGATTATCCCTTTATCACAAGCACCCAATATTTCTTCTTGTATACTTTGTCCTAGATTGTGGTTAGTATTAGGGGGCCTATAGACCAGTCCCAGTCGTGACTTCTTTCCCCTATTTTTCCTCATCTCTACCCAAACCGATTCTACTTCCTGATCTCTTGAACCAAGGTCATCTCTAACTATTGCACCAATTCCATCTTTGATCAACAGTGCTACCCCTCTCCCTAGCTTCCTATTCTTCTTGAATATCATATATCCCTTAATATTCAGGACCCAATCCTTGTCCCCCTGCAGCCACATCTCCATAATGGCTATCAGATCATATTTATTTACTTCAATGTGCACTGTCAATTCATTTACTTTGTTATGAACGCTACGTGCATTCAGATACAGAGCCTTTAGTTTTGTAACATATAGTCTTGATTATTGGTGTATTCTTAGGTTTTATCTCTGTCCCTACCTGCTATTCTGTCCCTCATTTCCCATATTACTATTTTGCTCTCCTGCATTGAATCTATCCATTGGTTTGCCACATCTACACAAGCTTGATCCCTCACCCCTTTTGTTTAGTTTAAAGCCCTCTCAACTTCCCTAGTTATGTGACTTGCAAGAACACACATCCCAACACAATTCAGGTGTAGACCGTCCCAAAGGTACAGCCCCCACTTTCCCCAGTACTGATGCCAGTGCCCCACAAATGGAACCCACTTCTCCCACACCAGTCTTGGAGCCATGCATTTATCTCTCTAATCTTATTTTCCCTATGCCAATGTGCACGTGGGTCAGGTAATAATCCAGAGATTATTGTCTTTGAGGTTTTGTTTCTTAATTTGGCTAATGTGGTTCCGCTATTTAAGAAGGGTTGCAGAGATAAGCCAGGGAACTACAGGCCAGCGAGTCTCACGTCAGTGGTAGGGAAACTATTGGAGAAAATTCTGAAGGAGAGAATCTATCTCCATTTGGAGAGGCAAGGTTTGATCAGGGATAGTCAGCATGGCTTTGTCAGAGGGAGGTCATGCCTAACAGATTTGATTGAATTTTTTGAGGAGGTGACCAGGTGTGTAGATGAGGGTAGTGCATTTGATGTATTTTATATGGATTTCAGCAAAGCCTTTGACAAAGTCCCACATGGGAGACTTATAAAGAAGACAAATGCACATGGGACACAGGGTAATTTGATAAGGTGGATTCAAAATTGGCTTAGTTGTAGGAGGCAGAGGGTGATGACAGAAAGATGCTTTAGTGATTGGAAGCCAGTGTCCAGTGGTGTACCACAGGGATCTGTGCTGGGTCCCCTATTATTTGCCATTTATATAAACAACATAGATGACTATGTGGGGGGTAGGATTAGTAAGCTTGCAGATGACACAAAGATTGGATGGGTGGTTAACAGTGAGGTTGAGTGTCTTAGGCTACAGGCAGGGCAGATAAGTGGCAGATGGAATTTAACCCTGAAAAGTGTGAGGTGATACACTTTGGAAGGAGTAATTTGACAAGGAAGTATTCAATGAACGGCATGACACTAGGAAGTTCTGAGGAACAAAGGGACCTTGGCGTGTGTGTCCATAGATCTCTGAAGGCAGAGCGGCATGTAAGTGGGGTGGTGAAAAAGGCATATGGGACACATCCTTTATCAATCGAGGCATAGATTACAAAAGTAGAGAGGTCATGTTGAATTTGTATAGAACCTTGGTGAGGCCACAGCTGGAGTACTGTGTGCAGTTCTGGTCACCACATTATAAGGGTGTGATTGCATTGGAGGGGGTGCAGAGGAGATTCACCAGGATGTTGCCTGGGATGAAACATTTAAGTTATGAAGAGAGGTTGGATAGAGTTGGGTTGTTTTCTTTGGAGTGGAGAAGACTGAGAAGTGACCTGATCATCGTGTACAAGATTATGAGGGACATGGACAGGGTGGATAGGAAGTAGCTGTTCCCCTTAGTTGAAGGGTCAGTCATGAGGGGACACAAGTTCAAGGTGAGGGGCAGAAGGTTTAGGGGGGGATATGAGGAAAAGCTTTTTTACCCAGAGGGTGGTGACGGTCTGGAATGCGCTGCCTGGGAGGGTGGTGGAGGCGGGTTGTCTCACATCCTTTAAAAAGTACCTGGATGAGCATTTGGCACATCATAACGTTCAAGGCTATGGGCCAAGTGCTGGTAAATGGGATTAGGTAAGTAGGTCAGGTGTTTCTCACGTGTCGGTGCAGACTTGATGGGCCGAAGGGCCTCTTCTGCACTGTGTGATTTTGTGATTCTGTGATTGGCACCTAGCTTCTCACACTCAATATACAGAACCTACTTCCTTGTCCTGCCTATGTCATTGGTACCTACATGGACCATGACAACTGGATCCTTCCCCTCCCACTGCAAGTTTCGCTCCAGCCCAGAGGAGATGTCCTGAACCCTAGCACCAGGCAGTCAACACAGCCTTCTAGATTCTCGCTCTTTGCTGCAGAGAACAGTGTCAGTCCCCCTCACTATACTGTCCCCTAATAACAGTACATTCTCATTTGCTCCCCCCGCTTGAATGGCCTCCTGTACATGGTGCCATGGCCAGCCTGCTCACCCACCTTGCAGACTTCGCTTTCATCCACACAGGTTGTGAGCACCTCAAACCTGTTTGACAATTGCAAAGCCTGAGGCTGCTCCACTACTGTCTGCTTGGTCCCATCAAAGACAGTCACATCCTCCTGGACCTCACTGCTGACCAATACAGATGACCCTTTGCTAAGAGGCGTGACCGTCTTCTGGAACAAAGTGTCCAGGTATTTCTCCCCCTCCCTTATGTTGTGCAGTGTCTGCAGTTTGACTTCCAGGTCAATAATCCTGATCCGGAATTCCCCTAGCTGCTTACACTTTCTGCATGGATCACCTTGGCACCCAAAACTCCCATTTTCCACAGCTGCAATGTAACACCTGTCCTGCCATTGTTTCTTATGTTATTTAGTTAACTTAATTTAATTACTCACTTAATTAACTTAGAAAGTTCCTGTGTATACTACACCTCTTTCCCCATGCACCGAATTCCCACGTGAATCTAATTCGCTACTCACTCAGTCTTCATCTCCCTCCGGCCTAATCGTCTGTCTCCTCACACACCCCTTAATGACCATATGGTTTGAAAAGCCTGTCTCTTTTATAGACCTCTGATGAGTCACTAGCTAGTTTAGCTTCCTGCTACAGTAATTAATACCACTTGAACCAACTGCATTCAGGTAATTGACAGATAACTGCCACTCCATGCAGTTCTCCATTTAACAAGCTAACCTAACTTGCTTGACAATTAGCACTATGTCAGATCTTGATCTTTTATCTATAGTTAAAACCTGAAGAGGATTTACCAGAACTTACTACGTGAATCTAAGTTGCAACTCACTCAGTCTCCATCTCACACATTTTGGTTGTACTTCATAAGATTATCTAACTTCAGGATTATGCTCTGTGTAATAGAAATATGGATTAAATCAACATATTAATTAATACCTGATGGTCTAAAAATATAATCAGTTGATGTTGTTACAACCGCAGACGATGTTATTCATTTAACAAGCCAAATCCAAGAGGGAAACTTGTCTTAATGATCATAACTTTTTTTAATTTTGAAAATGAGGGAAAAACTACCAATTCCAGCAGCATAGAATCCCAGTAACACTTCTTAGATTTTAAAATTAGATGATCTATTAACAACAAGAAAAATAAAACTTTCGAGTCCATATGACTCTTCTTCAGAGCTAAAGACAGTTAAACAGTCTTACAAAACATTCCCCAAAAAACCCACTTGGTTAAAACACACAACTAAACTACTTGGCAACAGCTCCCTTATAGATTTTAACCATAAAAATCCAGTAATATTACCCAAGGCAAAAACTGCTGCTACTTTAATAAAGTATACCGCTTGATTTCTCACTCTCTTTCACTCTGCTGTGGAACTGAAGGAAGTTCAGAAACAGCGTTCTGAAAACAAAGACTTTTCTGGCTTGAAACTGGATGACTGCTTCAAATTCACAACTTTTCTCAGCACAGAGATGGTCTCAGGACATCTCCCCCATATAACCAATACAACTCAAGCAAACATCTTTTCTTAAATATCCTTTCCCCTTTGACCATTGTTCTAAGCACCTCTTTAAATTCAATTTTTCCAAAATATAAAAATTTTTCATGTCTTCCGATCGCCTCCACTTTTGGGTCAAATAAAATTTAATAATGGTCCCTTGTTTACCTGTGAAACCTTTGTAAGTTGTAAAAGTCCCTTGTCACTTCTAAGCTCCCGTTGAAATTTAATAGCTGAAAAGTCTAGTTCCTCCTTATCTTACAATGCAAATTTCAAACCCAACCTATTTACTTGTACATTCAACTTCACCATAGCCTCATTACAAGTGTATGCATTTAGCAACTTTGCCTTTCATCTCTCAGTTTCCACAGACAAGTTGTCTTTACTAACTTTACTAATGTTCTATAGGGAAGGAAATCTGTTGTCTTTACCTGGTCTGGCCTACATGTGACTCCAGACCCACAGCAATACACTCTTAAATACTCTCTGAACAAGGGCAATTAGGAATGGGCAATAAATGCTGGCCAAGCTAGTGACAACCCGATCCCAGGAACAAATATAAAAACAAATTTTCCCCCAGTTTAATTACACCACTCACAGCCTTCTTTACAGAATACTACCATATTCAACAAAATATTTTAAAAATATCATCCAGCTTCACAGATATCCTATTACAGAACATATCCCTTAAGAAGCCTTTATTGGTTTCTACTCATCTAATTAATTTGGCGCTCCTTGAATATGCACAACCATTAAAAACTGTGTATTTAAAAAAAGTTAAGCATTTTTGCAAACATGCTTTTTTGAAAAATTATATAAGGCTCTTATCAAGAATGGCTTTATGACCAAAGACATCCCTTAAATTGCTCTCATCAGGTGATCAAGTTCAAAGATCAGCACTGATTAATGGTGCTGCCATTTTTATTCTAGCGGATGTGCATTTTGTCGTCGCCAAAATATTACTGGCCAAGAAGTAGTTTCCATATTACTATTCTGAAAAGCTGCATAGGAATGTTACACAGTATAACTGGCCATGGAGAGACACAGTCAACTAATAGTCAAGAGATTGTGGCTTTAGGTTGGTGTGTGCCTGATTCAGGGAAGCATTCCAATGTATCATTTCCATTTACTCATATTATACAGAAGTCCTTATTGAGGCATATGCCTGATCCAAGCATAACATTCCTGAACAAATTAATTATGAGTCTGCAGTCTCTGAATCTGGATACGTTGCTTAGTAGTTAGAAGCAACTGACTCAAGAGTTTTTTTAAACCTGGAACTCCCTTATTTTTGCAGAATCTGGAACGACTTTTTTTCATACACATCTACACTTAGTATGGAAAACTTTCACTGGATTTCTTCCACCTTTTTTTAGTGCCATAGTGAGACCCAGTGGAACATACAACAGGTTGAGATGGGCAAAAACATTTCTTGTTCCAGAACTTAATAATAAAGGACAGCATATGCTGTATCACAGTCTAAGTTACGAGCAATGTTTTGACCAATATATTTTAAAGGAGACACAGATAGTAATGTAAAGCAGAGGAAGTTGCAAAGGCTGTGCTAAGAGTCAGGAAATAGAATTAGTTTTGGATTGCACTTGCAAAGAAGCCAGCACAGGCATAAAGAGACAAGTGGTTTCCTGTACTATGAATTTCTATGATTCCAGGATAAACCCCCCAGTTGCATCATGAATAATGACAGTAGATTGTGGGCAGAATGTTCCAATAGCAATGCCAAATTCACTGGGGTCATTTGCCAAGTTACATGCTGGCAACTGAGAAACCTATCTGCTGCTAGACCATCTCAGGAAACTGTGGCCTCCTGCTGATATATAATTGAGAAATAACCTCCAATGACTTCACAGTAGGAGCAGTTCCACATAAGGGGCAGCATTTAATGCAGCCAATGGGGTTTCACTTACTGGCCGAAGAGCTGGTGAGAGCCCCATGTCACCTCCTTTGGGGAAAGCTTGCTGTTATTATGTGCCTCCCAGCACTTAAGTGGCCAGCGGCAGGATTTCCCAGAATCAAGGGCACCAATCAGAGGCGGGAACCTGTCCATTGCAGGCAGTGCCAGCGGGAGCAGTGGCAGCTGCTGGCAATGCACCCAAGGAGAGGATCAGAATTGTAACATCATCCTGCTCTCTTCCGTCTGTCGATGGAGAAGACTGAAGGTGAGCAGGGAACCCCCTTGAATATGCTGGGTAAATTATTAAGGTAATTAAAAAGAATTAAGGAGTACTTTAGCTCTCAATTCTGGATTTCTCAGCCAGGGAACCTGTTTTCCTACCTGCCAACAACCATCTAGGGTCACCGAAGGAAGAACTTCTTAAGTGAAACTGACGAGCTGAAAAGTCTTTGATCAGTTACACTGAAGATCTCCATCTATAAGCAAGTGAAAGGTTGCTGATTGCAGCACTTCTTTTCTCAGAGAGTGCTATCGTTGCTTGACAGATGATTATAAACTTATTGGAAAGCGCTTCACTTGTCTTGCACTCGTTCCACTTCCCTTCACGGCGGCCTCAGAGTTATTCATTGTGTTCTATGTTGCACACCTGCTGAGAGACAAGTGGAGAAGAAGCGCCACTGCCAGTGGCTCCAGCAGCAGCAGGAGCAGCACCAGCAACAGCACCAGCTGCCCTTTCCTCAGACCTATGTCCCTCCACAGGACAGAGGAGATGGCTGCTGAGATCCAGCCAGAAGGAGGAGAGGCCCTCAACAAAGAGTCTAAGGGCACAGGCTCAGCAGCCTTGACATGACTGGGCATCAGTGCCTCAGGAGGCTCAGCCTCTCATGGCAGGTAAAGGTAAATTATGCCTGACTAACCTGATTGAATTCTTTGATGAGGTAACAGTGAAGGCTGATCTAACTAGTGCTGTAAATGTATCTATGGATATTCAGAAGGCGTTTGAAAAAATGCCGCACAGGAGTCTTATTAAGAAGATGGAAGCCTACGGAAGTAAAGGGAAAATGGTGGTATGGATATAAAATTGGCTCAGTGACAGGAAGCAAAAGGTGGTCACAGATAAATAGTTTTTCTGACTAGAAGGTGGTTTGCAATGGTTTTCCCCAAGGGTTAGTTTTGGGCCCAGTAGTCTGAGCAATTTTTATAAAGAACCCAGACTCGGTTTTAGGAAGCAGTATTCTAACGTTTTCAAATGATATGAATCTTGGCAAAGTAGTGGATCATGTTAACCTTCCTATAATGAGGCACCCAGAACTGTATACAATACTCCAGCTGATGTCTAATGAGTGTCTTATATAAATTCAGCATAACCTCCTTGCTCTTGTACTCTATGTCCCTATTAATAAAGCCCAGGATACTATATGCTTTATTAACTGCTCTCTCCACCTATCCTGCCACCTTCAATGATCTATGCACATATACACCCAGATCTTTCTGCTCCTGCACTCCCTTCAAAATTTCACCCCTTATTTTGTATTGTCTGTCCACATTCTTCCTACCAAAATGCATCACCTCACACTTCTCCACATTGAACTTCATCTGCCACCTGTCTGCCCACTCCACCAACTTGTCTATGTCCTTTTGAAATTCTACACTGTCCTCCTTGCAGTTTACAACACTCCCAAGCTTCATATCATCCGCAGACTTTGAAATTGTCCCCTGCACACCAAGACTTAGATCATTAATATATATCAGGAAAAGCAAGAGTCCCAATACCGATGCCTGGGGAACTCCACTACAAACCTTCCTCCAGTCTGAAAAATATCCATTGACCATTACTCTCTGCTTCCTATTTTTCAGCCAATTTTGTATCCACATTGCTACTATTGGCTCTGTATCAAATGTCTTTTGAAGGTCCATGTACACCACATCAACAGCATTACCCTCATTGACGTTTGCTGTTATCCCTTCAAAAAACTTCAGCAAGTTAGTTAAACACAATTTCGACTTTAGAAATCCACTCTGGCTCTTCCTCATAAACCAATGCTTTTGGAATATGTCTTCCTATCAAACATAATATGGAAAGTCAGTATTTTATAAATAGCACAATATTGAAAAGTGTATAATAACAGAGAGACCTTGAGGTCCATTTACACAAATCCTTAAATCTGGATAAGTTGATAAGGTGGTTAAAAAAGCATATGAGTTACTTGGGTTTACAAATCAGGGAATAGAGTATAAAAGCAGAGATCACGCTCTGGAACTTTATAAATACAGCGTCAGCTGGAGTACTGTAGACCACACTTCAGGAGAGAAAAGGGTATAATAGAATGGGTACACAGCAGGTTGAGCAGCATGTTACCAGGTATAAGGTACTTCAGTTATGAGGAGAAATTGGAAAAGTTAGGACTGTTATTAGAACTGAGAAGATTAAGTGGTGACCTAATAGAGGTTTTCAAGATGATCATAAATGAGGAAACAAATTTCTCTCTAGCATGTGGGACAATAATTGGAGGTCATAGATCCAAAATCAAGAGGAGAGATGAGGAGAAATTTTTCACTTAGAGAGCTGTCAGGAACTGGAATGCTTTCCCTCAAAAAGTGGAGGAAGCTAATTGCGTAAATAATTTTAAAAGTGAATTGAACAGGTACAGGGGATGAGAAACTTAAAGGGTGGCAGACAAAAAATGGGAATGTGAAACTGAGCATGACTGCTCTTTCGAAGAGCCAGCACAGGCAATGCGTGCTGAATGACCTCCTTCTATGTTGTAAGATTCTTTACTTGCAGACCAATGCACTGTCAGTGGTCAGGATGTATTTTTTATGCAGTAAACTTCTGTGCCTGCCGCAACTATGCAAAACCAAAGGGTGACTACTGGGCAATAAGTGCTATCCACTGGCGACATTGCTTAAGACTCAAGTTAACAACCCAGGCACATGTGTGCAACAGGAAAACAAGAGAGCTATGCTGCCACAAGCAACTGATAGAGCAGACCTTTGGCATCCTGAAGGGACCATTCCACTGCCAGGAAAGCTCTGGAGGAGCTCTGCAGTCCTCAGCTGAGCCACGAGCAAATTGGCATAAGGTAAATAAGATCAGGGAGTTCAGTGGAAGGCTCAAAGGTTGGTGTGGGAAAAATAGGTTTCAATTCATAGGGCACCAACACTAGTACTTAGGAAAGATGCTTTCTTTCACTTGAACTGTGCTGGGGACAGTGTCTGAGCGAATTGAAAATCTAGAGCTGGAGAGAGGGCCCTAAACTACACAGCGATGGCGGAGGGTTCAGGTAAGGGGAAATTTAGAAATTTAAAGAAAAAGGACAAGGCAATAGTGCAGGATAGCATTATGAGTAATGATAACCAGAATGTGAAAGGAAGCAACAGAGTTTACAGACATAAGAATACACAAGCAAATAAGGTCCGAGTAGGTGAAAATGGTAAAAGGAGAGAATTAAAGGCTCTTTATCTGAAGGCATACAGTGTTCATAACAAGATGGGTAAATTGATAGCACAAATAGAAATAAATGGGTATGATATGACAGCCATTGAACATGTGTGGTTGCAAGGTGACCAAGGCTGGGAACTGTACATTGAAGGGTATTTGACATTTTGAAATGATAGGAAGAAAGGAAAAGGAGGTGGGGTAGTTCTGTTAGTAAAGGACGAGATCAATACAGTAGTGCAAAATGATCTTATCTTGGAAGATAAAGATGCAGAATCAGTTTGGGTGAAGATAAGAAATGGCAAGGAAAGAAGCCACCGATGGGTGTAGTTTATAATTCCCCTAACAGTAGCTACATTATAGGATGAAGTGCAGATCAAGAAATAACGGGGGCTTGAAAGAATGGCACTGCAATCATCATGAGTGGTTTAAATCTTCATATAGATTAGACAAATCAAGCTGGTAAGGAAAATTTAAGGACAAGTTCACAGAGTGTATTTAGGACAGTTTCTTCAAACAGTACATTCTGGAACCAACCAGGGAACAGGCTATTTTGGATCTTGTAATATGGAATGACACATGATTAATTAATGATCTCATAGCAAAGGATCCTCAAAGGAAGAGTGATCATTACATAATAGAATTTCACATTCAGTTTGAACATGAGAAACTTGGGCCTGAATCTAGTGTCTTAAACTTAAATAAAGGCAATAACAAAAGTATGAAGACAGAGTTGGCTAAAGTGGACTCAGAAAACAGGCTAAAAGTTAAGATGGTAGAGAAGCAGTACAGACATTTAAGGGGATACTTCCTAATTCTCAAAAAAGATATATTCCATTGAGAAAAAAAAGATATGGGAAGGATGAATTGCCCATGACTAAGGAAGTTCAGGATGAAATTGAAAGAAAAGGCATACTCACTTGATTTGCCCCCCATCCAGCACCTTAAACATTCAGTCCCTCCACCACTGATGCACAGTGGCAGCAGTGTGTACCATCTACAAGATGCACTGCAGCAACTCACCAATAGTTCTTTGACAGCATTTTCCAAACCCATAACCTCTAACACCTAGAAGTAAAAGAGCAGCAGATGCAAGGGAACACCACCACCTGCGAGTTCCCCTCCAAATCACTCACCATCCTGACTTGGAACTATATCGCCATTCCTTCACTGTCACTGGGTCAAAATCATGGACCTCCCTTCCTAACAGCACTATGGGTGTACCTACACCACATGGACTGCAGCAGTTCGAGAAGGTGGATCACAACCACTTTCTCAAGGGCAATTAGGGATGGGCAAAAAATGCTGGCTTAGCCAGCGACGCCCACATCTCATGCACAAATAAATAAGCAAAACAATGTTGTGAAGATTAGTGGTAGGCCAGAAGATTGAGAAAACATTAGAAACCTACAAAGAGTGACTAAAAAAAATAGAGGGGCAAATTAGCATATGAGAGCAAACTAGCAAGAAATATAAAAACAGATAGTAAGAGCCTCTATAAGTATTTAAGAAGGAAGAGAGTAGCTAAAGTAAATGTTGATCCCTAAGAGGATGAGACTGGGAATTACGGGAATTATTAAAAAGGGGAAACAAGGAAATGGCAGAAACTTTGAACAAGTGTTTTGTATCTGTCTTCACAGTAGAAGACAATAATAACATCACAATAATAGTAGAAAATCAAGGGCCAAAGGGAAAGGTGGAACTTAAAACAATCACTATCACTCGAGAAAAAGTACTATTGCACATGCATTGGTTATGATCTTCCAAAATTCCCCAGTTTCTGTAAAGTCCCAATGGATTGAAATACTGCAAAAAAGGAGGGAAACAGGATGCAGGAAACTATAGGTCGGTTAGCCTAACATCTGTCACTGGGAAAATACCAGGGTACATTATTAAGGAAGTAGTAGCATGCATTTAGAAAATCTTAATACAATCACGCAGCGTCAACATGGTTTTATGAAAGGGAAATTGTGTCTTTGAGGAAGTAACAAGGAGGGTGGATAAAGCAGCTGTAATGTATTTTGATTTCCAAAAGGCATCTGATAAAGGGCTACTACACACAATAGGAGCTAATGGGATTGGGATTATTTTTATTTGTTCATGGGATGTGGGTGTTGCTGTTGCTGTCTCAGCCAGCATTTATTACCCATCCCTAATTGCCCTAATTCAAAGGGCATTTAAGAGTCACCCACATTGCTGTGGGATCTGGAGTCACATGTAGGCCAGACCAGGTAAGGATGGCAGAGACTTTTTACAACAATCGACAGTGTTTTCATGTTCATTATTAGACTTTTAGGGCAGAGTTCTCCCTTTGGCGAGTGGGGGCGGGGCCCGCACGCCGACACATAAACTGATGCACGGTGAGGCTGGGCGGGCATCCCGACGTCACCCCAGGTCATTTAGATTTTCAGTTCGGCAGACGCGCAGCCGATTCGGCTGTGCACCCACCGAACTGACAAAGACCTATTAAGGCCATCAATTAAAAACAATCAACTGAGCTACTTGTCCAACCTTAAGGTTGACGGACGGGCGAAGAGCCCAGGCAGCCTTCAGAAAAAACATGAAACCTCATCCACGGGCAGGATGAGGGTTTTAAAATTTGTATAAAATGTTTAAATAAAATAAATTGACATGTCCCAGCTTATGTGACAGTGTCACATGAGGGGACACGTCAGGGATAGTTTTTTCTGCCTTTGATGAACTTTTGAATCTTGAGCGGATCTCCCTGAGGCAAAGTGCTGCCTCAGGGAGATCTGCACGCTCTTTAGCACGCATGAGCGGAAGAGCGCACTCCCAGCTCAGGGAATCCCCCGCCCCGCCCACACAGGGAGCACACAGCGCTTCCGGCCGGACATCACATGAAATGGTGGCACTGATCCGGGGGCACCGATCGGGAACCCGCCTGCTCGCGCCTGCTCCAGCACAATCCCCCTGTTGGTGTTGGGGTGGGGGGGAGGGGAATGCTGCCCTTAATTCCAGATTTTTTAATGAAATCAGATCCCAAAATCTGCCATGGTGGGATTCAAACCTGGGTTCCCAGAGCATTATCCGAGGTCTCTGGATTACCAGTCCAATGACAATACCGCTATACCACCACCTACCCATGTTAGCAGGTATAGAGATTTTTAAAATTATTCATTCACGGGATGTGGGATTCGCTGGCTGGGCCAGCATTTATTGCCCATCCCTAGTTTCCCTTTATGAAGGTTATGGTGAGCTGCCTTTTTGAAACACTGCAGTCCATGTGGTGTAGGTACACCCACAGTGCTTTTAGGAAGGGAGTTCCAAGATTTTGACCCAGCAACAGTGAAGGAACGGCAATATATTTCCAAGTCAGGATGGTGAGTGACTTGGAGGTGGTGTTTCCATCTATCTGCTGTCCTTGTCCTTCTAGATTGTAGTGGTCGTGGGTTTGGAAGGTGCCGTCTGAGGAGCCTAGGTGAATTCCTGCAGTGCATCTCGTAGATGGTACACATGGTTGCTGTGTGTGGCTGTGGTGGAGGGAGTGAAAGTTGGTGGATGTGGTGCCAATCAAGCGGAGTGCTTTGTCCTGGACGGTGTTCAGCTTGTCCAGTGTTGTGGGAGCTGCACTCATTCAGGCAAGTGGGGAATATTCCATCACACTCCTGACTTGTGCCTTGCCTGGTGGACAGGCTTTGGGGAATAAGGAGGTGAGTTACTCGTTGCACGATTCCTAGCCTCTGACCTGCTCTTGTAGCCACAGTATTTATATGGCTAGTCCAGTTCAGTTTCTGGTCAATGGTAACCCCAGGCTGTTGATAATGGGGTATTCAGTGATGGTAATGCCATTGAAAATCAAGGGGCGATGGTTGGATTCTCTCTTGTTGGAGATGGTCATTGCCTGACAGTTGCCTGGCGTGAATGTTACTTGTCACTTGTCAGCCCAAGCTTGGATATTGTCCAGGTCTTGCTGCATTTGGACATGGACTGCTTCAGTATCTGAGGAGTTCCGAATGGTGCCAAACATTGTGTCATCATCAGCGAACATCCCCATTTCTGACCTTATGATGGAAGGAAGGTCATTGATGAAGCAGCTGAAGATGGTTGGGCCTAGGACACTACTCTAAGAAACTCCTGCAGTGATGTCCTGGAGCTGAGGTGACTGACCTCCAACAATCACAACCAAAAGCACAATCCTTTGTGCTAGATGTGACTCCAACCAGCGGAGAGTTTTACCCTGATTCCAATTGACTCCAGTTTTTGTTAGGGCTCCTTGATGACACTCTCTGTCAAATGCGGCCTTGATATCAAGGGTAGTCACTCTCACCTCTTTCTAACTAACTTAACTAAATAACAGGAAACAAAGGCCTGAATTTTTGTAACGGTGAGCCTCTCTGTCATTATGAAAATGGCTGCGGAGCCCTGGATCTGGAAGCCTCTGCCCCCAAATATGGCAGCTACCACTTTCACAGGGATGGAAGGCGGGTGGGTTCTACGTTGCACAGCCATGGTTCACAGAGGCAGCTGCCCATATAAAACAGCAGCTGCCTCCAGTCACGTCAGATTTTTGTCAGCGAGGAAAGGGAAACATGACCTGTGCAGATTAGACCTTGTAGGAGCAGCTTTAAACTTTGCAGAGTTGCTTGGATATGTGGGATCGCCTTTTGAGGAGATAAGCGGCCTTTTGGATACGATCCTGGGACAGCATTGGGAGAGGTCAGGTGAGACGAGATGAGAGGAGATGGTGGTAATGTCACTGAATTGGTAATCAAGAGGGTCAGGGAGATGCAATGGGGACGTGGGTTCAAATCCCACCAGGGCAGCTGCTGGACTTTAAATTCAAATAATACATCTGGAACTGAAAGCTGGTCTCAGTAATGGTGCCAATGAAGTTACCATTTACTGTCGTTAAAAACCCATCTAGTTCACAAACATCCTTTAGGGAAGGAAATCTTCCATCCTTACCTGGCCTGGCCTACCTGTGACTCCCCTTGCACAGCAATGTGGTTGACTCTTAACTGCCCTCTGAAATGGCCTAGCAATCCACTCAGTTCAACCCCAATTAGGGAGGGGCAACCAACGCTGGCCTTGTCAGCGATGCCCATAAAAATATAAAGAAAAAAAAACCTTTGGGAGAGGTAAGGTGCCCTTTGAGATTGTTAAAAGTTAACATGAATGTGCATTAAAAAGTGCACTGCCAAGCTCAATGGAGCTGTTAAAGGAACATTCAAATGGTACTGTGAAGACATTTAAAACTCCTCTTTAAATATTTGGAAAAAAAAACTGCCTGCAGTGTTTAAAAAAACATCACCGCTTGCTATTTCACCCTGTCTGTTGACATAAACCTGAGGGTTCTCATTGTTGTATTAGTGCTGGCTGACTGATTTCACAACATTCCATTATCATAGTGGGGTGCCTCAGTTCACAGTTTGATTGACAGCTCCAAGTGCTTAGAGGCTCTTTGATGTGAGCCAATGAATTAAAATGCTTGCTTTTATAAGGAAGTTAAATGCAATGAATGGTGATTTTATCAATTAGAGTGCTTCTTTTGGAAATAGTGAATTCTTCAACAGACACTTAATAAATAGTTCTTTGGTAATATAGAACTTGAGTATTGCTGAAAAAAGAGACTTTTTTATGAAAGCTTTTCATTTTGCACTCATCAGGATAATTCACAATAAAATGCCAACGTTCAGGGAAACAGCATATTTATATTGTATGAGAAGAGAGTGCTGATTGGTTGACAAGTTGACTCTGACTGGTAGTAGCGTTGGCATGGAAATTGTACCAGTTGATTGTGACCGACAGTTAACTGCCAAGCACTGTTTGAAATTTAAACCAGGCAGCTTGACTCTGATTGGTCAAGACATTACCCTCGGGAACAAATTAGTGAATGGCTATCACATATTTTGTTTAGCTGAAAGAGGCTCAATGTTTGTACATGTTCTTTCTGTCTGCAAAGAACAGGACCATGTGTACTAATATATGTAGCTTGCAGTACATGCAAATGCACCATACTGTGAGCCCGACTGACGATCTTAAACTGGTTGTCAGCATATTTTTTAGTACACTGAGGATTACTTGGCAAATATTGTCCAATTGCAGCATCTAATATTGGACACTGTGTTTTGAGGTTTGCAAGCATGGGCTGGTTGGGTTCAATCTGTACTTTGCCCATTGTGGGTGCGACGGGTAAGGGCTGGTGAGCTGGTTTATGCTTAACTGTTTTTTAAAACTACCACATAGTGCCAGCGCACCGAGGTAGGCCTTCCACCCAGCCCGCCTCTGCACCTGGCAGCCTCCACACGTAAGACCATGAGACCATAAGACGTAGGAGCAGAAGTATGCCATTCGGCCCATCGAGTCTGCTCTGCCATTCAATGAGAACATGGCTGATCTGATAATCCTCAACTCCGCTTTCCTGCCTTTTCCCCATAACCTTTGATTCACTTACTGATTAAAAATCTGTCTATCTCAGACTTGAATATACTTAACGATCCAACCTCTACAGCCCTCTGTGGTAAATAGTTCCACATACTGACTACACTCTGAGGGAAGAAATTCCTCCTCATCCCTGTTTTAAATGGGCGCCACCTTACTTTGAAATTATGTCCCCTGGTCCTAGACTCTCCCACAATGGGAAACAACCTCTCAGCATCTACCCTGTTAAGCCCCCTAAGAATCTTATATGTTTCAATAAGGTTGCCTCTCATTCTTCTAAACTCCAATGGGTACAGGCCCAATTTACTCAACCTCTCCTCATAAGAAAATCCCTCCATACCCGGGATCAGCCTAGTGAACCTTCTCTGGACTGCCTCCAATGCCAATATATCCTTCCTTAGATAAGGGGACCAAAATTGTTCACAGTATTCTAGGTGTGGTCTAACTAGTGCCTTGTATAGTTTTAGCAAGACATCCCTATTTTTATACTCCATTCCCTTTGAAATAAAGGCCAACGTTCCATTTGCCTTATGTTAGCTTTTTGAGATTAATGCACGAGGACCCCCAAATCCCTCTGTGCTGCAGCTTTATTCAGTCTTTCTCCGTTTAAATAATATTCAGCTCCTCTGTTCTTCCTGCCAAAATGCATAGCCTCACATTTTCCCACATTATATTCCATCTGCCACATTGTTGCCCACTCACTTAACCTGTCTCTATCCCTCTGTAGACTCTGTCATCCTCACCACTTGACTTCCCATCTATTTTTGTGTCATCTGCAAACTTGGTGATAGTACATTCACTTCCCTCATCCAAGTCATTAATATATATTGTAAATAATTGTGGCCCCAGCACTGATCCCTGTGGCACTCCACTAGTTACAGGTTGCCATCCTGAAAATGCTCCCCCCCACTCCCTCCCACCCCACCCGTATCCCAGCTCTCTGTCATCTATTAGTTAGCCAATCCTCTATCCATGCTAGTATACTACCCCCAACACCATGGGCTCTTATCTTATTGAGTAGCCTTATGTATGGTACCTTATCGAAAGCCTTTGGAAATCCAAATAAATTACATCTACTGGTTCCCTTTTATCTATCCTGGTTGTTACCTCCTCAAAGAATTCTAATAAATTTGTCAGGCATGATTTACCCTTCATGAAGCCATACTGACTCTGCTTGATCAGATTATGTATTTCTAAATGCTCTGCTATTACATCCTTTATAATAGACTCCAACATTTTCCCAATGACAAATGTTAAGCTAACTGGCCTATAGTTCCTGTTTTTTGTCTCCCACCCCTTTTGAATAATGATGTTACATGGCAGTTTTCCAATCCTCTGGGACTTTTCCAGAATCTAAGGACTCTTGGAAGATTACTACCTGTGCATCCACTTTTGCTGTAGCTATTTCCTTTAATATCCTTGGATGTAACCCAAGTCCAGGTGACTTATTGACCCTTAGCTCCATTAGTTTCCCTAGTGCTTGTTCTCTAGTCATAGTTGTTGTATTTATTTTCTCCCTCACTTTTGCCCTGTGATTATTTAGTATTTATGGTACCCTATTAGTGTCTTCTACTGCGAAGACTGAAGCAAAGTATTTATTCAACTCTTCTGCCATTTCTTGGTTCCCCATTATTATTTCCCCAGCCTCATTCTCTAAGGGGCCTATATTGACTTTGGCCTCTCTCTTCCTTTTTATATATTTAAAGAAGCTCTTACTATCCATTTTTATATTTTACCTTCAAAGTTTATTTTCTCCCTGTTTATTATTTTTTTGGTCATCTTCTGTTGGTTTTTAAAACTTTCCAATCCTCTGGTGTATCATTAATCTTTGCCACTTGGTATGCTTTTTCTTTCCTTTTGATACTATCCTTTACTTCCTTGGTTAACCATGGTTGTTTCAGCCCCCTCCTACAATCCTTCTTCCTCACTTGAATATATCTTTGTTGTGAGTCATGAACTATTTTCTTAAACGTCTGCCATTGTTCATCAACTGTCATTTCTGTTAAACTCCTTTCCCAGTCCACTCCAGCCAACTCTGCCCTCATTTCTTTGTAATTACCCTTATTTAAGTTTAGCACAGATGGTTCTGAACTAAGTTTCTCACTCTCAAATTGAATGCTAAATGCCACCATGTTATGGTCACTGTTTCCTCGGGGATCTTGTACCCTGAGATCGTTTATTAAACCTGCCTCATTACACATTACCAGATCCAAAATAGCCTGATCCCTGGCTGGATCTACAACACATTGTTCCAGGAAACTGTCCCGAATACATTCTATGAATTCTTGCTCGTGGCTACCTCTGCCAATTTGATTTTCCCATTCTACATGGAGATGAATGTCACCCATGATTAATATACTGCCCTTTTTACATGCCCTCATTATTTCCTGATTTATTCTCTGTCCGACAGCATAGCTACTGTTAGGGGACTTATAGACTACTCCCACCAGTGTCTTCTTCCCCTTGTTATTTTTTTACCTCCACTCATATGGATTCTATACTTTCCGATCCAAGATCATTCCTTGCTATCGTACTTATTCCATCTCATACTAACAAAGCTACCCCAAGACCCTTTCCTTCTTGCCTGTCCTTTCGAAAAGTCTCATACCCCTGAATATTAAGTTCCCAGCTTTGACCTCCTTGTAACCATGTCTCCCTAATGGCTATAGGATCATACCCATTAATTTCTATTTGTGCCGTTAATTCATTTATTTTGTTCCGAATACTACGTGCAATTAAGTAAAGAGCCACTAATTTTGCCTTTTTACCATTTTCCCCCCTTTGACCCTATTTGCTGCTGTTTTTTTTTATGTTTGTACACTTTATCCCTTCCTGTCACACTCTGGGTATCATTATCTAAGTATAATGATATGGCGGCATTACAGGGCCCTGCAATGCCACCATATCCTTTTGCTTTGTAAGCCTACTTATTCCCTCTTCAGAACCCTCCCCCCCCATTTGGTTTAATTTACTTGTTCTGGCATCCCATGCCATGAATCCCATTTTCACCCACACCCTCGGACCGAAAAGCTGACCTTCCAGGGCAGTTTCTCCTGGGTTGGGTTTGCAGAGCCAGGAAAAGTTCCAACTCTGCGTTCCTGACCCGGGAGTGAAAATTCAGGCCAAAGAATCAGGATACATGGATCACTTTCCGTTTGACAAACTGTATCTAGTGGGTTGCCACAGGGATCAATGCTGGGGCCTCAAATATTTACAAATTTTTCACCACAGCCTGGACAAGATATAATTGTTGAATTTCTGAAATGAAGGGGCTACAAGGATGGGGTTGTGTTGAGGGGAGAGGAGTGGGTAAGAAGTGCATTCTTGCACCATCTGGAGCTTGTAAGTCAGAAGAAAGTTAGGGTTCAGGGAGAAGTTGGATGTGAAAACAACAATGAGGATATCACCACCTGCGGAAAATAAAAGCTCATGTTGTCGAGGGTAACATGGTGGCATGGATAGAAATTGGCCAGCTAACAGGAAACAGAGAGTTGGCATACATCTTTCTGGTTGGCAGGATTGGTGTGCCACAGGGATCAGTGCTGTAGCCTCAACTTCTTACAATTTATATCAATGAATTGGATGAAGGGACCGAAGGTATCTTTGCTATATTTGCTGATAACACAAATATGAATTTGGAAAGTAAATTGTGAAGAGGACATAGAAAGCTCAAGTGAATGGGCAAAGATCTGGCAGATGGAGTATAATGTGGGAAAATGTGAGCTTGTCCATTTTGGCAGGAAGAATAAAAAAGAAGCATATTATCTAAATGTTGAGAGATTGCAGAGCTCTGAGATTCAAAGGGATCTGGGTGTCCTGGTGCATGAATCACAAAAGGCTAGTATGCCAGTACAGCAAGTATTTAGGAAAGCTAATATAATGTTATTGTTTATTGCGAGGGGAACTGAATACAGAAGTAGGGAGGTTATGCTTCAGTTCTGCAGGGCACTAGTGAAACCACATCTGGACTATCGTGTACAGCATCGGTCTCCTTATGTAAGGAGATATGTAAGTGCGTTAGAAGCAGTTCAGAGGAGGTTTACTAGACTAATACCAGGAATGGGCAGGTTGTCTCATGAGGAAAGGTTGGACAGACTAAACTTGTATCCGATGGAGTTTAGAAGATAGAACTAGGGGTCACTGGTTAAAAATAAGGGGTCGCTCATTTAAGGCAGAGATGAGGAGAAATTTTTTCTCTCAGAGGGTCATGAGCCTTTGGAACTCTCTTCCTCAAAAGGCAGTGGAAGTAGAGTCTTGGAATATTTTTAAAGCAGAGCCAGATAGATTATTGATAAGCAAGGGGGTGAAAGGTTATCGGAGGTGGGCGGGAATGTGGAGTTGAGGTTACAATCAGATCAGATGGCGGAGCAGGCTCGAGGCACCAAGCGGCCTACGTATGTTCATGGGTTCAATGAATTCAGCCCCTCCTAGTGGCCATCACCTGAACAATGGCCCTTTCCACAATGGCCATAACCATCTTCTCCCTGCCTCTCCCCCTCTGGGTTAGTTCCTGCTGCCTCCATTTGTGGGTCACCTTCTCCTCCAAGAGAGAGGGAAGTGCATCAGTGAGTGTTGTGGAATCTGTTTGAGTGATGTGGCCATCATAGTTGAATGGCTACCTGTGTGTGCAAGCTGTGAGATGTGGGTGTGAGACACGAACAGTGCTGATAGCCAGGTGAAGCATATCAGGGAGGTATGAGCCCTGACCAACATTCCTTTTAATAATTTTTTTGAGTATGCGGGCAATTTCTTTTAATGCATGGCTCCTTTAAATTTTTTTTGTGTGGGCACGGACACACAGCAATTTGACAGGGCTGACTTGTGTGCGGCGATGCAGGGATTTTGGGTTAATGTGTAGCTTCACAGCTGAGAGGGAACATAAGAACGTAAAAATTGGAGCAGGAGTAAACCATACAGCCTCTCGAGCCTACTTCATCATTCAATACAATCATGGCTGAACTTCTGCCTCAACTCCACTTCTGATGAAGAGTCATACGGACTCGAAACGTTAACTCTGTCTTCCTCTCCACAGATGCTGTCAGACCTGCTGAGTTTTTCCAGCAATTTTTGTTCTTGTTTCAGATTTCCAGCATCCGCAGTATTTTGCTTTTATCTTAGAGAATTCCAAAGATTCACAACCCTTTGAGTGAAGAAATTTTTCCTCATCTCAGTCCTAAGTGATCAACCCTTTATCCTGAGACTGTGTTCCCTTGTTCTAGATTCACCAGCCAGGGGAACATTGATCCTTACTGATGACGGTTGGTAAATGAGTAATGGGAGTGCTGTGAAATGAGCAGGGGCTAACCTAGTGATGCATTTGGTAGGATATGGCGTTTCTTGACTACTCATTTGATGTCATTAAACTGGTTCTGGCACTGCATGCTGTTCCTTGGGGAACTCCTGGCATTAATCTCCACAGCTGTCTGTTCCCACTGCTTTCTCAACGTGTGTCTGGAGGACCTCCTGCCACCCTCAGGCCACAGGACATCTCCCTTTCTTTCCGCCCCCTCTACCAAGACTCCGGTGCAGTGTCAGAAAACCTGGTGGCCTGCTCTCTCCTATATGATTAGCTATTCTTCTCTCTTTCTCAGATCAGATTCAGTTACAGAACAATTCCCCTTGCCTGCTGCAGCCACAATTCACCTCCCCTTTAGGGGATGCAGGCTAGCTCGAAGTAGTGTAGGCTTGCTTTAAGTAGTGCATGATAGTAGCCATATTGGACTTCCTGCTGATGCATGTAACCAATGAACTAGGTGCGCTGGCTATGTGAGACAATCATAATTGGTAGGCAGCATGAAGTTGGAGTGTTGCCTGCATTCCACTCAATGGGCAGTGGGTTAATCATACATCCCAATCCCCGTATCTGTTTTCGGGGCTAACCAGTTTATAGCCAGAGAATGGCAGGCCAGTAGCAAGGGCTAACTACAAGGACATCAACCTTAAATCTAGGTGTTGGGGATCATAAACAGAAGATTGAAAGCACCAGTAGGTGTACTCATATCTATATATAGCACTTAGAATTTTGTAATAATTCAGTAGCTCATCTTTTTTAAGTGTATTTCTAATGGTTTCACATTTTTCAGGAGCAGAATTCATTAAGAGTGCTCCCATCCTACATGACAGTCACGTTATGAGTAAAAGCAAAATGAATTATTAATGCCAATTTCTTTTCCAAAAGTCATGTTCTTCCATGGTGACTTTACTTATTACCTTACTAACTCCCATCAGAACTCATAGGAATGCAAATATTTTAGGCTTTATTTGGGTTGCTGTAGAAATGTATAAAACTCATAGAAATGAAGAAATGCATTTAGGGGGATAGTTTTCTCCCCGTTGGAGTGGGGGGGGGTTGTGCGGGGGTGGGCACAGGCGAGTGCACAGCCGATCAGCGCCCGCGAACAGCTGAGCACCAACATTTTATGTGGGCGGGCCAATTAAGCACCCGGAAGCGCTGAGCGAAGGAGTGCAGAAATCTCCCTGAGGCGCAGAGCTACCTCAGGGAGATTAGTTTCACGTGTAAAACATTGAATAAAGGGAGAAAAAAATTTTAAGGACGTGTCCCCTCATGTGAAACTGTCACATGAGCTGGGACATGTCCATTGATGTTAATAAAAATTTTTCCAACACTTTAAAAACGATAATGAAACCTCATCCCGCTCGTGGATGAGGTTCCATGGAAAATGCGAAGGCCTCCTGGTCTCTTCGCCTGCCCGCCAACCTTAAGGTTGAACGGGCAGCTCAGGTCAATGATTTAATTGATTGTTAAATGGCCTTAATAGGTCTTTTACAGCTCAGCGGGCACACAGCCGACTCGGCTGCACGCCCACCGAACTGAAAATCTGAATGACGCGCGGTGACGTCGGGACGCACGCCCAACTTCACCCCGCATCATTTTATGCCTCGGTGAGCGGGCCCCGCCCCCGCTCGCCAAACTGAAGATTCTACCCTAGGATTCATTTCCTGATTGTAAAAAACATCGTTATTTACACTTACCTGCTCAGAAGTTGCATACAAAAGATCAGAGATGAATAAAATAAACCTTATGTGTTATTTATGAAAAATTTAAATCTTTGTTTGTGAATTAAGATGTGATGAATGTCTCTTTTTCTATTAAATATATACCAGTCTGTTGGATTTGTAGTTGAAGAGAAGCAAGATGTTACTTGTCACAGAATTGTCTATGTTTAGTCCTTTTAAATATTTTATCAATACCTAACTTGAATATACTTTCACAATACTCAAAACTTAAACCTTGATACTCTATATACAAAATGTAAGATAGCTCTGGGAATCCCATAGGATGTGCCAAGGGAATGCCTGTCTACCATCCATTCATCATATATAGTGAACTGAACATGTTGTCTATCTCTTTAATCTCCAGACTACATTTTCCTGCCACTTGCCATAGTATTTGAGCATATCAGGATTATTGCCTATCAAACTTGTTTTGACATGCCCTAATGACAAGCCCAGAAGATTCATTGTGGCAGCCTAAAGTGTCAGTATGTCCAGTGCCTCTGTGTCACATTTTGGTTCCCAATCATGTAATGCACCTAGCCATTGTCCCAAAGGGCCATAGGCATATCTCCATCAGAGAGACATTCATGGCTACTCGCAGCTTGAGGGCCATCACTTTGCAAGTGTGGGGTAAAGTGAGGAAGCAGGGCGTCCATGAACTACCACAGCCGGTACAGGGGTTGAATACACGCTGTTGGCGTCGTTCTGCATCACACTTTAGACAACTAGCCAACTGAACTAACTGACACGACCTGGTACATTATTTACCCAGGTTTGTTTAAAAATCTGAGGCCAGCCAGAGATGCATAAACTCAGGTGCTCTGATAGAAATGTTTACAATAATGAAGGGACCAGACTATGCTCATATTAATGGATTATTTCAATTAGATAGGCTCAGGAAGACCAGGAGTCATAGATAGGAATTGTGCGGGGGTAGAACTAAGCTGAATGTCAGCAGGTTCTTCTTTTGCCTGAGGCTAATAAACTCATGGAAAACATTGCCAGTTAGTGTGGTGAGTGCTGTTTGACCTTCAAAGGGTGTTAGGGCATTTCCTGGCTAGGGCAGAGACCATGACAAACAATAAGTTAGTGAAATGCTAATTAATATAAATCATGGTCAATGTGGTCTCCTGGACTAGTCTCAGTGGAACGAAGAGGAAATTTCTATATTTTTCATGGAACCTGCCCCAGAGTTGGGGGATCAGACCTCCCAACATGGGGTCATGAATTGGACCTACTTGCTCCTGCAGCTGCCTCTGATGTACTCCCCATTCTGACTGGAAGCCAAGACTGTCAATCAGGCTGACTTTTGTTTGGGAAATTGTCAGTGAAAAAAGAGGCAGCCTATGTATTTAAAAAGTGTATGTAAAACTCGACAGTGAGAAACCCCAGACTTCTATGTTTCCTTCTGAAATTGCATGCCTGTTAATATCCAGGTCACTGTCTCACACAGTGCAACACTCCCTCAGAACTCCACTGGAGTGTCATCCTAGATAATGTGCTTGACTCTCTGGCGCAGGGCTTGAAGCTAGTGAGTCTGAGGCAGGACAGCTACCACTGAGCCAAAGCTGACACAACAATCCTAAAGTACCTTCTTTGTGTAGGGATCATAAGATTTCTTTTGGGGTCCTTACAATGGCCTTTCTGACATCTTAGGCTGTGGACACATTGGGGAGGAGAGGAGGGGCAGAGGTGGTGGTGGGGGGGGAAGGTTACCCTGGATATACCACCAGTCCATCACATTATAGGGTCTTCCAATGGCCTAATAATCCCTGATGAACATATGAATTAGGAGCAGGAATAGGCCATTTGGCCCCTCGAGCCTGCTCCACTATTCAATAAGCTCATGGTTGGTCTGATTGTGGCCCCAACTCCACATTCCAACTACTCTGATAACCTTTGTCTCCCTTGTTAGTCAAGAATCTATCTACCTCTACCTTAAAAATATTCATTGACTCTGCCTCCTCTGCTCTCTGGGAAAGAGCATTCTAAACACCCTTGACATTCACTGGAGGGGGTG
Source organism: Cetorhinus maximus (assembly GCF_964194155.1). Lineage (NCBI taxonomy): Eukaryota > Metazoa > Chordata > Chondrichthyes > Lamniformes > Cetorhinidae > Cetorhinus > Cetorhinus maximus. The sequence goes on from NC_135879.1 coordinate 218,188,590, forward strand.
CAGAGGAGATTCATCAGGATGTTGCCTGGGATGAAACATTTAAGTTATGAAGAGAGGTTGGATAGACTTGGGTTGTTTTCATTGGAGCAGAGAAGACTGAGGGGCGAACTGATCGAGGTGTACAAGATTATGAGGGGCATGGACAGGGTGGAAACGGAGCAGCAGTTCCCCTTAGTTGAAGGGTCAGTCACAAGGGGGCATAAGTTCAAGGTGAGGGGCAGGAGGTTTAGGGGGGATGTGAGGAAAAACTTTTTTACCCAGAGGGTGGTGACGGTCTGGAATGCGCTGCCTGGGAGGGTGGTGGAGGCGGGTTGCCTCACATCCTTTAAAAAGTACCTGGATGAGCACTTGGCATGTCAAAACATTCAAGGATATGGGCCAAGTGCTGGTAAGTGGGATTAGGTAGGTAGGCCAGGTGTTTCTCACATGTTGGTGCAGACTCGATGGGCCGAAGGGCCTCTTCTGCACTGTGATCCTGTGATTCTGTGACATTTAATGGCATTACCATTGCTGAATCCTCCACTATCAACATCACGGGGTTACCATTGACCAGAAACTGAACTGGACTAACCATATAAATACTGTGGCTACAAGAGCAGGTCAGAGGCCAGGAATCCTGCGGCGAGTGACTCGTCTCCTGTCTCCCGAAAGCCTGTCCACCATTCAGGCACAAGTCAGGAGTGTGATGGAATGTTCTCCACTTGCCTGGATGAGTGCAGCTCCCATAACACTCAAGAAGCTTGACACTGTCCAGGACAAAGCAGCCAGCTTGATTGGCACCCCATCCATAAACATTCACTCCCTCCACCACCAATGCAGAGTGGCACAATATCATCTACAAGATACACTGCAGGAACTCACCAAGGCGCCTTAGACACACCTTCCAAATCCACAACCGTTATCATCTAGAAGGACAAGGGCAGCAGACACATGGGAACACCACCACCTGGAAGTTCCCCTCCAAGCCATTCACCATCCTGACTTGGAAATATATTGCCATTCCTTCACTCTTGCTGGGCCAAAATCCTGGAAGTCCCTTCATAACAGCACTGTGGGTGTACCTACACCACATGGGCTGCAGCAGTTCAAGAAGGCAGCTCACCACCACCTTCTCCAGGACAATTAGGGATGGACAATAAATATTGGCCTAGCCAGCGATGCCCACATCCCGTGAAGGAATAAAAAAGATTCACTACCAATGAGAGAAAAAAGTTCTCCTCATCTTCATCATAAATGGAAGACCCATTGGCCAGGATTTTTCCTATGGCGGGCGGACTGGGCGGGAGCGGACCGTAGTGGGCGGGGAGCTGATTGCCGCCTGCGATCAGCTGCATGCCGCCATTTTACGCAGGTGGGCCAATCAAGGCCTGCCCAGTGTGGCCAGTAATGCTCAGCGCTACCTGTGTGGGCGGGGGGAGGAGGGAGAGTCAGGGCCTGCGCCCTTTTGCGCACATGCGTGCAAAAGAGCGCAGCAACCTCCCTGAGGCACGGAGCTGCCTTGGGGAGATTGAATAGAGAATAAAACATCTTCATAAAAATGTTAAAATTGATTTAAACATGTCCCCTCATGTGACAGTGTCACATGAGCTGGGACATGTTTGTGAAGGTGGGAAAATTAATTTATCGATTTTATAAAAGCTTCAGGAAACCTCCTCCTGCCTGTAGATGAGGTTTCCTGAAAAACGCGAAGGCCGCATGGGCTTTTCGGCTTCTCGCCAAACTTAAGGTTGGACGGGCAGTGTTTGTAACTAGTTCAATTACTTTCTTAATGGCCTTAATAGGTCATACATTTCGGCAGGCGCGCAGCCAACTCCGGCGCCCACCGGCCGAATGAAATATCGCGATGGCGCGCGATGATGTCGGGACGCACGGCAGATGTCATTGCGCGTCATTTTACATGTTGGCGTGTCGGGCCCAACCCGCACGCCGACTGGAAGATTCCGCCCCTTAATTTTAAATTGTGTCCCCTAGTCCTAATCTCTCCCATAAGGGAAACATTCTTTTAACATCCACCTTGTCAAGTCCCCTCAAGATTTTACATATTTCAATAAGATCATCTCCCAATCTTCTAAACCCCAAGGCCCAGCCTCTCCAACCTTTTCTCATAAGATAATTTCCCCCATCCCAGGTATCAGTAGAGTGAACCTTCTCTTTTAACGCATTTATATCCTTCCTTAAATAAGGAGGCCAAAACTGTACACAGTATTCCAGATGTGGTCTCACCAACGCTCTATATAACTGTAGCAAAACATCCCTACTTTTATGTTCCATTCCCCTTGCAAGAAACTACAACATTCCATTTGCCTTCCTAATCACTTGTTATACCTGCGTATGAACTTTTCCTGATTCATGTACCAGGACACCCAGATTGCTCTGTACCTTAGAGTTCTGCAATCTCACTCTATTTAAATAAAAAGCTCCTTTTCTATTTTTGTTTTATTATTCGTTCATGGAACGCGGGTGTCACTGTCTGGGCCAGCATTTATTGCCCATCCCTAATTGCTCTTATTCAGGGGGCATTGAAGAGTCAACCACATTGCTGTGGGTCTGGAGTCACATGTAGGCCAGACCAGGTAAGGACTGCAGATTTCCTTCCCTAAAGGACATTAGTGAACCAGATGGGTTTTTTTTTAACCACAGTCGACAATGGTTTCATGGTTATCATTAGACTTTTAATTCCAGATTTTTATTGAATTTGAATCAGACCTGGATCCCCAGTGCATTACCCTGAGTCTCTGGATTCGCAGTCCAGTGGCAATAACACTATGTCCCCGCCTCCCCTGGACAAGTGGACAAGTTCACATTTTCCCACACTATACTCCATCTGCCAGATTTTTGCCCACTCCTTTAACCTATCTATGTCCCTTTACAATCTCCTTATGTCCTCTTCACAACATTTTTCCTACCTATCTTTGTATCATCAGCAAATTTAGCAACCATACATATGGTCCCTTTATCCAAGTCAGTGATATAAATTGTAAATGTTTGAGGCCCCAGCACTGACCCCTGTGGCACTTCACTCATGACATCTTGCTAACCCAAAGAAGACCCATTTTTCCCACCCTCTGCTTCCTGTTAGCTAACCAATCCTCTGCCCTTAAGCTGAGTTGTGCTGCCCTGTTTACTTTTTGGGGTTATATTATGGAGGCTGTGCCATGAGGTGGTGCTTGCTCCTGAACTATTGATTTCATGAGTGTCCTGGCACATAAATCACATCTTTCTGCTTAGTTCCTTTAGAATAGAAATAGTTGGATTGAGTACAATTTCCATCTGTATAACATATAGTACAACTCCTTTAAATATATTGCATAACATGATATATCAGAATTCCTAGAACTAGTTTGCAAATATAGATTACTTAGGAATTGTCACACTCCTCGGTGATTGCAGCAGTCATTGTTAATGAATTGTAATTGTTTAATAATTCACTACCTCATTTGCTCTGAGGTGGAAAGTATAGGCACTTATACATTGAAGAAGTGTGCTCAATGAGCCTATCATCTTGAATGGTTGTGGCAGAGCAGGGGGCCATCGAGCCTGTCGAACCTGTGCATGCTTTCTGTAAGAGTGTGCTATATTCATGTAATAATTCTGACGACCAATTTTAATAGAAATCCAGGAGAATATTGGGAGGTGGGGTGGGGAGTGGTGGAACTGCTCAATGATGAAGTCCTCTTTTTGCAACAAAACACTGAACCAGCCCTGCAATCTTGCTCTCGCAAACATTCAGATCTCCATTTGAACCCAGTAACCACATAGAAGCTGGTACATGGCTTGGCACATGGAGGCCGCTCTCCTCAGAAAGGTGCATTTGGCAGACTTGTACCTCTTACATAAGAGAGCTATTAAATAATCATACCAATGAGACTTAGAAGCAAGCTTAATACGTTAAAAAAAGTGACTTTGCTTCTTTTGAAGCTGATCCATCCCTTAATTATTGGTTTTAATGCTGGTTAATGTGTTTGAACTATAATGCTTAAACTCAGCAATTAATTTAATATGCTGAATGCATATTAGGGCTAAAAACGTCCAAAGCAGATTGATCACCCAAGCAAATATGTTTCCTCTGAGCACTAATAGTGTGCAAACCCTACTGGCCGTAGTATAGCCCCATCCAGGAATTTTCTGGATTAAGGCAACCACATGTCAGCGTAATCACGTTGCTTAAATGCAATCCATTTAAAGGTCAAAAATAACTCCACTGGCCTATTAACATTTTAAGTGACAGATTATCTGATCATAGGCAGTAAAGCATCTTGAACAATGAAGTGAAAATTTGAAGGCACAGACTCAGATGCTATGTATTTAAGTTGCAAATTTTGTGCTTTAATTATTTTGAAATTATTATCATTACAAGCAACTGCAAGTATTTATTGTTTACTGACCTTTACTGAACACCTAATGAGACAACTCCCATCCCTTTCCTCGGGCACATACAGATTGAGCAGATTACAATTTGAGCAGTGGATAAAACTGAGACAATGGCTATGTTTAACAGTAATTTTGGTTAAGCAGTTATTTTGTTTCCAATGCTGATGATGATGTCTGGACACTAGGTCCTTTAAATGGCAGAGTGGCATCAACATTGGGAGTTCCGTGCATCTGCAACCAACTTCAATGTAATAGTGTCTTTAGATTCATTTAGCACACTTGCCTAGATGAGTGCAGCTCCAACAACACTCAAGAAACTTGACTCCATCCAGGACAAAACTTGATTGGCATCCCTTCCACAAACATTCAGTTCCTCCACCACCGATGAATAGTGGCAGCAGTGTGTACCATCTACAAGATGCACTGCAGCAACTCACCAATGGTCCTTTGACAGCACCTTCCAAACCCACAGCCTCTAACATCTAGAAGTAAAAGAGCAGCAGATGCAAGGGAACACCACCACCTGGAAGTTCCCCTCCAAGCCACTCACCATCCTGACTTGGAAATATATCACGGTTCCTTCATTGTAGCCTTGTCAAAATCCTGGAACTCCCTCCCTAACAGCACTGTGGGCGTACTTACACCACAGGGACTGCAGCGGTTCAAGAAGGCAGCTCACCACCACCTTCTCAAGGGCAATTAGGGATGGGCGATAAATGCTGGCCTAGCAAGCGATGCCCACATCCTGTAAAAATGAATTAAATTAAACACAGTTTGGAATGTAAATCAGGGCTTCATAGTGGTGGTGGGGAAATAACTACACCCATTCCTAAGACAATACAGTTAATGAAGGCTTTAAAGACAAAAAAAGGAAACAAAACTGTAGAATTGCCAAAATTTACAGTACAGAAGAAGGCCAATTGGCCCACCATGTCTATGCCAGTTGAAACAGATCTATCCAGCCGAATCCCACTTTCCAGCCCTGTAAGTTATGGCATCTCAGGTGCACATCCAAGTGTTTTTCAAATGTGATGAGGGTTTCTGCCTCTACTGCCCTTTCTGACAGTGAATTCCAGACCCCACCACCCCCTGGGTGAAAAAATTACTCCTCAATTCCTCTCTAATCATTCTGAAAATTATTTTAAAGCTATGACCACAGGCTATTGTCTCCCTGCTAACAGAAATCAATCCTTCCTATCCATCCTGTCCAGGCTGCTCATAACTTTATAAACCTCAATTAAATCTCCCCTTAGCCATCTCTGTTCCAAAAATAACAACCCCAGTCTATCCAATCTCTCCTTATAGCTCACAATCTCTATTACTGTTAACATCCTCGGAAATCTCCTCAGCACCCTCTCTCGTGTAACCGCATCCTTCCTGTAATGTGGTAAACAGAGCTGTATGCAGTATGCTAAACTGCTTAACTACTGTTCTAGATTAACCTTTCTGCCCTTATATTCTATGCCTCAACCAATAAAGGATATTTCCCATATACTTTCTTGACCACCTATCTACCTGTCCTGCTACTTTCAGAGGTCTGTTGTCATGCACCCCAACGTCCCTCTGTTTCTCTAAACTTCTCAGAATCCGACCATTTATTGAGTATTCTCTTGCCTTGTTTTTCCTCCTCAAGTGCATTATCTCACACTTCTCCAGACTGAATTTTATTTGCCACTTTTCTGACGTCCTGACCAGTCCTTAGATATCTTCCTGCAATCTATTGTGTTCTTCCGCAATATCAACCACATGACCAATTTTCTTATCATCTGCAAACTTCTTAATCATGCTCCTATATTTAACCTGTGTGGGGGTCAGTTAGCTCAGTTGGCAAGAGTGTGTTGCGGAATGATGCCAACAGCATGGGTTCAATCCCTATACCAGCTGTGGTAGTTTATGGAGGCATGCCTTCTCTTCTTGCCCCAGGCTTATGGAGTGGTGCCCCTCAAGCTGTATAACTAATTGTCTCTCTAATGGAGGGAGATGCCTATGGTCCCTTGTGGATTATGACTAATCAACTTACTTTATATTTAATCTAAGTCATTGATACATACTATGAATAACAAGGGAGCCAGAACCCAATGGGAAACAGCCTTCCAGTCACAAAAACACCCTTTGCTTCCTGCACTGAGCCACTTTTGGATCCAATTTGCCAATTTCCCTTGGACTCAATGGGCTTTTATTTTTCTGACCAGTCTGCTGTGTGGGAAATGCCTTGCAAAAGTCTTGATAAAATCCACGTAGACTACATTTTAGCATGCTACCTTCATCAACCTCCCTTGTTGCCTCCCCAAAAACTTCAATCAAATTCATCAGACACAACCTTGCCTTAGCATACCAATGCTGTTTGTCCTTTATTAATCTGTGCCTTTCTGAAATTACCGAACCGTGGAATGTTCACAGCACAGAAGGAGGCCGTTTACTCTGTCATGTCCGTGCGAGCTCTCTGCAAGAGTAGCTCAGCTAGTCCCAGCATCACCCATACCCCGTGGCTCTGCTAATTTTCTCTCTTCAGATGCTTTATTTTTGAAAGCCACGATTGAATCTACCTCCTGCGCACTTTCAGGCAGTGCATTCCAGATCTTAACTACTCGCTGTGTAAAAACATTTTTCCACATATCGCCATTGGTTCTTTTGCCAATCACTTTAAATCTGTGCCATCTGTTCCACCAATGAGAAGAGTTTCTCTCCATCTACTCTAGACCCTCATGGCTTTGAACACCTCTATCAAATCTCCTCTCAACCTAATCTTCTCGAAGGAGAACTATCCCTGCTTTTCCAATTTATCCATGTAACTGAAGTCCCTTATCACGATTTATGATGATTCATACAAACCCTCAGAATTTTTTTCAGTAACTTACCCATTACTGAGATCAGGTTTACTGGGGTGGGAGTTGGTTAGCTTTTAGCTGTTAAACCCCTCAGTTTTTCCTCTCTCACTATGTTTATCTCAAGCTGACCCTTTGTTAAACCATTACCCTGTAGTAGAATAAACTGTCATATGATTAGGCCAAAAAATGTCATGATTGACTACCACAGTTTGATTTGTTTTGAAGTGCAGAGTTCTGAACCCCCTAATTTCAAGCCAACACCTTTTTTGTTCAATTGACATTTGACCAGCTGTGTAAGGCTCTTGTTTAACCTTTCTTAAACACCATTCTGCACTCTGTACATTTTAAAATGTAAGATTAAGGACACCTTAATGCAAACTAAAAAATATAACATAAGGATGTGAAGGCATTGGAGAGAGTGCAGAAAAGATTCACGAGAATAGTTCCTGGGATGAGGAACTTCAGTTATGATAATAGATTGGAGAAGTTAAGGTTGTTTTCCTTAGAGAAAAGAAGGCTGAGAGAAGATTTGATCAAGATATTCAGAACCGTGAGGGGTCTGGACCGAGTAGATAGAGAGAAAGTGTTCCCACTCATGAAAGGATCGAGAACTATGTCAGGCACAGATTTAAAGTAATTAGTGAAAGAACAATAGTGATATGAGAAAAACCTTTTCACGCAGCAAGCGGTTAGAGTTTGGAATGTTCTGTCTGAGAGTGTGGTGGAGGCAGGTTCAATTGAAGCAGTCAAAAGGGAATTAGACAGTTATATGACAAGGAGGAATGTGCAGGGTTATGGGGTGAAGGTGGGGGAATGGCACTAGGTGAGTTGCTCATTCGGAGAGCCGGTGCAGACACAATGGGCCAAGTCACCTGCTTCTGGGCCGTACAAATTCTGTGATTAAAAATCATGCACACTTCAGGGGACCTGTGTAATATCTTGGGGTTGACAGTCAGACACTATCTTTTTACTTGGGTTCTAAAGTTTGAATCCTGCCTGAGAAGATGTAATTAAGTTTCACTTACTCTGATGGGACTGGGTATGACGTATAGGATAAAACCTGTTACAGGCTCGGAATTGAATGATTTCAGTTTCCAGAGATGAAAGTACAGTTTTCTGAGTACTTAAAAGAAAAGAGCAAGAGAAAAAGAGGTGGTGGAGGAGAGGGCTTGAGACAAAAAGAATGCGACAGGGCGTCTGGTGTCTCAGCATTTTGAGAGTGGTTTTTCCTGTATTTCGCTGTTGGTGGTAGGAGTGCAGAAGTCCCCCCAGTGACAGACAACACAATATAAATGAAGTGACCTCCGAGCCCCCATTAGGAGATTGGGAACTGTCGTAAGGGGTTGGATACAGGTCGGTAGGTCTGAAGAAGCCTTTGTAGTCGTATGTAGATTATCTGTAAGTTTTTCTTGATTCTTAGACCTATTTACAAATATACAGTAAAGGGTACAAGCCAAGAGCTCTCTCCATGCTTGCTGGTACACACAGCTCTGTCCAACAATAGACTGACCCTGGGTGCGGGTCATGTACTTTCTTACATCACTGTCTGGGTGGTACTATACTCAGTACTACATTAGCCCTTTATGTGCCAGACCCTTATACTACACCTCCACCAATCATTTATCCAATGCATTTTGTGATTATAGTTTACCTTATGTTTTACATTGTAATCACTATCATACATTTACATTGTCATTACTACTTTACCACTACCCCATCTTCCCCCTTCAAGCTCTTGAATTCAAAGATTCATGTGGCCTAGAGGCCTTATAACCCTTCCATATCTTGTTCGTACTAATGTTGGAGGAATGGTAGGTTCTGTCACTGTTGGTTCTTCCAGTAGATTTGGAGGTTGTTCTGGCATCTGGGTATGTTTTTATCCTTTTCTTCCATTATTCCATGTTGAACCGCACTTGGTGATTTTGGCTATGGCGTTAGTCGGTGGTTACTACCCTAACTCATTTCTTGTGGGATGGATGAACATTGTATTAATCTCCTTTTCATTTCTTTTGCTTCTCCTGCCTTTGTGTGGGTCATGGCGATGTCCCCTATGGCAGAGGATGAACATTCCAGTGACTAGAGTGAGGTCTTGTGGTGTGGTCACAGCTGCGTTTCAGTGTCGGCAATGGACGGCTGCTACCAGGTTCCAGCATCTTTTGTGGCTTTGGCACACTGGCTGGGAGTTGCAGCGTATGTTCAGTGGTTGCAGCATTGGCCTGCTATACCGTTGTTAGAGCCGGAGGTTGAGGTTGCTGGTCGCTCTATATTACATCCTCCATTGAAGGCATCATCACCATCACTTCTCAAGGGCAATTAGGGATGGGCAATAAATGCTGGTCACATCCCATGAATGAATAATCTAAAAAAATCATGGTTACCTCTTGGGTGGTTGGCTGGACTGACAATTGAAAGTTCTCCATCACCTGTAATGAGAATGGACAAACCTGCTTCGCAAAGAGAGAAGACAGTTTCGAGCTGAAGACCCAGTCAGGATACTCTTTTTTTGTTTGGTACTTGGGAACTTACAGTTCTGTATGGTTAACGACAGTGGTTGTCTTGACATCTTCTGCCTTTTTGAGGAGATCCAGGAGTAACAAGCATCTCTGCTCAAGAGAGAGAAAGGCTGGTTATGGATGACATACATCAGCTCAAAGATTTGTTTACTGCCACATCTTAATGGTTCCAGTAACACACCTATGATTGGAAGTTGGATTTCTCTGGGCCCATAGAATGGTGTGTTTGTTGTTCAAAACCAGAGGTCTTTCAGCCACGGTCCTTTGTCTGACAGGGCTGTTATGCTGGCTCCTGTGTCTAATTTAAAATTTATTAAATGGCCATTGGCTGAAATGACCACATTTCAAAATGAGAAACCAAGATCTTTGACCTCGCCCAATAAGCATGGCTGTGTGTCTTCTGAGCTTGCAGCCTTGACCTCATGGGTGATCTTTGGGCCTTCTGTGCATTTCAGAGTTTTTGTCTCGCACAATTTTACCGTGATGTCCAATCCTGTTGCACTGAAAGCATTGGGCTGAAATTACAGAACATTGATCTCACCTGTGGGGACACATTTCTCCACGGCATTGGCATGGTCGCTCTGCTGGCTGGTTTAGGCATTGCTTTCCCTGGCCTGGAGCATCCCTGTGTCTTTGTTGCTTAACTAGCTGGACTGTGGGTTGGCCTCTGCACCACAGTTTATTTTCTTCCTTTAAAATGGCTCTGTGCTGCTCAGAGTTCTGACTGACTAACTATCTTGATTGCCTTTTCCAGGGTTAGATCTTCCTTTGCTTGCATGAAGCCAGAGAGTGTGTCACACTGCTCGCACAACTATTCTGAATTCAGATTTTAGGTCTCCATATTTTCAACCTTCTGTATAGAATTGGTGAATGAATCGACAGGTCCTCCTGGCTGTGGGACTCGTTTGTTAAAATTATCCTTTTCAGTATTTTGGTGCTTCCTAGATTGAAATCAACATCAAATAATTTTAGTACTTATTCAAATTTAGTAGATGATTCATTGATTTCCTGTCTTGCAATAATGCCATCCGCAGTTGGGCCTACCGAATAAAGCAGTGTGTTAACCTGTTCTTCTTCTGAAGTTTTGTCTAAACCTGAAGCGATGCTGTATCTTAGGAATCTTTTCCTCAAAAGTGCTCAATTATGTGTTTGATCTGGGCATTGGATTAGTCCGAATTGATTCGGAAATGTGGAATTCTGATCCATAGTTAAATTTTTTAAAAGTGTAGGTACTGCTTTAAGAGCTTCATGAATTCCAAGATGGTGTTGCTGTCCAGCTGGAGACAAAGGGATTTCCTGTGCTTGCTGGCTTTGGCAGGCTCTGCTACAATGGTGATCGTGCTCAGCTTGAAAAAAAATTCAACAATGGCTGCCTGGATCGACTGCTTGCAGAATTCTCTTGCTCAGTGTTTCTCTTTAAAGTCACAAATTTGTTGAATCCTGGCTTTTATTTTCTCTCAGCTGAGTTTAGAAATGGTAATTCTGCCGGATTATTTAATTAATTATTTTTCCCATCTCGGAGTGAGTTTAAGGAGTTGTTCAGGTGCCAAGATTGGGGATCAGGTTTTAGTGATGGGTCTTTTTCAAACTGCATTTCCGACCCTGGATTATTTAAAGATTTCTCAGGATTTGCTGTAGCGTGGAGTTTTAAAAGGTTTAGCTCACCCTGCTTAGTCTGCTGACTCTGCAATCTGGGATTAGAAACTGGACTTCCAAAGGAGATTCAATAGAGTCTTCTGCTGCAGTAAGGAATTTTTAATTTCTGCCTCCAATTTCCAAACCTTTCTTTGGAGCTTTTTCCTTGCGATTTTTCCTCTGTACCTCTGCTCCTGGAGTTTCTTTACAGGTAAGGCTGCTTTGATGAATATTTTTCTCAGTCTTTCAGCATTTTAGTTTTCCTCTGCAATTTCAGCGAGGTCTTGGGTTTTTCCACAAGGTGCCGCCGTGTCGTAGCATGTTGGATACAGTTCAGTAAGTCTGAAGAAGTCTTTGTAATCATACGTGGGTTAACCGTAAGTTTTTATTGACTCTTAGAAGTATTTACAAATATACAGTAAAGGGTACAAGCTAGGAGTTGTCGCCATGCTTGCTGGTACACACGGCTCTGTTGAACACTAGATTGACCCTGGGTGCGGGTCATGTGCTCTCTTACATCACTGTGTGGCTGGTACTGCACTCAGTCACACATTAACTCCGTATATGCCAGACCCTTCTACCACAGGGGCAGCGAGTGAAAGTTGGAGATCCAGAAATTAGAGGACTGGCGGCACACAAGAACAATAGACAGGGGAGAAGCACAATGTCTGGATCGCTGCTTTCTCAGCCTAACAGCAAAAATGTTTGAAGGTGTTTTATAATCTATTCAGCATGATTTTAGGCAGTGTCAACAATTCTTAGAAACTAGCTGTTAAACTAATCATCATTTGTGAAGTAATTAAACCTCAGGTTTTCCATCTTCCTGAATACACCAGATGGCAGGAAATTCTAAAACTAGTTGCTGGCAGAAGGTTTGCATCTAACTGAACTGTCACAGCTTCTCAAGTCTAAACATAATAGAGTTACCTTTACTCCATTTATTTTCACAGTAATAGTAAGCGGCACTTTTTCCTGGGTTGGACTCATGTTTGTTCAAAGGAATTATCCATCGTTAAAAGAACGAAATAAATTACATTTAAAAAGCGGCTTACCACACCCTCAGAATCCCATTGAGCTACACATGGGTAACTCTGACAGCAAGATACCACATGCTGCAAATGAGGTGAATGGCCAGTTTGCATTTTTATCTTTGTTCTCAAGGTGCAGGCAATATTGACAAGGTTCCATTTATTGTCCATCTTCTCCACCACCTCCCCCCTTCACCTCTCCAATCCCTCAACCATTGTTGCCCGCAGAAGTTGGTGGTGGACCTTTGAATCACTGCAGTTCTTATTCAGATGGTCCTCCCACAATGGTGCCAGGGAGGGAATTCCAGGATATGAACCCAGCAACAGAGAACATATATATCCAAGTAAGAATATAGACCATAAGACCATAAGACATAGGAGCAGAAGTAGGCCATTTGGCCCATCGAGTTCCCTCCGCCATTCAATGAGATCATGGCTGATCTGATAATCCTCAACTCCACTTTCCTGCCTTTTCCCCATAACCCTTGATTTCCTTACTGATTAAAATCTGTCTATCTCAGCCTTGAATATGCTTAATGACCCAACATCTACAGCCCTCTGTGGTAAAGAATTCCATAGATTGACTACCCTCTGAGGGAAGAAATTCCTCTTCATCTCTGTCTTAAATGGGTGACCTCTTCCTCTGAGATTATGCCCTCTGGCCCTAGACTCTCCTGCAATGGGAAACAACCTCTCAGCATCTACCCTGTCAAGCCTCTTAAGAATATTTTATGTTTCAATAAAGTCACCTCTCATTCTTCTAAACTCCTATGAGTACAGGCCTAACCTGCTCAACCTCTCCTCATAAGAAAATGCCACCATACCCGGGATCAACCTAGTGAACCTTCTCTGGACTGCCTCCAATGCCAGTATATCTTTCCTTAGATAAGGGGACCAAAACTGTTCACAGTATTCTAGGTGTGGTCTAACTAGTGCCTTGTATAGTTTTAGCAAGATATCCCTATTTTTATACTCCATTCCCTTTGAAATAAAGGCCAACATTCCATTTGCCTTCCCTATTACCTCTTGAACTTGTATGTTGGCTTTTTGTGATTCATGCACGAGGACCCCCAAATCCCACTGTGCTGCAGCCTTCTTCAGCCTTTCTACATTTAAATAATATTCAGCTCCTCTATTCTTCCTGTCAAAGTGCATATCCTCACATCTTCCCACATTATATTCCATCTGCCATGTTTTTGCCCACTCACTTAACCTGTCTATATCCCTCTGTAGACTCTGTCATCCTCACCACTTGACTTCCCACCTACTTTTGTGTCATCCGCAAACTTGGCGATAGTATATTCACTTCCCTTATCTAAGTCATTAATATATATTGTAAATAATTGTGACCCCCGCACTGATCGCTGTGGCACTCCACTAGTTACAGGTTGCCATGCCGAAAATGCCCCCGTTATCCCAACTCTCTGTCTTCTATTAGTTAGCCAATCCTCTATCCATGTTAATATACTACTCCCAACACCGTGGGCTCTTACCTTATAAATTAGCCTTATGTGCGGTACCTTATCGAACGCCTTTTGGAAACCCAAATAAATTACATCTACTGGTTCCCCTTTATCTATCCTGCTTGTTACCGCCTCAAAGAATTCTAATAAATTTGTTAGGCATGATTTCCCCTTCATAAAGCCATGCTGGCTCTGCTTGATTAGATTATGTATTTCTAAATGCTCTGCTATTACATCCTTTATAACAGACTCCAACATTTTCCCAATGGCAGATGTTAAGCTAACTGGTCTATAGTTGCCTGTTTTTCTCTCCCTCCCTTTCTGAATAAGGGCATTACATAGGGCGTTCTCCAATCATCCGGTACTTTTCCAGAATCTAAAGATTCTTGGAAGATTACTACCAGTGCATCCAATATCTCTGTAGCTATTTCATTTAATATCCTAGGATGCAACCCATTAGGTCCAGTGGACTTATCAGTCTTTAGCCCCATTAGTTTCCCTAGTACTTTTTCTCTGGTGATAGTTATTGTAATTATTTCTCCTCCCCTTTTTCCCCTTGATTATTTAGTATTTTTGGAAGGCTATTAGTATCTTCTACCATGAAGACTGATGCAAAGTATTTATTCAACTCCTCTGCCATTTCCTGGTTCCCCATCATTATTTCCCCAACCTCATTCTCTAAGGGGCCTATGTTCACTTTTGCCTCTCTCCTCCTTTTTATATATTTAAAGAAGCTCTTACTGTCTGCTTTTATATTACTTGCTAGTTTACCCTCAAAGTTTATTTTCTCCCTTTTTTTTGGTCATCTTCTGTTGCTTTTTAAAACTTTCCCAATCCTCTGGTTTACCACTAATCTCTGTCACATTGTATGGTTTTTCTTTCAATTCGATACCGTCCTTAACTTCCTTGGTTAACCATGGTTCGTTTATCCGCTTCCTTGAATCATTCTTCCTCACTGGGATATATCTTTGTTGAGAGTCATGAACTATTTTCTTAAACGTCTGCCATTGCTCATCACCATCTTTTCTACTAAACCCAGTCCCTTTCCCAATAATTTGACAAGGAAGTATTAAATGAATGGCATGGCACTAGGAAGTTCTGAGGAACAAAGGGACCTTGGCGTGTGTGTCCATAGATCTCTGAAGGCGGAGGGACATGTTAGTGGGGTGGTGAAAAAGGCATGTGGGACACTTGCCTTTATCAATCGAGGCATAGATTACAAAAGTAGGGAGGTCATGTTGGAGTTGTATAGAACCTTGGTGAGGCCGCAGCTGGAGTACTGTGTGCAGTTCTGGTTGCCACATTATAGGAAGGATGTGATTGCATTGGAGGGGGTGCAGAGGAGATTCACCAGGATGTTGCCTGGGATGAAACATTTAAGTTATGCAGAGAGATTGGATAGACTTGGGTTGTTTTCGTTGGAGCAGAGAAGATTAAGGGGTGACCTGATCAAGGTGTACAAGATTATGAGGGGCATGGACAGGGTGGATAGGGAGCAGCTGTTCCCCTTAGTTGAAGGGTTAGTCACAAGGGGGTATAAGTTCAAGGTGAGGGGCAGGAGGTTTAGGGGGGATGTGAGAAAAACCTTTTTACCCAGAGGGTGGTGACGGTCTGGAATGCACTGCCAGGGAGGGTGGTGGAGGCGGGTTGCCTCACATCCTTTAAAAAGTACCTGGATGAGCACTTGGCACATCTTAACATTCAAGGCTATGGGCCAAGTGCTGGTAAATGGGATTAGGTAGGTAGGTTAGGCATTTCTCATGTGTTGGTGCAGACTCGATGGGCTGAAGGGCCTCTTCTGCACTGTGATTCTGTGATTCAGTCCACTCCAGCAAACTCTGCCCTCATTCCATTGTAATTATCCTTATTTAAGTCCAGGACAGTTGTTTCTGATCGCAGTTTATCATTCTCAAACTGAATGCTAAGTCCTACCATGTTATGGTCAATGTTTCCTATGGGATCTTTTGCTCTGAGATCATTTATTAAACCTGCCTTATTACACATTACCAGAACCTCCGTGGTGGGGAGACTATTGGAAGCAATTCTGAGGGACAGAATTAATCTACACTTGGAGAGGCAGGGATTAATCAAGGAAAGTCAGCATGGTTTTGTTAAGGGGAGGTCATGTCTGACCAATTTGATTGAATTTTTCGAAGAGGTGACCAGGTGTGTAGATATGGGCAATGCATTTGACGTAATCTACTTGGACTTCAGCAAGGCTTTTGATAAGGTCCCGCATGGGAGACTGATAACGAAGGTAAGAGCCCATGGGATCCAAGGCAATTTGGCAAATTGGATCCAGAATTGCCTGAGTGGCAGGAAGCAGAGGGCGATGGTCGAGGGATGTTTTTGTGACTGGATGCCTGTGTCCAGTGGGGTTCCACAGGGATCGGTGTTGAGTCCCTTGCTGTTTGTGGTATATATAAACAGTCTGAATGTAGGAGGGTTGATCAGTAAGTTCGCGGATGACACGAAAATTGGTGGGGTGGTAAATAGTGAGGAGGATAGCCTTAGATTACAGGAGGATATAGACGGGCTGGTCAGATGGGCTGATTAGTGGCAAATGGAATTTAATCCGGATAAGTATGAGGTGATGCACTTAGGCAGGACAAACAAGGCACAGGAATACACGATGAATGGTAGGATCCTGGGAAGTACCAAGGACCAGAGGGACCTTGGTGTACATGTCCACCGGTCCCTTAAGGTAGTGGGACAGATAGATAAGGTGGTTAAGAAGGCATATGGGATACTTGCCTTTATTAGCCAAGGCATAGAATATAAGAGCAGGGAGGTTATGCTGGAACTATATAAAACCCTGGTTAGGCCACAGCTAGAGTATTGTGTACAGTTCTGGAATCCGCATTATAGGAAGGATGTGATTGCACTAGAGAGAGTGCTGAGGAGATTTACAAGGATGTTGCCTGGGTTTGGAGAGTTTTATTTATGGGAGAGATTGGATAAACTGGGGTTATTTTCCCTGGAGCAGAGGAGATTAAGGGGGAACATGATTGAGGTGTATAAAATTATGAGGGGCATAGATAGGGTAGACAGGAAGGAACTTTTCCCCTTGGTGGAGGGATCAATAACCAGGAGGCATAGATTTAAGGTAAGGAGCAGGAGGTTTAGAGGGGATGTGAGGAAGAATCCTTTCACCCAGAGGGTGGTGGGAATCTGGAACTCATTGCTTGAAAGGGTGGTAGAGGTAGAAACCCTCATAACATTTAAGAAGTATTTGGATGTGCACTTGCAATGCCATGGCATAGAAAGCCATGGGCCTAGCGCTGGAAAATGGGATTAGAATAGTTCAGTACTTGTTTGACCAGCACAGACTTGATGGGCTGAAGGGCATTTTTCTGTGCTTTAGACCTCTATAACTCTAAGACTCTATCCAAAATAGCCTGATTCCTGGTGGATTCACAACATATTGTTCTAAGAAACTGTCCCGAATACACTCTATGAATTCTTGCTCGTGTTTAGTTCTAGTTTAACATCTCAACCAAAGGATAGCCTTTCTGACTATTCAGTATTCCCTCTGTACTATACTGGAATGCTGGCCTGCATTATAAACTGGACTGCAGCTTGAACCCACAACTTTAGAATAAGAGGCA
Organism: Cetorhinus maximus; assembly: GCF_964194155.1. Classification (NCBI taxonomy): domain Eukaryota; kingdom Metazoa; phylum Chordata; class Chondrichthyes; order Lamniformes; family Cetorhinidae; genus Cetorhinus; species Cetorhinus maximus. The sequence continues at coordinate 218,206,036 of NC_135879.1, forward strand.
TAAATGCTACCAACTAAGCCAAGCTACACTTTGGAACATTCCTGGAATAGCTTTCCAATGGTGGTACACAATTATAACGCCACTCATGTCAGGGTCAAAAGAAAAAGACTTGGATTTCCATAGCACCTTTCATGACCAGCAGACATCTCAAAGTACTTAACAGCCAATGGAGTCCTTCTGAAGTGTAGTCACTGTTGTAATGCAGACAACGCAGCAGCCAATTTAGGCACAGCAAACTCTCACAAACAGCAATGTGATAATGATCAGAAAACCTGTTTTTGTTAAATTGATTGAGGGATAAAAATTGGCCAGGTCACTGGGGATAACTCCCCTCCTTTTCTACAAAATAGTGCCATGGGATCTACATCTATCCAAGCAGGTAGATGGGGCCTCAGTTTAATATCACCTGCAAAACACAGCACCTCCAAAAGTACAGTATATCCTCAGTACTGCACTGGACCATCAGCCTCGATTTTTGTGCTCAAGTCCTGAAGTGGAAGTTGAACCTGGAACCTTGTAACTCAGAGGCATGTGTTCTACCAACTGAGACACAACTGATAGTGAGTCAGTGTTATCGTATTGTCCTCGGCCTTAAGTGCTTACATGGTGTGGCCTCATCATTCTTGAGACAAGTCAGGGGAAGAAATCAACTAAGGTCCCTATTTCTGATTATTCTTTACTGGCATGAGCTGTAAATAGTGTGTGTGTGCATGCATGTGTGTGTGTGTACATATGCAGGCAGAGGCAGTGGGGGACATTGAGTTATTTGTGGCTGTGAAGGCCACCAGAGTTAAATAGTTTTCCAAGGTTCACCGTCTAAGATCACTCCTACTTCTATTTCTTACATTCTTATGATACTGTTGGCTTGTTTTCAGAAGAGGAAAGGGAAAAAAAAGTTAGACAATTAGCCTTCACTAAATAATCATTTATTAATAAATGAAAACACACAAGCCTGTTGAGCCTACATTTATTAATCACTTTTTACTTTCTCTCTCAGCCCTTTCAGATTATAGTTGGTGAGAACAAGAAGGAATATTAATGTTTACACCATTTGAGTGACTGCAGGAATCCATCTAATCAATATCCACCTTCAAAAGGTCTGAACAACATATTGATGATATCGATTTAAGAACTGGTTGTGTTCAGCTGACCCTGAAGACTAAATAATGCAACATTTCTGAGATACTTGTCTTGTTTCCTTGATTTTCCCATTTAAAGTCATATATCCTGTCCTTTACTTTAAATATCAGCTAGAAACTCCTGTCTAGGTTTATAATGAAAATTGTCAATATAACGTCGTCACACTGTAATTATACCCTTCTGGAACCCGTGCCACTGCAGTAGCCCCGCATTGTGTTCTCTGCCATTTCAGCACAACACTTTTCCTTTTCAAATGTGGACATAGGGATTTATATTGGATAGTACTGACAGGAGGTTTACACAGTGATGATATACAATATAGATATAAGTTAAAATGTGACTTAAAACTATCCAAAACATGCAGGATGAAATTATTTACTTTGTATTGATATTTCCATATGCAATTCTAATTTTCCTATGTTCAGGGAATACATTGCATCCATGAGTACTGAAACAGACTTAGCTTTTGTTTGCAATAATCTTTCTCAATGAAATTTGAGCTCTTCCTCAGTACTGGTAGCCAGTAGCTAGTGACTCATGGCTAACATGAGCCTATAACTCGTTATTTGATTTCCCCATATGAAGGAAGTGCAACGGAAATGAAGGACACTCAACTCATGAAGCTCAATTCACACTGAAGGACTTGCCAGTTGTCTCTTGCAAAAGAACTTTATTTGGAATAAAAACAGAAAATGCTGAAAAAACTCAGCAAGTCTGGCAGCATCCATGAAGTAAGAAACAGAGTTGCTGGGTCTGAACTTCTTCAGAGTGGCATTATTTGTTGGATTGTCACTCAATTCCCAGTTTTTTACCTTAACTTTTTTCGATTCTATGTCGCCCTTCCTTCCAACCCAGGCCTGGTGAGATCCAGGCGGTGCAGCATGTTCCCAGGCCTAGCGTCGAAATGCAGCTCAGTCGAAGGGAAGGAGGCCACATCCCTTTTTTATGGCACCAGCCGCTGTAAACCAGGTAGGTTACAGGTTCATTAAAGTTTAAAGGTCCTTGACAGGCCAGGGAGAAGGCAAATATTAGGATTTGAGAGGGATCGGAGGTTGGGAGTATTGGAGGTGGAGGATGGTCAGAGGTTGGTGTTGGGGGGTTAGGGGTCAGAGGTCAGGGGTGTTGGAGCTGGTAGTCAGATGTCAAGAGAGGGGTCAGAGATCGGGGTCAGAGGTCAGAGGTCGAGGTCTCGGGCCCTGTTGGGGGTGATGTCAGACCAGGCCGGGTCAAGCCTGGGAGGTGTGGGATGTCAGGTTTGGCCTGGGGTGGGGAACGGTCCCTGTGGGAGTGGTGAAAACTCATGGGTTGAGGAGTTCCTGTTGGAGGCTGCAGTCCCTTGGAGGTGGGAGGGGGTCCCGTGGGGGTGTAGTCAGGGGTGTAGGGGGAGTCCCCTGGGTACAATAGTTACGCAGAAGTAGAAGTGGTTTTAATCCTTTGAACTTTTTATGGGTAACTATTCCTGTATCGAACCAATCTTGAATTTGTCCACTGCCTCTATCTTTGTGCTTCCAATCTTGATTTTTCCATTGCCATTTAGAGCCAATATGTTGGTCCTTGCCTCATTTATGTTCAGTCCAAAAGACTCACTGTGTCTTTTGACAAGGGCTGTCATAGTCTCTAGCTCTTTCTTTGTTCTGGCTTTGAGTATGGTGTGAGATTCCATATAATATGACCTCCTATGATGCAGCCACATCTCTTTGGTAACTCTTCCTGCACCATCCTCCTTATCTTCTCTCCCACAGCATTAAACAGCATGGGTGACAGAAGGCCCACCTGCCTGACTCCCTTCTCAAACTGGAATGGGTTTGTGTGAGTGTTCCGTCATCTTCAATGATTTCAGCCCCATCACTAGCCACGGACTCAGCAATGGACATTCCAGTAATGACAAGCACTGTCTCCTCCAAGGATGCAAGGACATGCAGGCACACCTGTCCTGTTCGGTTAACTCCTGCTGACTCCAATTGTGGGCCACCCTGTCCTGCAAGAGAGAAGGAAATGTGTCAGTGAGTGTGGCGCAATATGCTTGGGTCATATGTTTGCCATGGTTGAATAGCTGGCAGTGTGTACAAGCAATGAGATGTGGATGCGCTGAGTGTGTGAGGGTGAGGTGAAGCTTTTGAATATTAGGTACGGGTCCTGGTTGATAGAAATGGTCATTGGTGAGCGATGTGGGTGTGGTGATTTGAGCAGTGGCTGGCTGGTGCAGTTGGTAGGGTATAAAGGATTAACAGATGAGATATGGTAATGTATGATGTAGCTGATGATGTACCACTGACACGAGTCAGTCATGTGATAGACTCGAGAGAGAGAGAGGTTGGAATGATGCCTAAGAGCTACATGCCTACTCTGTAACCTGTTTAGAAGTCGCACTAATAAACAAGTGTTAAGCAAATACCAGAGTGTGTCTACAGTCTATCTAAGAACCAAGTCCCACACCTAGACCTCAATTTTCAGCTCAGCAGGTAGGCGCGATTAGCAGGCATGGGAGTGGGCGGGAA